>NC_073738.1:2688686-3354193 GCF_023634155.1 Falco peregrinus | reverse complement strand
GGGGCCGGTCTTTTCCCCCTCCTGCTTGTTAAGGTTTATTTTAAGGGCTAGTGAGCCGCGGTGCTTGGGGAACCTGCTGCGCAGGCAGCTGCTGCTGGGGGGGGGCGGGGGCGGGGGCAAGCCAGGCCACTGGCAGAAGACAATGTCTTGTACAAGGTCCACACAAAGCATCCCCCGGCACAGCCAAAACCTCTGCCAGGGATGGAAAGTGGGCTAAAGCCCCTTCCCCCATCCCTGCCGACAAAGAAAAACCCCCAAACCCTACAGCAAAATTCCCGCTGCAAGTAGGGGAGAAGCTGCCTGCTGCTGGGGGGTACCTGGGGGGGTGCCTGGGGGGGTGGGGATAGAAGTGCTGGCATCGGGTGTGCCTGGCACCGGCAGGGTACTGGTTGGGTTTTAGTGGGGAGTGGGATGGGTGGGGGCTGGATAAAGGCCAGGGTGGTAAAGCTGGGCTCCAGGCGGGGGGGGGGGGGTGTCCCTGAGGGGCTCCGGGCCAGCTGGGCGCTGGCAGAGACCTGCATGACTGGACCCACCCGGAGAGCCCAGGGGGGCTGCTGGTGCCACCACTTGTGCCATGCACACGCGAAGGCACCTGCCCTGGGGGCACGCACAGCCCACCCCAGAGGCCCCACAGTGAGCCAGCCCCCCAGCAAGAGCCTTGGGTCCCCTGCCCGGGAGGGCTGCGCTGGCCCAGGGCTTCCCCCTGCCCCTGCCTGGCTGCTGGCCTGCGGGAGGCTGCAGGCTTGGCCGGGGGATGCCCAGGCAGGCCAGGCTGTGGGGTGCAGGCTGGGTTTGGGTGCTGGGGTGCAGGGTGTGGGTGCCCAGCTGCAGCGTGCAGGATTGTTTTGCGTGCCAGGTTTGCTTCAGGTGTCAGGCTGCAGGGTGCACGTTTGTTTGGGGTGCCAGGCTGCAGGCATCAAGGCTGCAGGGTGCAGGCTCAGTGTGGGTGATCAGCTGCAGGGTGCAGCTTTGTTTGGGGTGCCAGGCTGCAGGGTGCAGGCTCATTTTGGGTGTCAGACTTCAGGGTGCAGGCTTGTTCTGGGTGCCTGGCTGCAGGGTGCAGGATTGTTTTGGGTGCCCAGCTGCAAGATAGGGGCTGGGTTTGGGTGCCAGACTCTAGGGTGCAGGATTGTTCTGGGTGCCAGGCTGCAGGGTGCAGCCCTGTCTTGGGTGCCCAGCTGCAAGGTGCGGGCTGGGTTTGGGTGCCAGGCTGCAGGATTGTTTTGGGTGCCCAGCTGCAGGGTGCGGGCTGGGTTTGGGTGCTGGGGTGCAGGGTGTGGGTGCCCAGCTGCAGGGTGCAAGGTTGATTTGGGTGCCAGGCTGCAGGGTGCATCCCTGTCTTGGGTGCCTGGCTGCAGGGTGCAGGCTCGTTCTGGGTGCCAGGCTGCAGGGTGCAGGATTGCTTTGGGTGCTCGGCTGCAAGATAGGGGCTGGGTTTGGGTGCCAGGCTGTAGGGCGCAGGATTGTTTCAGTTGCCAGGCTGCAGGCATCAAGGCTGCAGGGTGCCAGGCTCATTTCAGGTGCCAGGCTGCAGGGTGCACGTTTGTTTGGGGTGTCAGGCTGCAGGGTGTAGGCTTGCTTCAGGTGCCAGGCTGCAGGCGTTAGGGCTGCAGGGTGCAGGCTCGGTGTGGGTGACCAGCTGCAGCGTGCAGGCTCGTTTGGGGTGCCAGGCTGCAGGGTGCAGGTTGGTTTGGGGTGCCAGGCTGCAGCGTGCAGGCTCGTTTGGGGTGCCAGGCTGCAGGGTGCAGGTTGGTTTGGGGTGCCAGGCTGCAGCGTGCAGGCTCGTTTGGGGTGCCAGCCTTCAGGCACCCGGCTGCAGGGTGCGGGCTTGGCCGTGGTCCCGCCGGGATGGGGCGGTCGCCGGGCCCGGGCGCTGCGGCGCTGGGCGGAGGCCGGGGACGGGCGGCTCCAGCGGCAGGAGGTGCCGGTGCCCGGTGCCCGGTGCCCATCACCGCTCCCCGCCGCTGCAGCCCGGGGCGGGGGGGTGGGGTGGGGGGCGCGCCGTCCCCATCCCCGTCCCCGTCCGCGTCCCCGCCCCCGGCCCCGGCCCGGCCCGTCCCCTCCTCCCGGCCGCGCCGCCTCCCGCCCGCTCCGCCACTGAGCCCGCAGCGGCGGCGGCGGCGGGCGCAGGCTCCGGGGGCGCCCGGGGCCCCGCGGCGGCCGCTGCCCTGAGGCCGCGGGGGATGGCGGAGGGGCCCCGGGGCGCCCCGCCGCCGGGCTCGCCCCGCCCCGCCGTGCCGCTGCCCAACGGGCCCCGCGGCGGCGGCGGCGGCGGCAGCCCCGGGTCGGGCTCGGGCAGCAGCAGCCGCGAGGACTCGGCGGAGCGGAGCCCCGCGCCCGCCGCGCCCCGGGCCAGCATCATGAAGGTGAGAGCCCCGCACCGGCCCCGGCCCCCGCCCCTCCCGCCGCCCCTCCCGGGAGCCCCCCCGGGACCGGCGCCGCCCGGCACCTGCGCAGGGCTCGGCGGGCAGAGCCGCGACCCCCCGCCCCGGAGCCCGCGGGGACCGGCCCTGCCCGTCCTGCCTGCCCTGCCCGCCCTGCCCGCCACCCCCGGGGGTCCCGCGCCCCGGGGTCCCGCCGCGCCCGGGGGGTCGGTGCGCAGGGCAGCGGCAGCCCCGGCTCGGTGCCCGGGCAGTGCCTGCCCGGCTGGGCGCGGGGTTCGCCCCCTGCCCGCCGCACCGGGCTGCCCGGGGCTGCTTCAGCGCTGGCGCCGTGTCCCCTCGCCCTGTCCGGCGCCACGGGTCCCCAAGGGCAAAGCCTCGGGCGTCGTGCGCATCCAGGCCAGGCCTGTCCCCTTCGGGTGGCCGTGCATTGCCCCGGCCGGGCACGCTGGTCCTCTGCACGGCCACGCTGCTGCTGCCATGGGAGCCACGCTGCAGCATCACCCCATCCTGCACCCATGGGTGCCAGCGAGCCTGCTCCTGGCTCCCGAGCACCTTCTGCTCTCCCGTGCTCCCTCCTGCAAAGGCGCTGAGCCTGGGGCCTGGCCTGGCCAGCTCCTGACGCCTCCCGGAGCCGTGCGGTGGCCGGTGAGGTCACCGGCAGAGCTGTGGGCCAGGGAGGGTCTCTGGGGGTCTCCCACGTGGGTGGGCAATGGGTCACATGTGTGCTTTCCTAAATGAGCCCACTAATTGTGCTTATGCCGGCGGTGCTCACTGACACAATAGGTCGCGTCCGCCTCCCCACTCCTGGCAGCCTATTTTAAGCTGGGATTGCTCCGGTGCTATTAATACCTTGTGTGGGGGCTGTTGGGTGATGCCAGCCCAGCCCCGGCCTTCTGCCCCCTGGACCCGCTTCCCCGGGCAGCAGCGTCAGCCCTTTGTCCAGGCGGCCGGAGGGACCCCGCACCCCTGCCTGTGCCCGTCTCGGCTCCCGCTGCAAACTGTTGCAGGAGCAACCAGGCTGTGCCCCACACGGTGATGGCGAGGAGACCTCCCGGTGCTCCGGTGCAGCCAGAGACCGGTGTTGGTGCCCGGTTTCCCTGGGGACCTTGCCAGGGTCTCCCGCTCCTGCCGGGGCTGGGCAGCATCCGTCCCTGCCGCTCCTCACCCAGGGACCGGCTGCGGGTGCTGTGGGCTGCAGATGAACCTCTGGCTTGTCCCCGGACTGTCCCCTGTCATTGCCATGCGCTACCGTGGGATTTGGCCTCACGTGAAGGTCGGGTGGCCCCGGGCCAGCACTGGTGGGGGAGGGTGCTGGCGCTGGAGGAGGTCAGACCCAGATGGCGTCCCCAGCCCGCGCGGGTCCATCATGCATCTCCGAGTCCATCTGGAGCCTGATCCTGCCCAGGTGCCGCAGGTCCCAAACCCCACCGCTGTGAGTTTCCCTGGCTGAGCCTGCCTGTGCCTCAGGACCCTGACGGTGCTGAGCCCCTCCACGGGCTGAGTCTGGCAGGCAAGGGACAGTGGGCAGGCTTGCTGCTCATGGGACTGTGCTGGCACTGGCTACCTGCACTGCGCTGCTGCCCTCACCTGTCTGGGGGCACCACTCCTGCTGCTTCCCCAGCACAGCTCTCCTGTCCACAGGGGACACAGCGTGTCCTCTGCCAGCCCCTCCACTGCCACCAGCTCAGACCCCTCCCTGTCCGGGCTCTCCCCAGCCGGTGGAGTGGCTCGGACCAGCTCAGCACACTGGCTGGGGAGAGGGTCTGTGGCGACCCTCTGGCAGGTCTGGGTCCCAGCTAGCGCCAGTGCCCAACCCTGAATCCCTGGGGGATGCTGAGGCAGTTCCTGTGCTGTGGGGTCTGTGGCAACTTCGCTGCCCACCCTGCACGGTGGTGGGTGGGCGTCAGGGGCTGCACCCACTGCTCAGCTGCAGAGCCAGTACGGGAGCTGTGGGGCAGGGAGGGGGCCCAGCACACAAAGCCTGGCTACAGCTTGGAGCGAAGGCACAAACAAGCAGTGGGGCAGCGGGCTGGCTGCTGGTGAAGTGGAGGCACATGTGGGAAGAGCTGCCACCTCGGTTATTTTTTGGGATTTCCAGAAAAGGCTGGAGGAGTGAATCTGAAAGTGAGAATCACGGGCTGTGCTGGGGCAGGGGGAGCCCGGAGCCAGCTGTGCTGGGCAGCCCAGAGCTGGCCCCATGCAGCATCCCCATGCCCTGGCTGGAGGACCTGCTCCCTGCTTTCTTCCCAGGCTGGAAGTGGAGGGGGCTGGAGATCTGGTGGCTGGGAGGATGCTGGAGAGGGATGGGAGGGGGTCATGGATCTGTTCCTCCCCGCTGCAGGAGGTGACCCTTCCCCAGCACCCCGCTGCCCTGTCCCCTGTGCCTCTTCCCTATCCCGCACCAGCCCCAGGAGCCGTGCGGTACCTCTGCTCCCACAGCCCCTCGCTGGGTAGCGGCAGCTGGTGCCGCGGGGAGTGGATGTGTCACTCCCTATCTTCTTGGCAGGGAACAAACGATGGTAGAAAAGCCCTGGCTGTGCCTGGCCTCCCACTGCCTCCGCTCTGGTGCTGCCGGCTGTCGCTGCCTGCCTGCACCCCTGCTCACGCTGCCCAGCTTGGGATGGGGCCAGTGGGAAGAACCGGGATCTGGGGAAACCAGTTGCAGATGAGTCGTGTCGTGGCCAGGGAACAGCCCTGTCCCCCGGGTGAAACGCATCCCCACCACATACCCCATGGCTGGGAGAGGGGTCCTGCTGCCGGGGCAGCAGCAGTCGTGCTCCTGGCTGGGCAGCAGAGCCACAGCTGGGCCGGGATGCCTCAGCCCCAGATGCTGTCGGTTCCTCTCTCCTGCCCCATCATGAGCTGCTGCGCTGCGGGGACTGCCCTGGCTGGGCCCTGGGGGACAACGGGAAGGGAGGGGTGGCTGGTGGGCTCTTCCCCATCCCTCCGCTTGGGAGCGGGTTGCTTGGCCGGGTAATGATGGCGGTCACGTAGCAGCTGAGATTAGGGCTGCTGCACTTGCCAGGGCAGTAATCGCAGGAGGTAATTGGCCAAAGAGATGCTTAGCACATGCTGCAGAGCTGGGCAGGGCATGGGCAGCTGGGCTTGGACGTGCCCTCTGTGCCTAGCCAGATGCCCGTGCTCACCATTGGCATCACAGTTGGCATCATGGTCAGCGCATGTTCCTCCTGCAGAGCTGGGCTGTGTGCGTGCAGTGTGTATGGCAGCACTGGCAGAAGCCCTGCCTGCTCGCTGCCAGCTTCGCGGCACAGCGAGCAGGACATTCTGCTCCTGCCGGAGCCCTTGCCCTGTGACCGGGGATGCTCTGTGCCCCCGTGGCCGTGGGTGCCACATCCTCCTGCCTCCGCTGCTGCCTGCACCGCTCCTGCCCATGCCTTGTGGAGTGCTTAGAGGGGTGGCCCCAGGGTTGAAGCCCACCTGGAAAGCACCGGTGTAAGGGGCTGCCGGGGAGCAGTGGCTTTTCCCTGCCGGTCCCCAGGCCAGACTGAGAAGCTGGCATGGTGGGAGGCCCCACATGGCTGCTGCCACTGCCTCACTGGCTGCAAATGCGTTTGACAGCAGTAAATGCTGGGAACTCCTATAGTTCTGTGCAGGCAGGGAGGGCAGAGCCCATGTGCTGTGGGGCACTCAACTCCGTGCCATGCATCAGCACCCCAAAGTGCTGCAGCAGCACCCCCTCCCCTTCCCAAGCCTGGGGGGCTGAGGGGTTGCAGGGAGGGCGTTCGGGTTTTTGGTGGCCCAGGGCCTGGCAGGGCTGCCGCCGGAGGGGTGGATCTAGGTGCCTGCGGTGGGCACAACTGCAGCAGGTCCCTGGGCGCTGGGTGCATGCAGGCCCCCCACCCGTGTTTCCTTTCCGGATGGATTTCCTGTTTTCGGCTGTGGGGCCCGGTGCAGAGCCGCCCGGGGTGGGGTGTGCCGGGGCGGAGAGTGGGGCTGTAGAAGTGCAGGGGTCCTGCCTGGGGCAGGAGGGTGCCGCTCTCGGTACTGACCATCACCCATGGCGGGGGCAAGGGCCCCAGCAGTGCGGCGCTCAGATTGCTGCTCGCAGGAAGCGTCCCGGCGGCTCTGCGGGCACCCAGTCCTTCCCCACGGGGCTGGCCGACGGTGTGACCTGCGGGCACCCAGTCCTTCCCCACGGGGCTGGCTGACGGTGTGACCTGCGGGCACCCAGTCCTTCCCCACAGGGCTGGCCGACGGTGTGACCTGCGGGCACCCAGTCCTTCCCCACCCGATGGCGTGACCTGCCGCTGAGCCCCCACCAGCACCCGGTGTCCGGCACCCACAGCGGGGTCCCCTGTTCAGCCCTGGGGGCGGTTGTCCCAGGTGGATGGTGGGGCTGTGGGGATGCTGTGCATCACCACCCTGCTGCCTGCTGCAGAGAGAGGGGGCAGCTGCCGCTGGCCAGGGGGGCCAAGAGCCAGCTGAGCAGGGGACATCCCTGCCCTGGGAGCCGGCTGGCACGGAGGCAGGGTCCTGGTGCTCAGCTGGCTCCTCGGAGCAAGCTGGCAGCGAGAGGATGCAAACAGCTCCTGCATCCCAGCGGGGGGATGTAGCCCCATCGCCAGGCTGAGTGTGGTCGGCCTTCGCGGGTGAGCAGGGCGGCTGCAGTGGAATGGCGCTGCTGCCTGCTGGTGCCTGCTGCCCAGGAAGGCATTTCCCTCCGGGACAGCAGGATCCGGCCAGCTCTGACATGGTGCTGAGGGCTGGGGCCGGTTCCCCTTTTCCAAGGACATTGTGTCCCAGGCATCCCCGGGGGGCAGCTGGCCAGCCACCTCCGCGACCCATCCCGGTTGCCCTTGGGCCAACAGGGGCAGATCCAGACTCTTCAGGCTCAGGCACCACAGCGGGGGGGACGTGCTTGCCCAGGCTGCTGGCCAGCCCTGCGGCAGCCCTGGGGAGGAGGCGGGGAAGCTTTTGGGGTGCTGGAGGGGGATACCCCCTCATCCCCAACTTGGGCAGCTGGGTAGGAGCTGCCTCTGCTGGAAACACCACCAGATTAGAGGTGACTCACCATAATCTTGAAGAAGTGGATTAAATCTCTTCCTACTGCAGCACTTAATGAAATCCATCCCATAATATGTGCCCAGCCCTGCTGTTCCCCCTCATCTCCCTGCCCTCTCCAGACCCTTGGCAGCAGGGTCTCCTGTCCCCGCTGAGGGGCAGGGCTGGTGCAGGGGTGCAGGCAGCCAACAGCCCGTACCCGCTGCGACCCCGTACAGGCAGCAGCTGTAGCCATGCTGCGCTTGTCCCCAGCGTGTGGCACTTGCAGGTGGCTGTCCTGCACCGCTCCTGGAGTGGGGGAGTTCTGGCTGGGGCTCCCCAGGAGCAGCTCTGTCGGTGTGTCACCTTGGGGTGCCTCAGGCGTCCTTGCACCCCACTGCTGCCATGGTGCCTGGGGTCAGCGCCTGGGGTGCAGGGGTAGGTGTGGGGGGCCATGGTGTGTGCCCCTCTGTGGCGATGGGGATGCTGGGGGCACAGGCTGGTCCTGCCAGGCCCCTTTTTCCCTCTGGTGTCCCCAGGCTGGGGACATGGGGACCCTGCCGGGCTGCCTGTGCGTGGCTGTGCCTCCGAGGGTGAGTGAGCAGTGGGGAAGGATCCGGCTCAGGGCCGGGAGCAGGAAGGAAGGAAGGAAAGCGGAGTTAAAATAAGCCAGGCAGTGAGCCGTGGGGGAGGCCCGGGCTGGAGCCAGCTCCCAGCCACCGGGGAGAGGGTTGGACTGGGGTGGACTGGGCTTTGCATGATGCTGGGCACCCTGGGGTGCTGTGCTATGCGTCAGGGTTGGCGTGCGGAGAGCATGTGGCAGGAGGGTGTGAGCTGCCTGTCCCATCCCTGATGGCTCTGCCCCCTTCTTCCCCCCCTGGCAGGATGGCTCCCGGCAGCGGCCGCCGCAGAAGAAGAAAACGGTGTCCTTCAGCACCATGCCCAATGACCGCAAGATCAACAGCACGGCCGCCTGCATCTCCTTCATGCTGGAGGGCTGTGAGCTGAAGAAGGTGCGCTCCAACTCCCGCATGTACAGCCGCTTCTTTGTGCTGGATGCTGACATGCGCTCCGTACGTTGGGAGCCCTCCAAGAAGGACTCGGAGAAAGCCAAGATCGAGATCAAGTCGGTCAAAGAGGTGCGCGTGGGCAAGAAGACACCCGTCCTGCGCAGCAATGGCCTCTCCGACCAGTTCCCAGATGAGTGCGCCTTCTCCATCATCTACGGAGACAACTATGAGTCCCTGGACCTGGTGGCCAGCTCGGCTGACGTGGTGAGCGCCTGGGTGATGGGACTCCGGTACCTGGTGTCCTATGGGAAGCACACTCCCGAGGCACCCGGGACCGGCCACCCCAGCCTCCGAACCTCCTGGATCTCCTCTGTCTTTGACCTTGCCGACCTGGAGAAATCTGGCCGCATCCCTGTGTCCCGGGCTGTGCAGCTGATCAAAGCGCTCAACCCAGGCATGAAGACGTCCACCATCGAGCTGAAGTTCAAGGAGCTGCAGAAGGCCAGCGAGCGTCCCGGTGCGGAGGTGGCCTGCGACCTCTTTGTGGAGGCGTACTGTGAGCTCTGCACCCGCCCTGAGATCTTCTTCCTGCTGGTGCAGTTCTCCAGCAACAAGGAGTACCTGGGTCTGAAGGACCTGCTCATGTTCCTGGAAGTGGAGCAGGGCATGGAGGGGGTGACGGAGGAGAAGTGCTTGGAGATCGTCGGCAAGTACGAGCCCTCCAAGGAGGGCCGCGAGAAGGGCTACCTGGCCATCGATGGCTTCACGCGCTACCTGCTCTCCGCTGACTGCTCCATCTTCGACCCGCAGCACCGCAAGGTGTGCCAGGACATGGCGCAGCCCCTCTCCCACTACTACATCAGCTCTGCCCACAGTGCCTGCCTGCTGGAGGACAACTTCTGGGGCCGCTCGGACATCAGTGGCTACATCAGCGCCCTGGGCCTGGGCTGCCGCAGCATCGAGCTGGTGCTGTGGGATGGCCCCGAGGGCGAGCCCGTGGTCTACACCAGCCCCTCGGCCGCCTCCTGCGTGCCCTTCCGTGCCGTGGTGGGGCTGATCGACCAGCACGCCTTCACCGCCTCCGCCTATCCCCTCATCCTCTGCCTGGTGGTGCGCTGCTCAGCCCCCCAGCAGCGCCTCGCCGCCCAGTGCCTGCGCAAGACACTGGGGGAGAAGCTGTACCTGGAGCCCCCCAACCCCGCCGCGTCCTACCTGCCCTCCCCAGAGCAGCTCAAGGGCCGCATCCTCATCAAGGGCAAGAAGCTGCCGCCCGGCTGTGAGGACAGCGAGGGGGAGGTGTCGGATGAGGAGGAAGGCTGGGAGCTGGCACGGCGGCTGGGCCAGGAGGACCGGGAGGTGCCGGAGGGAGGTGGCCCGCGGCGGGTGCGCCTCAGCCGGGAGCTCTCGGAGCTGGTAAGCCTCTGCCAGGCTGTCCCCTTCCAGGACTTCGAGAGCTCACGGCGTGGGCAGCGCTACTGGGAGATGTGCTCCTTCAGCGAGGTGGAGGCAGGGCGCTTCGCCAACGAGTGCCCGGCCGAGCTGGTGAGCTACAACAAGCGGTTCCTCTCCCGTGTCTATCCCAGCCCCATGCGCATTGACGCCAGCAACATGAACCCCCAGGACTTCTGGAAGTGCGGCTGCCAGATGGTGGCCATGAACTACCAGACGCCGGGGCTCATGATGGACCTGAACGCGGGCTGGTTCCGGCAGAACGGGGCGTGCGGCTACGTCCTCCGCCCCGCCATCATGCGGGAGGAGGTCTCCTACTTCAGTGCCAATGCCAAGGACTCCTTGCCCGGGGTGCCTGCCCAGCTCCTGCACCTCAAGGTCATCAGTGGGCAGAACCTGCCCAAGCCCAAGGGCTCAGGCGCCAAGGGGGAGGTGGTGGAGCCCTATGTCTGCGCCGAGATCCATGGCATCCCAGCTGACTGCGCCGAGCACCGCACCAAGACGGCCCTGCAGAGCGGGGACAACCCCGTCTTCGACGAGAGCCTGGAGTTCCAGATCAACCTGCCGGAGCTGGCCGTCCTGCGCTTTGTCGTGCTGGATGACGACTACATCGGAGACGAGTTCATTGCCCAGTACACCATCCCCTTCGAGTGCCTGCAGCCCGGCTACCGGCACGTCCCCCTCCAGTCCTTGGCTGGGGAGCCCCTGCCCCACGCCACCCTCTTTGTGCACGTGGCCATCACTGACCGCCGCGGTGGGGGCAAGGGGCACCGCCGGGGGCTGGCAGGGCGCCGGGGCCGCCGAGTGCGGGAGTATACCTCCACCAAGGCCACTGGCATCAAGGCCATCGATGAGGTCTTTCGGACAGCCACCCAGCCACTGCGGGAGGCCACTGACCTGCGGGAGAACGTGCAGGTACGGACCCTGCAGAGGCGCTGGGGAACCTGGTTTCTGCAGGGGAGGACGGGGCTGGACCGTGAGCAGTGGGGAGCCCAGGCGTCCCCCCTCCCCCTGGGGGATGCGGGCGAGAAGCCTCGTCTGGAGCAGAGAGCCAGGGGAAATGGGATTGTACCCGGCAGGGGGGCTCTTGGGGGGCTTTTCCAGGCTGTGCCCCTGATGCCGGTCTCTGCCCGCAGAATGCGCTGGTCTCCTTCAAGGAGCTGTGTGGGCTGACGCCCGCCGCCAACATGAAGCAATGCATCCTGACAGTGGCCACGTGGCTGCTACACAGTGACAGCGCGCCCAGCGTCACCCTCAACTTGGCAGAGCAGTACCCCCCCATGGAAGCCCAGGGCCCCATCCCAGACCTGCTGCGCAAGGTCCTCACCGCCTACGAGACGGTAAGTGCTGTCCCGCCGGGGCTTGGCTCCTTGCGGGGATGCCCTGCAGGGCCGATGGCATCAGGACCACCAGGACCACCGCCCTGCGCAGGGTGGGGGTCCCCAAACGCACTGCACCGCTCCCAGTGCAGGGGGAGGCTGGTGGGGACTGTCAGGGGCTGCCCAGGGAGGAGTCTTGTCAAGGCACAGGCTCACCCAGCTTGGTACAAGCCCTGGGACCTCGCAGTCCCTGTCCCCCTGCCCGTGCCGCCTGCACCCTGTGCCAGGGCTGGCTGGCGGGGCATCCTGCGGTCCTGCCTGGCGGGAGAAATCCCATTAATAGCTGCAGCCGGAGCCGCTTCCTTCCTTTGTGTTGGAGGGGGACCTGGCTGCCGGCCAGGCGCTGGTCACACCGCACCTGGCTGCACGTGGTGGGGCGAGGAGGGCTAGACCCTGGCCACCGTGCTGGGGCGAGGGGCAGCCCCTGCCTCAGCCCCTTCTCCCCATCTGCTCTGCCGAGGGGGTGTGTGGGGCTGGGGGCTGCCCAGCTCCTCACGCCACCCCTCTTCCCAGATGATCCAGACCAGCCGGACGCTGATCGAGTCCGCCGATGGGGTGTACGGCAAGCTCATCCAGGCGCAGCAGGCAGGTGGGTCCTGGGTGGGCAGGCGCAGCCCTGGCACAGGTCTGGGCACATCTGTGGGGGGCCGGGCACAGGGGCGCCATGCCTTGGTGCTGGGCGGGGGGCACGTGTCTGGCAGGCTCCAGACCTGAGCACAGGCACAGCCCAGCGTGCCGGCATTTTTGGCCGTCACTTGCACACCTGCGGTGCGTGGCAAAGGACAAGAGGTGCATGTCTGCACCCCGGTGGGTGCGTGCCGGGGCTGGGGCTCAGCGGCAGAGCAGCCAGGGCTGGCCGGCCATGGGAGGGGGATTTCCAGCTGGGGTGACCCCAAACTCAGCTCTGTGGTTTTCCCATGTCCCGGCAGCACGGGTTGAGCTGCCCAGTGCCGGGTGCTGCCGGCGTGCTGGGATGCAGGGCTGCCTGTGCCAGGGCAGGGTGCTGGGCAGGTGGGCTGCAGGGGCTGTGTGGGAGGGAGGGGAGCGGAGGAGGCTGATGAGGAAGTGGGGAAGAGTCATTAGCTGCCAAACACCAGAATATAATTAGCACCAGAAATAACAGGCTGGGGCTGACGGTAGAAGTGGCAACTGAATGTTACGACTTCCAAGACACATGGATGAACCCACACAGGCAGGTGCTGCCGGCTGTCTGCCCCAGTCCTCCCCCCCATCCTGGGGACCCCCAGCCCCGCTCCAGGCACCCATGGCTGTGCAGCCCCTCGGCAGGCTGGGGCTGTGCGGGCACCCCAGCCAGCCCTGGGTGCACAGGGGGCTGCCAGGCTGGGGGCTCATGTGAGCTCCCTGCGGGGCTGGGAGGGCTGCCAGGAGCTGGAGGGGCTGGGGAGGAAGGATGGGGCCCCTCTGTGCCACGCGCGGCCGGTACCAGCCTCGCTGCCAGCAGCCCTGTTTGTTCCCTGCCTGCGCGGCAGCCCGGAAACCTCCCCGAGCTCTTGGCTTTCGGCTCTGCCGCTGCTGCCAGCTCTGGGGGGAGCGGTGCTGGGGAGGGGGCCGCAGGCTGTGGGGCTGGCGGCTGGGGCATGGGTGGGCTCTGCACCCTCCTGTGCCGCTCTGGCTATGGGAGCCCTGCTGCTGTGCTGGGGGGTGTCGGGCAGAGGGGCTCTGGGGGGTGCGGCCGCTGCTGCTGCCTCTGCCCAGCCTCTCGAGGCGGTGGCAGGCAGCGGTTTGGGGGCTGCCACCCACCCCCCCCTGCCCGCGGTGCTGCCTGTCCCTGCCTTCGCCCTGGCTGTGCCACGGACAAGCTGCTGTGGAGCCGGCCCGGGTTGTGCCCAGCTGGCGGGTGCTGCGGGGTCCAGGGGGGTGCTAGGTGCGGGGCTGGGGGCGTGCTGATTGACAGCGTGTGGGCGAGCAGGCTTGCGTGGGAGTCCTTGTGTGGGCCCGGAGCCGGTGCTGCGTCAGGAGGGGTAAATATAGCGCCCGCTCACGAGGACGTCACGCGCTGCACGGCACGGGGGCCTGCGCTCTGGCGGGGCTGCGGGGGGGGGGGGGGCGGTAGCGGCCCCACTCTGAGCCCCCCAGGTGAGCTGTGGGGTGCAAGAGCCGTGCCTCTGCCTGGGGTGGTCGCTGCCCTGCCGGACCCCACAGCTCTGGGACCTTCGGGACCCCACAACCACCTGGGGCTGGGGCCGAGTGTGGTGCTGGGGGCGCCCATTGTTCCCGGGGATGCTGGGGCAGTGGGGAGCCCACCCAGCCTGCACCCCCATGCCAGGCAAAGGGCATCCCTCTGGCTCAGCCCCCGTCCATGGTGGGCTGTGGCCGTCCCCGTGCTGGTGGCCCCGCAGCGGCTTAGTGACGGTCCTGTCGGCGCAGGCATGGACTTCCACAAGGAGCTGCACCGCATCGAGGCCAAGGAGGGGCTGCGGGGCCGCAAGCTGCAGAAGGCACTGGAGAGCTTCGCCTGGAACATCACCGTCCTGAAGGTGAGGGGCAAGGGCTGTGCGGCCCCCACTCTGCCACCCCCTCCCTGCCTCCTCAGGGGATGCTCCATGAGAGCTGGGCATGGCACAGGCCCCTTCAGGGGGGTCCTGGCACCCAGCGAGCCCCCCTCGGGAGGGGTGGCTGGCGGAGCAGCCCATGCCGTGCACATGGGTCCGGCCAGCCCACGTGGCGCGGCCGTGGGGAAGCCCCTGATGCCGTGTCCCCACGCAGGGCCAGGCTGACCTCCTCAAGCACGCCAAGGCAGAGGCGCTGGACAACCTGTGGCAGATCCACAACGCGGGACAGTCGTGCGGCATCGGCAGGAACGGCTCGGCCTCACCGGAGCCCTCCCGCCTGCGCGCCCCACTGGAGCCCATCCCTGAGACGGAAGGAGGTGGTGACACAGCATCCTGCTGACCCTGGCCTGGGGCTTGGGAGGCCCGGACTAAGCACCCCCCCGGCTGCAGGGGCCAGGACCAGGGACCCCCAGCCTGCTGACAGACGGGCAGCTGCCTGCCCGCAGGCTCGGTGTGCGGGGTAGGGTGCCTGTGGGGCTGGGTGCTGTGCTCTGCTGTGCCGAGGGGCTGCAGTGGGGTCCAAAGGAGAGGGTGGGGAGGCAGAGAGGAGGATGGGGAGGGGTGTTCCCACTCCTGCTTGCCCCCCTCTGAGCTCCCAGGCTTCATCCATCTCCTCCATCTGCTTCCAGAGCAAGCACCCTGCTGCAGGGATGGCAGGGATGCTGGCACCTCGGCTCCTGTGTGCATGTACCCGCAGCCTGCTGTGCCAGACGCCTGTCCCTGGCCAGCGCTGCAGGTTTTGCCCTTGCCAGCCCCAGGGAAAACCTGCCTGATGGGAAGGGTTCTGACTGGTCCTCATCCCCTCTTCACGGGGCAGCGGGTTCCTTCCCCTCCCTGGGGACCTCACTGCGCAGAGGGGCTGGGAGGATGTGGGGTACAGGGGGCCGGGGGCTCACTGCAGACTGGCCTGCGCAGCAGATGTGGCTTTTGGCATCAGGGAAACATTGGGGCTCCCCTCTCAGGGTGAGGGGGTCCCGGTGCAAGCTGTGGGTGGGGGGCGGTCTGGGGGTCGGACCGTGGCTGCGGAGCATTATAAAGAGTGCGAGACCCACCCTGGTGCCCTGCTGCTCCCTCCACGTGCCAAGGCGGGATGAGGTCATCAAAAGGGATGGAGGGTGGCACTGGATCCAGGATGCCTGGCAGCACCATCCCTCTCCCCGCACCAGCCGAGCGCAGGGTGACGGCTCCCCATGTCAAGGATCCATGCGGCTGCCCGGCACCCCTTTGTTCAGGGAGGTAATTAGCCTAATGGGGCCACGAGGAGCGGACGGGAGCAGGCCAGTGCCTCCCCAGCACTGACCTTCAGCCCCTTTGTGCTGGCCCGGCCATGGGACCCGCGGGCAATTACGGCCTCATTAGTGCCACGCTGCCTGGCCACTGTGCCCAGCCGGCGAGCACCCGCACAATGAGGAGCTGCAAATGAGGGGAAAGGCCTGGCCGGTCTCCGAGCTACCGGCCACTGCATGCCCGCGTCTCCCAGAGACCGGCTGCTCCCGCCTGGCCCTGGCGGTATTTTTGGCAGCACTATTGTGCCGGGCCCTATAAAGTGGCGGCTGCAGCGGGCGGCGCAGGGCTGCCCGGCGGGACATGCCCCGGTGCCGCTCGGCCGCCTGAAGATCCCAGGAAGGATGGAGGTGCCCAACACCAAGGTGGGGCCAGCAGGGCAGCGATGCGGGGGGGTCCGAATGGGGGTCTGGGGGTGCGGGAGGGTCTAGCTGGTTCCTCAGGAAGCCCTGAGCGCCCAGCTCCTCCCCAGGGCTCCCTGACCGTGGCCAGCAGCCGATCGGGGTGGAGGCTCAGCACCGTGTGGGCTCCTCAGGATGGAGCTGGGCGTGCGGTGCCTGTGGTGTGGAATGTGGGTGCTTGTGCCTTGTCCCGTGGCGCTCAGCAGCAAGGGGAGGGTGTTTGCCACGACTGCCTTGTGCCAGAGCAGGGCAGGCGTGCTGGTGAGGGCACCTGCATCTGGCTGCTGGTCAGAGCATGGGTGGGGGCTGTGGTTTCTGGGGCTGGGGGGGCTGTGGGGAGCAGCACTCTCAGCTCCCCTCAGGGATGTGGTGCTGGCTGTGCCCCACGGTGCCGAAGGGTGATGCTCTGGGTGCACCCCGGGTGTGGGGTCCCCGAGGCAGTGGGGATGAGCAGCGTGGCAGCAACCCAGGCAGATGGGAGCTGAGACACCGGCAGGACTGGGGGGCAGTTCTGGGGCTGTGCAGCCCCCCACCTCTGGCACTGCTGGCTGCACCGCACTAACGCTGCCCATTGCTCCGGCAGCTCCAGCGAGCTGCCTGCCTCTTGCTCCTGCTCCTGCTCTGCTCCCTGGCTGCTGCCCGGCAGAGTCTGCCGGAGTGCTGCCGGCAGAAGACCTGCTCCTGCCGCATCTATGACCTCCTGTACGGCATGGGCAACCACGCCGCCGGCATCCTCACGCTGGGCAAGAGGAAGAGCATCCCCCCGGCCTTCCAGAGCCGGCTCTACCGCCTGCTGCACGGCTCCGGCAACCACGCTGCGGGCATCCTCACCATGGGCAAGCGTGGGGAGCACCCTGGCATGGCGTGCCACAATGCATCGGGCTGCCCCATAGGCACGGACGCCCAGCCGATGCTGGTGCTGCAGGGCGCCGATGCCAGCCCTGCCAGCCCCAGGGAATGCCAGGAACACTCAGGGAAGGACCTGACCAAGAGCCAGGCCCCAGGAGCGGCAAACAGCTTTAACTGAGAGGGGTGTGGGCAGTGGCAGAAGAGAGGGGATCTGTGGCGGGACGGACCCCTGGGACACACGCCTGGAGCTGGGTGTAAATAGCACTTTTACGTACCTCCTCCTGGCCCTGGCCGAGCCTGCTCAGGGCGCCGCAGGCACCGCTGGGCTTTTACAATAAATGGTAGCCCGATGTGACCCGGCTCTGCTTCTCTCTGGGGTGGCGCCGGGGGGGCTGCTGCTTTGTTCCTCTGCGGTGTCTGGCCATGGGCTCGTCCGTGGTGCCTGCGCTGGGGCACCCGCGGGCCCAGCTGGGTGGATGCCGGGGCAGAACTGGGGTGAACCGAGCCTCGAGCTGGCTGCCCAGGAGTGGGGGGTGTTTGTGAAGCCCCCATAAAGGGCTTGGAGCATCCCCCGGGATGCCACAGCAGCAGGAAGCCTCTGGTGACCCTCTCGTGGCCACAAGTCCCTGATTCCCACCCCCACCACCCTGTCCCCACGCAGGACTCCTGCTGGGTCCTGTCACCCCTGGGTGCCCCTCTGGGGGTCCCATGGGCCACGGCCTCGCCCTGCAGCCCCCCGGCTGAGCCCCAAGCGGTGGGGCTGGGGCTGATGTCCCACAGCAGGTACCCCCCTACCCACCGGGACCTGCCCCTTCCGCAGCCTCCATGGGACCGAGCTGGTCCTGGTGCCGGGCAGATTCCGGTGCAGTAGGTCGCGGCACCGAGTGGGTCCCGGTGCCAAGCACATCCCAGTGCCGAGCAGATCCCGGTGCAGTGGGTCCCGGTGCCAAGCACATCCCGGTGCCAGGAAGATCCCGGTGCTGAGCAGGTCCCGGTGCTGAGCAGGTCCCGGTGCCGAGCAGGTCCCGATTCTACCGACCCGTTGTCCCCCGGGCCCCAGCGCCCTGCCCCCGGGCGGGTGCCGGTGCCCGCCGGTGCCGAGGCCCCTCCCGGTGCCGGCGGCGCGCAGGGCCCGGGGCGGGGCGGGGCGGGGGCGGGGCGGGAGCCCCGGGCGGGCCGGGCCGGGCCGAGCCGAGCCGGGATCAGCCCGCGGCGCCGGGGCCGCACCTGCGGAGGGGCCCGGGGCGGCGGCGGAGCCCAGCCCCCGGCCGCAGCCCCGCGGCGGCGCCCCGGCGGGACCATGCCGGTGATGAAGGGGCTGCTGGCGCCGCAGAACACCTTCCTGGACACCATCGCCACCCGCTTCGATGGCACACGTAGGGCCGGGACCGGGTGGCGGGGAGCGGGGAGCGGCCGCGCTGGGCACGGGGGGGTCCGGGCAGGGGGAGGCGCTGCCTCCCGGCGAGTGGCGGGGGGAACCGGGGCTCGGCCCGGCCCCCAGCCCCGCGGCTCGGCACGACGTGAGGGTCCACGCGCTCTGCACTGTCCCGGGGACCCCCCTCCCCCGTGTCCGTGTCAGGGCTCGGTGCTCGGGACCCCATGACCGGACTCTGTGCTCCGGGATCCCCCGTGTCCGTGTCCGGGTTCGGTGCTCCGGGATCCCCCGAGTTCGATGCTCCGGGATCCCCCCGCGTCCGGGCTCGGTGCTCCGGGCTCCCCGTGTCCGGGCTCGGTGCTCCGGGACGCCCCGTGTCCTGTCCGGGCTCGGTGCCCCGGGCCCCCCGTGTCCTGTCCGGGCTCGGTGCCCCGGGCCCCCCGGGCCCCGGGCAGCCCCCGCGCTGCTGTCCCCGCGGCCGGGGCCGCGCTCAGCACCAGGGACAGAGCCCGGGCGCGGCGGGAGGGGCCGGGCGGGGAGGCCCGGGGGGCGCGGGGGGGGAACCGGGGGGCGCGGGGGGGACCCGGGGAGAAGCCGGCCGGGCTCACCCCGCTCCGGGAGCCCCCAGGGGCCCGTCCCCGCCCCGTCCCCTGCCCGAGCCGTGGCCAGTCCCGGGCAGGGACACACGTGCGGGTTGTGCCTGCCCCCGCGGGGCTCGGGGTGCTGCCCCAGGGAGCCCTCGGAGCTGTGGGGCAGCCGTGGGGCACAGCCTGTGCCTGTCACCTCTGTGTCACACAGCCCTGCGGCCACGGACATGGCGGGGCCCGTGGGGAGCCCCGGTGCTGCACAGGACAGCCCCGAGCCCCAGTTAGCAAAGTGCCCGCTTGCTTGGGGTTACATCCCGGGAAAAGGTGGATCCCAGTAACGGTGTGTTTGGGCAGGGGCAGGCAGTGGGGCCTGTGTTGTCCCAGCACCATCCATTTTGGGGTCATTTCCCACAGCTGGAGGTGTTGCTGGTGTGTCCCCAGGAGCTGGGGTCTCCTCCATGTCCATGTCCATGTCTATGTGCTGGGGCCAGGGTGGATTAAAGCCCCAGCACACTGGGATCATGTTGGGCTGCCACAAGCCAGCTGCTGGCACTGCTGGCACCATGCAGCCACCCAGGGACAGGCTGTGTTCAGGGTTGATCCCAGGTTTCCCCCAAATCACCTGGAGCAGGGTCTCCCCAGCCAGCCGCCTGCAGGGCTGGACATCTCCCAACTTGCTGGGAGGAACTGGCATGAAGATGGCACTGAGAACCTGCAGCCGCCTCCCACAGCACCATCAGGGCACCGGGAGCACCCCTGGGGCATGTGTTGGGGGGGATGCTGGGCTGGCTCCTGGCCTGGTGTGATGTGGAGCATCCCAGATGACACAGGGTGTCGTCATTTGCCCATCGGAACTCTCCGTTGGGATGTTACCTGTGAGACTGCAATGTGTAACGAGGCCACCAGCACCCTGAGCCTTCCCCAGCCCAGACCCAGCTGCGCCCAGAGGTGCCAGGGCAGAGCTGCATGTGCCTCGAGCTGGTGATCCTTTGACAGTCGCTCCCCAGGGCTGGATCTGGCTCTCTGAGGAGAAGGGTCCCCAGGGGAGCTGCCTGCCACACCCTGACACAAAGTCCTGGGAATTTGCCCGGGGGGGGGACAGGATTTGCCCCACAGCACCCTGGCAGCATCCTGCCTTGGCTGGGCCAACCTGCCTTCCAGGCACTTTTAAACAGTGTCAGGCTTTGTGGGTTTGCTGTGTCTCTTATCGGCTTTATCTGCCATGGAGAGGGGCTTTAGCTGAAGTGATACACCGTGTGAGTTAACCCTGCTTCTCCCAGGCAGCCACTGCCCACTGGGCCCGAGGCTGTGTGTCCAGACAAGCTGGCTACCACAGCAGGGGACTGCCGAGCCCCCCCAGGGCTGCGTCCCCCTGCTCAGCAGAGCTGCTCCCAAATGCAAGCCCTTTTTTCTTTTCTAATAACACGTCCTGGACAACACTGTAATCCTGGCTCCCCAGAGCCAAAATCTGGCCTTAGTCACAGCTTCAAGCTATTTTTGATTCTCCAAGCTAATCCTGGGCTGAGCTGTGCTGTGGTGGCCCCGCTGCACCCCCATCGCGCTAGGGCTGCCTGTGGCTGCCATCCCCTCCTTCCTGCAACCTCCTCTGCCCTTGCCCTGCCCTGGCACGGCTCTGCTGTCGGTGCCCGGGTGCTGTAATCTGCTGCGGGCTCCCCTCCTTTGCTGTGAGAAGGAGCAGGACACATCTGCTGCTCCTGGTGCCTGGGCTGGGGGGGTGCAGGGGTGCTGGGAACCCCCGGGCTGGAGACCGTGTCAGAGCTGGGGGTACCCCAGTCTGCCCTTGCCGGGTGCAAATACAGCCCACGCTGGCCACGCATCCCAGCTCCTTGGCATCCTTTTAGCACGAGGCCATCTGTCCCGCTGGCGCAGAGCCTGCAGCAAGGAGCTGCTGCGGCCCCGGGGGCAGAGCCCCTGCCTGGCCCACAGCTGGGGGGGCTGTGGGGTGAAAGAGGCTGCTCTGCAGCTGGGCAGAGCAGGGGGCTGCCAAGGGCTTTCCTCTGCCTGGTGCCACCTCTCTGCCGGGGCAGGCGTGGTGCTGGGGAGGCTCCGTGGTGCTGTGACAGACCAAGGACACTGCATTTCCCCTTCACCTCCGGCTTGTGCCAGCTCAGCACAGGCCCTCGACTCACCCCAGGCTTGTGGCTTTTCTCCCACCCTCTCAACGGGTGTCCCCGCGGTGCTGTGCCTGGGGATGGAGGTCCCAGCACTGCAGCCCAGCACCTCTGGGCTGGCAGCACCCAGCTGGGTTTGCCACTGCTCCTGCTAAGCTGCCTGAGCCCCGGCGGGAGGTGGGAGCGGCAGATGGTGAGGGGGAGGCATGAATCGCCTCGCTCGGAATCGCGTCTCTGGCGATGGGAGCTGGATCTGGGCTCCTTCCCCTTCCAGTGCATGGGGATGGGGTTCTGCCTGGATCAGGGCCTCAGGATCAGGCAGGGGATGAATGAGCTCTGGGAGCAGCTGGGGACAGCCCACAGCTGGATGGAGACCTGCCTTTTCTTCCCAGTGGGACCCGTGGGGGGCTGGGAGGGCTGGGCTCCCCTTCACACCCCCCCAGGGTGGCCCGGAGCCCTCAGGGGTGGCTGTGTCTCCTTTCAGACAGCAACTTCATCCTGGCCAACGCGCAGGTCCGCCGCGGCTTCCCCATCGTCTACTGTTCCGACGGTTTCTGCGACCTCACCGGCTTCGCCCGCACCGAGGTCATGCAGAAGAACTGCAGCTGCCGCTTCCTCTACGGGGCCGAGACCAGCGAGCCCGTCCTGCAGCGCATCGAGAAGGTGCTGGACGGCAGGCAGGAGTACCAGACCGAGGTCTGCTTCTACAAGAAGGGTGGTGAGTGGTGCATGGGGCTGGGTCCTTGCCCACAGCTCCGGCTGGGACTCGGCCCCGTGCTGGCTCCGGGGTGAAGCTGCCAAGCAGCAGGGGGGCTGTCCTGCCTTCACCACCCCTCTCCTCCACCCAGGAACTGCCTTCTGGTGCCTGCTGGACATCATGCCCATCAAGAACGAGAAGGGGGAGGTGGTGCTCTTCCTCTTCTCCTTCAAAGACATCACAGAGAGCCGGGGCAGGAGCCACCCGAGTGATAAGAAGGAGGGTGAGCCACAGCTATGGGATGGGGAGGGGATTTGGGGAGCAGTGTGCACAGTGGACATGTGGCAAAGGGGCTCCCGTTTCCCTGCGGGGTTCTGCCCGCCTCTGTGCACCTGTGCAAGGAGGGCTCCCTGCAGCAGCCCTTGCACCGTTGCACCAGCAGCAGCACAGTGCTCCCGCTAACCCAGCGTGTCTTGTCTGCCGCAGAGAAGCAGAAGAGCAAGAGGCCCGGGAGCTCACATCTACGGGCAGCACGGAGGCAGGGCCAGACGGTGCTGCACCGGCTCAGCAGCCAGTTTGCCCGGAGGGACCGTGGCGAGATGAAAATCAACCGTGTAAGGACCTGGGGGAGCCCTCAGCTTTGCCCAGTGCCTCCCGGGCTGGGGCTGCGGGTAGGCTGGCAGTGCTGCAGCTCCCCCGGGACCAGCCCCGCAGCCAAGACTGCGGGATGCTGTTCCCATGCACGCACCTCACTGGCCTCCCCAGGCACTGAAATGCCCTCCATCCCCAGCAGCTTGCACCGTGGTCCAGGTTGTAAATATGGTTCGTTGGCAGCGGGAGAGAGAACAGCAGGTTGCCCGGAGCTTGCCGTGGGGAGAACAGATCTGGCAGCTCTTGCAGGGCTGTGTCTCTCCTCACACATTAGCTGTCAGGAAAACCCAGCCGCTTGCTTGCAGCACAGCTGTGCCAGCCGTGGGGAGCACCGTTACCAGGCTGCAGCAGCCATGAGCACTGGGGCTCCCAGCCGCAGCAGGGACCCGTGTGTTGTTTCTGTGCCAGCCCATTCGCGTGGCTGCAATGCCCCAGCGCAGGGTCCCCAGGCATGGCCACAGCGATGGGCATCACCTACAGACGTGGGGCCAGGGTGGGGGTCTGTCACCAGCAGAGACAGCCGGGGGTCCGTGCTGGAAAACAGGCAAAGGGTTTGCGTGTGCCAGTCTTGAACTTTGGGGGATTGTGTGGGATAGACCTGGCTCTCCCCTTACCCAGGTTGGGCTCTCGCTGCCCCCCAGCAGTGCCGTGTCCCTGCAGGGGGGGATGGCTCTGCCCCAGGGCGCGAATTGGCACCTGAGATGGTTCTGGGCCGCAGCTGGCAGCAGCAGCAGCGGATTACTGTTAATAGCATTAGCATAGCGTTAATTCATGTGCCGTAAGCAGGCATTCTGTGCCCATCTCTGAGGGTGACCTCAGTGCAGCCTGTTGGAAAAGGGCATCCATCACCATGGTATCAGGGAGTGTCAGCCAGGCTAGCAGGACTCAGGAGAAGGGGGGGCTGTGGTGGCCTCCCACCCTCGCGTGGGACAGCCCCTGCACAGTGTGCCACCCTGTTGCTTGCTCCCCCAGAATGTGTTTGAGAACAAGACGTCCATCCCTGAGTACAAAGTGGCCTCAGTGCAAAAGTCCCGCTTCATCCTGCTCCACTACAGCATCTTCAAGGCCCTCTGGGACTGGCTGATCCTCCTGGCCACCTTCTATGTGGCCATCACTGTCCCCTACAACGTCTGCTTCACGAGCATGGAGGACAGCCTGTCAGCTGCCCGCAGCACCATCGTCAGCGACATCGCTGTGGAGATGCTCTTCATCCTGGGTAGGTCCGTGCCTGGAGCCAAACACCCATCTGGGATGGGGACATGGCTGGGCAGGGCAGGGATGCGGCCAGAGAAGAGGACCTGAGGGGTGGCGGAGAGCGAAGCTGGTGCTGCTTTGCCCCTGCTGCTGGTGCTGAGCACCCCAGGAGTGGACCTGGGTTGTCCGCAGACCCCAGCCCAGTTCTCCCAGCCATGGCGGGGGTGGTGAGGGCTGGTCCTGCTCTCCCCGGGGCAGACATCATCCTGAATTTCCGGACGACATATGTGAGCCAGTCGGGCCAGGTGGTGTACGACCCCCGCTCCATCTGCATCCATTACGTGGCCACCTGGTTCTTCGTGGATCTGATTGCTGCTCTGCCCTTCGATCTGCTCTACATCTTCAACGTGACCGTGGTGAGTGCCGCTTGCGCCGTGGGCAGGGGCAGCGGAGGGGGGGGAGGTGGCCCTTTCCCGGGGATCCGCTCCTCGCACGCCTGTCTGGGAGCAGCGCAGGCAGCGAGGGGAAGCAGCAATGGCAGCTACAGCAGGAAGCCTCCCACGCACCTTAATTTAACCAGAGGCTGCCACAAACGACAGTAACTGCCAAGACACCCCTCCCTCCAGGAGCTGCAGGCAGACGCCCGCCCTGCACCCAGCACCCCTGTGCTCTGTCTGGGGAACAGGGCAGCTCTGTGTCTGCGTGCAAACACCTTGTGCGCACACACCCCGTCGCAGCGAGGGGCACTTGCACGTGTCCTGCTCTGCAGGGGGTGAGCATGCACACGAGGCACACGCCAGTGATGAAGGCAGGTCCCAGCCTGCACCTCACTGGGGTCCCAAGGGGTCCCGCAGCGCCGCGGGTGCAATGGGCTGCGCAAGTGCACTGCTGGCATCAGCCCCTTCCCATCCTCTGCCAATTGGGGCAGGGAGGAGAGGAGGGAGGCAAGCGCAGAGGCTGTAATTACGCTTATTGGAGGCAGAGCAGCGTGTGGGGAGGACAAGGGCACTTGGGGCTGGAAGTGCCCCCCTGAGCCAAACTCAGCTCCACTCACACCCTGGCGGTGTTGCCCAGCAGGACAACAACGGCGACCAAGGCAGGGGCATGTTCCTGGGGCTGTGGCCGCATGGGCCATCACTGCCTCTGCCGAGGCTGGGCATGCCAGGGGCGCACACTGTGGCTGGCTGGCTGGGCAGCCCTGGCAGGGACCCTCTGGGCAGTGGGGAGCTGAGCCACCCAGGACTGGCTCCATCCTGACCCACCTTGGTGGGGTCTGACCCCGGCATCTGCTCTGGCACAGCCCCTGCCCCATGCCCCTGCCCAGCCCATGGCCCTGGGCTCCTGTGAGGTGTGAGGTGCTGGCAGTGGGAGAAGGATGATGTGGGAGCTTTGTGGGAGGTGGGAGGCCCTGGGGCGCTCAGCATCGCTGCGCATCCAAAGCCACCTGCCCCGGGCATCTCTGGCTCCCTTTGTCCAGGATCTCTGTGGGCAAGGCACAGCATCTTGCTGAGCCCTCTCCTCACAAGCAGATCAGATCAGCTCTCTGCCAGCACAGCTTCACCAAATGCAGCCTCTGATAGCAAAGCCACTGCTGCCTGCCCCCCCTCCCACCCCCCTGCCCCTCCCCAGCGCCCCACATCTCTCCCAAGCTGTGACCCCAGCTGAAGGCTGCCCGGGGGCCAGCTCTTCCCAGCTGCCCCCATAGCCCACGACCTTTGTGGTGGATGGGTGATGGTGGTGGTGAAGGCTCCCTGCCCCGGGGGGAGCTGGGGGGGGAACCTTGCTTGCCCCTGACTGCCGCTCCGCTGGGTTCACCCACCTGCCCCGCTCCCCAGACCTCTCTGGTTCACCTGCTGAAGACAGTGCGGCTGCTGCGGCTGCTGCGGCTGCTGCAGAAGCTGGACCGCTACTCGCAGTACAGCGCCATGGTGCTCACCCTGCTCATGTCCATGTTCGCGCTGCTGGCCCACTGGATGGCATGCATCTGGTACGTCATCGGCCGCAAGGAGATGGAGAGCAACGACCCCCAGACCTGGGACATCGGTGAGTGGGGCTGCCTGCATGTGGGGGCTGCGTGGGGTGGGGGCATGCTGGGGACACCCGGCCTCCCCCGTGCTGCAGCATGCCGCTGGCGGGAGGGAGCAAGCAGAGGGCAGTCCCGTGGGGTGGGCAGCAGCGGGGGCTACAGCCCCTCTGGCTGGGGCAGGGACCCTCGGTGAGCGCTAACCCCTGGCTGTGCTTGGCAGGCTGGCTGCACGAGCTGGGCAAGAGGCTGGAGGCTCCCTACATCAACAACTCAGTGGGGGGCCCCTCCATCCGCAGCGCCTACATCGCCTCCCTCTACTTCACCCTCAGCAGCCTGACCAGCGTGGGCTTCGGCAACGTCTGCGCCAACACCGACGCTGAGAAGATCTTCTCCATCTGCACCATGCTCATTGGGGGTGAGGCAGGGAGCGGGGCAGGGCTTGGGGGGCTTCGTCTCCAGCTGCAGGAGCAGCGGGTGCGGCAGGTACCCAGGCAGGTTGCTGGGGGGAGGCGATGAACAGCTGTGGGACAGCCCTGGGGCTGGGGTTAGGGGAGAAGCCCCCCATGCTGCACGCCTCAGCCCCGCGTTGCTGGTGGGGGCAGAGCCCAGACCCTGCCTGGGTGCCCCTACGCTCCAGACGGCCCCATGGTGGGCCTGACGCTGCCCTCCCGGCCCCCAGCGCTGATGCACGCCGTCGTCTTCGGCAACGTCACCGCCATCATCCAGCGCATGTACTCCCGCCGCTCACTCTACCACACCCGCATGAAGGACCTCAAGGACTTCATCCGCGTCCACCGCCTGCCCCAGCAGCTCAAGCAGAGGATGCTAGAGTACTTCCAGACCACCTGGTCGGTGAACAATGGCATCGATGCTAACGAGGTAGGAGGTGTTGGCTGGGCCGGGCCAGCCCCCCTCCACCCCCCAATGCTGCACCCAGCCTGGGGGTGACGGGGCTGGCAGGGCCAGCTATGAGAGCGCAAGCGTGTGCGTGTACGTGTGTGCAATTGTGTGCGTGTGCAGATGTGCACATGTCTGTGCTGTGTTGCTGGAGGGACCAGAGCTGCGTGCCAGGTCTGGGGCAGATTCCTGCCAGCATGGGCAGCGGGACGTGGAGCAGAGGCAGCCCACCACCACGGCCACAGCTGTCCCACGTTTGCCAGCTGGGACTGCTGGGCTCTGCGAGATGCTCCGCTCCAGAGGGGGATCTGTCCCCTGGGGCTGTCGGACTGTGGGGGAGGCTGCTCCCCGCCACCCGCACCCCAGCACCCCGGCCCCACTCTCCCCAGCTGCTGCATGACTTCCCCGACGAGCTGCGCGCGGACGTGGCCATGCACCTCAACAAGGACATCCTGCAGCTGCCCATCTTCGAGACGGCCAGCCGGGGCTGCCTCCGCTCCCTCTCGCTCCATATCAAGACGTCGTTCTGCGCCCCGGGGGAGTACCTGCTGCGCCAGGGCGATGCGCTGCAGGCCAACTACTTCGTCTGCTCCGGCTCCCTCGAGGTGCTGAAGGACAACGTGGTCCTGGCCATCCTGGGTGAGGGCAGGTGGCGTGGGCTCTCCCCCAGCCCCTTCTGCTGCCCGGCTGGGTGAGGGGCCCCAGGCTGGCGCTGCTAGCCCACCCCGGTCCCCTCCTGCAGGCAAAGGGGATTTGATCGGAGCCGACCTGTGCAGCACGGACCGGGTGATCAAGACCAACGCAGACGTGAAGGCGCTGACCTACTGCGACCTGCAGTACATCGGGCTGCGGGGGCTCTGCGAGGTGCTGCAGCTCTACCCCGAGTACGCCAGCAAGTTCACGGTGGACATCCACCAGGACCTGACCTTCAACCTGCGGGAGGGCAGCGAGATGGAGGTGGGTGCGTGTCCTCCCTCACAGACCCCTTCCCGTCCTTGCGGCCCCAGAGACCAGAGCAGGGCTGGGGCTCTGCACGGCCACGGGAGGGGAGTTTGCTCCCTGCTCCCAGTCCCCAGGCTCCGAGGCTGGGGCAAGGGCTGTGGCTGTGCCACCATATCCGTGCAGGTATGTCCCATCCTGGCTCCTCTCGGCTTTGCACAACCCAGGCAACTGGAAGCAAGAGCATTTGCAATGCAGGAGGCTGAGGCGGATGGAAGGCTTGGAAATGGGGGGTAGAGGGGACTGGGGGCTTACTGTGGGACAGGCAGCTGGGGCACAGCCCCCCCGCCCCGTGCACAGGAGGCAGCGCTGGGGACTGCCAGGTTTAGTCACGCTGCTGACTCTGGCAGCTGGGGGGATGTTCTGGTGCAGAAATAGCTCTGCAGTGCTTTCCTCCCCCGTCTCTGCTGCTGGTTCTGCACTGGCACCAAGTGGCTGGGGGCTCCTCCAGAGCATCACTCCCCAGTACCCACCGCCCCAGGCCCTGTAGAGGTGGAGTAGGAGGTCGCCCTCTAGATCCCAGCTAGCCCTACCAAAACCCAACGTGTCCATCGCCCAGGAGAGGTATAAATAAACTGAGGGTGAGGATGCCAACAGAGCTTGCTCGGTCCTGCAGAAGCCCTGAGCACCCTCCCTGGCTGGTGGCATGCTCCCGGGGGAGCTGATGCTCTGATGGCCGAGCCAGGGCTGGGATTTAGGGTGCAGCCTTGGCTCCAGCTCGGGACACGCAGGCCAAGGTTGGGCAGTTCATGAGTGATGATGGCAGCAGAGGAAGGAGAGTGGGCAAGGGGCTGCAGATGCCGGTGCTGGGGCTGATACATGGGCCCAGGGGAGGTTTGGCCGTCCAGAGGGGCACTGGGAGGCTGGGTGGGCTCTGGGCTGAGGTGGGGAGTGGGTGGGTGCGTGCCCAGCACTGTGTCTGCCTGTGGCCAGTCCCCACCGAGCCATGTGGGGTCCTGGGTGCTGCTGAGCCAGTGCCATCTGCTCTCCCCGCAGGGGCTCTGCCGCTACTCCCGGTCCCCACGGCTGTCGCAGGCACAGCAGGTTTGTGCCACGCTGGGGGTGGGCAAAGGGGAGGATGGGGCAGTGGTGGCTGTGCCCAGCTGTGGCACCTACACAGGGACCAGCCCTGAGATCCTGCCTGCACCCACCCGCAGCCTCATCCGGAGAGCGGTGCTGCCCCGGAGAAGCCCCTTCCCTCCATCCTGGAAGACGAGGAGGAGCCTGACGAGGTCTTCCAGCAGTCACCGGCCACCATCACCAGCCGCAAGCTGCTGCTGCCCCAGCTGAACAGCCCGGCTCGGCACGGCTCCCTGAGCAGCCTCCTGGGTGATGAGCTGTGCCAGATCTCAGCCCTGCGACGCAACTGCCGCTCCCCGGCCCGCTGCAGCCGGGGCCGCAGCCCCTCTCCGCGGTGCCGGAGGGACACCCAGCTCCCGGAGCGGGATGGTGGTGCTGGCAGGAGGCCGGCCAAGCTCCTCATCCCCTCCCTGCACACCTACGGTTCCCCGGACCTCAGCCCCAGGTAAGGCTGGGACATACCGGTGGCTCGTCCTGCTGGTGTGGGTTTGTGCAGGCCGGGCTATGTGAGGTCCCCGGAGGCCACTGGGCATGGTGGCAGAGGGGCGAGGAGGTGACGAGGGCCAGCCCTCACCCCCTCCCCGCCCTAGAGTTGTGGATGGGATTGAAGACAACGGGGGGCTATCAGAGCCACAAGCCTTCTGCTTCAACGTGGACCCCCCGCTGCAGAGCGCGGCGAGGGACTCCCCCACGTCAGGTACCTCCAGCAGCTGCAGGGCCAGGGCCAGGCCAGGGGGGCTGGCCGCGGCACTGGGGGGCTCAGGGGGCCGTCCACCACTGGCCATGTCTTCCCTGGCAGGGACTGATGCTGGTGGCCCAGCCCTGGCGATGGAAGCAGAGGAGATAAAGCAGAACATCAGCAGGCTCAACCAGGAGGTGCGGCGGGGGCTGGGGGCACATCCCAAGAGCCCCGGGAACGTGGGTGGGGGGCTGGGCGGGGGGCAGCGGCCGGTGCTCACTCACTGCTCTCCCTCCCCTTCCAGATCAACCACCTCAACCAGGAGGTTTCCCACCTCAGCCGGGAGCTGCAGTGCATGATGGAGCTGCTCCAGGGTCGTCTGGGGACTCTGCAGCCCCCCACCTGCCCCTACCGCCTGCCCCCCACCGCCTCCCCGCCCCCCCGGCCCTCCCCACCCTCTGCCCCGGTGCCCCCCTCGCCCCCACCCGTGCCCCCCAGCTCCCGCAGCTCCCCCTCTACCAGCCCGCGGGTCAAACGCTGCCCCGTCCGCAGCCGCTCGGCCCACGCCGCCGCCGGCTCCCCCATGCACCCCTGGGTGGGCACTGAGGGGCCATGCCCACCGCAGGGGGAACCCCCCAGCCCCGACCCCCGCAAGGCCTTGGCCTCGCAGCCCCTCTCGCTGCCGCCCCGCTCTGCCCGCTCCTTCCCCGGCTGCTCGGCCGGGGGTCGGCCCCGCGCCCACCCGCAGCCCCGCTCCAGCTCCGCCAGCTCCCACTGACCCCACGGGCACCGGGGTGGCGGTCAGGCCCCTCGCCCCCGGGGACCCTCACCCTGGGGGCCCCTCACCCTTGGGACCCCGGCCCGCCGCCCTGCTGTGCCCGTGACACGCCAGCTCACCAGGTCCCACCCCGGCAGCCCCAGCCCCCCGGGGGGCAGCCACCGGGAGCGGGGCAGCAGCGGGGGGGGTCCCCTGCACCCACCACCCCGCTCCCGCAGGACCCCCACCCCGGGGGCAGCGCTCGCCCCGGCCCGACACCAGCAGGGATTTTGATACGATTTTATACTCTTTGCCCACGGGGGCTTTTTTAAAACCAGGCCAGGCCCGACAGACCCCCGGGACCCCCCCCCCCCGGCGCCATGCCCAGGGCCGTGGGGCTGGGGCTGGGCAGCACTGCCTCCCGGGGGCGGGAGGGGCTGGCGGTGGGGTCTGTGCTCGGGGCCGGTTCGGAGGGTCCGGGGGGTGTCTCTGGGGGGTGCCCCGGGGGGGACACGGTGGCTCCCGCTCGGCTGGGCGGCTCCCGGGCCTCCGGCGGCTGCGGTTTGTGCGGTGACGGCCGGCCCAGCCCCGCCCCTCCCGCCCCAACGGGAAATAAAGGCTCTATTTTTCCAACCCCGGCTCCGGCTGAGTCTGTCCCCGCCGCCGCCCCCGGCGCCCTCCCGCCGCCGCCCCGGGACCCCCGTGCCCGGGCCCCGCCGGGGGCGGCGGGACTGCAGCTCCCAACGGCCCCCGCGGCAGGCGCGCCTCACGTGAGGCCGTGCGTCGGGAGGGGACGTGGCTCCAGCGGGGCGGGGCCCGTCTGATTGGCAGGTGCCGCTGCCTGTGGCCGGCGGGCTGGGAGCGGAAGGGGTGGGCGGATCCGGAAGCGGAACGGGTAAAGGCGGAAGTAAGGGCCGGGGCCTGCGAGACTCACCTGCGGTGGGGGGAGCGGCGCTCCAGGCGGTGAGTGGGGCCGGCGGGGTGGTTCATCCCACATCTCTGCGGTGGGGCCTGGCGCGGCTCGGTGCCGAGCCCTGCTCCGGGTGGGGCCTGGCCTGCGGGCCCAGCTGCCTCCGGGGCCGTGTGCCGCAGAGCCGGCTCCCCGGGAGCCTGGCCGGCTGGGGCAGGCGGCCGCGGGGGCCCCGCGGTGGGAGCGGCTTGGGGGCGCCGCTGTACCGGGTGGGGCGAGGCTGCCGCGCCCCGGCTGCGCCGTGAGGTTGCGTGAGCCGGGCTCTGGAGCGAGCTGGTGCTGCCGTCAGCGGGACGGGGGACTCCGGCCTCCGTGGCTGCCCGAAATAACGCCCCCTCGCCGGGTCCTGGGCGAGCCGGACCCGCCGGGTGTCCTGGCGAGGCGGGGGAGCGGCGCTGCCGCCGTGCACCGGCGGTCCGGCCAGGCGGAGCGTGGCACTGACTTCACAGGGAGCCGTACCCGGGGAAGGGAGCCCGCGGCGGCGGTGATGGTCTCTAACTCGAGGGGAGCGCCGTGCCTGCCCGGTGAGGGCTCAGCCCTGCACCCCTCCGCGCTGCTGCTCCCCGTACGTCGGAAGGACTCGGTAGCAAGTGCCCGCTGTCGGTGCGCTGTGTCTGCCCGGCTGCTGTTTCCCAACTCCTTTGTCTCTCTTGTAGCGCCGACTGAAAGTTAAATGGAATTTGGGGAAGGTGTGGCACCTGTAAGGGCAGCGGTGGTGTAATGTTCTGTCGTAGCTAGTCAGCTGCTGAGGTGGGAATAGAAACTCTAGAAGTCTGAAAGCCCGGCCAGGTTCCTGAGTAGAGAACTGTCTAAATGAAGGATGTGACTTTATCTGCTGAAAATAGTTTCTAGTGGAATGGAGGCTATTCTGGATTGCTGCTGGTGACAAACGCAGCCCCTGTGCCTCCCCAAGGGGCGCTTGTGAAGTGAAATGTTGTGCTGCAGGCTCTTGAGTGAGGCTTAAAGTCTGCAAGGAAGTTTTGTAGCTTGTCTGGAAGGAAACCTAGCTGCGTTCAGATGCAAGGCCACCCTCGGATCTTCAGCACGGGGGGAGAGACCACTGCATGTAAGCTGAGACTGTAGTTGGTATGTGATCCTGCAGAGGCTAACAGTGCAGATGTAAGTGTGAGCGACAGGTTTGTTGTGCTAAATCCTGTGGAAGTTGCTCGACCCTTGTTTCTGGTAGTGCTCAAGGTGCTGCTAAAACTCCTGGGGCTGGATAGGAGGCTGTGAGGAGCAGTGACAGTTGTAGTTGCCCTCTGCTAACTAACCATGACTCTTGCAGTAAACTGGTCTGCCAGCGAGACTAAATAAAGTGGTGACCTGATCTCAGCTGACCTTTTAGCTTGTTGCTTTTGTACGTGGCTGTCAGAGTTCTGACCTTGACTGTTTCCAGGCATGTAAGGAAATCGGAGGGAAGAGAGTACACCAAGGTACTATTTTAAGTCTTAGGTGGAACGACTCGCATCTACTATTCTTAGGTTTTTGTGTGTGGTGGGTCAACGTATATTTGAGCTGCCCTGGTTATAGCGGAACTGATGTCATGCTTGGCACTAAGTTAGGACTCCTGAGCCTACACTGAAGGCAGGACTCTGGAGCTTGGTGGAGACCAAAAAAAGAAAGATGCTTCTGATTCATATTAGCTTGACACGCCATGCTGTCTGAGTGAACTTTCTTGGAATATCCTCTTAGATATTCGCTACTGCCTTGACTTGAAAAGTCTTTTCTATTTTTTCAGCTTAACTGGATAATAAGATGAAAGAACTGTGACTGGAAAGGGTGAGGAGTTCAGAATAGTGTGTGTAGGCAGATCCAAGACAATGTTGGCCTGAATGCGTTCTTGGAGTGAGGAGAGCAGGTAAAGCATGAGTCTATAGAGACCTCTAAGGTTAAGAAAAGCAATGCTTAGATTCAGTAACTGGGACTCGGTGCTCAAATAATCTCAGATTTAAGAATTCTTGAATCTCAACAGTATGTCTGAACACTCAACTACTCATAGCAAAAATCTACCTCTAGAGGCAATCTTTCCCTCTAAGATACACGGGCTAATTTAGATGACATTGGCTTTAAGATAGTGCCAGGCGGTGTAGGTCCCTCGAGGCTGTTTAAGTCTGTGCTGATACCCCTTCAGGTGAGGGAGCAACGCGGGCAAGATGAAGTGGGACTCCTGAAGAAGGGTTTAAATTATCAGAGAGCAGTAAGGGGAAGGCTAGTGTGATGTGTGGATATGAATATAGTAAAATAAAACACTTGTTTAGCTTTACTATGAAGCAAGTTGGGTTTAGGCCCGTTTGCTGTACTAGTGAAGCCAAGAGGGGGCTGGGCAGTGTCCGAAACAAAACATACTAGTAATGTATTCATGCTTTGTGTGCTTGGCCAAACTTAATTGTTGTGATGACAATTATCTCCCTCACAGCAAAGCTCTTCTGCATCTAAAGAGGGATCAGCTCTGGAATTGCTCTAGGTCCTGCTAGTCATTCTTCTACAAATCACCATAACTTCTGAAACTGCTGCATGTTTAGTGGATAGGTGGTCATGGCATTTCCCTGAAAAGGGAGGGGGAAAGAATGCCAAGTACTTCTAGATACAGGAAATGAAATGGGAACGCTTCTAATGAAGTGGGTGTAGCCCAAAGTATTTCGGTCAGCATACTTAAAAGAGGGTAGAATGTAGAAATGGTGGAGTCAGCGTTTTCTTCCCTTGGGGTATGAAGTTTGAAGTCCTCTTATGCAAGTTCTGTTACGTCATTAGAGTAACTCTACTAAAACACTCCAAATGCTAGCCAGAAACAATGAACCCTCCTGGAAGTGACAGTGTGGGGAAGAATAAAGCTTCATCTAAATCCTAAAAGGAATGCTTTCCTCCCCTGGAGCACAGGAATGAACTGCTGGAGTAGTTCTACATAAACAGATAAGAAAACACTGGTTTTCATGTTTGCTTTTGTTTGGTGGAACTCCAAATAAAGAGCTACTGGAGGCAAGAGATCTTTGTGCAGCCTGGAAAAGATATTATGAAGGTCACTGATTCTTTTGCAGCAAAGATGGCAGTTTTCTGCTTTGCATCGTTTAATGATCATACCTTCTTCATGAAGAGTAGGTGCAATCTAAAGGCACGTGTTGCTGGACTTCTGGTCAGAATTAAGCTGTGTCTTTTGAGGGCATGCTGAGCAGTGGAAAATGTCAAGAACAGGAGTTAAGAGCCTTGCTTGCAGAGTTAAAAACTTGATGGTTTTGTTCAGTTTATAGTTAGTCGGACCAGACTGCACTCATGACTTACCCCTTCAGCCTAGCTGTGCCTCATCTTCTGTGAAATAGGGCTACGTTCTTGCAGTATCAAGGATAATTGAAAGTAGGTAAGACCCCCCAGGAAGGAGTTAGTGTGAGGACTGGGAATATGGATGCTCCCTCCAGCTAGTGAGACACTTAATGAAATGAAGGTGATACAAAACTCTTCCACAGAAGTCTTTTGCTGCAATTCATGCCTTGATAATACTTGGTAGAAAGCTGCTGCTTCTCATTCTGCTCTTTTTAAAGCAATCTTTGCAAATGTATTGTCTCCATAACGTGGTTAAAGTAGAGCTTGACTGAAGCAGTACTGAAAGCTTGCGTTCATGGGTCTTCATCACTCGGATCTGGTGTGAGTTCTTGCCATGATGTCAACACAAGTAGAGGTTTGGTGGCCCTTGTTAGAACGTGAGTTCTGGTGTTATCCCTGTTGCGTTCTTGATACACGAGGACCAGGCAGAAGCACTACACCTCAGCTTTGTCTCACTGTCTGTGTTCAGCTGTGGTGATCTAGTAGGATGCTAACTGCAGTTTTAAAAGCAATTAGTCATGCTGTTCTGCAGAATTAAAACTGCCACTGGATTAGGCATGGAACTTCCTTCTGCTGCCTGTGTGACCAATGTGGTAATAACTCTTGTTGCTGATACCTAGTCAGCTGTCTTTTGAGTATTAAAAAACCGTAGCCCCAAGGTAGCGTCAGTAAGTGTGGTGTCTTTTTACCTCATGAGGTGTTTTTAAGAATTCCTGGTAAAGAATAACCACTTAAACCTAGGAAGCCCTTTTGAGGGGAGTAGTATGGGGTTAAACTGGCTAGAAAAAAGCTTGAGGGAGCTTGATCACTTCCTCTGACCAAAGTTCTGCACTTCTCAACTCAGTCGTGCAGGCTGTGCTTTTTAGCTAGTCTTCCAGAGTCCGATCAGCTTTGCAGGATGCACGAGTGTTCCTGCCTTGATAGTTTCCTAATGGCCTTAGAGCTGACTTGCCCTAGCTCAGGCAGATGTCATCTAGCAAATGAGATTTAGTCTTGGGCTGTATACAGAAGCGTTCTGAGTTGATCTGAACTTCAGATGATCTTGTGCAAGTACAGCACTGCCTGTCTGGATCTCTGGCTTGGCTGCTTGGGCTCAGCAGAAACTTGGTCTTCATCACGACTCCTTGTCTTGCCTCAAAGGCTTTGTTAATCCAGCTTTAGAGGTGACCGAAGGGAGGTGGCTCCCCTCGCTGTGCTTGGCAGCTGTCCTTCCCAAGCCCAGGCTTCAGCCTGCATTGGGAAGGGATGGAAGAGCCTCTTCTGCTGGTGTGCCCAGCTGGGGGTAACTGTGTTGTACTGTCCCGCTAGTTCAGCTGCACGGAGCATCTGTGCTGGATTGAGTGGTAACTGCAGGGTAGTGGCCTTGAAATCTCAGATAGAATTGTTTTTGAAAAGCTGCTTTGAAAAACAGCCGGCTGCTGGGGCTGCTTCAGAGGCCGGGGCTCTGCAGATGTCAGGAAACAGATGTGTGTATTAAAAGCACGAAAAGGAGCTGGTATTAAAGATTCTACTATACTTGGTCAGGACTGCAGCTATCAACAAAAAGTAATTTAACTTTTTGCCAACGTAAATCCTATTTGCCTCTAAATTAAAATGACTGTGCCCAAGTCTTTGGGAGGCTAGGGCATGGGACTCTGGAGAGTTGTGACCAACTTGTGATAGTGTAACAACCATAGGAATACTTCTGGAACTGCTCGCTGGGCCGATTTAGGTCTGTGAATCTGCATTTTAAGGCTGTAGCGCAGCTCCTGACAACCGTGATGACTAGTTCCCTAATTTAGAGCTGTTACTGAAGCTCCAGATTATAGCTTTACTGATCAAGAGAGTAAGCGCTCTTTGTTTGTAAAGGGAAGTGCATGTTGTCTGTAGAAAGATGAAGTATTAAAACTGATCAGACCATGGGGCTGAGGGACTGAGGTCTGGACTTCAAGCCTGTCTCTTGGCTCAGCTCATTTAATCTGTAAGAGCTGGGTCTGCTCCTCCTTCCTCTGCAGCATGGACCCCGCTGCAAGTAAGGCTTTTAAAGTTTGCTCTTGTTAATCATATTAATATGTTGGAAAATCAGGCTGACGCTCCGTGCTATGCTGTTCTGGGCTGGTGGAGCCTGTGGGTTGTTCAGGTGGGTCCTGCACTTGCTGCTGGGCAGGCTTGTGGAAGTTGCTTGTGAATCTGGGTCCTAAAGGTGACTTGCCAGTTCTGGGTGGGAGCAAGGTAGCACAAAGTTCCTGCTGGCGCTGGCCAGCTGCCCATTCAGCCTTAGGTGAAGCAGAACCACTCGGTAACTTCAGACTTTCTTTGCCAAGGAATTCATGTAATGCTGTCAGCTATTTAACAAGATAAATACTTGGGCTTTTGTCTTGAGTATTTTGATTCTAAGCCAACAAATCCCCAGAGAAATGGCTTCTTGCATAGCTGAGAGCAGAAGCAGCCCTCTTGGGTAACTAGATTCTTCAGGATTGGGTTTCTAAATGTCACCAGCTGTGAGTAGTTCTTGCTGCTGGGTGGACATGGGGCAAAAATATCAGATGCTGTAACTTCTGACACCTAGCAGCTTCCCTGTGGTAGGGAATCTTGTGAAGCGATTGTCTCATCTGGGGGTTAACATGGGCATCTGGTAGTAATTGCCACTCAAAGTCTTGAATTTGGTATTCATGGAAGTGTACAAGCCCCTACAACAAGTCCTGGCAAGCAGGTGAGGTGTTGAGGGGCATAAACTGCAAAAATGATAGACCTAGAGTTCCTGGTTGCAGGGACAGGTGTTGAAACTTGTCTTTGATCTCCAGAGACTGTTCCAAGTGTTTTCAATTAAAAATATGGGTATTTTTTTTCTGTGTGATGCAGAGCTCCTGCATATGCCTCAGTAAGCAGGAGGCAGATAGGGCAAGCAAACCAACCAGCATGTCCCTTTTTATAGATCTTGTGGCATTATAAGCTGCTGTGTTTCACTAGTTACAAGAAGCTAGTAGGAAAATTAGTACTAGTTAATCTTGATTAGATGAATACCCTATCATACCCTTCCTTCTCATGGCCTTGACTACTTGAATGAGTATGGCAAGCTGCAACTTTTGCTTTTCTGCACAAGATCGCTGTAGCTTGGTCGGTCTGTGTTTACAGGGAGCAGGAGGGGTGCCTACCCAATCCACTCTGGAAGAGGGGGGAATGAAAGCCTCCCTGAGCATCAGAAACTGCTTCATACAGCATGAAGCACTCCCTGTTTCTCAACCCGATATTCACTGGTTGGTGTGGGCTGATCTAGCGCAGATCCAGGCTGTATAATTTAGTTGGCTGTTATTTCTGTGTTCAGAGTGGAGTTCTGTTTGACAGGGATCCTCAAAGATGCTGGCATTGGCAAACGGTGCCGAAGTAATCATCCCTCGAAGGAGACTTCTCACTGTCTACAGCTTTGGTAGCCACCTGCTTCAGTTATTTGGTCTTGCTGTGAACATGTGCTGAGTTGCGAAGCTGGTTGTCCTGATCTCATGTATGTTCTTAGCCCGCGACCCTCAGCGATGAGTTAGTCATCTGAACTTCCACCAAAGTATCCCAAAGATCTGGCAGCTTCTCAGGTGGACATGAAGTCATGCAATCCTGCAGCCAGACTTCAAACCATCTTTAGATTATGATCAGGTTGTCCATAATTAAGTGGCCAAAGGCTCTAGCTGCTTGAGTGCTTGCTCTGATCAGTAGCTCTTGGTGAGAAGTTGGACATAGGGATGTGCTTGCCTAGGTAGTTTGAGTTCACATAGCACAACCAGATGGCAAAATGAAAGAGATCTGTGAAATATAGGTCATGCTAAGACTTGAGGATGTCAACAGGCTTGTTTCCTTGTTTTGCTCTGGGAATCACCCCTATCATATTTCAGGAGGTCATAACTCAGAGGCGTGATTCACGTGGCGTTTAATGTGCAGAATGTTAGCCTGAACCGGTGGCAGAGCTTGCGTACTGCTGATAGACTGCCCTGGTAAATGAATGCAAGGTTAAACAAGCAAAAGTTGTTCCCTTCCAAACTCTGGCTGGAGGAGAAACTGTAAAAGGTGGAAACATTTTCAGGTGGGTAGAGATACAGAGCTGCTGATGGGCCTCTCAAATGTGGTGGTAACCAAGCAGCTCCTGGCCAGAGCTGCAAAATGCTGCTTCCTCACTGTCCAGAAAAACAAGTTGCTAATTTGCTTCCTATCAGGCTTTCTCATCCTGTCAAAACAGTGTTTGTCCTTTTTCAGAAGAGAAGGTGGGAGTCCTGACTAGCCTTTGCAAGGACCCAGCTCTGAACTGACTTAACCCAGGACTGGCCAGGCCACTCAGAGCAGTGGCTTTTTCACAACTACTCCTCGTGGGTTCTTTCCTGCCTACAGTGAATGGTGCTGGCTTAACAGGAGCTTTCTGACTTGCCTCCTGGACAAAACAATTTGAGGTTGACTGTCTCTGTAGGTCAGAGTATGCTCAAGACCTTTTGTGTTTCAAAAGCTGAAGAGGTTCTCCAGCTGATAAGCTAATGAGCCACTGCTCTGGATGAGCCCTTGGACTGGAATGTCTGTAGGTTTCCTATCAAACTAGGGAATTGAGTTTAAATGTGAGACCTACTTAAAGTAGCCTCACAGCAGTCACAACTGGACAGGTTTTGCTCTGGAAAGCAGGTATTCAATACACTTTTGGTAAGCCTGTGTACTCAGGCAAGCCTGAGCCTTGTTCACAGGACACTCCCGATCAGATTTCAACTTGCTTTAAGTTTCTTATTCACAGGAATCTGATTTTTGCTGGGTAAATGCTGGATCTACTCGGAGCATACCCGGAGTCTCCTTGGGAATGCATGCAGAAGAAGGAGAAATTGGCTTTCAGGGGATTTTTTGCAGTTGTCTCTGTTAACGAGAAGCTTGAGTTATGAGAGCTGAAGGAAAAGTGGCGATACAGAGCAGATGCAATCAGTTGTAGCATTTCTCCTTGACAGGGAGTGGGACTTGTGATGGGTACAGCAAATATGCCTAAATCTGTGTAACCGCACGCTTTGAAAGGACTCCTGTTGTCTGCTGCAGGCGGTTGAGCTAACTGGTTAAGAAGGCACTGAGACTTCACTTGTGGTTAACTATGGGTGTAAACCAGCTTGTCTTGCTGTTCTTGCAATGGTTTTGTGCTTCTGCACAACTCTAGAGATTTGGTGCTGGGGAGATGGGGTGGCAGGTCTGATTGTGGGTGATGCTCCCTGTTTGTGCTGCTCAGCATAGCTGGATTTGAATGGTCGTGAAGAACGTGGCCAGTAGCCTGGACCTGGAATGGTTGGGGATAAGGGCACTGAGGCAGCCGGGCAGGGTGTGGGAAGTGTCAGGTATTGCCTCTGCGTTTGGATCAAGCTGTTGAGACTGTTGGGGGTCAGTACCCCTTTGCAGCAGGGATGGGGGGGAGTTGCTTTTAGCTTCTGAACAGGCAGCTGGTGCCCAGAGAGCGGCTGCTACCAAATAACTTCGCTCCCTGTGACAGGCTGCTGGGTGGCAATTCAGAGGTGCCCCTTGGGACTGCTCTAAGATGCAGTATTTAGTGGGTTGGTGTGAGTGCTTCTAAACTAACTGCATCTAGAAACTCCCTTTGTCTGAATGCCTTACGACCTGAAGGGCTGACACAACTACACCCCGTAACTGCTTACGTGTGGCACTCATCTCTGTATTGCATTGATGTCTGAAGTTGCTGCCTTATGAACTCAGAGGTGGAAGGAGCTAAAGGTCAATCTCTGTTGCCTCCATGCACTGCAGTAATTGGTGTTTTAGAGCTTTGTCTATGAACAACAACTGGTGTGCTGAGTATTCTTTACTTGCCTCACCCTAGCAAGGTGTGTGCAATGTCCACACATAGTGGAAGTGCTGGAGGGCCCACTGGTGGGGAGGAAACCTTGTGTTACCAATATCCTTTCTCCAAGGAGGCTCAGAAGACTTAAGGTCCTGCTGAAGGAGCTGCTGACTGACAGAATCTGCCCAATAGTGCTGTGGTGCATGCAGCTGATAACTTTCCACCGTAGGAAGAAGTCACCACCTGCCTGTGCTGATGGTGGTTGGAGATCAAACCCACCCTCTGGAACTGGTACGGCTGGTCCATGAGCATGTCACTAACTCTGACTTCTTCTTCCTCCAGTTGCAACCTGCCTCCAGGTGGATCCCAGTGCAGAACCTGCAGCATCCTTAACTCTTGGCACTCCTGCACTTAGGCCACAATGGCAGGTCGAGGTGGAGCTGCTCGACCGAATGGACCAGCTGCTGGAAACAAAATCTGCCAGTTTAAACTTGTTCTCCTGGGAGAGTCGGCAGTGGGGAAGTCCAGCCTCGTCCTGCGCTTCGTGAAGGGGCAGTTCCATGAGTACCAGGAGAGCACGATTGGAGGTGAGTCCCAACTCCAGATGCCTACGGCTAGAAGGTGCTGGCCTCCCTGATGCAGTCCAGGGTGTCAGAAGTAATAATGGCTGTTTCAGTCTGGTCTGGGGTTTTTGCTATAAATAGTCAAGCAGCTAATGCTTCAACTCTTGGTTTACAAGTTGTTTGTTAGTGTGAAGATCAGCACAGCAGAGAGTAATGCTATGGCAACTGTGCGCTCTGCCTCTAAGGCGTCTTTGCTTCCAGCGCTTGAATTCCTGCTTCTAATTAGAACAGAGGCCTTCAGCTTAGTTCATAGCCCTTAATTATCTTTTCAGACCATGACCTGGGATTTTGGGGCTGTTTCCAGCCTGATACTATTAACTACTTCCACAGCTCTTTCAGGTCTGGTAGTTCTTTAGCTTGAAATAGTTACCACAGTGTCACCAGTCAAAGGTCAGTCGGCACCTGGGTCTCTGGGCAGTAATACTAGGTGTGTACTGAGAAAAAGCTTCATTTGTCCCTATAGTAACCCATGCAAGGAGTAAGTATAGCTGTAAATATAGCTTATGGGCAAGCAAGGCATAATGCTGTGCTGCAGAGGGCTATGTGGGCACTCTGCTGTTCTGCTTCAGTCTGTGTCCAGGGCTGCTTGCCTTTATCCTAGTTGTAATGCATGATATTATACTTGCTGGAACAAGAAAATAACCAGTTACTAAATTGGGGGGTGCAGTGTAACTGGGCTGACTTCAGTGCTTTGGTACTGTGGTGCTTTCCAAAGTTAATCCCAGCGATGCTGCAGCTGTACTGTATGTCTGTGGGAGGGACCGGCAGTGCTGCTGCTCTGGTGGCTGACTGCTGCCTGGGCTCAGGGCCACCTTCCCGTCGGCTCTGTGGTGGCTCTTGGGTTCCTGGGTGCAAGGGGCTTGATGATGCAGCAGAGCTGCGACTTCCACAGCAAAGGGCACTGCACTGGCCTCTGTCTGGGGCTTCTACTCGCTCCCGTGCAAAAGCAGAACTGCTCCAAGCTCCTGGCTCTTGCTTGCAGGGGCTCTCCAGCTGGAGGTAAGGCAAATGTGCACCTTCTTTTTCAGCTGCCTTCCTAACACAGACAGTCTGTCTGGATGACACAACGGTGAAGTTTGAAATATGGGACACAGCAGGACAAGAGCGGTACCACAGCCTGGCACCGATGTATTACCGAGGTGCCCAGGCAGCCATTGTTGTCTACGACATCACTAACACAGTGAGTACTTCGTAGGGCTGTGTTGTGGTTTAACCCCGGCCGGCAACCCAGCCCCATGTGGCTGCTCTCTCACTGCCCCTCACTCGGAGGGATGGGGGGGAGGATCAGAATGTAAAACTCCGGGGTTGAGATAAGAGCAATTTAACAGGTAAAGCAAAAGCTGCGCACGCAAGCAAAGCAAGGAATTCATTCACTGCTTCCCATGGGCAGCAGGTGCTCGGCCACCCCCAGGGCAGCAGGGCTCTGTCACACGTAATGGTTAATTGGGAAATGCCATAATGCCAGATGTCCCCCCCCTTCCTCCTTCTTCCCCCAGTTTATATACCCAGCATGATGCCATATGGTATGGAATATCCCTTTGGCTACCTTGGGTCACCTGTCCTGGCTGTGTCCCCTCCCAGTTCCCTCCAGCCCTCTCGCTGGCAGGGCCCAGGGAGCCAAAAAGTCCTTGATTTAGTATAAACATCACCCAGCAACAACTAAAAACGTCAGTGCGGTTATCAGCATTGTTCTCACATCACGGCCAAAACCCCACACTGCACTGGCTACTGAGAAGAAAGTTAAGTCCATCCCAGCTGAAACCAGGACAGCAGGCTGTCAGTGTTTACTGGGGAGGTGTCTGTGCTTGCAGTCGATGCTTCTGGGATCCCTGGGAGAGTGTCTGGGTTCAGAGTCCCTGCAGATGCCTGCCTGCAGGTCCAGAGTTCCTTAAAAACTGCTAATGGCCTCTTCCTCGGTTCTGACCGAGGCTGTCTAAGCTGATAAAGGATCCTGCTACAAAGTGCTGTAAAGGCAGAACACTTCTTACAGGAAAGACTTGTTCTAATCATATCTTCACTGTGGATTAGAAAAGGCTGCCCTTCCTGACTGCTGCCTCCTGTTTGCTTCCAGGACACATTTGTACGAGCCAAGAACTGGGTGAAAGAGTTGCAGAGGCAGGCTAGCCCCAATATTGTAATTGCACTAGCAGGAAACAAGGCAGACCTTGCTACCAAGAGAGCTGTGGACTTCCAGGTGAGTGGGAATCTGGATCAGTTGTTACCTGAGCAGTCAGGAAAGCAGGTTTTTTGCTTAAGTGGGGGAGGTAGTGGCTATGTGCAAAATGCTTTGAGGGAGAGTGGAAGTCAAGATTTATGCTGCTGAGCACCCCAGCATGCCACTTAATGTGAATTGTAGCCTGCCTTTCCCGTGCGCTCCTTTCACAGCACATGTAGCTCTGGTTGGTAACGGTTATGACAGATGTGGAGAATAAAGGCCTGCAGAGCACAGGCTTTTGTCTTCAGTCTCTTCTGGTGCCTTACTCATCTGGGGCTGTCTTCAGCAGGGTATGAAATGGTGTCGTTTAGATAAAAGACACGTGGAGGATTATTCCCCATCATTCTCTACTCTTCACAGCTCTTACTTTGTCTAAGGCAAGCTTTCAAGGAGAAGCTCTTATCTCAGACCTCGGCACAGGATTGCTTGTGGTGCATCTACAGGCTGTATTACTCTCCCAGCTATCCAAAGTACAAGGTGGTGTGCTGCTTGGGACGTGCTGTGTCTGCGTTTGGCTGAAGTGGCTCACAAACAGCCTGTGCTGCTGTACCCCAGTTCGGCTGCTGGGACAACCAGCCATGCAGCATTATCAGGGGTGTGTGTCTCCCAGCTGTCCTGGCCAGATGGGGTCAGGGATTGGGGTGGGAATGATTTTCTTGAGGTGGGACAGAGTTTTTCTACAGTGTTTACTTTGCCAACAAGTGAAGTGCGTGAAGCCTGCTTGGGCCTCCTCCTGGCAGGATGCCTTTACCACTCTAATGTGATTGTTTGTAGGATGCACAAACATATGCAGATGACAACAGCTTGCTGTTCATGGAGACATCCGCAAAGACAGCGATGAATGTGAATGAAATCTTCATGGCAATAGGTAACAGCTTGTGTGCAGAAGGATGGCTGGAGCAGCTCTGACACCAGCAGTGCAGCTCACTGGAAACCATGGTTGCTCCCATGTCAGCCAGGGTCTGGAGGCTCTTACTGGAGCAGATGACCAGTTTGCTGCACTGGGGTGTACGGTCGCTCCCTGAGTGTTTGGAGCTTTTGCCTTGCAAAGCCTGGTCCCTCTCTCCCCTTACCTGGGGTTGTGAGTAAGGAAGGAGCGGGGTTGATGACAGCCAGAAGTAGGAGAGGGTTGGTTTGCTGGGCTCGTGCTGCTAGCAGTGTCCAATCCCAAAATCCTTAAGAGGTGAGAGGGCTTGGGCCAGAGCAGGGCTGAGCCCAGCTGTGCTCCGCAGTGGGAAGGAGGCTGGTCTCTGCAGGGGAGCTGACTAATGTCTTGTTTCTTTCTAGCCAAGAAACTGCCAAAAAATGAACCCCAGAACGTTCCTGGTGGCCCAGGTAGGAATCGGGTGGTTGACCTTCAGGAGAGCAGTCAGCCTAGCAGGAGCCAGTGCTGCAGCAATTGAGCAGCCGTTCCCACCTGACGAGCCCTCGAATGACGTGACTGGAATCCACGCTAACAATCGCACTTACCGTAGAGCGGCTGCTGCCGGTGGCTGCTGTGATTTCTCCATCCCTTTCTGATCATAGGCTGGAGGAAGTTCTTCCACCTGCACCTTTCTGTACAAATACTAATTCAATTCTAAGTCTTAAGTCACTTTTTTAATATATGAACTTCTGCTCTTCCCTCTTCCTGGTGGTGGTGGATGCATGACCTGGTGTCTGCCCAGCCAGCTCATCCCTTCCTGTGGGTGAGGGCCAGCAGCACCCAGGTCCCACAGTACTGTAGTTCACTATTGGAAACAAAGGGATATTGAGACTAGACAACCTTGTTTAAAATTACCCGTGTGTAAAAGCTAAGGCTAATACCAGTACGATACGCCTAGAACAACCACTAAACTGTAGCATTATAGTGACAAACTCTGGCTTTTCAGCCACTTATTGACCAAATTGATTATGAGTATTCTGGGGTGGGGCAGAGGGAAGCAAAACCGGTTTCTTCTGTATTTTGTATTGTATGTTTCTTCATGTAACCAATCAGTATCTTGTCAATATAGTACATACAACTAGCTGCCTGTTGTCTTTATTTGTGTTGGACTCTAGCATGCCAACTCTTCTTCTTTTTTTTTTTTCTATCTCTGGTTCTGTTGTAATGCACTAATCCTGTTGCAACTTTTGCAAAAATCTTGTATAGAAAATTGTCCTTTTTTTGATGGTTGTGATGCCACTAATGTTGTTAACCCTACTCTAGTGTGAATACACATGGTTTACTGATGTACAGAGGTGGGGTGGGGGAAACCTCGGATAACTTGTCAGTGGAAACAATATGTATTGCAAAAGCCTGTAATTCCACAAAGTGTGAAGGGAGGTATTAAAATGGCTTCTGTTGCCAGACTCTAACTGATGTTGGCTGCTGCCTAGTGCCTAATGCAATGTCTTATGCATACTGGTATTTAAGAGGAACTGTCAACTTAGTCTTCATCACAGACTTCAGTTTTGTGTGATTAAAAAAAAAAATTTTTATAAACCTATCATAATCAACAATGTTCATGTTTCTTAATCAGCTCAAACCAGAAGGGGAGCGGGCCAAAATGTAACAGCGGTGCCGGAGGTAGAGATGCGCTAGGCTGCTTGTGGTGTGTACAACACCCAGCTCTTTTGTAGGGAGATGTGACCTTCCTTCCTGGGGCAGGGAGGTGCCTGGAACTGCTTGCCCTTGGCCCTCTGCCCGAGTCCTGCAGCTCCAGCTCCTCAAGGGGCAGGAACTCCTTACAGCGATGCTGCAGGTGGCTTGGTAAGCTTGTGGTGTGCTGCTGCGTAGCTGCATGTGAGGAAGCTTGAGGCAAATAGGGGAATTACTTGTTGCTGAATATTCTAGGGGAGCCGTCTACGGTGCAGGTTGGGAAGAGCTGGGGGACCAGTATGCAGAGGAGCTCGGCTGGACAGGCTTGGGAATACTCTGCTTGAGTATTAATGAATAAAATGCCTCTGTCCCTGGAGGGTGATGATGTTGAAAGATGCTTCTCTCCTGTCACTGCTGCATGGACTAATTAGATCCTTACACCCATGGGTGAGACCTGGAGTCAGTGTGGAATGTGGAGCCACCCCCTTGCAGCTCTACCACGTGTGCTGCTGGGCCGGCACCAGATGTGCTTGGGAGAGCTTGAAGGTTGTGATGTGCTGGTTCTTGAGCCTGCTGCCTCTCCTCAGCTGCGTGGCTGCTGCTGGAGCTCTGCGGGGGGGCACAGCTACAGCCCGCTGTGCGATTGTCCCTGGGCTGGGCTTGCCTGTGGCTTGCAGGGTTGGGGCTCTGAAAGCTCTGCTGAGTAGCTGCAAATAAAGTTGTCTGTGTGAACAGCCTTGGCTCATGCGGGCTTCATCCTCTATCTGGGGTCTTGGTGCCTTTTGCTCATGCTGGATTTTCTTAAAATCCTGGAAGCAGGAAGGGGCTTGAGTGATTTGGTGACTGAGTTCCTGACATCTGGCTGGAGCATGGGCTGTGGTGGCCTCAGGTGGGATCAGCTCACCTGGTGTGCAGTGGGTGCTGCTTGTCTCCGTTGCCTGCAAGGAGCTTGTGTGCAAGAGGAGCTTGGGACCTCTGTGGGGCATCCCAGGTCTCATTGCTTCTGGTGTGGTTTGGACTGGTGCTGCTGGTTTCTGCAGGCAGCAAGGAACAGACCTGTTGGAGAAGCGCTTCCCTAATCCCAAATCTGAACAATCTTGTGAACACAACGCAAGATGCTGTTGCCATCTGCTGGCTTCTTTTCCTTGGTTCTTGGTTGATGGCTTCATTTCTGGCTCCTTCCAGGACTGGCTCTCCGTCGCTGTGAAGGAGCCTGTGATGTCCTAAGTGGTGTCTCATGCTGCTGAGCTCGGGGGGCTCGTGGCTGGGGACCTGTGGCTAGCTGCAGAGGTGTGCAGCAGGGCTTTGTGGAGCAGATGCCACCTTGCTGTGGGGAAGGGCTGTCCGAGCTCCCAGCAGCTTTAGCACAAACAGGCGTGCCTGCCTGCATACCTGCTGCCTGCCCGGACCTGAGCGCGGGTGGTTACACGATGCCTGGGAATGGGCTTCACCCTCTGTGCTGCTGGGATCTCACAGGGGGCTCCAGCAGCCCCTTTTCAGGGTGGGTGGGGGGGAAGTGGGGCACCCTACACCCAGCCAAGCTGTCTTCCCATTCAGCAGCACTGGCCACCGAGTGAGGGGCTGTGGAGCTGGTGCAGATGCTGTCAGCATGAGGAGGGAGCTGCCTCTGCTCCCTGCAGGTGAGTGGGGCTGCCTCTCCCCACTTGGCAGATTCCTGCATCCCCCCCCCCAAAGCAGCAGTGCTCACAGTTCCCTTCCCTCCCTCTGGGTCCATGGTGGGCCCCATTCTGTGCTGCCCTGAGGCAGCAGGGGAGGTTCTTCCCTCTCTGTGCATCCAGATCCTCTGGCATCAAGAGCTGAGACCAGGGCCCAGCCTTCCCATCAGTCAACACCAAGAGAGCACAAGCAGGTTCTATGCAAAAGTATTTTTATTGAATACAAAAACATTCCAGTTTAGTGAAAAAAATGACATCATCGCTGATGGAGCTTGTTTGGGCTAAAACCCGAGACTTGCTGCTGTCTGTACTGGTCCCGCCGTGGGCCGTTGGTTCCCTTCCCATTACACCCGGGCTTTGTTGGCGGCTCCATCCTCGGAGGCTGGTCCAGGCTGCGGGGCTGCGGGGCTGACCTGGATGGGCACGTTCCTCTCCGGGGCGGCCGGCAGGGCCAGCTTGGGGGCCTCGATGCGGAGCTGCCCCTCCTTGGACAGGGAGCAGGTCAGCGCCTCGGCGTCCACCTCCTCGGGCACGTCCCACTCCCGCTTCAGCACCTCGTACTTGTAGGAGAAGGAGCCCTTCTCATCGACGTTCTGCGTCTCCTTCTGCCCCACCAGCACCACCTTCCTGCCCACCACCTTCACCGACAGCTGCTCGGGAGCGAAGTTCTTGACGTCTTGGCAGACGGAGAAGCCCTCGCCGGAGCCCTGGGTCAGGGTCGTGCTGGTGCTCGGGGCTCGCTCCATGACAGCGGCTCCTTGGCTGCTCAGGAGCTGCTCGAAGCTGCTCATGAACTCCCGAGCTTTCTCCATCTCCTGCTGCAGCTCAGTGAAGATGGTCTCTGCGTGTGGCCAGAGGGTCCTCACTGTGCCCAGGCGGCTGGCCAGGGAGCTGGAGGCAAATGGTGCGAGGTGCATGCGGCAAAGCATCTCTGCTGCTGTTGCTGCTGTTGCTGCTGCTGCTGCTGCTGCTGCTGCTGCTGCTGCTGCTGCTGCTGCTGCTGTCCCGTCTCCAGTGAGCTGGGAACACTCTGCCTCGGCACTGCCGCCTGTGGCTTTTATTCCCCTTCCCGGGAGGAGTGGCCTCATCCTGTACAGCACGTCATCCTCTGGCGAAGAGTTCAGCTCTTTCCAGTCCGTTCCAGCTCATTCTTCTTACTCATCCATGAGGAGAGGCACCTCTTACGTCGTGCCCGGCATACCTTCGCCCTTAGTCTTGCAGCTCTGCTCTCCTGGCTTATAATTAGCAGCATCACCTCAGGCTCCGAACGGGATGCCTGAGACACCCCTGCCAAAAATCTGTGGCCTTTCTGCTTCCCAGGCAGGCAGCAGGGCTGGGCTCCTCCCTGCCTTCCCCTGCCTTGCCTGTGGCCTGTTCCCTCCCTACCTGTAGGCAGGAGACCCCCTCTGCCCCCTGCCCCCTTTTCAGGCCCCTCAGCTGCTGGAGGGACACCAGAACCCAGCCCGTGGTCCCCTCCCCAGGCAGGGTGCACAGGCGAGGTGCTGACGGGCCAGGATGGGATAGCGGCCAGCCTCAGCGATGTGGGGGGGGTGGGGGGGGGTGGGGGGGCTGGAAAGTGCGAGAGGCATCTGGCAGCGGGTGACGTATGAACACATTGTTTATAAGGTGGCACCATCCTTACACTGCTGGCACAGCGTGACCTGCAGCCTGCCGAGCCCCCGGGCGCGGGGGCCAGGGAGGGCTTTGCTGACCCCCGGCTGGGGGTCCCGCAGGCGTTGCTACATCACGGTGGCTCTGCAGAAACATGAGCTCCCAGCGGTGACCGCAGCTCCCTATTTGCGGCATGTGACGCGTCCCCAGAAGCAGGCGCTGCTATTTTGGCTGGTGGATGATCAGTCTCTCAAAAATAGGCGATGGCTCCAGGAGGGTGCGTGGGGAGAGAGCGTTCTGGAAGGGGCACACCCCTGGGCAAGGGAGGATAAAACCTGCCGCTCCCCAGCCCCGGCTCAGCACCGCTCCAGTCCCTGCACAGAGCAGAGCCGCAGCGCACACCGGGAGCACACACCAGCAGAGATGCTTTGCCGCCTGCACTTCATGCCGCCCACGTCCAGCTCGCTGTTCCCATGGCTGGGACCCATCCGCACTCTCTGGCCACATCCAGGCACCCTCTTCGCTGAGCTGGAGCGGGAGCTGCGGCTGGAGATGGAGAGGGCTCGGGAGTTCATGAGCAGCTTCGAGCAGTTCCTGAGCAGTGGGAGCAGCCCCAGCCGACTCAGCATCGCTGCGGAGCGAGCCCCGAGCACCAGCGCAGCCCTGACCCAGGGCTCCAGTGAGGGCTTCTCCGTCTGCCAGGACGTGAAGGACTTTACGCCCGAGCAGCTGTCGGTGAAGGTGGTGGGCAGGAAGGTGGTGCTGGTGGGGCAGAAGGAGTCGCAGAGCACGGATGAGAAGGGCTCCTTCTCCTACAAGTACGAGGTGCTGAAGCGGGAGTGGGACGTGCCCGAGGAGGTGGACGCCGAGGCGCTGACCTGCTCCCTGTCCAAGGAGGGGCAGCTCCGCATCGAGGCCCCCAAGCTGGCCCTGCCGGCCGCCCCGGAGAGGAACGTGCCCATCCAGATGGGGCCAGCAGTGGCCCAGCCGACAGCCAGCACCGACGACGGAGCCGAGCGGGCCAAGGCGTGATGGGGAGCGGCACGGGGCCGGGCTGAGCCCGGCTGCCAGGGCAGCTGCTGGCCGCAGAGCGGGGCTGCGCGCTGGCCCGGTGAGGGGAGTTTCTGCACAAAATATGTAGCTTTTTTGATATGTAATAAATATTCCTGACTTTTATTTGCACAGTTTCTGTGTTTGCTGGTCTCGCCTGGCCCCCTGTGCTTGCCATGCTGCTGGCTGTGCCCCTGCAGGACGATGGCAGCCCGGGGAGCCGGGCTGTGCTGGCAGGGGGCAGGTCCCTGGCAGCTCCCCCAGCCCAGCCGTGGCAGAGGAGGTTGGCTGAGGGGCTGCAGCACATGCACTGTGCTGAGCATCCCCCCGGGGGGGCACCGAGCATCCCCCCGAGGGGACCCCCAGCATCCTCCTGAGGGGGCCCCGAGCTCCCGAGGCAGCCTTTGGCCCCCAGACACCCATTTTCGGGATGGTGCTGGCACACTCCCGTGCGGTACCCGTGCCGTGCCGGGCCGTGCCGCCCCCTCCATTGCTCGCACCTTCCAGGCGCTGCGCTCTTCTCCGCGGCCCTTCGGCGGCAAGTGGGCGTGGCCTCCCATAAATGGGCAGGAGGGGGCGGGCCCACAGCACACAGCGGAGGTGATCGTGCCGGACTGGGCGGGGCTTCACGCCACATTTGGCGAAAAAGGCGGGGCCTCGCGCCATATTTGGCAGAGGCTGCGGCGGAGAGGAGCGCCTCCCCGCGCCGAGCACCGCCGAACCGGGCACGGTACCGGTTGCGGTACCGGAGGGGGGAACTTCTCTAGGCAGCGATGGCCCCGCGCCGCCGGCACGGCCCCGCGAGGGGCTCTCGGGGTGGTTGGTCCCCGTTGAGCCCGGACCTCGATCTCTCCGTGGCGGGTTCACGCCGCCCGCGGCCTCGGTGGGAGTTCCGCTCCCGCTCGGGGCTGCAGGCGGCTAGATCCGGCCCCGGGAGCACCGGACCCACCCCCCCGCCGCTACGGACTACCGATCCCGGCGTGCCTGGCGCGCAGGCGCAGTGAGCGCGGGGCGCACGCCGGGCCCGGCATGGCGGAGCCGGAGGCCGCGCAGCCCGGGCGGCCCCCGCCGGCTCCGGGGGCGGCGGCGGCGGGGAGCGGCGGGGCGGGGAGCGGAGCGGCGGGGGCGGCGGCGGGGGGAGCGGGGACCAGCGACCCGGCGCGGCCCGGGCTGAGCCAGCAGCAGCGGGCGAGCCAGCGCAAGGCGCAGGTGCGCGGGTTCCCCCGCGGCAAGAAGCTGGAGAAGCTGGGGGTCTTCTCGGCCTGCAAGGTGGGCTGGGGGCACCGGGCCCTGCATGGGCGAGGTGCGGGGGGGTACAAGGATGTGCGTGGGTGTGGGTGCATGGGCAGGGGTGCAGGAGGAAGGTGCAAGGCTGTGTATGAGTGGGGGTGCAGGAGGGAGGTACGAGGGTGCGCATTGGTGGAGGGGTGCAGGAGCAGGGCGCAGGAGGGGGGTGCAAGCATGTGCATGGGTGAGGGTGCAGGAGTGGGGTGCGGGGGGGTGCATGGATGTGCATGGGTGGGGGGATGCAGGAGTGGGGTGCGAGGATGTGCATGGGTGGGGGATGCAGGAGTGAGGTGCGAGGATGTGCATGGGTGGGGGATGCAGGAGTGAGGTGCGAGGATGTGCATGGGTGGGGGATGCAGGAGTGGGGTGCGAGGATGTGCAGGGGGTGCAGGATGGGGGTGCTGAGCTGTGCATGGCGTACAGGAAGGAGATGCTAGGCTGTGCATGGGTGGGGGTGCAGGAGGAGTGCTGCGTTGTGTAAGGGAGATGCAAGGACATCCATGAGCCTGGGATGCAGGATCCTGGGGCTGCATGCAGGGGAACTGTGAGAGTGTTAGGGTGCAGGTTTATGCAGGATGGGTGCTGGGGAAAGCTGGGGTGGATAAACTGGGATGGGTGGGACAGGCAGAGGCGACTCGTGGGGGGAATTGTTTGGCCAGAGAAGGTGGCAGCCTTGGCATGAGGCAGTGCGTGGGCCACTGCGTGACGGCCTCTGCCATCCCTCATCCCAGGCCAATGACGCCTGCAAGTGCAACGGCTGGAAGAACCCCAACCCTCCCACTGCCCCCCGCATGGACCTGCAGCAGCCGGTGACCAACCTGAGCGAGCCCTGCCGGAGCTGCAGCCATGCGCTGGGTAACACCACCATGGGGCACCTGGGACCACCGCCCCCTGCCCCAGGAACCCCCCTCCCCCAGGGAGGGGTGGTGATGCTGACCCCTCCAGTCTCACTGTGGTGTGGTTGTCTCTCTGCTGCAGCGGACCATGTGTCCCACCTGGAGAACGTTTCGGAGGAGGAGATCAACCGGTTGCTGGGCATGGTGGTGGATGTGGAAAACCTCTTTATGTCGGTGCACAAGGAGGAGGACACGGACACCAAGCAGGTGTATTTCTACCTGTTCAAGGTGCGTCTGGGGCTGGGCACGTCTCTGCACCGCGATGCTGCAGGGCAGGGGCTGCTGTCCCACTGCTCGTCCTCTGTCTGCTCCGCTGGCAGCCAGCCCACCAGCCCAGCCAGAGAGCTGGAACGCTTACCCTGTCCTGGGAGCGACTGCTCTCCCGGCCTCGAATTCCCCTGGGAGGAAGGTTTCCAGGGAAGGAACAGGCTGAGGTGGACGCCGGCACCTTCCTGGCTGTGTAAATGAGCACAGCCCCACGGCTGCCCTCTGCAGCCTCCACCGCTCGCTGTGTGCCTGGTTACGGGACTCCAGTAACCTGGTCCTTACTGTGTGCCTGGTCCTTGGGACTCCAGTAACCGTGTCCGACGGTGTCTCGCAGCTCCTGCGGAAGTGCATCCTGCAGATGAGCCAGCCTGTGGTCGAGGGGTCCCTGGGGAGCCCCCCCTTCGAGAAACCAAACATCGAACAGGTGAGGCTGCTGACTTGTCCTGTGTTTTGCTGCTCTTGTATGGCCCCCTCCCCCTTTGAGGGGCAGTGCTGAAGGGTCAGGTGCCCCTCCATTGCCCCTTCCTCTCCCCAGGGAGTCCTGAACTTCGTCCAGTACAAGTTCAGCCACTTGCCACCCAAGGAGCGGCAAACCATGTACGAGCTCTCCAAGATGTTCCTGCTCTGCCTCAACTACTGGAAGCTGGAGACACCGTCCCAGTTCCGGCAGCGCTCGCAGAACGATGATGTGGCCACCTACAAGGTCAACTACACAAGGTGAGAGTGGGAGGGGGTCTGAGCCAGACAGCATGGGGGTCTGCCCGCCCCTGCACCGGGCTGACCCTGACTCCCAGGGTCTTCTCCTCTCCCCACCTCTCTTGGGTTGCTGGTTTGTTATGAGAGCAGATGTCCGCTGGGGAGACTGCTTCCAAATAACATCAGCCGTGACCCCCCATGCTTGCCCTCTTCCTCTCTGCTTCCAGCAGTGTTGTCCCAGGCGGGATGCGGATGCTCTGGGGTTGCTGGTCCCAGCCCTGATACTGGAGTGCATCCTTATCTCCTAGGTGGCTGTGCTACTGCCATGTTCCGCAGAGCTGTGACAGCCTTCCCCGCTACGAGACCACCCACGTCTTTGGGCGCAGCCTCCTCAAGTCCATCTTTACGGTCACCCGCCGGCAGCTGCTGGAGAAGTTCCGGGTGGAGAAGGACAAGCTGGTGCCGGAGAAGCGGACACTGATTCTCACCCACTTCCCCAAGTAGGTACCCAGTGCGAGGATAGCTGCATCGCTGGGGAGGCTCTCCTCCCTCGGGGCACTCGCCCACCGAGTGTGGCTGCTGTGCTGCCCCCTGCCAGGTTCCTGTCCATGCTGGAGGAGGAGATCTATGGCGAGAACTCTCCGATCTGGGAGGCTGATTTCACCGTGCCAGCTGCAGAGGGTGCCCAGCTGGTGTCTCGCCCAGGTATCTCAGGGAGCAGCACCCCCCAGCTTTCAGGGAGCTGTAGGGTGAAGGACTGAGGTGTGGGTGAGCCTTGGCTGGTGGCTGGGCTGTCGCAGCGTGATGAGCTGCTTCCTGGCAGTCACGGGCACCACTGGTCTCTTCCAGCTGCGGTCAGCACCGTTACAGTGCCCACCACTCCACTCTTCAGCAAGAAGCTCAGCAACAGCAGCTCTGCTGCGAGCATGGATGCCAGCACCCCAGAGCCCCTGCCAGGTAGGGCCGGTGTGAGCCTGGCACTGGGGAAACTGGGACCTCCCTTGGTCCCTCCCGGTGCTGGATGTGCTGCTGTGCTCCCCAGGGGAGAAGCGGAAGCTGCCCGAGAGCCTGACACTGGAAGATGCCAAGCGGATCCGTGTCATGGGAGACATCCCCATGGAGCTGGTGAACGAGGTGATGCTGACCATCACGGACCCTGCTGCCATGCTGGGCCCCGAGGTATGGGGTGGGGGATGCTGAGGTGGCATCGGTGCTTTCCAGGGCCCGCAGAGCTGCTTTCCTCATGTGCCCCTGGCTGGGCTTCCCCCACGGTGGGTATGTGCCAGTCAAACCCCCTGCACTCCCCGCCCCAGACCAGCCTGCTGTCGGCAAACGCGGCACGGGATGAGACGGCTCGGCTGGAGGAGCGCCGCGGCATCATCGAGTTCCATGTCATCGGCAACTCGCTCTCACAGAAGTCCAACAAGAAGATCCTGATGTGGCTGGTGGGCTTGCAGAACGTCTTCTCACACCAGCTACCACGCATGCCCAAGGAGTACATCACTCGCCTTGTCTTTGACCCGTGCGTGGCTGGGGGGCATGGGGGACAGGGACACGGTGTGGGGGGCTCCCCTCTCACCCTTGGCCACGGTTCTGGCAGGAAGCACAAGACCCTGGCACTGATCAAGGACGGCCGAGTGATCGGGGGGATCTGCTTCCGCATGTTCCCCACCCAGGGCTTCACGGAGATAGTCTTCTGTGCCGTCACATCCAACGAGCAAGTGAAGGTGAGAGTGTGGGGAGGTGGGTGGTGGTCATGGCCATGGGGGTCCCTGGCAGCCCAGCATCGTGGCTGCAGGGTGGTGGGTGGGGGCTCTTGGGGGCAGGATGGTCTCACTGTAGCTGGGAGGACCCAGGGGTGTCCCAGCCCCTTGGGTAGCCGGACCCACTCAGCACTGGCCAGCCCCGAGCAGCTGCCTGTGTCAGTGGGTGGGAGGGGGTCACGTGTGCCGACTTGGGCTGCCTGGGGGGCGTTGGGGGGGGTCCCTGTCTCACGGTGGCTTCCCCAGGGCTACGGGACGCACCTGATGAACCACCTGAAGGAGTACCACATCAAGCACAACATCCTCTACTTCCTCACCTACGCGGATGAGTACGCCATTGGCTACTTCAAGAAGCAGGTGGGCTCCTTCCTCCAGGGCAGCTCCTCTCGCCCCCCCCCCGCCTGTCAGCCCCCTCCCACCTGCCCCCTCCCTTCTAGGGCTTTTCCAAGGACATCAAGGTCCCCAAGAGCCGCTACCTGGGCTATATCAAGGACTACGAGGGGGCGACCCTGATGGAGTGTGAGCTGAACCCCCGCATCCCCTACACTGAGCTCTCCCACATCATCAAGAAGCAGAAGGAGGTACAGTGGGTGGGTGGGGGGGTGCTCTGCCTGCTCTGGCCCCTGCCAGCTGCCCCCCGAAGGCAGGGGAGGGGTCCGGAGCATCCTGCAGTCCCTGCTCACCTCCCTGCTTCCAACCCCCCCTTCCCACTGCAGATCATCAAGAAGCTGATAGAGAGGAAGCAAGCGCAGATCCGCAAGGTCTATCCCGGCCTGACCTGCTTCAAGGAGGGCGTGCGGCAGATCCCCATCGAGAGCGTCCCCGGCATCCGTGAGTCCCCCCGGCTTCTGCTGGGGAGGGGCTGGCAGGCAGGAGGGCTCCGTCCTCCCTCGCCCGCGGGCCTGGGGCAGCTGTGGTGATGTTGATGCTTGTCTTCTAGGAGAAACGGGATGGAAACCACTGGGGAAGGAGAAGGGGTGAGTGCTGCGTGGTGGGATGGATGGGGCTCGGCTCAGGCTGCTCCTCACTCCTGGTCTGGGATGGGGAGGTGGGGATGGGGAGAGGCTGCCCACCCTTGGGCTGATGGTTTTGTCCTGCAGAAAAGAGCTGAAGGACCCGGACCAGCTCTACAACACCCTGAAGAACCTCCTGGCCCAGATCAAGGTGCGGGCAGGAGGGGACCCTCTGCTCTGCGGTGCCCATCCCCCTGACAGCTCTCGGAGCTGCTTCCCCTGGGCCAGGCTGTCCTGGGCTCTGCCCTTGGGGGGGCAGGGGGGTGACCCAGGCGCAGGGGGAGCAGGACTCCTCTGTGCTGGTGCAGGCAGGTGCTGCGTGTGCTTTCTCCTGTAACCGGTCCCCCACCCTCTCCCCAGACCCACCCCAGCGCGTGGCCCTTCATGGAGCCTGTGAAGAAGTCGGAGGCGCCGGATTACTACGAAATCATCCGCTTCCCCATCGGTAGGTGGTTGTGCCCAGACCCCCGGGGCAGGATGGTGGGGAGAGGGCTGACGACACCCCCCCCCCCAACCCCCCATCACAGGGTCTGCTGGAGAGTCATGGTTGGGATGATGGGGTGCTGGGAGCCCTGGGGCAGTCCAGAAGAGAGAGGGATGAGCCAGGACCCTTGGTGTCCAGTTCCATGGCTGGGGGGGTGCAGAGGCTTGGGGAACCTGACCCTTCCCCACCCCCAGACCTGAAGACCATGACAGAGCGCCTGAAGAACCGCTACTACGTCACCAAGAAGCTGTTCATCGCCGACCTGCAGCGCATCATCACCAACTGCCGCGAGTACAACCCGCCTGACAGCGACTACTGCAAGTGTGCCAACACCCTGGAGAAGTTCTTCTACTTCAAGCTCAAGGAGGGGGGGCTCATCGACAAGTAGGGGAGCTGGCCTGGACCCGCCTTGGCCACCAGCCCCACCACGGGAGGGACGGGGCTGCCTGTGGGACCCAGCCCTGCTGCATGGGCAGGGGCTGCTGGAGGGGTTATTGCTGCTGAGCAGCCTGGGGGAGCTGGCCCTTCCTTCTGGGGGGGGGCGAGGGGGCTGGGGGGTGCCTGGTGCTCTTATCCCCGAGCTGTTGGCTGTCTGTCCTGGGGGCTGTTAGCAGCGGGGCTGGAGCCACCTCATCAGGATCTGCCCAGGGCAGGGGCAGCGTTGAGTTCCTGCCTCTCCCAGGGGGCTGGGACCCCCACCCTGCCCAGCACCGGCGCTTCTCTCCTCCCCAGGGTCGTGCCTTCTGCCCTGGCTCTCGGTGATGGGGCAGGGGCACACAAGTGCTTTGGTTTTCTTCTCCCGTCCACACACAGGCAGCTTCTGCCCCTCGTATTGAATGTACGGCAGGGCTCAGCCCTGCCCGCCCCGGGCTGGGGGCAGGGATGCTGCTTGTCGTCCAGGGTCCTGCTTGGGAGGGGGTGCTCTGCCCTTGCACCCCCCAGCTCCTGCTGCCTCTATCAGCTCTTCCCTCCCCGTGAGGGCAGCTCTGCCTGCTCCTGCTGCCAGCCAGGCCTGCCCCTTGCGTGGCCAGGGGTTGGGGGGGTGCTGGCAGCCCTGGCTGCTGGGGCTGTGGGGTGCCTGGCGCTGCCGTGGTCCCTGCACCCCCTGCTCTGCCCCAGCCGGTAGCCAGCCTCTGCACTGGGGTGCAGGGATGGCTCCTGCCCACCACCTTCCCCCCCCTGCCCTCTCCTTGCGCCTCGTGAGCCGTGTTGCCATACCCCTTGGGTGCTGGGCTGGGGAGCGCCTGGCCCCAGCATTGGTTTGTCCCCCACTCTCGCTTGGTCCCTTGCTGCCTTGCCCCGTCCTCCCCCTGCTGTCATCACTGGGTGGGCACTGGTGATGCTCTGTGGCTCACTGGGGTGGGACCAGCCCCCTCCACACATCTCTGCCACCCATTCCACTTGACTGTTGGTTTTGTTTTGTTTTCTGGGTTGGTTTTTTTTTTTGTTGTACGTTGTCTTTTTTTTTTTTTTCTTTTTTTTTTTTAAATAAATGTCCTTGTGCAGACCTAGCTGCATCCTGGAGTCTGGCCCTGCAGCCTGGGTTGTGGGGGGTGTTTGAGGCAAGGAAGAGGGACCGGAGCAGCTCGGAGTGGAGAGCCCCTGGGCTGGGCGTACTGGGCTGAACTGGGGGGGCTGGGGAGCGGGGTTGGGGGGTGCTGCAGTGGGGCGGCTGTGGGAGCTCCCCGGTTTCTGTTTCGGTTTCTGCCCGTGGCTGGGGCTCCCGGAGGGGGGTTCACGAGCGGCTGAGCTCGGGCTGGCAGCGCGGCCGGCGGGGCCCCCCCTGGCTGGGGCTCCAGCGGGATGCACCGCCCCCAGTTTCGTTTCCCAGCTGCGGCCGGCAGGGATGGAGCTGAGGGGGGTACCAGCTGGAAGCGGTGGCCCCGGCCCTTGGGGGCTGCAACACCATCATCTGGCTGCCCACGGGTGCCGGCAAGACCCGCGCCGCCGTCTACGTCTGCCAGCAGCACCTGGAGAGCCGGGTGGGCGGCAGGGTGGCCGTGCTGGTCAACAAGGTGCCCCCCAACCCTGCCCTGGGGATCACTGGGTTGTGGTGCTGGGCTGGTGCTGAGCAGGGGGGTCTCTTGCGCGCAGGTGCATCTGGTGGACCAGCACGCCAAGAAGGAGTTCCATGCGCTGCAGGACACCTTCAGGGTGACGGCCATCAGTGGGGACAGCAGCCAGAAGTCCTTCTTCGCCTGCATGGTGAAGCAGAGCGATGTTGTCATCTGCACGGCCCAGATCCTGCACAACGCGCTGGTCAGCGAGGAGGAGGACATGCACGTGGAGCTGACAGGTGGGCACAGGACCCCAGGCGACGCTCTCCCCACGGCTGGGCTGGGCTGGGGGGCTCACCTCGCTCCCCTCTCTCACCCGGTGCAGATTTCTCACTGCTGGTGATAGACGAATGTCACCACACGCAGAAGGAAGCCGTCTACAACAAAATCATGCTGAATTATCTCCAGCGCAAGCTCAGTGGGCAGCAGGATCTGCCACAGGTCCTGGGACTGACGGCATCCCCTGGCACCGGGGGGGCAACCTCCTTTGAGGGGGCTGTAGAGCACATCCTGCAGGTGGGTCCTGTGCCCCCCATCCTGTGCCAAGACAGGGCACAGCGACCTGGCACAGCTTCCCCTGGGTGTAGCAGGGTGTTCCTCGGGGTGGGTGTTGATAAGCTGGGTGGCCCAGGGCAGATGTCCCTAAATTTACGGGGCTGCCAGCGAGCACCGTGTCACCCTGGGCTGCCGGGCTCAGGGCTGGAAGTGGGGTCTCGCCCTCAGATCTGCGCTAACCTGGACGTTGAGAAAATCGCGTCGGTGCAGGAGGAGGCGCAGCACCTGCAGAGCCACGTCCCCCAGCCCACGAAGCAGTATGACCTGTGCCAAGAGAGAGCGCAGGTGAGGGCAGCTGTAGGGGCTGGAAGACGAGACCCCCAAGCCCTGCTGAGCTGGGGGGCTGCATCCCCCTGTCTGCTTAGCTCATGCCAGTGCGAGGAATTGGTTGATCCAGAGCTTTGGTGCAGAGGGATCCAATAACCATCTGGGTGCTGCCACGCAAACAAGCCCCCAACCCCAGCCCAGGCACTCTGGGCTGTGCCTCCGAGACCATGCAGAACAGTGTTTCCAGTTCCTCGGGTCCTGAGCCCCTCTCTGCTCCCAGGACCCCTTTGGTGAGCAGCTGAAGGAGATGATGGAGCAGATCCAGCAGTACATGGAGATGCCTGGCCTGCCTCAGGACTTCGGCACGCAGATTTACGAGCAGCACATCGTGGAGCTGGAGAAGAGAGGTGAGGAGGCGGCAGGGCGGGTGCAGCAGGGCAGAGCTGGCAGCCACGGGGACATGCCGTGACCATGGCACACCCGGCCCTTGCCAGGCGCCGAGACCTTTTGTCGCAAGATGCGGGTGTGTGCACTGCACTTGCGCAAGTACAATGACGCGTTGCTGATCAACGACACGGTGCGGATGATCGACGCCTTCCAGTGCCTCCAGCAGTTCTATGCCACCGAGAGGGACACCAAGGACCCCACCGAACAGTTCCTCACTGCACTGTTTGAGGGTAACAGAGGGGCCTGGGCGGGGGGTCGGTGCTGGCTGCATTCAGGGGGTGGGGGGCCCCCATGACACCCCGCTTGCCTGCACAGAGAACAGGGCGACCCTGCGGGCGCTCGCTGGGGACCAGCGCTATGAGAACCCCAGGCTGGGCAAGCTGGAGGAGATCCTGCAGGAACATTTCCAACCCCTGGGAACTTCTCGTGGCATCGTCTTCACCAAGACCCGGCAGAGTGCCCACAGCCTGCTCAGCTGGCTGCAGGACACGGCCGCGCTCTGCGGGCAGCACATCAGGGCCGCTGTCCTCACCGGCGCCGGCTACAGCAACCAGACCAGGCACATGACGCAGGTGAGTGGAGGGTGGGATGGAGCTGGACCGACCCTTCTCCGCACGCTTTGTGGGTGCTGCCCCGGGGCTCGGAGCCCTGCGCAGCTGCTGAAGCATCTCCCTCCTCTTCCCCCAGAACGAGCAGCAGGATGTGATCAACCTGTTCCGCAAGGGAGCCCTCAACCTGCTCTTCTCCACCAGCGTGGCTGAGGAGGGCCTGGATATCCCTGAGTGCAACATCGTGGTTCGCTATGGGCTGATGACCAATGAGATCGCCATGATGCAGGTACCTGCCTGGGCTCCCTCTGGCCACTCTGCCCAGATTCCCCAAAGCCACCAGGATGGGACACAGTCGCATCCCACAGCTGCTGGCAGCTCCCTGGGGGTGAACCCAGCCCCTGGCAGAGCATCTCCTTGGCAAGGCACGGAGGAGTGCACAGGGTGGATCCATCCCCACGGGTGGTGCGGTGGAGGCAGGGGGGGCCAGCCATGTCCCTCCTCTGCTGACTGCAGCATTTGGCACTTCTGCTGCAGGCCCGGGGCCGTGCCCGTGCCGAGAACAGTGTCTACTCCGTCCTCGCCAAAGCCAACAGCAGAGAGGTCTTCCGTGAACTGCTCAACGAGGACCTCGTGGAGCTCATGGAGAGGGCCATCAGAGCAGTGCAAGCCATGCCTGAGCAGGAGTACCGCCTCAAGGTGAGCGCTGGGTGCTGCCCTGGGCACCAGGAGGGCCAGGCAGCTGCTGCCCACGTCTGATGCTTGGGCACTGCCTTCTGCGCCCTGGTTTTGGCTGCCTGCTCTCCCCTTGGAGCAGCACCGGCTCCTGGGAGGGGGTAGCATCAGGTGCACAGGGCAGCGTGTGCCCACCCTGTCCTGTCTGTCCTGCCACGCAGCTTGCACTCTCTGGGACGGTGCATCTCTCTGTGGCTGTGTGTCTTGCCATGCCTGCCATCTGTCTGTGCCCGTAGCCCTGCCCTGACCTCTGCCCTCCCCCTCCGGGCCCTCTGCAGATCAGCGAGCTGCAGCGAATTGCTGTTGCCAGCTGGCTAATGAAGGAAGCCAGGATCAGTGAGAGGAGGCAGCTGCACGACCCGGACGCTGTTTACCTCTACTGCGTCAACTGCAACATGGCAGTGTGCCGCGGCAGCGACATCCGCACCGTGGAGGGCATGCACCACGTTAACATCAACCCCAACTTCGGGTAGGAGCTGGGCGCTGGCGGGGGCGAGCGGGTGCAGACCAGCTGGCAGGCATCGCTTGCATGAGCTGCCCCACTTTCCCCCCAGGACGGGCAGGGGGTGGCAGCAGCTTGCTGCCAGCTTTTTCTTGGGGACAGTGGTCCAGGGAGATCGTGGGGGCTTTGTGGACTTTGTGACTATGGGAGCACATGTGCTGCCCTATTTCTGTCCCCTGGACCATTGTCCTTAGAGTGTCTTTCGGTTCCTTGCAGGTTGTATTACAGAGTTTCCTCTGGGAAAATACAGTTCCAGCGGGCTTTCAAAGACTGGGAGCCCGGCTGTCGCATCATGTGCAGTGAGTGCAGCCAGGTGAGTGTGGCAACCCCCCGTGGCTGCAGCCCAGTTGGAACTGGAGGGACAGGAGGGGCTGTGCCTTGTTCCCCAGCTCCTGGCTGAGGGATGGAGCTGTATGTCCCTTTGACACGTGCCCGTGTGATGTGCCTGCTGCACATGCAGGACGTGGACACGGGCAGCTGTCTCCGAAGGGGATGTGACCTGGCAGCAAGGAGCTGCCTCCATCCCAGGGCTGTGTGGCCCTGCAGCCTGGGGATGCTGCGCTGCAGGCTGCGTGACTGTCCCCTCCCTGCCCACACAGGAGTGGGGAATGGAGATGATCTACCGGCAGGTGAAGCTGCCCATCCTCTCCATCAAAAACTTCGTGGTGGAGACGCCGGCTGAGAAGAAGAAGTACAAGAAGTGGAGCAGTGTGACATTCCCCGTCAAGGAGTTTGACTATGTGGAGTACTGCTCTAGCATCCACGGCCAGCTCTTGTAGCACAGACTCTGCTCAGAAGACGACTATTCCCAGGCCACTTTCTGGGACAGCAGGACCCTTCCCATTGCCCTTGGCGTGGGACCTTCCCTCCAGGCTCATGCAGTCAGTGCTCCCTTGTTCCTCGCTGGACTGATCTGCTGCAGCACATCCCTTGCTACAGCTGCAACTGCAGGAGGAGGCTTTGCTGCACCCATGCAGGAAGGATGAGACACTGGGATGGGAAAGCACTGGGAATCTTTCCCTGCTGGCAGCTGCTCCCCATGGCGCTGCGTTCCCCCTCCTGCCCTCCAGCAATGTGGGGCACGGGGGGTGTCTCCACAACCCTGCCAGGAGAACCAGCCATTTCACAGGGGCTCAGGACATGGCCCAGCGTTTCTCCGGCAGCCTCTGGTCCGCTTTGTGCTCCCGATGTCCCTCTATTAAAAACGGGTGTGTGCTGGGGCTGGGGGAAGTGTCGGCAGCTTCACTTCTTGTGAGAGCCGGTGGGCTCCGTCTGGGACAGCCCTTGCACCCAGCCCGACCCCCCGATTGCCTGCGGGAGAGCCAGACCCCACCGCCCACCGCGCTGGCAGCGCAGGGGTCCCCGGGGAGGCACCTGTGGGTGCCCCGAGTGGCTGCACACAGTGGACCCACCCGAGACCAAACCTCCCTGGGGCGCAGAATGAGCCCTAGCGCCTCCGGGGCGGCTCAGTCCTGCAGGACTCGCATGGAGCTGCGGGTGGGTTTGACCTTGGCAGAAATGCCCAGGGGTCCCTGCCCCGGCAGCTGGGGGGTCCCCGCGGGGCTCAGCTGGGGCCACCCCGGGCGCGCTGGGCTCGCCGGGCCCCTTCGAGCCGGGGATGCTGAGGGAGCGGCGGGGCCCCCAGAGCTCGGGGCCGGGGGGGTCGGGGCGGGGGGCTCGGCGTCCCCGCGGCCCGGCGGGGGTGCTGCAGCCCCGGCCCCGCCGTGCTCTCCCGCCGCCGGTCGCTAGAGGGAAGCCCCGGCCCGGCTGCGGGCAACGGGCGATGCCCGGGGAGCCGCGGGCGGGGGGCGCGGGGCAGCGGGCCCCGAGGGGGCCGTCCGCCGGCGGGGGGATGCTCAGCCCGTGCCGGGCGGGGGGCTGCGGCGCTCGCACCCGCCGCTCCGTGCGTGTCCCCTCCCCGCGGGACCCGGCCACGCGTGTGGGTGCCAGCCCGGGGGTCTCCCGCTCCGGTAAGCAACGCGGTGGCTCGGGGCGGGGGGGTTCGCGGTCCCTCCGTGCTCCCGGTGGGCGCCAGGAGCTCCCGCGGCGGGCGAGGGGCGGCTCGCAGCGGGGGCTGCAGGCGAGGGCACAGGGGTCACCAGCCTCCGGGCCCGGGGCTGGGGATGCTGCCGGCGGGGACCCTGGGCTGGGAGCCCCCTGCCACTCCTGCCTGGCTTTGGAGCAGCATCTTCTGCCCTAATGAGGCGTAGCCCAGTTTCAGGTGATTATCCCCCGGGGAAAACATCCAACCAAACTCTTGTTCATCAAAAACTGGGTAATGAGGCCGTTTGAGTTATTTGTAGCTCTCTGCGGGCTGGGATGGCTTCTCCTACCTCTCCCCAGGCAGGATCCCTCCTGCAGGGACCCCAGAGCGTTTTGCTAAGCTCAAATTGCCCTGGTTTGTGCTGGGAGAATCCAGGCTGTGCGTGAACTCGGTGGGTGCCTGCAGCACTGGGTGGTGCGACCTCTCACCAGCCTAGATGGACCTGGCTGTCCGCTTTGGTGCCCCAAACCAGAATTTCTGCAATATTGACCCAAACTTGCCCATTTTTGAGCCTGACCCTGTGGGGTACAGGGCCAGGAGAACAGCACTCTGTGGGACTCTGTGGGTTTTTGCAAATGGGTCTGCATCCAGCCTCTGCTTGTTCCTCCCTCTGCATCCCTGCTTTAACGCCAGCCCATCTGGCTTCTCCTTCCCGGGGGCTCGGTCACCTTGGGTCTGGCGGCAGGGAGCAGCTGAGCTGCAGCTCTCAGTGCTGCGACCTTGGCCAGCGTCCTTCAGAGCCAGCGTCCTTCAGAGCCAGACTCGTGTGGCTGAGTCCCCAGGCTGCTCATGGCCAGGCCAGCCTGTGTGAGGGTGTGTGAGGGCTGTGCATTCCTGTGACCCCCGTTAATCCACCCTGGCTGCCAGGGCAGCCTTCTCCAAGCGCGCGTTGTCGCTGCATCCCTCAGACCAGGGCAGAGGCAGTGGCTGCTCCCCTCTGATCAGCCATTCAGGTCACTCCCGCATCGATCAGGTCTGGCGTGTGCTGATAAACTGGCTTTGGAGCCCCAGGGGCTCAGGGAGGCTGAAAGTCCATGTTTGACCAGGTCTGTGTGTCGTGGAGCTGCCCGAGCGCAGCCCCAGCCCACTCCTGGCAGGCTCGCCCCCAGCACAGTGTCTTCTCTTGGCACCGCTCTTCCTCCTGCTGTGGGTCAGACCCCCAGCTGGGGGGCCCCCTACTCCCCCCACTCCTTGCACAGCCCGGGTCCCCCCAAGGGGGCTGCACCCTGCCCTGTGCCACCCCGCTCCCTCCTCCCTGCAGCACAGCGTGGCCGTGCCCCCACGGATGGAGACAGATGTACCTGACCCTTCAGGCAGTGCCAGGCAGGCTTGTCCTGGGATTAAACAAGCCTGAAGCCCCACTTCACTCCAATTGCCCTTTCAGTAGCCGGGCTGCTGGCCTGGTTCTTGTGCACTGACACATCCCTTGTCAATAACCTCTGGATTTAAGCCTGTGGCTTGGAGCATCTTTGCTTATCTCAGCTCCCCAAAGCACTTACGTTCCCGGCCGTCATAACTCCCTGCCTGTATGTGGAGACAGGCATCATTAGCCCCGCAGCAAACAGCTGCTGCTGCAAGTTTTGTTGGTGAAAGTGCGGCGAAGGTGTTTTCCACCTGCTCAGTTTTCCACCAGCTTCCCACAGGCTTCCAAGCCAGGACTTGGTGTGGAGATGGGCACAGCCCCAGGACCCAGCACCCCTCGTGCCTCCGGCAGCCGTGTGTGCTCACAGACCAAAGCAAGGGCAGCGCGACAACTTATTTTCATACAGCCCATTTCATTTCTCATCTGTGCATCAGAAAGCAACAATTCACCTTCCAATGCACCAGCTGAAGAGCTGAAAGCTCCAGGCTGCTTGGCAGCACCTCAGGTTGGCCCTTTCCTGAGGTTGGGTGTTTAGCAGAGACTTCTAGCTCAATCTGTTTAGCTTATCGAAAAGTAGCCTGAGATGTGACTTGATTACAGTGTGCAAGTACCTTCCCAGGGAGAAAACCGCTGGGTATTAAAGGGCTCTTTAACTGAGAGAGGAATAGTAAGAACCGAGGGCTTGGAGATCAAGTCAGACAAATTGAAACTCCAAGTCAGGTGCAGGTCTGCAGCAAGGAGGGCGCAGAGCAGCTGGAGCAGGATCCTTGGGGCACCTGTCTCAAAGCGATGCCCTGGCTGGATCCCAGTTCCCCTGGGCTGGGGGTCCTGCCCTGGGGGGGCTGGCTCCATCCTGCCCCTGTAGCTCTGGCCCTGCGTGGACACCGGCTGAGGCAGCAGCAGGATGAGGCCGGTGGCATCATGGGGGATGGGGGCCTGAATTTTGCTTCCCAGGCACATCTAAAAATCTTGCTGTCGCATGGTAGCTCTGCCAGAGCCTGGAAGCAAGTCAGCCCCTGAGGTGACCTTTCCCGGGACAGCTGGAGTCTCCCTTTCTGTACCAGGGGAAATTCCAGCCTGGTGAAAACTGCTCGTCACGGAGGAACTCGATCCTGAAAACCAAAAACCCTCTCTCCACGCTGCTCCTAAGTCCCCCCCTCCTCTGCTGCTGGGAGCGCGTAGGAGCCCAAAAAGCGCATGGGGACGTTCTCGTCTTGTTCTGCTCCACCGTCCCCGCCACCAACAGCTGCATGTCTAACCATTCGGGAGTTAATCTTGACTGTTAGCATGTCAGGTTGCTGGTGGATTAAACAAGGGGATTAGCATCAAACAATTTCCCTCCCGCCCTGAGCAGGGAGACAGGAAATATAATCACTCTGGTTTTATTCTGCTTAGGCTAAAAAAGCTCCCTGGCATGTGGCTGGGCGATGCCAGCCGTGCCAGCGGCACAGAGAGGCACGTGCCCAGGGCATTGCGGGGGCAACCCTGCCTCTGCCGTGCATGGTCCCCCACCGGCACCATGATGGGGATGCCAAGACCAGGGGCTGGTCCCAGGGGGCTTGGGGAGGTGACCCTGCTGGGTGGCACTCATGTAAACCGCTGCAGCCCCGGGGTGCTGGGTGCTGGATCAGACCAAGCCGTTGCCCAGCTGTGAGGTGTGTGTGTGTGCCCGGGCTGATCCGCTGCGCTGGGGCAGGGGATGCAGCTGCTCATCGGATGCCCCCACGGAGGGCACAGAAGCCGGGGCTGGAGAGGGGGATGCTCCCAGCACCCAGGCAGCCACCGAGCCCCCCCAGCACCTTCCTGCCTGCTGCTCCTGCCAGCCTGGGCTCAGCTGTGGACGGCAGAGGATGGAACAGCTTTGCAGGTGTGAAAGCAAATCTGTCTTCCCAACAGCTCCCAGGTTCCGGAGCCATCCCAACAGCTCCTGGGTTCTGGAGTCAGGGAACAGTGCTGTGGCTCTGAGCCGGTGGCTGCGGTGCTGCAGACTAGCCAGCCTTCATCCCAAGCTTCCTCTCCACCTGCGAGCACAGGGTCCTCTGTCAGCACCATGGCACAGCGCTGCCCTCTCAGCTGCTAGAGAAAAAGTAAAACAAACCCTCTAATCCAGGCTGTGTGTTTGATAAAAAGAACTCGCCCGGCTCTGGGGGCAGGGGCAGAGCAGCCAGCCCTGTGCTTGGCACAGAGACTCGAAGTCTCTTCAGAGCAAAGTGCCGCAGGGGAACTGCCAGCCTCCCATCCCCGTGTCCTCTTTGGCCCAAATCTCCTCGGTCCCTGGAGGTTATTCGGCTGCTTTCATCTGAGGAGCATTTCCAGGGCAGCCGAGTCCCCAGTCAGCTGAGGAGGATGGGACCAGTTGCGGGCCGGTGCCCGGGGGGCGCAGCATCACTCTGCCTGCAGAAGCATTGCCCTGGGGAAGAGTGGGAGGTTCAGCAGCCGTGGGTGGGCTGCCGTGAGGCTGCAATGAGGGGGGCACAGTCATTGGATTCCTCATCAGAAGGCCAAGGAACCCTGCAGAGATCTCCCCCTGTGGCATCCGAGGTTCCAGGTCTGAGCTGGTGCGGGGGCCTCTCCTGCCCAGGAGGGGAGATGCTGTTGGGAGTTATTCCTGAGATGGATTTGCCACATATCTCTCTCTCCTCCAGCAATGGGCTCCAGCTTCTCTCCGACTCGAGACGGGACTCAAAGAACCCCACGGCTGCTCCCTGGCAGCAGCACAGATGCAACTCAGCTCCTCTCCCTGCAGCTGCCTCCCCCAAGCCACAGCCCCGTGGCCAAACCGCCTTGTCCCCTCACCAGTGGGGACCCCTCTGGGCTCGCTGCTTTTCGGGATGCTCCAGGGAACCCCCTGGGCCTAAGACTGGTTGATCGGCTGAAATCAGCTGAAAGGTCCTGGGCAGGTGCTGATGCCCAGGCAGATGCTGCCCTGCACGTGCCCATCTTGCTTTTTCTAGGAAGCCAGGCTAAAAATACCATCCTAGGGCTGTGCGGCGAAAGGCTGAGCAGATCCTCAGCTACTGGAAGCCCGAGTGATTTACAGCCTGTAGCCCGTGTGTGATCCCAGCCCCGCTGTCCCTGGGGCTGGGCAGGGACAGGGACAATCCTGGCATGTGGCAGCCGGGGCCGAGGCCAGGGCACGTCTCCGTCAGGCAGAGGCTGGGGGAGGCTGTGGGTATCCCCCTCTTCTGTGCTGCCATAGTGTTGCCTCTCTCATTCTTGCCATTTTTTAGATGACTCTCTGCATTTGGGCTGTGCATCGGCTGGATGCAGGGAAGGGAGGGGGTGCAGCATGGTGGGCTTGAGACCCAGGGATGACCTGATGGGTGCTGGCACAGCCTGGTGCCCGCGGGGACTCGTGGCACAAGCTGCAATATCGGAAAATTCCCAAACAAAATTTCATGCGCTAAATCTCGGGGCTGCAATTCTGCTGAGACCTGGCTTTATAATTGGATCTGTCAGAAACCCGTCACACTTAATGTGCAGCTGCCAACACGCCGTGCGGCTCCTTGCCGCGCTCTGCGGTCAGCGCTGGCTCTGCCCCTCTCCCTGCCCCTTGGTGGGCAGCGCAGGATGCCCAGCCTTGGGAAAGCCTCATCCTGGCGTGCCTGTTGCCCCAGCCAACTGCAGAGACATCCCCAGCGCTGCTACCCAGCCCTCTTTCACTGCCGGGTGCCCCCAGTCCATCACACCCCGCCTCGCATGGCACCCGGCTGTTTCTCCTCCTGCAGCCGTGGTTATTTTGGCGGATGAATTTTGTTCGGTGGTTTGTTTCCCTTTCACAGTTTCTCTGCTGTTACCCAAAACAGGGCATGGTGGTGGTGGTGGGAGAGAGCAAGAAGCTGCTTTTCCTTCCCATCCTGTGTGACACCACGTGCATGTTCATGGAAGTTCTTCAATGTTGGGTACCCTCCCTGGTGCAGTGGGATGTTGCAGCCCCTCGGTCAGGTTGGGCTGTGCCTTCCACCCATCCCCAAAGCCCCCATGGAGGGGCTGGAGCATTCAGGGCTTCCAGGGAAACATCCAGGGGTTTCCAGGAAAAAGCCAAGCTTTCTGGTTTCTAGACCACCAGGGCTGGGTGCTGGGGGGATCTGGCTGCCTGGGATCTTCCAGCTTGAGGAAAGATCCACCCTGCACCTAAACCTCCTGCCCTGGGAGCGGGACAGGATGGGATAGCCCCTGCTTTTGCTTGGTGACCACCTGAGTTTTGCCTCAGCGTGCCTCAGTTTCCCCCTCTGCTGCCAGGGAAGGTGGTGGGACGGTGCCGGTGAGGCCGCAGCAGTGCTGGGAGGTGTGGGAGCCCAGCAGCCTGCAGCTGCCAAGGAGGAGTTTGCCTGTGTGTTCTTCACCTCAGTAATCAAACTCTTCATCCAGTGTTTGATTAAAGGCCACAAAACACAGTATCTTTGATTCTTTCGCTTTATTTTTGTTCCCTTCATTTGTCCCTTGGAGATGAGGGTTGCTCTGGTACTTATTAGTCACAAAGCCCTAACCTCGCGCTGCGTTCTTGCTATCTGAGAAATGAATTATTAATGGTGCATTAAACAGAGACTGGAAAGGGGCCCTGGGACACTGATAATCAGGAGCTAATTGAGGAAGAAATGAGATACCGCTCCCATTGCAGAACAAGGACTGTGCAGTGCTGTGATACCAAAGGTGACCCTGCTGCAACTCCTGGGCCGAATGCACCAGGCTCTGCTTGCCCAATCTTCACTGATGGGTCATGCGTGCATGCTCTGCCCTGGCTGGGATGCTCTGCCCTGGCTGAGTTGTTCTGCCCTGGCTGGGATGCTCTGCTCTGTCTGAGTTGTTCTACCCTGGCGGGGATGCTCTGGGCTGGTCAGGATGCTCTGCCCTGGCTGGGATGCTCTGCCCTGTCTGGGATGCTTTGCCCTGGCTGGGATGCTCTGGGCTGGGCGGGATGCTCTGCCCTGGCTGGGATGCTCTGCACTGGCTGGGATGCTCTGCCCTGGTTGGGATGCTCCGCGCTGGCTGGGATGCTCTGCCCTGTCTGGGATGCTTTGCCCTGGCTGGGATGCTCTGGGCTGGGCGGGATGCTCTGGGCTAGCCAGGATGCTGCCCTGTCTGGGATGCTTTGCCCTGGCTGGGATACTTTGCCCTGTCTGGGATGCTCTGCACTGGCTGGGATACTTTGCCCTGGCTGGGATGCTCTGAACTGGTCAGGATGCTCTGCCCTGGCCAAGATGCTTTGCCCTGGCCAGGATGCTCTGCCCTGCCTGGGATGCTCTGGGTTGGCCGGGATGCTCTGCCCTGGCTGGGATGCTCTGAGCTGGTCAGGATGCTCTGCCCTGGCCAAGATGCTTTGCCCTGGCCAGGATGCTCTGCCCTGCCTGGGATGCTCTGCGCAGTCCCCGTGCTCTGCTGTCCCCTCCATGTCCTGCCTGTGCAGGCAGGAGGGTTGCAGCGGAAAGGCCATCGGGCACTGTCACTCCCACACTCCAGCTAACCCTGGGTGGAACAGCACAGCCGGGAACAGCCCAGTGGGTGCGGGGGCCCAGGACCAGCATCTGTGGCCATGGCAGCATTGGGCAGAAGGGACGAATGTGGCCATCGGGGTTGGGAGATGAGCACAGATTTTTTCCAGGCTGCCCACGCACCTTCAGAGCGCTCAGCCCAGCACCACACCAACGTGCCAGTTGAAGCCCAGCAGAACTTGGCTATGGGGGGATGCGGGGAGGAGAGGATCTTTCCCAGGAGACCAGAGGAGCCCCACCATGCTCAGCCTGCTGATGTGGCAGGGATGGGAGATGCAATCCTGCAGTCTCGAGGCAGGAGGGCTCATACCCCGAAACGCGTTGTTTATTTATTTTCGAGTGTGTCACCTGGCATAAGCTGTGTCCCCACTGCCCTGCCTTGCTCTCGGGCTGTTGCAGGAAGCTGCCTGGCACGCCGGCAGCTGGGGAGCAAACAGCGGCGTCAGCAAGCGGGAAGGCATGTTAATAAAACATGCCAACAGCCCGGGCTGCGGCGGGCGCTGGCACGCATGTGGGGGCTGGCATGCGTGTGGGGGCTGGCACGCGTGTGGGGGACACCGGGCTAGGAGCACCTGGGGCTCAGGCAGGCAACAAGATGAAATTGGGCAAATGCATTCAGGGCCCTGGAATGCTGCTGCATCCCAGATTTTTGATCAGGAAGCAGCTCTGGGGGCTGGCTGGGAGCGCCTGCAGGGAGGAGGTTTCTTCCTTTGGGATTCCCATCGGGCACCCAGGACAGCAGCGTGGGTGCCGGGGCCAGCACCTCTGCTCTCGGCCGGCTGCTGGCATGGGCTGCTCCTTCATCTCCCGCATCCCCAGGGATGATGTCCCACCTCAGTAGTGACTACTCAGGATGCTGACTCCCACCTGGACCTTGGCTGAACTTCTGCACAAGTGACTGGGGGCTGAGCAGCTTCAATCATCTTTTATTTATTCTCTTTTACTGTTTTTTTTACACAGCTTTGAGCCATGGGCCTGTCAAAATTCTCCTCTTCCACCCTGGCTGCATTAAAGCATAAAAAATGTCTCCTTTTAATCCTGACCCAAAGGGCAAACCTGTGTGAGCTGTAAAACTTTCTGCAGCGGCTGAGACAAAGCTGTGAAAAATGCTGTGGCACAGATGATGTCCCCATCTTGCTGCTGGGGAACTGAAAAGCTCTGAAATGGCCTCTCACTGTCACGACTGAGGGCTCAGGGTGGGGGGGCAGCCAGGGGCTTGGTCTGGGACAGTGGGGAAATGGCATGATGGAAAATAGAATTTATTTTCTGTTATATTGCCTGTGTTGCTAAAGCGGTCAGGGTTAATATTAGAAGGTGTTGAGCAAGTCACAGCTTTTCTCTGCACCTCAGTTCACCTCCTGGAAAAGGGGGTCCTGGCAGCTCCCCTGCAGGGCAGGCAGCAGTGCAGGCAGCTGAGCAAGCAGCAGTGCAGGCAGCTGGGCAGGCAGCAGTGCAGGCAGCTGGGCAGGCAGCAGTGCAGGCAGCTAAACAAGCAGCAGTGCAGGCAGCTGGGCAGGCAGCAGTGCAGGCAGCTAAACAAGCAGTACTGCAGGCAGCAGTGCAGGCAGCTGAGCCCCCTGCCCAGGTGGGACCATTCAGCCCCCACCACCCCAGGGCTGAGGCTATAAAGGTGAGCAGGGTGGCCAGTGGTCCTGGGGCTAGCTGGGGACAGGGGTGCTGGGAAGGAGAAGAACTAGGTTTGTTCTGTGGGGAAACGGCTTTTCCTGTTGCTGGGATGGAGTTGGCCTTGGCGATGTTTCCTGAGCTCCAAGGTAGGAGAAACCTTCAGGAACTGGCTGGCGTGTGCAGCTGCGAAGGCAGTGAGGAGCTGGGGCAGGGGCTGTCCCCTCAGCATGGAGCCAGGCATCTTCCCACGTGCCTGCTCCTGCCCAGCCTGTCCCACCGCGATCCAGCAGCCCTGCGGGGGCTGCCTGTGCTGCCAGCATGAAGCCCCCACACAGGCTGGGACCCCTGGGCATAGTGCCAGCTCCCCATCACTGGGTCCTGGGGTACCCTGGGCTGGCCCTGCTCTCCTGGGGGTCCGGCACATCCCCCTGCTCTGTCTCTGCAAGGCTTGCTCGCCCTCCTGCCCTGGCTCTGGCACCACGTGCTGCGGTGGTCCCGATGTGGCTTCTGGGGCTCAGGGGCTGGAGAAAGACAAGGGTGGGGGAAGCTGCTGTCCTTGGCCACCTGGGCACCTGCAGGGGATGCCTCTGCTGCTCCACGTGGGGCTGACTGACCCACTGACCCCGGCGTGTCCCGCTACTTCCCCTTCCCAAACACCAGTGATACCTTGGGTTTGCGACTCGGCTGTCCCGCTCCCCTCCCAGCACCGGTGGGCTGGCTGTGCTCCCCCCCCAGCACCCAACTGGGGGTCCCTGCTCTAGCTCTGCTCCGACGTCACACTGAAGCAGTCACCGTTCATCCAGACTCTTTGCATAAATATTTATGCACTGATGCAACGCTCTTCTAAATATAAAGCTTTATCTGGAATTTCATTTAAACATTAAGTGTAGATAATTTATTTATAATTAATGTAGACATCAAGTCCCATCTCTGGATTGCCTGTGAGCTTTCATTTATAATTGGGAGGTAAGTCAGAAGCTAGAGGCTGGGTCTCTTATCAGTTTCATTTTAATTTTCTTCCTACAGAAAACGAAGCTGGTGCAATTCATCTCTCATTAGGAGGAAGCACAAAACTCCCCTAAAATAACAGTTTTATGGGGAACATGTAATAAACCCATCTTTGTTCCTTTTCTCGCCTTTGATAATGTTACCAGGGCTCACAGCTCCCTTCAAAGTGTTGCTCTTACTTAAAAATAAGTCTATTAAAAATTAAACCCACTTTTCTATATAATAAAATTTACTCCCTGCAATTATGCAGAGGGGCTAGTTATCTGCCTTTTGTAGATTTTAATTAAAAGTTACAACAGAAATGAAAGACCAACTGCCATAAAATAATAGAAATCTCTCCACTAACGATGAGTTATTGGTGCCTCTCACTCTGGCAGCCTCCGGGAGCTGACGCCGTGGCCAAGGCAGTGATGCCCAGTGCTGGCACGGGGCTGCAGGGGCAAGTGGTGACAGGGGGGTGGTGGGGGGCGCAGGGCTGGGGCCGTGGGTACTGTGGGGGGCCATGTCCAGGAGTTGGTGCTGGGGGTCCCTCTGATATCCCTGCAGTCGATGAGGGGTTTCTTGCACCCCTGGGTGCCCAAATGGGTGCTCAGCTCAGCAGAAAGCCCATCTCCGGACCCCCGGAGTGCTGGCTCAGACCCCTTTGTGCTCTCCCTTCTGCGCCCTGCTTGGAAAGCGGGGCCCGTTGTGCCTGCAGCACCCATGGGTGCAGGGTGCTGGTGGCTGTGCAGATCCTGGGGTGCAAACCTGACTGTCCGCACCGCCTGGCTCTGCTGGGGGCATGGCTGCACCCTGCATGTTTCATCTCCCCAGGCGGGTGGGCATCTGGCCCCCCAGATGCCGGGTTCCCCCCCACAGGGCATCCCTGAGCCCTTCCCTGCAACACGCGTTATGACGGAGCCGTGCCGCGGTGGCTGCGTGATGCGCTCATCTGTCCCCAATATCTTACAAAGCTAATAGAGGGACGATCAAAGGCAGCTCCGCGCGCGTGCTAAAAATAGCAGGTGCCTGGGATGGAGTGGGAGCGAGTGGTGCCTCGGTAACCTGTAAACTCTGAGCATCGCTCACAACAGCCCCGCTGGGACTCACTTATCCCTGTTGCATGTTCTGGAAGTCACATAACAGCCCCTGCTCCTTCCAGGGGCTGGAGCATCCCTACCACGGGGCAGCCCCTGGGCCGCTCTGTGGGACGAGGGCCCTTGTGCTGAGTTTGGCTGCACCGCCTGGTCCCCTGCGGGGACAGACCCCGCAGCCAGCGCAGGGTCAGCAGAGCTGTGGAGCATCAGCTGCTGTGAACATCCCAAATCCCTAAGCCGGCTCCCTAGAACCGAGGGACAGACTCCAACTCCTACTCTTCTTGTCACCTTTTGGTTTCCAAAGCTTTTACTCACATGCATTTTGTCTCAGGCTTTTGCAGGCTCAAGCTGCCCGAGATTTTGGTACGACCTCAGGCGGCTTTGAGGTTTTCATCCTCCCTTTTGCTCGCAACCAAACCACCCCAGTCGTGCGAGGGCTGCACTGAAATGGGCGCCCACCGCATGCGCTGCGGCAGCTGTGATGATGCGGGTGTCGGGGTGGCTGACCCCTCTGGTACCTGGGTCGAGTCACTGCCCTCGTCTTGCTGCCTCAGTGACCACCGCAGAGGCAAGGGGTCCATGGGGTGTGGGGACAGATGCACGGACAGGTCACTGTCCCAGCACTCTTACCCCGTCCTTAAAAGCAGCAGGAAGGTGCCGCTGGACCACGGGCTGATCTTCAGACTGGGTGGCCTGGGGTGTTGCTGGCGCTCGCTGATGTGGTGACAACCTTCCCTTGCAGTAGAGCACTGAGATTTACTTAACGAGCTATTTGCAAAGTGCTCGTGTGGAAAGGGCTGTATAAATGGAAAAGTTTATTCCATTTTTGCAGCTCTTACAGACTGCAAACCTGTGTGCCTGAGGATGCGGTGGGCTTCTTGAATCCAAATGTGGATGTTTGCCGGGGCGGCGCCCTCCCTGTCTGTGCAGAGCCAGGTAATCTGCTAATTCAGCTAACGAGCACAGCACAGGTGTCAAAGGCAAAATGCTGCTCTGTCCTGGGGCTGCTGCAACCGCACTCACCCCATGTTGGGGCTTCTCACTCTCCCAGAGGCTGGGGGTGCTGCCATCCTGGGGTCTCACCACCCGTGTCAGCAGCACGCTGTGGGAGTTTAAGGCAAACCACCTGGAACCCACCAAAGATGGGCCTTTGTACCCAGGGTATTGACTGGGGACCAATCCTGCCCCGTGCTGGGTGGACAGGCAGGGTCAGCACAGCCTGGGCACCAAGGCAAGGATGACTTCTGTGGGCTGGTGCTGCCCGTCAGTGTGGTTTCTTTAACCAGTTATGGCTGTTGAGGTGTTCTGCTGCCTGCCTCCCCATCTCCTGGCTTAAAAGACACTAACCCACACTGGTCTGGAGCTGAAACATTTATGAAATCTTTATGGGCTTTTGAAAAGATTTTAATTCCCTGACAGTACTGCTTTCACAAAAAAAAAAAAAAAAAAAATTATGACTCAATGAGCAATTATAGGTTTAACAGCTGCTGAACGGCCACGACAGCTGCCGGAGCAGCTTGGCACAGCTCAGCGTGGTGGCTGAGGAGCCAGCGAGGCTTCCTGGAAAGCGATGCTGGGACCGAGCCGCCCCGTGCTGACCTTCCCAGGCTGCAGGACCCCGGCTGAGCTCCTGGGGCATGCCCCCCCCTCTTGGTACCCCTCTCCCGTGGGCCTCGGTGCCCGGAATCCTGGGCACGAAGAGGCTCTGCCTGGCGCAGGTCCCTGCTGTGTGGGAGGCGGCGAGGCTGGGGCGGGGGCTGGCCAGCTCTCAGCTGCACCCAGAGAGCCGGTGGGGTGCTGGTGGGTGCTGCAGGAGGGGTTGTCACCCCCTGCAGAAACCTTCAGGCCATCGGTGGCAGCTTCCCTGGAGGAGGGTGGGGCTGGGGGGCTCTTGACCCTGCGGCTGGACCCTCTCGGGGGGCACTTTGGCATCACCTGAGCTGCCAGCTCCTGTCTCCATGGGGTGCAGCAGACCCTGCACAGCCGTTTTGGGAGGGTCCGGTGTTCATGAATCACGTACTACTAGTTGCTGCACTGGCAGCAGCTGGTGGCGGCACCAGCTCCATGCCCTGGTGTGTGTGGACAGGGTGTCAGGGGGGCATGCACGGGCAGGGGCCAGCAGCCCAAGGTGGGTCAGTGCCAGTGGCTTGGGGCTGCTCCTTGTGGAGCTGGTCTGTGCAAGGGAAGGTTTTGCAATAATCAGCTGCTTGGAATTGCTTTGCAGGACTCTCACTTGCTGTCCCTCCTTGTCCATCACAGGTGCTTGCAGTGGTGCCTCAAGGTGGGCTCCTCCTTGTCGTCCTTTCCTATCCTATCACGGGGTGATTTGGGACCCCGATGATGCGCAGGAGGGGGCTCTCCAGGCAGGACATGGGCAAGGCTCACGGTCCTGTGGCTCCACATTTGGGATGGGAAATGTCTCGATGGCATCGTGTCTGGGACAGCCTTTTGCTGCTCCATTACCACCACCTGGCACCTGGCTCACCGGTGAGGTGCCATCGCGGCAGCACCCCCTGCACGGTGAGATGCTCAGAGCTGCTGGAGGCTGACAATGCAGCTCGCCGTGAAGAACTAGAGCACTGAGTTAATTGTAAAACTTCTTATTTACTGAATGTGGAGCTGCTGAACTCTGCAAACAGGAAGAAAAGCGAAGCTTCAGCCCTGATGAGTGCCCATTCCCTCACAGGCTCATTTCTCCTCTTTTGAATGCAAAAAGCTGCTGTAGAGAAATGAGCACGGGGGTGGGAGAAACTTTGTGAGCAACTGCAGTGAGACGGAGGATTTGGATGTGCTGTTCCTTCTGCTAATCTGTCCCACAGCATGTTGGTGTCATGCATCTGGAGACGACCTTCCCTCTGTTTAGAGATTTGTCTTCATTTTCAGAAATATCTGCAGCAAACTAAAAGGTTTAAGGGCGATGAGTCTCTGTTGGCCTTGGCACAGACATTATCTCAGGGACAAGTTGAACTAAACATGAGAAAAGAGGTGTCTCCGGGAGGATTAGCCAGCACTGCTGAGATGCATATCGCATTGACTGCCTTGCCCTGTCTCTGTGCATGTTTCTGGACAGGAAAACAAGTTTACTTGCAGCCTGTTAAGAGTTTGGTTTAAGGCAGCCAAGGCTGGGTCTGTGTGGGAAGGAGATGGGAGCAAACAGGGCTGGGCAAACTTGTATGGGAAACAGAGAGCAGAGCATGAAGTTAGCAGTAGTGAAAACATTTTCATGAGGAATTTCATCAGCAAAGGCCATTTGTGTGGTGGGGAGCCAGCGCCCGGCAGAGCTGGGCTCCCCTTGGTGGGCGCAGACCCAGGGGTTCCACTGAAGACAGTCTGCGTGAGCCCATCGGATCCGACCCTCCGGCTGGCAGCACCTCCTCCCTCCCTCCCGCCCGGCATTTTCACTCCTCTTTTTGACACAGCAAAGTGTCACCAGCTCAGTGACAGGCTAGAATGGGCATGAAAGTTTAGGTTAATTTAAAAAATCCCTGCATGCAGGCTTGCTAAATATACCATGAAAACTTCAGGAAATGGGAAAGACGGCGAGAGGAATATTGCATTAGCTTGAGTGATGCGAATGGCTGCCTTCGGAGGAGGAAGCCAGCAGCCACCGTGGAGCGGGAGCGACTCATCCCTGCTCCCCAGAGCTGGAGCAGTGGGAGACATGGGGTGGGCGAGAGGTGGAGGGGGAGCGACTCATCCCTGCTCCCCAGAGCTGGAGCAGTGGGAGACATGGGGTGGGCGAGAGGCTTCATCCCTGCGCTTCCCAGTTTCCACGCCTGGCAGGGAGGGTATGGCCCCCTTTCCTCCTGGTGTGGTGGAGGCAGGATGAGGCTGTAAGGGTTAATGTACATGAAAAAAGTCTGTGGAGGAGCTGCAGCCCTGTCTCTGCTCCTGGGAGGGGAAGGCTACGCGGCAATCGTCAAGCTCCTGACAGCTAAGGTAATGCAAGGTTTGAGATCCATTAGAGTGCCTGTAATTATTTATAGGGAGAGAAAAAAAAAACACCCTACATTGTGAAAATCAGATGGCATGGCAAATAAATGCACCAAGCTTTGGAGAAAGGATTCTTAAAACCCAAAGTAGTTTATAATGAGAGCCGTGCCGAGGCTCAGCAGGGCCACGGTTCCTCAGGACCCAAGCCTGGCTCCGGTGGGCGAGGAAAGGGGCTTGGGGTGGACAGGCATCACCCGGCACTGCTTGGGCCATCTGCTTGTGTCCTGGGATCAGAACCCAGACCAGAACCCGACATCAGACCTAGAAACAGCTGCTGCGGAGGAGCGAGGAGCTCAGTCTCTCTGCTCCTAGTTTCCACCTCCCCGGTAGCGGCGGTCCCTGAAGCCCTCCTATAGCCGTGGTCCTCGGAGCAGCACGGGGTCTGCCCTGGCTTCCAGCAGCCTCCACCCCTCCGCCAGCGACTTCACGGGGCTGGTCGGACAACTTCATCTTGGCATCAATTCCACTTCTTAGCGCAGGCGAGAGCTCCCGGAGATGAGAGGCTCTGAGTGCTTCTGCTCGGGAGGAGAGTGCTCTTGGCCGGAGAGCCCAGCAGGGCAGAGCAATTCCCTTGCAGCTGGGCTGCAAAGCTTAATTAGCAGTTTTGCGAAGCGCTTTGAGATCCTCTTCAAAATGTCCTGGAGGAGGGCAAAATGTGATTATATAACGTGTCTAGACAGTATATTCCTTGGGGTGGGGAACAGCGCTTTTTTCTGTCTTCTCTTCTATGTCAACGCTGTGTGGCCCCGCTCAAAGGTCCTGGGAGCTGCTAAAATATTAAGAACAACAACAATAATAGGACAACACACGCTTTTGCACTCAAAAATATGTTGATCTTAGCAGAAGCCAGCTGTGTGTCAGCAAAGGAGCCTTTGCCAGGCTGGTGCCTTGTGCTTCAGCTACGATGACTTAACAGCATCTCCCCGCACGTCCCCCCCTGCCCAGCTTCATCCTCCTGGAGCTGCTGGGCTCCTCCTGAGCAGCTGGACTGTCCGGGCAGGGTGCAAGGAGTTATCCCACCGTGCTGCCAGCTCTTTGCACCGCTGCCATGCTCTGCATCAGACTGGGGGCTCTGCCACCAAGGTCAGTCCCCCACGGTGCCACCTCCCCTGTCCCCTCCGAGAGGCCCTGGAGAGCTGGGCTGGCTGCTGCCGCTCGGGGCTACGGGACTGGGGACCATGGTCTTGGTGGGACCAAGCCCTGACCCTCTGTGCCCCATGGCACTGGTGGCACTGGGTGTTTCTGTGCCTTGAAACCAGGGTGCCACGTGGCACTGGTGGCACTACTGGGTGTCTCTGTGCCCTCAAACCGGGGTGCCCCCCCCACAGCCCCGCTGGGGCACCTCCTCCGCCTGCCCAGCCACGCACCTGGCTGGCCCCCCCAGATCCCGGGGGTGCCCAGGGGGCTGTGACAACACAGCCGAGCAGGGGGTCCCGGGGGTCCCCAGACCCCGCTCCACCGGCTGCAGCAGGCTTGTCCCAGCCCGGGGCACACGGCACCCGGGGGTGCGCGACGCCCCCCCCGGACCCCGCTGCGGGATGCAGCACCGGGAGGAGCCGCCGCCGTCCCCCCCTCCCACCCGGTACGGGCGCCGGGGGGGGGGAGGGGGGGGGCGACGGCGGCGCGCGCGCTGCCTTCACACCCCCCCTTCCTCCTCCTCTTCCTCCTCCTCCTCCTCCTCCTCCTCCTCCTCCTCCTCCTCCTCCTCCTCCTCCTCCTCCGGGAGCGCGCTCGCCCAGCCGGGAGCGAGCAGCCGGCGGGAGGATGCTGCAAACGGCGGCGGAGCCGGGCGGCTGGGCAGGTAGGGCGGGCGGGGGGCAGGGGCGGCCCGGGCTGCGGCCCCCGAGAGTTGCGGCCGTAGTAAAGTTGTCGGGGGGGTGGAGGGGGATGGGGGATGTATGATGCGCTGGGGAGGCACCGCGGAGCCGGGAGAAAGGTTGGATGTTCGCCCGGGGGGATGCTCCGGTCCCCGCTCTCCATCCCGGCTCTGGGAAGGGGGAAGCCTGGCTGCGCAGCGCCGTGCGGCGGGGGGGCGCGGAGCCCCCCGGTCCCACTGACCCCCCCTCCTCGGGAGGTGTCAGGTCAGGAGGGAAACTTCTGCAGAGGAACTTTGCCGCGGACCCGGCTGCAGCCCCTTCTCCCGGCGTGGGGCCGCCTTTCCCACGGGGAGTGGGACCCGCGTGGGGGTGCGGTGGGTGGCGGTGTCCCCTCGGTTCCCCTCTGCCAAGGTGCCCGCACCATCGGGGTGCGGGGCGTGCGATCCCCACGGGCATGCTTGGGTCTGCCGCCAGCGCCTGGGCCCAGGTGTCATTTGCCAAGGTGCAGGCACGCAAGCTGGGTTGCGTGGCGTGACCTGGGGGGGTGCGTGGGTGGGTGGGTGGGTGGTGGGGCTGTGTCCTTGGGCACCGCCTGGGCCCTGCTGCGCCGGTCAGGGTGTCGGGGTGCTCAGCACACCCTGCGCGTCCCATGGCTCAGCCAGAGGGTGCCCGGGGGTGCTCACATCCCTGCGTTGGTTGAGGCACCGAGAGGTTTGTGTTGGAAATGGAGCCGAGGCTGGCTGGCTGTCTCCACAAGGGGTACTCGGCTTTTAAAGAAAAGGACTTTCAGTGAAGCCTTACAAAAGCACTTTCTGTTGGCGATGTGGGCAGTCAGCGTGTGTCTCGGGTGGCCGCAGCCCAGGGCAGAGCACGGTCCCCCTGATCGGGCACATGCCTGCAGCGTAACGCGCCGAGTGGCAGCCAATGTGGATACAGAAGCAGCATCCTCACTCAGAAGATCCCCTCAGCTTTTACCGTCCATATACTTTGCTATTAACTTGAAGCAGTTATTGCTGAAGCTTTTGATGAGTTGTGCATCGGGGTGGGGTAGGGCTGGCAAACCCCACGGATCCCGGAGCGCAGGGGCATGCCGGTGCCTGCCCTTGACGGCGCGGCGGCAGGGCTGCAAGTGCTGATCGTGCTGGATGTTCGTGTGGGAAAACAACTTCTTGCACAGAAGCTGAACTCCTGGCTCTCCTTGGCACGTGTGGCTGCTTTTTATTTCCAGAGTGAAGCTTGAAAGCGCATCTTAAATACAGGAGATGATTCTGCATGAAGGTAAGGGTTTTAGGGCCCAGCTTTGCACTCCTGGAGGCTTTAAGGGTTCTGGGTTAATTCACCGGTGTGAAGGGCATCAGCACCAGATCTGTTGCCACCTTTCTGCGAGGGCTGTGAGGGCTGGATGGGGCTGTGGGTCCCATGCAAGCTGGCAGCACCCCCTGCCCCGAGTGGAGCACGGCAGTGGGGTTTTCAGTGAAAATATGAGGCAGGAGCTGGCCTCGTGCCGCTCGGTGCTGCGCAAAACCCGTCTTCGTCTCCTTGATTATCCAGGGTGCCTGAACAGGGAGCTGAGATGTTTTGTGTAAGCTGCTGCGTCTGCATGTGGGGCACGGTGCCTGAAAATAGCATCAATGGGCAGTGCCGCTGTATGTGACGGTCTGTGAATAAATGAGGCTCTGTCCCCGGCTGCCAGCCTGGCCAGGAGTTCCTGCAGCCAATGCAAGTAAAATCCACCATCACTGACTTTTTTTTTTTTTTTTTTAAGTGGCTGCAGGTGTTTTCCAAGCCCAGCCTTGGCTTTTCTGAGTGATGTTTGTCACTTGACTGAAACGGCTCCGTGGGGATGGCAGCAACTGCACTGGTCCCTCAGTAGCTGCCGGTGTGACTCTGCTGCCGAGAAACTCTCCTGCCAGATGTAGAGTTCAGAGTCGGTCGGGTAACACTGTGTGCCATGGGGTTTCTTGCTCGTTTTGTCATCTGCCACGTGCATTAAAAAAAGACCGGTGTAAGCCTGGATGTGGCTCTCTGTATGTAAATGCACAGGGCTTTGCTATGCGTTAGCAGGAGGGTGACGTCACACCGAGCTGTGACTTCCCGCTGTGCATCTTGTGTTGTGCACAAGCATCCCTGAGCTCTTGCATCGTGCTGGGCTGGGTCTCTGGAGTGGGCTGCTCTGGCTGCTGGAGTGATGTTCAGCTTTGACAAAACAGCCAGTCTCTGGTATGGATAAATCAGGTTGGTGGGCTTAATGGTCCCAAAAATAAGAAATATTGGTTGGGGCTGGTGGCTTCCTGGCCTCGGGGCTGCGTCCCCGTTGCTCAACCGTGCGGGGACGTGTGTTGTGGCTGGGGGGGGTGAGGGCTGGGGGTCCAGCTGCTCGGCAAAGCCTGACAGTGGATGCTGTGAGGAGATGCCGTCCCACTGGAGCGTGTGCTGCCGGCTGGATCGGGGCTGCCTCGCCATCCCTCCCCTCCTGCCTGTCTTCTCCTGTCTCTTTCAGCACAAAGAAGCGAGACACCCAACTCAGACGTGCCGAGTCTATTTTTGCTGGCAAGGAGGAGTATAAATACCGCAGAACTTGAGGTGCAAAACTGAATGGGCTGCACAGCAGCACTGCACCCAAAACTGTGGGGTTTCCCCTCCCGCTTGCAGTGCTCCCCTCCGGGTTGTGTTTTGAGGCTGGTTTGCTCCCTGGGCTGTTTATCTGGGGTTGGCTGCCTGGTCTACCCAGCCATTGTGGCATGGGACAAGCGTCCCATCAATGGGCTGATGGGGATGGGGACAGGGACAGGGCAGAGCTGCCCCAGCCCACCCCGGCTGCACCCTCCTGCTGTTTATCCCTGTGGGTTGGTGCAGAGCCTGGAGTGTTGATGTGGCCCCAGCAGAGCAGGATCAGGAGCTCACCTGGCTGTGGCTGTCTACGGCCATTCCAACCCCAAAATACTCCTGAAGTATTGCCCCAGCACCCTTGAACATCAGCTGGTGGCCGCTAAAGGAATCCTGGTCTTGGGACTGTTATTTGCTGTATTTCTGAAGATCTTGCCCTTGCTTTGGCTTTTATCTGGCATTTCTGGGGAGACTGCGTATTTCTACAAGTGCACAGTGTAAATCTACTATTGAATAAATAAGAACCTTTGCACAGATGCTCTCGGTCCAGTACGGAACATGTTAATCAAGTTGCTTTACACTGTTGAATTTCCAGGACTGGAAGCAAACTTGTCCTGGAAGCTCGGGACAATCCGCAAAGTGTGCTAGATGTCAACGTCATCGGGATAGAGAGCCCCTCTGCTCTGCATCCCATCAAGCTACTTTTCTTGTTTCTCAGCTCAGTTGGGGCTGGCGTTTGAATTTTCTGAACCCAGAGCCCACGGTTCTGCAGCCTTTTAATCATTCCTAGGGAAAATAAAAATGCAAAAATGTGCACCCGGAGCAGGGTAATGAAGCCCATGAGGGTCTATTTGTCAATTTAGAAACAATATTGTGATGTACAAAGGCTGTTTCTTAGCCTGATGTTCTGAGATTGCCTCCAAAATAGTGTCATAATTTATGTGCCAGGAAGCCCCTGTCAAGAATTATATCTGTGCTCTCAAGGAAATCCAGTCTGCGGCTGCATGGTAACAAGTGCTCATTTTTTATTAGAACCACAACAATTTATTTGCAAGTCGTAAAAGAGTACCTGCGTATTTAAGGAGCCTTGAGCCACTCAGCTGGCGAGCTGCAGGCATGGGAGGTACCCACAGAGGGTCCCGGTTTCCAGTGGGAAGCTCACCCAGTGCTCCCCTGGGATGCCATGGATGTGGGTTTTTCTCTTTCAGAGGCATTACAACATCCTTCCGTGGCCAAACCACCGGCGTGCCCAGCCTGGCCGCGGCTGTGGGGCTGGGCAGGTGCTTTTGCTCCTCAGGGCCACGGCGGGGGGGCTGGCCTGGCTCTTGCCCCATGGTGCAGGCAGGGGATGGGGGCTGAGCACCCCGGCGCTTTGCTCTGCAGAGCCGAGGGCTGGAGGGGATGCTCCCACGAGCACTCCTGGCTTTGCAGGGTCTGAAGGCAGGGAAGGGTCCCCCTGCTGCCAGAGGGCCATTTGTGGTTGGGTTTTGGTTCTTACTTAAAAAAAAAATAATCATTTTTTTTCCCCTGCAATATAAACAGCCTTTTCCCCAGAATGAATACCAGCCAGGTGCCGGGGAGAGGGGCTCTCGCAGGACCCCCGGGAGGTGCTGCCGTGCCACCAGGGTGGGCAGCATGGACAATCCGGGGGGCCGGGGAAATCACCAGGATCTTCCTTGTGGGATTTGAAGCTCTTGGGGCTGCAGGGCCCGAATGGGGCAAGTGTGCTGAGCCCCAGTGCTGGTGGGGTGGGGGGGCTGCCTGGCTCCGGCGGGGGCTCCAAGCCCTCGATGCAGAACAGATCTGTGCTGCTTTGAAATGGGAACGTTCCCAAGTCATGATTTCCCCTGGCCTAATTATGGAAATTTTTTAATTAGTTGATAAGAAAGATCACTTGGAAATTGCAAGGGGAAACGTTTTGAGGTTAAATCCTAATCGGTGCCCATATCTGCCTGAAGATGGGAGCTGCAAACCTCTGTAGAGGCTGCAGCAGCCGGGGTGCCGAGGAGGCTGGGCATCCCTGCCGCTTCCGACGGCAAAGCGCGGGGCTCCTTTGGCCAACAGGCTTGATCCTAGAGGAATTACAGCCATCTGGGTTTAGCTGGGCTTGGCTCTGAGCGCCAGGCTGTCACTTCATACTCCGTGGGGTCTGGGCTGTGGAGATGCTTTTTGTCTGCCGAGGGGAGGTACCTGCAGAAGGGGGCTGCTCGGCTCGGCTTGACGTGGCCGTGGGGAGCGAAGGGTCTTTTGCCACCGTCCTATGTGGTTCCCGCTGCCGGCTCCTGCCCCTCTTGCTCCAGGCACCCTCTGCTCCATGTGAATGGATCCCCCACACTAGGCTGGTTTTTCTCCCCTCCCAGTTCGGGTGAGTCTGGTGGTCCGGTGGGAGCCCATGTGGCGCAGGGTTTGGGGGGGGTGCGTCAGCGCGGCACGCACGCCTCGCCGGCCCCCCAGACCTGCTCCCCGCCGCCTGCTCCTCCTGCTCCCAGCCCAATGCATCGCATCTCCGAGGCTGTGGGATTCACCCAGTATCAGCAGGTCGAGGAGCCCTGGGGAGCTGGGGAGGATGACAGGCAGTAACTGGGGGGTTTATCGCTTGAGCACAGCTCCGGGCTGGCACACCTGGGGGCAGGACCCATGGGCAGGGGATGAGCTGGGGCATCTCGGGGGCGGGGGGGGGGGGGGGGGGGGGGGGCGCTGGGCTGATGCAGCACTGAGGGGCAGATGCCACTGGCTGTCCCCAGCGTTCTTCTTCCAGTTTGGGTATTTCTGGCTCTGACGTCTGGTTGCTGGCTCTTGCTCCGCATGGGTGGGGGATGAAGGAGCTGTTGAATGTGGGGTGGGTTTCACCAGTGCAAGATCAGAGGCTGCTTTTCACCTTCCTTTCACCTCCCAGTTCTTTCAGACCTCTTCTGCCTTTGAACTGGGGAAAGTAACGCAGCCCGCTGCAGCGGGGAGCGGCGGGTCACATCTTTGTAAAACTGAGTGGCAAAGGGCCAAGAGCTTTTTAGGGTTATTTTTTCCCTTTATCTGTTGGAGCAGGAGAGACATGAGACCGGTGACCTGGTCCTTGCAGGTGCCCCGAGGTTGCTGCCCTGGCTGTCTGGCTGCTCCCTGGACCCCGCCAAGCCCAGGACCGGCATGGCAGAGATGCCGGTGGCCACCAGTAGTGGTTACTGGAAACCAGACCTCCAAAGTGAGACCCCAGCCACTTTCAGAAGAGGGATGAAGCTGAACAGGCCTTGGCCTCATCCTGCCAGGGCGTTGATGCTGGCTGCAGGCAAGCAAGGTACAGCACCCGGAGGGATTTCTGTCTGAAACACTTCAAGCTCTTTCCTCCGGGCAGCAGCAGTTCCCGGGGTGGTGCCAGCGGCAGGACCCTGCCCCAGTGCCACGGCCTTCGGTGGGGCTGGTTTCCCAGGCTTTCTGTGTGCCTCACCAGCAGCCTGCGGGCTGTGACGGCTGGTGTGGACGGAACGCTCCTGCTGGCCAGTGGAGCAGAAGCTGTCAGCAGCCAGGTCCATCCCTGTGAAGGAGGGATGCGCATGGGGGACCTGATCCCTCTTCCCTGCCAGCAGCCGGGGAGCTCCTTGCCCAGCTGCTCTTGCCCGTTGCCACCTGCCAGCTGGTCCCAAGGGGGGCTGAGGAAGAGCATGAGTGACCTGGGGCTCTGCCCTGTGTGGCACATCCCCAAGGCACAGTGACATTGATAGTGGCTGTTCCAGTGCCTGGAGATGCGGTCAGAGCTCTGCACTCAGATGTTTCTCGGTGGCCCTGACCAAGAAGCTCCCTGCGGGTTTTTGTGGATGTGGGTAATTTCTGGCACCCGCGTTGCACAGAACTTTGGCATTTGGTTCCTCGCACGACTTTGCTTCAATAATTCTCAGCGAGCCCAGGCAGTAATTCGTGGGTATGGAACTTCCCACCATCTTAGTGGAGAAATAATTGAAGGCTTTGTGCCGCTCCCTCATCCAGCACCACCACCATCCGCTGCGCTCTTCTCTTTTAATCTGCAAGTTGCAAAGATGTAAAAAAGAAGAATGGCAGCTAGAATGAATATTTTTAAAACCAAGAACACTGCTCAGGGACAGATTTGAGGTGCCAGGGCTGGCTAGGAGGACGTGATGTCCTGTCTGTGCTGGGGGCAATGGCAGCGCCAGGAGCCCCTGCCCAAAGCAGTGCTGCTCAGCACCGGAGCAGAGCTCACCGACAGACCTCGACCCCTGGCAGGATCTGACCCACCTCTCAAAGGGAATCGCTTCTTCTTTGGCTCTTTGTCCTCATGCTGAGCCTGGCAGAGGAGATGTAGGGGCCGGGATGGACCCTGGGGGGGGACCTCGTGTTGCGTTCCTGGGGAGCAAAGTGGGGCAGCCAGGAGCCTCACGCGTGTCACTGTGCCCCTGCCCTGCACTCCCAAGCCTTCGGGGGGGTCGGTTGTTTATTGGGAAGCGAAATAACCGCAGCTGGGCTCCTCCAGGCTGTTTTTTTCGTGTTTTGGTTTGGTTGTGTTTTTTTTTTAAAGTGTCACTTTTCCCCTTACTGTTTGTCATCTGCTCCCCTCAGCCTGCCCTCGTCCCCCCAGGAACACGTGGTGCTGGGGACGCCAGCACCGCCGCTGTTTGTCTTGGTCAGGAGCGCCGATGCTTTGCATTCGTTTGAAGTGCTGAAGACATCTCAGCACAGAGCCTGTCTGTGCACTGGGAGTTGGAGTTTCTTCTGAGGAGCCCTGAAATGTTTTTAGGAAAAAAAAAAAAAATCCCAAACAAGGGAAGCTTGTTACCGAGCCGGCAGGAGCCGGGGGAGCAGCACAGAGCAGGCTTCTGGCAGGATGGGGGGGGCGAGACCCTGCAGTCCCCCCCAGCAGCAGAGCCCTCCCGCCCATCATCGGGTGCACTTCATTGCACGCAAGGGCAGAGCCTATAAATATCCCAACTCCAAATTTTCAAGAAGTATTAGGAACTCTCCAGGCTTATTTTTGAGCGCTGTTACGAAAGGGCTTTAGCGGATTAAAGCGTGCCCAGATTAATCTGTGCTCCGGAAGGCACAGGGTGTGGGAAGGGCAGCCCTGACGCCCTGGGGACGTGGTGCAGGGGGGTCACCAGGGCTCCTGGGCTCCCCATCCCATCGGAGCATGGGGCAGCAGCAGCAGTCAGACTGTGGGGCCACAGCTGGTGGGGCAGGGATGGATGCTTTGGCAGCCGCTGGGCTTCCAGTCCCCCACTTACCCTCCAGCCCCGCTGGGCACCCCAGACCCAGCCAGCATCCATAGGGATGCAGATTTTCACAGCTCAATGTCAAATTTCTGTCCTCTCCACTTTCCGCAGGAGGCAATTAGCCAACAGGCATAATAACAATTTAGTAAGTGTGTCAAAATAGCGAGCCAGTCATGGTGTAGGGCAGGCTGTGCCTTTGGAGAAGCTTTCCATGGGGTGAGGATGTGGCAGGTGGCTTTTCAAATGGGAACACAGAAATCTGAGGGTCTGGCTGCTCATCCCACGCCTGTGTGCGAGCTTGCTCCTGCCTGGGAGCGGCTGCGGAGCTCAGGGAAGGACTCGGGACAGGCACCCCAGCGCTTTAATCCGTGCCAGTGTCTCACCTCCCCGGCCAGATGCGGAAGGGAGATTATTTGTGCTGCTCCATTGCTGCTGGAAGGCACGTGGCGTTGCGGGGCTGGGAGCTCGCAGGGCAGGATGAGTGCAGGCTTAGGCAGTGGACGAGTCAAGGGGATTTGCAGAGCCCCGGCAGCCACCTGCACCACCTGGAGCTCTCGTGACACTGGCACTGCTGCGGTGCCCGTGGGCTCCATGCGGCAGCGAGCGCGGCCGGGGGAAGCACCGAGGTGGGCTCTGGCGGTGGGAAATCCATCTCCAGCACCTGCCTGGGTTTGGCCTCTGCTTAGCAGTGGGGAAGCTTTTTGGTTCGTCCTTGGGAGCATCCCCCTCTCTAAAGACTTGGGCAAATCCTCTCTTTGGCGAGGAAGGTGGCAGCGTGCACGGTGAGATGCTGACAGGCAGCAGCGTCCCCCCCAGTGCCTGGGAGGCAATTCCCCACTGCCCACCCCCCCCCCCGCAGGTGACAAAGGAGCTTTTTCTTCTCCTGCCAGTTGCGGGGAGCCCAACCCCTCTGCAGCCCCCGCAGGAGATAACGCGGGCTGTGGAGGGCCGGAGATAACAGCAGGCAGGGGAGGATGGAGGTCCGGGGGGTCAGGGCCAGCATGGAGCTGCAGCAGGGTCCCCACTCGGTGTGTCCCCCGGCAGGGAGGGCGATGGGGAGAGGCACTGGCTGGTGGCACAGTGCCAGCTGCACCACTACCACTAATAAACAGCCAGCCCATTTGAATACTAATTAGCACATGGCACATGAAGCCCGTTTTGGCTGTGGATGGAGTGAAGGGTGGTAGGTCCTGGGGGGCTGGCGTGGAGCAGGGGGCTGCATGAAGGCGGTCGCTGGTCCTGGGGGGCTGCAGAGGGTCAGGACAGTGGGCTCTGCCCCCAGCACAGGGACAGCTTGTGTGGGCAGGGTCACAAAGATGCTTCTGTGGAGAATTTGGCCCCTCTGCCTGACCCGGCCCCCGGCAGCGCTTTGGTGGGGTGTAAATCAGTAATCAAGAGCAGGAAGGCCCTGCAGACCCCAGACCTCGGCAGCGCAGGGGTCTCGCGGACCATACACGGAAGCCCCAGCAGCCACGGCTGCAGTCCGGAGTCCTCTATGCATTGCCAAAATTACTGCATTTCTTCACCTGCTGACAAGGCGTTGGAAAAGGGAGGAATTTTTAAAACATAAACCAAATAAAATTAGGTCTTCTGGTAAGGGATTAAATCAGGGCCCTCAGCTGTATTTATAGAAGGTTCAAAAGTAAATCTGTTCTCAGACTGAATAAATATTTTGCTCAGGCAGGCGCGATCTTCAGTTCATCTGTCTTGGAAAGACTTGACTGAGAGGGGAATTGATTTTCTTCAGCTTGAACAAAGCAAGCAACTCTCAAACCCAGATAGATAGTGAAGTCCCATTATCGGCTAAAATGGGGAAGCAGCTGGGAAGTCATTAAAGAGAAAGTGAAAATGAAGCTGCTTTAAGGAGGCAGCAATTCCCTGACCCCGCTGTGATGGCTGGGGCTGCCACCCCCAGGAGCTGCTCTGGGGACGTGTTGGTCCAGCCCCATGAGAGCATTTGGCAACACCGGGTGACCACCTGCCATCAACACCAGCAGCTCCCCAGGGCAGGTGGGGGTGGTGGGCACTGGTTTTGCTGGCTGCACTGGGGCAGGGACCACCTGCCCATGGCCCTGTGCTGGGGACGTGGCACGGTGGACCCGAGGGTGGCTGAGCTGGGATGGAGGGGGATCGGTGCAGGCATGGCATGGTGGTAGTGCCAAGGACATGGACCCCAACCTCTGCTCCAGCACTGATGACCTGGAGGTCTGGAAATGCTGGCAGCTGGGCTGGGAGCTGCCCAGAGTTGGGCAGAGGTTCTCCCCGGCAGCGTTCGCCCCGACATTGGCTTGTTTCGCAGCAGAACTCCAGCTCAAAGAGCTTGTTAATTCAAGCCGGCACCTGGTGTTTTCAGACATCAGTTACTGCTAAGACAAGAGCTTAGTGCTTTGCTCTTGACAAAAGCTGCTGCCGGGTCAGCTCCAGCGTGGCGTGAACTACGCGGCGAGTGCTGCCAGGGCTGCCGGTGCCGCCTGGCAAACCGGGGCTGCAGCACTCCCCTTGCCTTTTCCCAGGTCATCCAGGAAAAAATGAAAGGGAGAACTAAGAAAAAGCCAAAACCCTTGGCAGCCTTGATCTCTTTTTATTTCCTGAGAACTGCATCAAGCAAATGCCTGTCTGCAGAAGCTCCCCAGCCCCAGGAGCTCCCCAGCTCCAGTCCTGCCCTGGAGCCCAGCCCTGCCGTGAGGGATGTCCCAGGGCAGGCGCAGGATGCTCCTGGCCAGGCCCATCTGATGCCCACCTGGCTCTCTCACTGCTGGACCTGGCCTTCCCCATCACTGCTGTCCCTCTGGCCGACCCTAAACCAGCTTTTCCCCCATCCCAGTCTGGGACACCCCGGGTGGGTTGGAGCAGTGGCAGTGCCAGGCGAGGCTTTGCTGTGTGAGCTCTGTCCGCCCCGTTCTAAAAAAAGCCACAAGATGAGCAAAATTATCCGCTGAGTCACTAATCATTCACTTGCTGCTTTAGTCACCAGCTTTCCCACACTGGGGGGACGTTTGCTGCTGAGGGGGCATAAACTGAATTGTAATTGCGCTAAATAGATGTGGCTGAGAGAAATAAAGAGCTGCTGCTGCACGCGCAGCTTCTGACACCAGATGGATCATCGGGCTCTACAGCCACCGGAGGTGCTCAATTAATGATGACTCCCTAACAAACCCGTTGATTAATAGCACCCGTGTGCTGCAGCACCGAGGTGTGCTCCCCGCAGAGGTGGTGGCAGCGGAGCAGCTGCTGCCTGTGTCCCGTGTCCCGTGTCACTGTGTCCTGTCCCTGCCCTGTAGCCCCTCTCCACAAGCATTGCATCTCCTGCTGAGGGATGCGAGCTGCTTTTCCATGGGGTGCTGGTGTGGTGGGAGCATCCTCTGCTCGGGAAGGGTTGCTGGGGGTTGGAACCGTGGTTGGGTGACCATAGTGGAGGCACGTCTGAGATCCCGGGATTTGGGAAAGCAAAGCTGCCTCCTGTCCCCATCACCTGAGCCGGAGGTTCTTGTCCTTCAAGCAGAAAATTCTTCTGGAGAGCTGGGATTTGCCACGGTTCTTTCTCAAATGTGTGACCATGACCTGGAAATACTGAGAAAGGATCGAGCCAGGGCTGCAAACCTGCCTGTGAACGCGTACGGCCGGCAGGCAGGGCTCCTCCAGCACGGGTGCCAGCAGGCATCTTCTGGGGGACAGCTTTGCTCTGCCACTTGCCTCACAGCCTCTCGGATGAGGAAAGAGGGATTATTGCTCAGGTGTCAACACATTTGCAGCTGCAAACGCAGGGGGACAGATGCTGCTGGCGGGGCGGGGGGGGGGCACAGGTGGGTGTCACATTGCTGGAGCCTCCAGACAGAAATAGCTCCCTGCACAGCCCCATTTCCAGCGAGCCCACGGGAGCTCAGCATCGGCTGCTCCATCCCTGGAAGAGGCTCACTCTCACAGGGGGGTGGGTGCTGCGGGGGAGAAAGGAGCTGGGAGCTGTGGGGTAGCCCTGAGTCTGCAAATCATGGCTGTGTGCGTAGAGCAGGGGCCTCTCTGGGTTTGGTGCAGAACAGTGGGGAACTGGGCTATGGATGGGCCCTTTGTCTGCTGGTGCTGTGCTGGTGCAGGGGGGGTCCTGTCCTGGAGCCCAGCCCTGCCGCAAGGGATGGCCCAGGGCAGGCGCAGGATGCTCCTGGCTGGGCACCACGTGGCATCTCTGATGCCCATCTGGCTCTATCGGTGCTGGACCTGGCCACCTCCATCACTGCTGTCCCTCTGACCGGCCGCAAACCAGCTTTTTCCCCATCCTGGGCGGGTGTCAGCGTGGTGGGGCTGAGCCGGGTGGTTGGGCTGTGCCGATGCCTCCCTGCCTCCCCCCGCGCCCAACACGAAGAGCTCTCTTTTAGCCGAATAACCCCGCCGTGCTGGAGCCAAACGCATGTGAAAGGGCCTGTCTCCGAGCAGGAAAGAGCCATAAAGGGCCTATTTATGTAGCTGGCTCCTTGCAATGTTTTCAGACACAGCCCTCGCATGTTTTCATAACAGCAACGCCTCCAATCTCTCACCAGCTGCCAGCAGAGACGAGCCTTTCGCCGCTGTCCTCCGCTTGCATCCTGGCGTGCCCGGGGCCCTGGGTGGCCGCGGTTGGTGCCAGGGCAGCGCTGGGCTTGGCGGGGTGGGCGCAGGATGCGGGCGCTGCGGTGTTGGCTGCTTGGCGCAGGGCTGGCATGCTGCGCGCCCACCGCTCGGTGATGCTCCGGCTGCCCTCCCCGGGTACCGAGCATCTGGGTAGCGCGCAGGGCTGCAGCCGGTGTGGGGGCACGTGTGTGGGGGTCGAAATGTGGGGCTCCTCTTCCACCCTTCCTGCACGTCCCTGTTTGGAGCGTGTGCTGCCCCTCCAGCTCTCCTGTGCGCTCGGGAGCAACACTCACCCTTGGCAAGGGGCTGGCCAGCTGCTGGTGTTCCAGTTGGGATGCCGGACCCAGCACGGGCAGCGGAGGCAGCCTGCAGGACCGTGCCTTGGCTCCCTCTGCCGATCCTGCCTGCGAGGGTGGCTCTGTGCCCACCCATGGGCAGCTCGGACCCTTGGCATGGACGGGCCGTGGTGTCTGGTGGCCGTGCATCCCAGGATGTGGACTTGCCAGCACCTCTGCCCGGGCCACCTTCCCACCGTCTTCCCTATCACCTGGAATTTGCTGGCGGGCAGCGCTGAGCACGGGGCTGCATCCTGCGCCTGGCTGGAGGAACGGCAGCTCCCCAGCTTCGCCCTGGGAATGCCGCTGTGGAAGAACCAGCCTCTCCTCCAGCCATGGCTCCCCTGCTGCTCATCGGCCACGTGCCCGGGGTCGACGGGAGCTGCCTGCTCGGTGCCCAGTGCCGCCATCCCCCTGTGTCAGGCACCCGCCGGTGACAGCAAGGCAGCCCCCGCGGTGGCAGCGCCACAGTGGTGGCAGTGCCATGCGTGCTGACTGGTGTGGGAGGCAGGTGAGCGGCAGAGGAGGGAGATCTTTCCCGTTCAGCACCGATGCGCGGGAGGGAAGCAGGCACCGAGTGCCTTGGCTGGCGTGGAGCTGAGTGAGGCTCCTGTGGGCACCCCAGCACCCTGCGGGGACCCCGTAACTGCCCGAGCACTCTCCAGGCCACGCAGCTGTGACGGGCTCCTTGTCCCCTTTGGCGCGGTGTGACAGAGCAGGTGCTCAGGGAAGGGAGGGCAAAATTTCACCGAGTACTGGGGTTGAGTCCCAGTGCCATCACCAGTCTCTCCTCCTGCACCAGCCGAGCCTGAGCTGGGACCTGAGCCTTGTGCTGTTACAAACCCACCCGAAGCCCCCCCATGCAGCAAGCCGTCTGCGGCACGTACCGTGCACGGCTCCGCGTGCCCGGGGCTGGCTGCTCACAGCCTGTGTCCACGTGTTTTCCATGGCAGGGAGACAAGTAACTTTTCATGAGTCCATTTACAAATTCCTTTCAAACAGGAAAGCTGACCCACTAGAGCTCATTAAATAACGTTAATGGTGCTGCCCAAATAAATATTAGAGCTGTCACCTGTGCTGCCAGCCAACACTTGCTGCCTTCTGGCCTTCTCGGAGCAAAGGTTTCTCAGTTTAATTGGACGCACGTGCTTCAGTCCTGACACCAGCGACCTCTGCTACAGCAAAGGATGCTCACACTGCGGCGATTGGCTTCCTGCGACTTTATCCTGGCCCTGCAAAAGCAGGGAGTGACTCCAGCCGGCTTGTGGGAGCCACGGGCTGCTAAGCTTGGAGATAACCAAAGAAACCAAAACAGCATGCGGAGAGGAGTTGACTGATACGGTCACGCTTATCACCAAACTGATTAAACCCGAGCTCTAAAAGTCTTTTCCTCTTTCTTCTGTCCTCTACCCAGCAAGTAATGTATAACTTCATTAGTCCATGTCCAGGAGACACTGAAAGACATGGACAATTAATTATCATCTGTCCCATTTAATTTCCCTGCCGATCAGTGATGGTTTCCCAGCGGTTCACAGGCAAGTCAGCGTTTCAAGATGTGAGCTGAGGCTGAAAACCAGCGCTCCTACAGCGCAGCTGCCACTTGCGTAGCCCTGTGATGGGAACCTTGCACCCCCATTGCTCCCAGGGAACCCCTCAGCAGCACCTCCCAGTCCTCACTGCCACCAGGCTCAGGGGGCTTGGGCGTACCGTGCCACCCCCGGGCTGTAGGACCACCACCAGCAGGCTCCAGGCTTTAGGGGCTTGATGACTGGAAGGACCCAAAGTGCTGCCATGTACCAACACGTGTTCCATCCTTCCAGCCCAGGAAGGTGTCCACATCTCTCCCCAGCCTTCCCTGAGGCATTGCCCTACTGATGCGTGTAAGATTTTGTCACAGTTTGGAGAGTTTAATAATTCTGCCAGATCTGCACAAATACCCTTATTATGTGGCTGAGGCAGATCCTGGGTTTGGGTGCTCCAAGGATGCGAGAGGCGTCAGGATGCCCTGGAGGTGCAGGGTGCAGTAGGGTGGGACCAGTCACCCCATCATCCGAATACCTGCTGTGGGGGAGCCCCCCACCCTCCTGAGAGCTGCTGCCAGGGAGCCCAGGGGTGCCTGTGGTCCAGCACCGGGCAGTGCAGCATCCTGCTGGCGGGCTCCCATCCTGCTCGGGGCAGCCACGCCATGCACCCCAGTGCCTCAGAGCAGCCAGCAAAGCCTGGTGGAGAGCTGGTAGCTGGAAGTTCATAAAAATGAGTAAAACCAATTAAAAGGGAAATGGCTGAGCTCCCACCTCCTGCGAGGCGCCTCAGGTAAGCAGTGAGCTGCCTGAGCCAGCCGTGATGGGCATGGCCGGGCTGTCTCAGACTGGTCCCCAGCCTCAGCCAGCTGAAAGGAGCTCTGGGAGGGGTTTTGGTAAACACCCCAAAATCTCTATAAACAACTAAAAGGTTGCAGAAGTAATCCACAGATGGAGGGATTGCCATGGCTAATCTGAAGGCAGCAAGCACTGGCTGTGTGGTCCCTCTCTCTGAGGCATGAGAGCAGCGCGGATGCAGAAGTGAAGGACAGGTTTGGACCCTGACTTCTGTCTCCTCTGCCCCCCGTAGCTCTGGTGCCATCACTCTTTGCCTTACCCAGCCCCATCCTTCCTGCTGGTGCTGCTGGCCCGGCCGCATCCCCTGCCCACTGCCCTGGTAGCGCTGGGGCTGATGCTCCCGCAGCCCCGAGGGGAACGGTAGCGGTGGGTCCCACCAGGTCCTGCCCGTTTGGTGCTCGCCTCAGGTCCTGCTTCCCAACTGCTCTGCAGAAAGCATTTCTCACAAGTTTCTTTCATAAGAAATGGTAAGCACAGGCTTTGATTCAGCTCTCCTTTTCCTTTCTTCCTTTTTTTTTTTTTTCTTTTTCACCCCCTTCCTAGTCCCAAATGAAGAAAGCCCTTTGATCGTGCCGGGTTCAGACTCCGTAACAAGCATCTCTGTTTGTATTGTGGGGTTGTCTGTGATAACGTGACAACGTGTCTCCTCGTCGTCTCACACACAATGAATTATTTCTTCCACTCTTTTTTTGTACCATCTCTGGGATAAATTACTGCTTCCAGTATTAGCAGATGGGCTTGTCAACCAGTGAAGCATCCTTAAACTCTTAGATTATATGCTGCCCAGCACAGAGTGCCGGCCACTGCGGCTCAACCAAGGCTGCAGTAAAATGTTTGTGTGGGGCATTGTCAGGCTGGCTTGAAAGCAAATTGCTTTGCCAATTTATTTTCTTTCCTGTGTATGAACATATTTTTCTTAAAGGGATGCTGTCGCATTGAATATGGAGCTGCCAACTGCAGGCATTAAAAAATCATGGGTCGTCCCATTTTCCATCCTCCCACTCTCAATTCTAAGAAAACAATAAATTCGGGGTTCTTTTTACTTGTCATCTACCTTTCAGCTAGAGATGCTTTTTCAAGCTCTTCCCAGCAGCTGGGAGGTTTGGGAACTTCAGTGCCATGACAAGCACTGCAGATCTGGGGCAGATCATGCCAGGGCGGATCGGCAGAGGGGCGACCCCCCTGCTGCGGGACCCCTGGTGTCAGGCTTGTTCTCTTGGTCCCTTCTCCCCAAAGGTCCGGGCTTGGTGGCCGCGGTCAGAGGGCAGAGCTGGCAGCAGCCCTCGTGACAAAGTGCTCGGGGAGCCTTTCGTTCCTGCTGAAGCTGGTGGGGCTGAACCACGTGCTGGTAAAGCCAATTTTCCCCAGATTTGTCCCTGAAAGCATGTTGACCATCAAGCCCGATCCTGCTGCCTGGATTCTGTGTCACATATGCTGAAACTGATGCGGAAAATCCTCCTCCAGCTCTTATCTTTCCAAGCGCTTTTTTTTATTTATTTAGAGAACTTAATGAAAGTAGTTTTGTTATATTTTGACAAACTTTCATTTTTAGAGGGTGTTTTTAGGCAGCGAGCATAGTGCTTAACCAGGGAAGTAAATCGGGCGTTTGTCAGAACTGGGCAGCCTCCCGGGAATGCTGAGCACTGGAGGGATCGGTCTGAACCCAGGTCTCGGTTTTGGCCAGGGGTTGGTGCTTCTCCTTCTCTCTGCTGCAGGTGACACCCAGCTGAAGGGCAGCCCCAGCTGGGCTGCGTTTAGGAGGGCTATAAAAAGGGGAGGGAGGCAGCCCTGGGGGTTTGGTAGGGGGTGTGCTGCTCAGCACCCCTGCACCTGCACCCCAGCACCCCTGCGCAGGGATTGCTTTGCCCTCCTAGCCAGACCTCCTGCAATGCTCTGGTAGGTCCTGGTGCCTGTTTCATTTGGGGGGTCCTGGACTGGAAAGAAATCATTTTGGTTTTGGTGGTGTTGGGTGCAGCTCCTTCTTGAGCTTGTGCTCTCCTGAGTGTGAACCTGGGATGGAGGCAGAGCCTTGGTCAGGACACGGGTATTTCAGTCCTGGTGGTTAACATACGTGCAACATATGGTCGTGGAAGGGTCAGAAGGCAGGCGTAATGCAAAGTCTTTTACCAGCCTTTTTAATGAAAATAGTTTTCGAAGCTATACTTTAATGGCAGTCTCATGGATTTGCAGGGCTCAGCTTATTTGCTGCCCCACCGCGTGGGCTCCAGAGCCGCCTCCGGTAGATCAGGTGTTTGATAACTTTTATTTTAATAAAGCACTGGGCTTGACTTTGATGGACTGATCCAAAGCACTACATGGATTTGAACAGATCCCATTGCAAATATCTTTATTTGATACCCCAGCAATGACTGGATTTCAAATGTCACTTGCTTAGCGCTATGAAATATTTAATTTAGGTTGTAATACAGTAGCCTGCAAGAACTTCAACTTAAATTGGAGGTCTCCGTGCTAGCCAGCAGCTATCCACAGACACGCTTAAAAGCCAGTTTCTGCCCCGAAAAGCTCCTGACCCAGATGTAGCAGTGAGGGGAGCCTGTGGGGACAACACTGATCATCTTTGCTGTGGGTCCGTGCTGGGACCCCAGCTCGGCTCTGTGAGTTGTGGTCGTGGGCATCCCCTACCTCTGCCCCCCAGGGCACACATGGGTGGGGGAATGCGACCGCCACCGTGATGCTCGTGGCTTTGTGCCTCCGGTGGTGGCCACTGCTGGCCCAGCCTTTGGCGCTGGTGGTGGCTCGCTGGGAGCTGGCAGCCCCTCGCCTGGCATCAGGTGCCGGGGTCAGGACCAAGCTGTGTGGTGATGGCAGAGCTGCCTTGGGCACAGCACCCACGCCTGGGCTGGGCAGGCGGAGCTGGAGCCTGGTGGGCACTGGGCTGTGGCCTCATCCTGCCTGGGCGGGCTGGCGGGGCTGCTGGCCCCCGGGGAGGGTCTTTTCTCACTTGAAAGCAAAAGCTTTGAGCGGTGCTTGCCTGGCGGGGCCTCTGAGCTTTGCTTTCTCTCCTTACATGGCTCTAGCACAAACCCAGCTGCAAGGAAACGCAGCTGAGCCCCGCAGAGGGAGCTGAACCGGCATGCTCTGAATTGGGGCTTTTGATGTTTAATGCGATAATCTCGTTCCGAGTCCTGCACATGTGGTAAATCATCTTGCCCAGGAACCTGCTTCTGGCAGCCTCAGCAAGAGGGGCACAAGGTGCTGCCAGGGCTCGGACCCCTCCCCATGGCAGAACGCGTTTCTCTGGGGTTTATTTTCTGGGATAAAATAGTTGCAGCAAGCTCAGCGAGGAGCCTGGGGTGGGGGTCGGGCCCAGGGCAGGGCGACCCCCAGCAGCCATGGGAGGGACGGTGCATTCGGGGAGCTCCGGTCCCAGCAAACCCGTGCCACGTGCGGCATCACCTCATGGTTTGTGGGTCTGTGCGAGTTGCCATGAGGGTCAGGGCTCTGTCAGGGTGGCAGGAGCCAGCCCTGCGGCCAGAGGAGATGCTGCCATCTCACAAGTGGTGTCTGGATTTGATTTCAGGGGGATCTGAAAGACAAAAAAAAAAAAAAAAAAAAAAAAAATCAACCCTGTTTGTAACAACTAAGAAGAGCCGGTGAGGAGCAGCTTGGCCAAGACTTGCCCCGTGGCTGCATCGGGTTGCACTCCATGGGTCTATTTTAAGAGGCAAGCGGGGGAGCAGCCAGAGCTGTCATCTGCCAGATCCCTTTGGCTGGGCACCGCCGCTCCGGCAGCTGCCCCGTGATTAACACTGTGCCAGGGTGACATCCCCGCTTTCCCCCCAAAGCTCGGCTAAGCTGCCTGTTTTATTCTTCTGCTGTGACACTTCAGATCCCCCACCTTGCCAGCTCCTCCCTGCCGGGATGATGCCCGCAGCCAGCTCAGCCCTGGTGCTTTGCCCACCTGCATCCTCTGGGAGCTTTGTGCCCTCCTTTTATTTTGGCATCATGTGGGGGAGAGGGCTTGGGGCTGGGTGGCTGCACGGGGGACAGGCGCAGCCTCAGCTCCCCGTGGGTTTGTAATAGGTGGCTCTGCCCTAATCCTTGTGCTGATCACAAGAAACCTGAAGGATTTTGTGATCCTGCAAGCCCTGTGCCAGGCGTTCCTCAGCTGGCAGCGTGCGGAGCAGCCGGGGGGAGCCGCAGCCAGTTGGGATGATGAATCGCTGGCGCCTCAATCTTTCCTCTCCTGCTGCTCCCTGAGGCTGTGCTAACATTTACAGCTGAACCCCTGGGGACAAAATGTCAGGCTCCCTGCCTGTATCACATTGCTTTTTTCTCTGCTGGTGCAGGAGTGGGTGGGCTGCTACCAGGAGCCCACCCTCAGGGAGGAGCGGGACCTGGTCCTGGCAGACCCAGCACCACCTCATTGATCATTCTGCAAAGACACAGCCCGTGCGCCCTGCCTGTCCTGTCGCCACTGTCTTTTTCACTCTCGTTACCTCACTCTGCCCGTTTGGTCCCTGCTGAAGCTGATTAATCAACTCGTTATCAATGTGGTTTTAGAAGCTGAGGGATCAGGGGACCCTGGGATGGGAGCCGAGAGGCATTTCCCAGCTCTTGGTTCCTGGGGCACATGGGCATGTTCTCTTCTCCGCTGCAGAAAAGAAGCATTGCTCCCTCCGCGGCATCTCTTTCGGTTTGGGTTTTAGCTGTCCTGGCTGTTTGGGAGCAGGGCTGAGATCTGCTGATTCAGGGGACACGCAGCCCTGTGGTGTTAATGATCTCTGATGTGCAAACGAGAGGACATGCACAGCAGCAGCGGTGTGCTTGTGCAATGCTCTGTGTGCCCGGGGTGCTGCACGTTGTCCCACTGCCCTTCAGTGAGTGGGGCTGACGGGAGACCTGGGGGGCATCTGAGGGTAAAAGCCAGCCCGGGTGCTTCGAGGGGCTTGGATTCAAGGTCTGAGCCCCCTGCGTGCCCTGGTCCCTGTGCCAGGAGCCAGCCTGCAGCCCAGAGCTCTTTAGGAGGGCTGGCTCGTCCTAATCCTTGCTCTGACCAGGAAGGTTTATGGACTGATCCTAAAACGTGCCTCGCCCCGGCATTAGCAGAGCATATGTTGGGGCTGAAGGGGGGCAGAAGGGGGCTGGTTTGATGCCATGTTATGAAATGCTGAAAGTGATGCAGGCACGGCCAGGGCCCTCTGAAATCTGTGGTTTGCCCACGTGGGCACAGCTCTTAGTCTGGGACATCAGAGCATCTCTTTGGTGCTGTCGCAGGTCTCCTGGGCCACCCCATCCCGGGGCCACAGCCCCCCTGTGCTTGCCGCAGCCAAGACTGGCTGCCTTTGCATCCCTCTACCAGCGGCTGGTGCCTCTTAACGAAGCTGCACAGGGAATTTTCTGGGTCTGACCTTCGAGGCAGCCCAGGAAGCTGCCCCATCTCCCCATCCACCAACAAAGCTGATGTCAGGTGCATTCGCCTGCTCTTGGCTCAAGGTAGCTCCTCTGGTGCAGCCTCCTGCCAGCTGGCGCCTGCTCCCTCCCGTGACGTTCAGGGCTTTTTGGAAACTTGCTGAGCCGCAGGCACCAAGCTCCTACTCACCCCGGCTGGAGGCTGGAGGCTGCTGATGAGGGCTGATTTAGTGGCGATCGAACCGCATTTGAAGCGTTCCTTGAAATATGAGCCAAGTGTCGGAAACTCGCCGGGTGTAGGGGCGTTCGCTGTGCCCTGACAGCCGTGGCACACGGGCAGGAGCTGGCTGGGTGGCTGCGAAGGGCAAGGCTCCGCGCTCCCTTTGCCGGCGACCAGGTAAGAGCCTCCCCGTGCTGGGCTGGGGGCACCAGGTGCTGCCTCTAAAGCATCGCTTTGTGCTGAGCCCAAATGGGTGGGTGGGCTGGAAATCGCCTGCACCAGCAGTGAGGGGTCTGTGCCAAGGCAGGACTGTGGTGGCTGCCACCCCCAAGCCGGGGTCCTCTGTTCCCTGGGGGGGTCTGGGGCTCCTGGGGGTCTCTGGAGGGCAGCTGTGGCTGGGGATCCACGGTGCAAATACCTGCATGGCGGTGACGGGATCACGGGGCTGCCCCAGATCTGAACTGACCCTCTGCTGAGATTTACACCCCCAAGCGTGGTATAATTACTGGCTGATTTAGCTCATTCAGGCCAATTTTAATGGGGACACACTGTCAGCTCCAAAGGCAAGTTTCAGTAGAAAAACGCAGACTGAGCCAGCAGTGAGATGCGGTGATTTGAGTTGTGAGTTGAGTCGTGATTTGAGTTGCGCTCGGGTAAGGGACCGTGGTGTTTGCTGGCTGTCCTGGGGATCCTTACAAATGCAAACAGGGCCACTGCAAATTAGCTCATTGCTTCGGGGGGTGGGGGGGTTTAAGTGAGTTTTGTGACAGCTGTTGGTGGCGACTTTAATACTAATTCTTGTACTTCCGTTGCTTTTATTTACGATGACGTGCACTCAACCAGAAATAAGGAAAGCGGATTCCGTGTTATGAAATCATGTGAACTCAAATCAGATTACTTTTTTTTTTTTAAGGTTTCTTAGATTTCTCTCTTGGCAAATTCATCCAGACTTTAGGTTCAGGTGGCTGTTGCCCCAGTTCTATATTGTGGAATACGGGATCTTCAGATCAGGAATGTTGATGCTGCTCCGACTCCGCAGCGAAGGCGGTTTTAGTTGCGTGGTGGTTCTGGCCCCGCGTGTTGACTCTGTTTTGTTCAAGCCAAATAAAATGCCCATGGGGTGCAAATTGGTGCCGATGGCAGGAGGGAGCCTGAGGGTCCCTGCTGGGGTGGGACTGGGAGAACATCCCTGGGCAGATGCTCGGGCTGCATCAGTGGGGAAACCTCTGGCCGGGCTGTGTTTAACCGCACTCCCTGCACCCCGGGATGGCCTCGCTGGGTCTGTCCTTGCGTTATCCAGATTATGGAGCATCAGAATTGAGGCAAAGGACCCAGCATGCACCGAACCTGCGCTCTCATCGGGATTTTGTAGCTTAGCCAGAACCCTGCTATCCTGGTGGCTTAGCTCATGCCCATCCCACTGCTTTTCTGGGTGCAAGCCTATTCCCTCTGCTAAAAATCAGCTGTTTGGAGATTCTGGGGGACACAGCATGGAGGGTGGGTGACTGCAAGACCTCTGCCACATGCCCTGAGCTCCAACTCCTCCTTTGCAGGCTGAGGGTGTGTAAATGTGTCAGCACGCTGCAGATGTCTGCTGGCATCGCCTCCGCTAATCCCCCTTGCTCCTCCCTGCCGGCGTCGGGAGCTGCTGTCGCCCACAAGCTCCTGGCAGAGCCGCTGGGCAGAAGGTGGCCAAGTGTGGCACAGGCCACTCTTTGGTCCACCCCCACAGCCCAGGGGCTCACCGAGGCTTGACCCTGCCTGGCTGCAGAGGTGAGGGATGCTGCGTCAGCACGGTGCGTGGGCAGGCGCGTGGCAGCACGGTGCCTGCAGTCTCACAAGAGTTTGGTTGGCGTTTAGGAGCCCAAGTAAAGGATGTCCCAGCGTGGGGCTGCTGCAAAAGCTCAGCTGCTGGCCACACGCAGCAAAAGGGTGTCCCCCGCAGAGGGGACCACGGGGCAGGGCAAGCTGGCTTCCTGCGAAGAGTGCCTGGAGGTGCCGGCGTCTTGGGAAATGGGATCTCATTGCCGGGTGCGCACCAAGGACAGGGCAAGGCCCTGGGTGCTCAGGCAACCAGACAAGGTTCTCCAGGGGCTAAAATTAATTTGGGCTTCAGCTCAAGCGTTACACCGGCACCCGGGGGTGCAGCATCCCTGGGACCAGCACCAATACTGGGACAGGGTCCTGCAGCCTGGGCTGCTGGTGCAAATGAATCCGGCCTGGCTCCTGGGAGGAGAAATCACTTTTGGTGGGGAAGCGTGGTCCATGGGGGGGCTGGACTGCGGCGGTCGGCAAAGGGAGTGGTGGCTGCAAAGGTCCTGGAGCAGATGAAGTCGTGTGTCCTCACCCGGCAGAGCCCAACTGCTGCATCCCTTCCACCCACATGGATATGCTCCCTGGATCGGAGGCCATCCTGCACCCTTTATAAACCAGAGCGTTTCTTATATCAGATATTTAACACCTGGATTTTAAATTCTAACATTTGTCAGCACTTTACAGCCTGTTGCAACATGTTTATGGTGTTATTAAAGAAAGAAAGAGAGGGAGAGACGCAAGGTTATGGGCTACTATACAAGAGTATAAAAGTGACCTTAGAATTACAAACTTGCTGTGCAGACCCGTCTGCCCGCTGTGCTGGGGACACTGCCCCGGCTGCTGGGAGTGACAGGGGACGAGGGGATGGCAATAGAATCGATTTGTTATTCCAAGTGATCATGAGCAATAAAAGCAGCAAGGACTAGAGGGGAAAAGCTCCCCTGGACTCGGCGTGCTGCGGGCAGGGTGACCTGGGCTGAGGACCAGTGTCTGGCGGGGGACGGGCTGGGGGCTCACCATGCCGGGTGGGCAGCGTGTTCTGGAAATGCCGTGTGGTGGGAGGACGGGTGCTTTGACGCAGCGCTCGCCACCGCGGTGACACCCAAGCCGCTCTGACCTTCTTTTATTTCAGAGAGATTTGGACATCTGTCAGGGAGCTTTTCGCACCCGGCAGGAGCCTTTTGCCCCGGTGGGGCCGGCACAGCCCTTGGTGGCTCCGAGCAAAGGGCAGCAAAACGTGTGGATAGCAGGGGGGGCATCGCAGGTCTGTTGGGGTGTCACTGATGCTGATCAGCCTGGGTAGAGGTGGGTGAGTGGGCAGCTCGGCCCCCCATCCCAGTGGAGCCCTGTGTCCCTTGGGAAGACCACCCAAAAGATGAGGTTGCTGATGGTCCTCCATGGAGAAGATAAAACCTTGGCTTCATTGGCCCCGGGGTGGGATAAGGTGGTGGAACTGGGATGTGCTGACCCTGTGCTTCGTTTTGGGTTTGGCTCAGAGCCCCTGAGTCACCCTGGGGCTGTGGGGGTGTCACTTAACCTTCACCGTACCTCAGTTTCCCTCCTGTGAAAGGGGCTGTTAGCCCCCCAAAAGATCCTCAATGCCTTGCAGAAAAGGCAAAATCTGCCCCAAAGGAGCCACCAGTCGGGGAGCCGCAGGCCCTCATGCCGTCAGGGACCTGTCCCAGCCAGAAGTCACCGAATTTATGGTGCTGACACCTGAGAAGCAGAACAGGCGCAGCAGAAATTAAGTGAATGAGACAAGCGTGCATGCAATTAGGACAGACCTTTTAAACACTGCAATGAGAGCCGGGACAGGGAGCCACTGTCTAATCAAAGCAGCAGCAGCAATTCCCCCCCGCCCCCCTTTTTTTTTTTTCTTTTTTTTTTTAAGACAAGGGAGACTTTTGGGATACTTTGTCCACATAATATTCCAATTTTAGCTCTGCCTCCCGGGATGTAATTGCATTAAAAATACCCAGGGAGGGGGAGGATGCCAAGGGCACCCGGGGACCTGCCTCTGCTGGCGTGTCCCCACCAGCGTTTCACATTCCTGATGCTGATAGTCTCCCACATCTGCTTTCCGGCTGCTCGGCTAATGGTTATTCTGGTAACAGCCCTCTCCCCATGGTCCCACAGGGCTCCCTGCCCATCCGAGTGTGATCGTGCATCGATCGCTGTGACTTTTGGGGAATGGCCACAGCTGATGTGGCTCGGTTGGAGGCTGGAGTCTTTGCTCTGGGTGCGGGGCAGCTGTGCCAGCCCCATGCGTGCTGAATCCAGGAGATATAATTTGAAAAACTTCTGATTTTGTAAATAAAATTTATGGGGAAGGTGAGCCTTTCAGGGTTGGGCTGTGCTTTTTTCACCTGTCTCAAGCACAAGGGCTATGAGTTCCCTTTCATTTTCATTGGAAGGTGAAGCTGGAGCTTCAGGAAAAATCCTGAGGTCTCTAGAGAGAGTCCAGGATTGATGGGTACCAGCGGGCTGCACGTGAGCTTCAGGCTCCTAAATCCTTCTGCCAAAAAGTAGTTGTACTTACTTTTAATGTAAAGTTTCATTTAGTTATGCTGCTTAGTATTTTAACTGGTGAAGCAGGAGTTTAAGGACCTTATTGCAAATGATCGTGGAGTAATCGAGGTTGGAAGGGATGTTGGCTGGTCCAACCTTCTGCCCGATGCGCAACTGGCTTCAGGGTTGGAGCACGTTGTGTGGGTCCTGGTCCATCCCTGCATGCGACTCCCCCTCCCTGAGCAAAAATGATCATAATTCCTGCAGGGGATAGTGGCACCGGGGTGCTGGGATCCCCTGGGGTGACACCGGGCTGGCTCCGTGTACCAGCCAGTAGTGTCGGGGAGCACAGCCTGGGTCCCCGTCCATCCCTGTGAGTCCTGGCTTTTGCCTCCAGCTCAACTAAACAGCTCGTGGAAAAACCTTCCGTTACTTTTTGCAAAAATTTCATTTTAAAATTTAAAAAGGAAATTTAAAATTTGCTAAAAGATGAGGGGAGATGCTTGCTCCGGGGAGCTGGGAAGAGCAAGGTGAGACCGGTGCCTTGAGAACGCCCGAACCCGCTGAGGACTGGTGCGCCCCGCTTCCGCAGGGTGGGGGGTACCCGCGCCCCCCGCATCCCGGCCCGCGCTGCCGTGGGCCCCCACGCGTGGAACGTCTGCGCCCCCGCGGGGCCGCGGCCGGGGCTGCAGCGCCTGGAGAGCAGCCGGGCGCCCCCCGGGGGTCCCGGCACCCAGCTGGGTGGCTCTGCGTGCTCCCCGTGGGTGCTGGGTGAGGGGTGGGGGGTCAGCACCCCCGGACGCCCCCCTGCCCCCCGCCATGGGTGGGCAGACCCCCAGAACATCCCCCTGCCCCATGCCATGGGTGGGCAGACCCCTCCCCCCGGAACACTCCCCTGCCCCCCGCCATGGGTGGGCAGCCCCCCGGAACACTCCCCTGACCCCCGCCATGGGTGGGCAGCCCCCCAGAACACTCCCCTGCCCCCCGCCGGGCTGGCTGCTGGGGACCCAAGGGGCACTTCTTGGGGTGCTCAAGGGTCGTCTTGGGGGAGAAATTAGACTCATCCCCAGTGGAGCCTGTGGGTGCGTGTACGGGGATGGGTGGGGAGGGCTGGGTGCACGGTGGGAGCAGGACTGGGGGACACCAGCTGTGTCCAAGGGGATGCGCAGGGATCCCCCCGGCAGGAACAGTGGGCTGGGGCTGCTGAGTGAGGGTCTCCAGGATGGTAGCCCACCAAACCAGGCAGGGATGGCAGCGGCATTTCAGGCTGCCTATTGCACAAACCAAAGCCTCTGGTCTGGTCCCTGATGGCTGAGGGGTGCACAGGTGAACCCCGAGCTGTGCCTGTGCAGCCCTTCCTGAGGATGCCAGGGACACCCAGGGCACCTTTGGGGCCTCTCTGACCACCCACAGACACCCTGGTCCCCCACTCTTGGCCCCTCGGGGTGTCTCGGTGCGGCGTGCCTGGGTGTATTTGTAAGCAGCAGCTGCCAGCTCCAAGGTGGTAACTGGATCGCCGGGCTCGGGTGACCTTCGTGCCTCTCTGAGGCTCAGTTCTGGATGTCCCACCAGCTCCCAGTTTGGGGTCGGGCAGTGGGGACAGTGTGTCTGTGAGGTGAGGGCTGTCCCTGGCTGACCCCAGCCCCTCCGTGGGCTGCTCTTCCATGTGGCGTCCCTGTCCGGGGTCTGGGGCTTGAGCTCCCTGTGCCAGTCCGTCCCACAGAGCCCAGCATGTGGGACAGGCACCCCCTTAAAGTGGGTGAGCAAGGGCTTGAGGTGCCGGTGGCAGTCCTCCTGGGGACACCAGGCAGCATGCAGCTCCTTCCGGTTGAATTTCTTGTCCCCAGAGTTGGTTACCATCCCAGCTCTGCCCTGGGTCAACTGACGGTGCTGTCCCGGAGTGCACAGAAAGACTTTAACTGGCACGAGGAGTGTCACCTGGTGCTAGAAACCTGGAAGAAGTGGGTTATTCCCTGCTCCAGCTCCTCCTAGAAATCTGCTGCTCATGTTGTCTTGCCTAACGCAACTCCTCGCACGGATGCAACCGCTGTTGCTCTTGCTCAGGGAGTCCCCCCAGATGCAGGCGGCCTGGGCACCACGCAGGTGTGGGACCTCTGCTGGGTTTTCCTGCCTCGCCTGGCCCCTCTCCCCATCCTTCTGTCCTCACGGCGGGTCTGTCCTTCCTCCCGCAGGCATGAAGCGCCCCCTGAGCCCATCCCACAACCCCGAGAACGGGGTACGGCTGGTGGAGGCGGCCAGCTGCCTGCCAAGCCAGCCCGAGCAGCGCCTGAAGCGGGAGAAGAAGCACCAGTCGTTCACGCTTTGCGACGTCTGCAACATCCAGCTCAACTCAGCTGCTCAGGCACAGATCCACTACAATGGCAAGTCCCACCAGAAGCGCCTCAAGCAGCTCAACAAGGGGAAGATGCCGGCGGCCCAAGGTAGGAGCCCATCCATCAGGTCAAGGTTGCCCAAAGGCTGCCCTCGCTCCGGGATAGCTCCTCGCTGGGCTTGGTGTGCTGGATTCGTGGGATGCTCAGGAACGCTGTGCTGTGTCCTTGGCATCGTCACTCGCTGGGCTGCCTGAGCTCCAGGGGCGTCCCAGGAGCCCGAGAGCCCACTCTGCTGCGCTGGATGGCTGGACACATGGGGGTCCTGTCCATGAGCAAAGGCAGTCGCTGGTACTTTGCGTCTTCGTGAGCATCTTCTTGGGTTTCTGTAGATGACTCGTGCAGCTGGGATGAGCGCATCCAAGGGTGGAGTGGCTGTCGGCTTCTGGGTTACTGGCTACCTGCTTCCAGGTGCCATCTTGACTCTGTGCCTCCTGCCATGCACATCTCCTGGAGCTGTGCTGAGTTTGGCTGTTGTTGTCTCGAAATGCTGCTTAGATTTTGGTGCTGAGGGTTACGGATGGACTTCTTAAAAGCTCTCTAGTGACGTTTTCAAATATGGTTGGAGTTTTGTTGGAAAGTATGATCTTCTGAAACTTCATCTCTGTTTTTCTGTTGAGGTGCTCAGCACTGGCAACCCCTGTTGACCTGCCGTGCCCTGTGCTCAGGTACTGCGGCGCTACGTAGCTCTGTGGGTCCCACTGGCCCTTTGACACGTAACGTCCTTGGCAAATTGTCCCGTTGTGCTGGTGGGGGGTGGGAATCTTGCTGCTTTGCAAGGGGAGGGCTCCCATGGTGTGTTTGCACGGGGGGGGGGTCACGGCCCTGGGTCCGTTGTGCAAGGGGAGCTGTTGCCAGCCCTCAGCTCGCTGAGGTCCCGGCGAGCGCTGGGATATTGTCTGCTGCGACACCGACGCTTGAAGGGCCTTACACAAACCAGACAAGCTGCGCCGCCTGGGGTCCGTGTGTTTAACAGGGTCGATCTGTTCCAGTGAGAAGGAAAGCACCAGTGTTGCAACAAGGGCAGGTTTTGTTTTCCTTTTAGAGACTGATGTTTATCACAAAAGCCACTTAGCAGAAGTGGCAGCCGAGACAGCTCCGTGCTTGCCCTTGACAAGATGTTTTAAGGTCGGTGGTTTTCTTTCACCAAGTGTTTAGGTGATGGGCTGAGTGCGCTGGACCTCGGGCACTGCATCATCAGGAGGCACAAGTGTGGGTTTTGGGATGCCCCTAAGTGTCTGAGCTCCCGGGGGTGACACGCTCAGTGGCCTGTGTTACTTGCTGATCATCCACACGATGCGATGCTGGGGGTGTAACGCTCCGGGGCTGCTGCAAGTTGTGGATGGTTTCTCCTTTGGGCAGTGGAGCTCCTGTTAATCATCTAATTATTATAAAACACCTCAGCTGTGTTATGGCTGGCAAGAGAGCAGCCCAGCATCATCCCTCCAGGCGGGCTTGACGTCCACTCCATGTTTGCAGCTCCGGGAGGTGCAGAGCCGCGTGTTGACTAGTTGTCAGGCTGCAGCGTGAGCAAGGAGAACTCTGCTGAAAAGCACCGAGGGGATCCGTGTTGCGCTGAGCCAACTAACCGAGTCTCTGCCTTCCTCCCCTTAGTTCTTGGGGGCACTTTCAGAGCAGGCGAGAAGGGCTGGTGCTTGTCCCCGGGGTTGGGTGGGTGGTCCCAGCCCCTCACCTGCCAGCCACCGCAGGGATGCTGGTGCACGGCGGGTGCTGTGCCGCCAGGTGGGAGCTTGTGCGAGGGCAAGGACTCGCTTGCCCTCTGTGCAATCTGTTAGCCTTCACCTGGCTGGGCCCCGTACAGCTGACTGCAGCAGATTTTCTCTTGCATAAAAGCAGGGAAATGTGCCCAGAAACGTCACCCTGCAACAACGGTTGACCAGCTCTGCCCGAGCCACTTGGCTGCGAGGGTTTGTGTGGGGTTAAGCAGCAAATCCAGGGAATTGCTCCTTCCTGAGGCTGGTGAGGACACCTGTGCCCGGAGCTGGTGTCCCCTGGGGGGCCAGGGGCCAGTGCTTCCCCCAGACCCTGCTGCATTTGAGGAGGGTGTTGCTGGCTGCGCACCCTGCGGCTGCTCTGCAGGGAGCAGGGGTCACAGGGGGTCCGGGCACAGCCCCCTCGAGCTGCACTGGGCGGCCAGCTTGGCAGCTGCCCTCCTTTCCTGACAGACCAATTACAGGTGGGATCAATGAGCTGAGGTCTCCAAAGCACTTTGTAGTTAATTGATGCCTTTATCTGGTGTGAGGATAACAAGGAGTTGACGGATAGGGAAAGGGCAGGAATGTGCTGGAATTCTTTAAAACCTGGTGTGTTTGGTGCTGACCCATCACTCCCAAGCCCCCTGCACCCAGCAGCCCCCTGGCGTGCTATCCTGCTCTGCTGAAGAGCCGTGGGGGGTTGGAGTCCGGTGCCAATTTTGTCAGGCAATGTTTGTTTAATAACATCAGAAGGGCTGGCAAACAAATCTGCAAGGCTTTTGCAAACAGCAAAGCAGCAGCGGGTTGCAGGGTGGTAAAACCTGCAGTGTCTGCCCCCTCCCCCCAGCCCTGGTTAGGGGGGTGGGTGATCGCAGCAGCGTGTCCCACACACACCATGCTCACTGGGTACCATGGTGGCCCAGCTCGGTGCCGGTGCCTTCGCTGCTGGGCTCACTGGTAGCTCCTGGTGCATCTGCGGGGGGGGGGGGGTGCAGGGTCCTGGATGCGAACTTGGACCCGTGCTCCCCTCCAGCATTTTCCATCTCGCTGAACACTGAGTTTCCTCAGGTCAGTGGTGGCAGGACCTGGCTCGCAGGCGGGTCAGGAGGATGCTCGTCCCCAGCACACCAAGAGGGTGGGCAGCCAAGCGCTGCGGGTGCTGCCACTGCCCTGGCCGCAGTGCCCTGGCCTTGGCAGACCCCTGGGGATCAGCCTGTATAAATACCTGCTCCTGCTCTTGCTAGAGACGGGGCAGGCTGGAGCCATAAATTCCTAGCATGGCAGTGGTCGTCTGAATGCCAACTCCTGCCCTCCCTGGTGGTGGTTTGGTTTGAGCAGGGCCTGGGATATGCAAATGAGCGGCTCTGTTTATCCTCCTTTACTGACAGATGGAAATATTGCTTGCTATTTTAATGGGAACAGGGCTCATAAATTCCAGCCTGCAACTTCCAGATTCTCCCCCTGGACCCGGTTGTGGCTCGATGGGAGGCTGTCCAGGGATGTGTTCCCTACCGAGCCAAAGAATCTCAGAGCATACAAGTATGCTCTTTGTACTTCTGCATCATCCCTGACCTCTGCCAGCGTCCAGGGCTCCAGCAGACAGCCAGAGCCCTCGGGGCTTTGCTGCGCTGGCAGCCTCACGCACGCTTTGCTCTGGCGTTCAAGGTGAAGTCAGCTTCTGCTTGTGCAGGGCTGCAATTTGCTTATGTGGGAAAATCGCAGGAGGCATCTGCTCCCCTCGGCTGCCCACCCCTCCTGCCCCCACCGCAGCAGTGGGGAAGCTGCACCCATGCAGGATGCTGCTCCTGCCGCAGCCTGCCCCGCTCCTCCGGAGCCGACCTTCTCCCCCACGCTTTTGGTTAAAAATGTCATTTCCAGCTTTGTCACGGGGAGCCTTTCCCGGCCTCCTGAGAGATGAGCTTGGGGGGCACGTGGCCACCAATCACAAATTAGGGCTGGGAACCGGCTGACACGACGCCCATGTCCCCTTTGCGCCGGTCACACCGATGGCACTGTGGCTGCTCGGTGCCACCCAGCCCCGTGTCACCAGTGCTGGGAGAGGGGCTGAGCCCCCACCCCCACCCCAGCCATCCACAGCTGCCGAGAGGGGACCAGCCCTTTCTGCCTTGCCCAGGGGAGCTCAGGACAAGGCTGGAAAGGTGCCTGGGCTGCAGCGTGGGTGGGAGGGTGATGGTTGCTTGGGCGAAGCTGGGTGCTGGGGGGACCCATCACACTCCTCTTGGAGCCCTTCACCTGCCAAACCAGCACCTTTGGGAGCACCTTCTCAGGCAGCTCCTGGCCAAGATGCCAGCTCTGGTGATGGGCTCAGCCCAGCACAACCCACAGAGCGGGCAGGCTAACATGGGGCTGATAGCGTGTCAGCGCTGGGGCAGCCTCAGGAGAAGGGGGTGTTTTTAAAGGCAATAGATTAAACAAAATAATTGAGTTAAACAAAGACGGGATGTTCTGCTGAGCTGGAATCTCTGTCTCGCACTGACATCTACAGCTACATCAAAGGCAGCTTCCGCAGACGCTGCTCGATCTTCCCCGTTTCCCCTCTGGCTTCTCTGATCAGTTATTTCTGCAAAGCTGTAATCACTTGCATTTGGAGGAACGAAGCTGTGGAGGAGCTTAGCTGGCAAACAGATGTGCTAATCAGTATCATTACAATTTATTAGCTCTATGCCAGGAAGACACCCACCCCCCACCCCCCCCAACTTAAAAACAAATTATTGTTCATTAGGCATTTTCTTGCATGGCAAATCATAGATTTCTATTGTCTCCTGTTGAATTGCAGCGCAGGCGACAATTAGATACAGGGATGTCCACAGATGAAAGATGCTTCCCTGTTGCAGATGCCAGTCCAAATCCAACTGGGTCAAGAGTGATTTAATTACTGCCTGTGATTTTTCAAGGGTGCCCAAGTGAGCTCAGTTTGCTCTTGGTGTCCTCGTGCACCCCCAGCCAGGAGATGGAAAAAAAACCCCCTCCTTGTTCTGGTGGCAAAGGAGCAGAAGGAGCTGTGCCACCCTGAAATGGGGAGCAGTGGCTGCAGTGCCAGCACAAAGTGCTGGTGAGGGCAGGGGACAGGGGACGAGGGTTTGCTGCCTTCCCTTTTCCTCCTGGATGATCTCAGGGACTGCCCATCACAGGATGGGCTAGGCTGGCGCGTTTCAGGAATTTACACCCTTGCTGTCCACTGCTCCCCAAAAAGGCCCTTCCACCAGTGTCCCGAAAAAGTCACGGGATGTAGAGAGCAGCTCGTGCTGCCTGGCTGCCGGAGCTGGTGTCCTTGGGCCCTGTCAGCTCCCATCTCACTGAAAGGCAGCGGGAAGCTCTCGCCTTTGGAGCAGGAATCTCCCGGCTTCCCGGGCAGATCCGAGCTGACAGCAGCTCATGTCCCCCTTGGCCAGGGGCGGTGGGAAGGACACCCTGCCTAGGCATTTCCCATGCCAGGAGGGTCTACGCCAGCCCCAACCCCACCTCAAACCACCTTTCCCAGCCCTGGGGGCTGCCAGGTTTCTCCCCCAAACCCAGTGCTGTGGTCGGGTGGGCACCGTTGGGTCAAAACACCCAGAGCCCGCTGTGCCCTGGTGTTAATCCATGTCACAAAGTCTTCCTCTGCTCCGCATGCCCCCATGGTGTTCTGTACCCAGACCCTCTCCAGGGCTGCCCAGTGCCATCCCAGTGCTCACACTGGGGCTCCAGGCGCTGCCATGCCCACCCGCTTGGCAGCGCAGCGCTGAAATAACGTCTCCTCGCGAAGGGAAAGAGTCCGGTTTCCCCAATTAGCTGCCGAAATGTCTGTCTGTGCGTGTTTGCAGAGCAGAAGGGTTTGAGATGAGCAGAGAAATCGGTGTGACAGCTTCAGCATCGCTGGGTGCGCAGCGGAGCGGATGGGCCCCAGGAGGGGACATGGGGACCCCATGGGAGCCTGTGCCAGGAGCCGGGGAGGGGCGGGCAGCTGCCGGTGGGAGTTATCTTGTGTTGCACGGGGGGTGCCAGCCAACCCCCCCCCCCCGATTCTGGCAGCAGGCAGAGCTGCTTCTGGGTGCTGGGGGGGAACCCACTCCCCTCAAGTGGTTCCTCTGTCACAGCCTGTGGTGCAGACACGGGGTCACCATGTGTGAAATTTGGTTTATCCAGACAGAAGCGATGGGCTGTGGCTGCAGGGGGGTCCTGGGGTGCTGCACCACTGAATGAAGCCTGGCACCCCCCGGGCATCGCCCAGGCTGTCGGTGGCCTGGGCGAGCTGTCCTCAGCACGCAAGCGGAGGGTCCCTGCAGCCTGTTGTGCCGAAGGAGGAGTACCAGTTCACGGCCGTGCTCTGCTGGGCTGGGATAACCCTGCCGGTAGACAAGCCTGAAACCCAGAGCATCACCTGGGAAATCAGTGCCCAGGTGTGGAGACCAGCAGCAGGAGGGGAACTGGGGGGGGCGTCTGACCATGGATGGTCCAGTGGGTGCGTCGCTGCTGCCTGATCCTGCTCTGTGCGCTCCAGCATCTCAGGGCTCAGCTGCCTCCTCTTGCCTTCCCCCTGCTGCTCTCTGCTGTCTGTGCTCTTTAGCTGTTAATTACCAAGAAAATGGGTGCCAATCTAATTTTTTTCAATTTCATGTTATGCACGGAATCCTTTAATTGTCTTTAATAAACAGGGCGATGCTCGGTGGCGCTTTGTCTGCAATAAAATCCAGTGTATTGATTTAAACAATATACAAACATGCAGGATTAGAGTCTAATTGGGGACTAATAGGGGTGCAACAGCCACGTCGCCAGCTGGGCCGGGGCTGGGATGTCCTCGAAGCCGGGGCAGGTGCGGTGGGAACGTGCCCGGCTCCCTGTCGGTCCTTGCCAGGAGCCCCCACCCCTGACCAGCCTCAGCAGCCCGCAGGGAGCTGCAGCAGTGATGCTGCAGGGGGGGTGAAAGTCAGTTTTTTCTGGCTTCCCCTGTAATTCCTGCAGTGGTTTGTTGCTCTCCCACTTTGGGGACTTTTGGGAGATATTTAGCAGGGAAAACGAAGGGTCTGGCTGGCGCAGGAGCTGTGCTCACAGGGCTCACGCGCTTGGCACAGCTGAGCAGACCCCTGACCATAAGGTCGGCTGACTGGAATAGCTATAGGTGTCAGGAAAAAGAGCAGCTGGGAATGGAAAGGAGCGGTGGGTGAGTGGGGAAGGGTTTGGCAGGGGCTGGGTGTAGGATGCTCCTGTTCCACCCCACCAGGAGCTGGGCATGTCCCTCCCGGGGATGTCGTTGCACCGCATCAGGCTCTCCTGAACTTCCTAACAGCAGATCCCTGGCCACCCTCTGTGTTAAAGGGTCTTTAATATTCAGCTGTGACAGATGCTTCGTCTACCCGGGTGCTGATCGATAACCCCGTGGCCGAACAGGCGCGGGGTTCATATTTTAAGCCTCTGTAACTTTAGCGAAGGACAAGCATACGGAGTCCTCCTGCTCTGTTGGCCTCGGCTGCTCCCTTCAGCTGCAAGCAAAGATGATTAAAAATAGCTTTTCAGATCAGATTTGAATAACCTGGAATCTCAGCGAGGGGAGGGAGGGAAAATTTACTGTTTTCTTCATGTCTTAAAGATGTTCGGTGGGATCAGGTGTCACTTGAAGAAGCGTGCTTGTGTAATTGTATATTTTCCTTCCTTCTGCTTATTCCCAGACTTGTCTTTTCCCTGTTGGGGGGCGCAGGGACATCCCTCAAGGCTCCTGGGGGCTGCGAGCTGGCAGGGCCGGGGGGGAGCAGGGATCCTGCCCCAGCCCCACTGCTGAGGGGTGAGAAGGGCAGAGATCTACTCCATCACTGGGGATGGGTAGAAAAGCTTCATTCCTCTAAATGCTCTTATTATACCAAAAAAAGCTATTTTGCGGGGGGGGGGGGGGGGGGAGGGGCAAGGCCCGTGGGCTCTGTGCGAGAGGCGCCATGCGAGCCTTCGGCACGTCACCCTTGTGCCAGCCCATTAATCTGGAGAAAACTGCTCCCTTTTTAAATCCTCTGAAAATACCCCATTAACTTGCTCTCCCTCTGAAAAGCCCAGCTATTCAGCTTATCATGGATTAATAACTGTATCATAATTAATCTCTGATTTTATTGAGTCGGTAACTTCAAATAATAAAAAAAAAATATAAATTGATTAGCTGTTAACTTTTGCTGAAAGGATTTTCTTGATGCAGTGCCTTCCCCATCAGCTCACCGCCCCTCTGCTCTGCACCCTGACTTCTGGCCAGAGGCTTCAGGGATTCTTTTTTTTTTTTTTTTTTTTTTTTCCTGACACACTTTTTCTAAGAAGATCCTTAAAATGTAAACTCTCAGCCAAAAAGTGACGCAGAGAAGCTACTGAACGTTGCTTGTGCAAGCACAGCCTGGTGCAGGCTATTTTGTGATGCTCAAAGGAGGTCGAACCACTTGGAATGGGGATTTGGGGCAGATGCTCTGGCTGTATCCTCCCGCAGGAGGGGTTTGCCTTAAACTAAAAAAATAGGGATAAAGCCAAAAGATAACAAGCTAGATAATATATATCAAGTATAAACTTCAGGTGCGCTGGCAGCCTGGTGTCTGTGCCATGGGTGTCAGCGACCACGGGGGTGTTTGGGAGGGGAGGGGAGCAAGCTGTGATTTCTCAGCGTATTGAGGGGGAACAAGGGGAGGGGGGTCTCAGGGAAACCGGACCCGTGCCCAAGAGGGGGAGAGGTGTCGTGGCCGAGGGTGCAAATGTCCAGCTGAGGGAATGGGTGGTGGGAGGGACCGGGGGTCATTTTGAAGGGGAGACCTGGGCAGCGACTGCCAACTGCACACAGCTATTGGAGATGGGCTGCTGGCCCCCTGCCAGCCCCCAAAGTGTCCCCTGAGTGTGACATGGCTCCGACCTTCACCAGGCGCTTCTCAGGGGGAGGGTGTGAGCCGAGCTCATCTGCCAAGGATGGGGCATCACGGGGGGAGAACACCCAGTCCTGTGCTCGGCCACAAGGCTGATTCCTCCTCCGGTAACGTGCCTGTTAAATTATGAGTGCTGCTTCCCACCCGGCTCCTTTCTTTCTTTTAAAATCACCCTCTTCAAAAGGCTGCCATCATTTCTGGCAGCTGGGATAAAGGGGTTTAGCGCTTTGAGCCCCGGGAAGACGCAGCAGCCAGCGCAGCGTTCCTGGCTGAGCGGCTGGGGATGGGCTCTGGGAAAACCATCAGCTTCAGTCACAGCTTGGGGTGCCGGGGGGGTGGGTTTGCTCCCCGTGGGACTGTGTGTGGGTGTTTCTGTATCCCAGGAGGTATTTACCACGTGGTGCAGAGCGATCTGGTTTAGCGATGGACTTGGCAGTCCTGGGTTAATGGTTGGATTTGATGATCTCAAAGGTCTTTTCCAACTGAAATGATTCTATGCTGTGCTGTGGACGTGGGGTCGCAGGGGGGCTGTGGCCGTGGGGGGGGGGGGGGGGGGGGGCAGGGCTGCCCTCTGCACCGGGCATTGCCAGCTGAGCTGTGCTGCATGTGGGGGATGCTGCGGGCAGTGGCGATTTTTCCCAAAATCAGGAGGAGGTCACCTCATGTTATTCTTAAGCACTGTATTTTGGGAGCCTGATAGGCTTAATCTTGGATTTTGCTGTAATTTTCCTCCATGTGGTTTGCTATCAAGTTGCAACAATACTGTATTATGGCCACTTAGCTCACACGTGATCTTAATTAGAAGTGGATTAAGAGCAACGGGAAACATGCAGCCACGGAATGTTTCACAGTTTCCCATGTAGCATCAGCTCAGCAGATTTGGAGGAGGAAAGCCTGGAATTTATTTGAAGTGGGGAGAAAAAGTGGTAAAAGCGGCACCATGAGCATGTCTCAGCTCGTTAGCGGCCACTTACCCCTGTCCTGAGAGAGTGGGGGGGGGGGGGGGCTTTCCCAGGGGGGGCTCAACCCTGCTCAGGGGGCAAGGTGCTGGGTCAGTGCTGGGGGTGCTCCGGGGTCAGGCGGCTCCTGGCTCTCGCTGCCACCCTGGGCATCAGATCCAACCGCATCCCGCGGGAGGGGGTGGGCTGTGCCCCCCTGAGCGCAGCCAGCCAGCACCCTTGCACGGAGGGATGTTTTGGTCCTCAAACATCCCTGGGGTGAGGTGAGGACACGTGGGACCTCGGTGGCCCCATGAGCAGCCGCCATCCAGCTCTGGCGTGGGAGAGAAGCAAAGCATCCCGCTGCGTCCTGCTCCCGCGCCGGCTGCTGTCATCGGGGATTAGAGGTGCAGGATAAAACGGGTCGCACCGGGCTGTGCGTGCGAGGGCTGCCGAGGCACTGTCCCAAAGAGCATCAGGGCTGCACGGAGCAGGGGGGGGGACCGGGGAGGGCTGACAGTGACCAGGGGGTGGCTTGTCTGGGGTCTTGGTGAACAGTGAGGCTGGGGGTGCAGCTCGTGCCTCCCACCCTGGGCATCGCTGGGGGACACGGCGCCTCGGGTTCGCCTGCTTCTCGGCGTGCTTGTGCACGAAGGGAGAAAAGGGGGGGAGTAAGGGTTTAAAAAAAAAAAAAAAGGCAAATGGGGAGGGGAGGTAGGTAGGACTGAGCTGGATAAGGGCAGGCAAAGGTTTGTGGGTAGTGTAAAGCTGTCACTGTGATTTAGGGTTGGCTGGTTAAACTGTTTTATGTTCACAGACAGTAAGTCGTAAGCAATACAGAATTTTCTATGAAGAGATGATCTTCCCTCGTCATGCTTTATGCCGTCTTTCCCAGAGTGATCTCTCCTTTTTATAACCCCACGGTGTCGCGGCGAGGTTGTGCAGAGGGAGAAAACTGGATTCTGGCTGTTTGAGAAATGGCAACAGCCCAAGCCACAGAGGTTGGGTCTGTGCCTGGGCAGGGGGCAAGGAGCTGGGGGGCTGAGCTGTGCTCGGGGTGCTGGGCTCCCTCAGCCCGACCCTGGCCTCTGCACCCACGTTTTGGCCGTGTAGGGCCAGGCACGGCCGCTGCTGCCCGTGACCGAGCGGGTGGCTCTGCAGGGACCCTGTGGCACGGTGGGGCATCGCTCCAGCACGCTGCTGCTGGGGACCTGCCCTTTGCCGTGGGATGGCTGGTGTTGCTGAGAACGGATCAGTGCAAAGCCTGCGTGTGCCAGGCAGGTTGCCCAGGAGTGGCCAGTGTGTGCTCCTGCGTGGCCAGATTTCCCCTAGCACAAGGACCGGTGGCTTTTCCTTGGCATCTCCTGCCGGGGCTGCGGCCACCACTCTGCTTTTAGTGCATGAGGCGTGATAGTCCATTAGAGCAAGGCTGCATTTAACTGCACGATCGCCTTAAATGAGGTTTCCTTCCTTTTTCTTGCCTCTGAGTTGTTGCTGCCTTTTGAAAACTCACACACAATGCTCCAGTTCACCTTTGATATTTTCTACAGCCGTAGAGTTATGAGTAATAGTTTCATTTATTTCACCGTTGCCGTGTCAGCGGGAGCATCTTGGCATGCTCTGCGCCGTGGCACCAGAGCGTGTGCCTGTCCCCACGGTGCTGCCACACATGGTCCCCAGCAGGTCCCCTGGAGCACCCTGAGGGGCACGGAGCTGCGTGTGGACCTTGTGGGTGAGACCGGAGCCAGTGTTATCCCCTGGCTAATTAGGAATCAAGAAGGTTTTGGGTACCCGGGTGCCACGCCAACCCCCCGCTGAGCTGATATGAGGGCTCAGGAGCCCTGTGACCCCCCCTGGAAATTGGCACAGGGCTCAGGGGAACCAGCATGGCAAGCGCTTTTCACCCTCCAGCCAGGAGGAGGAGGAGGGAGGAGGAAGGCAGCTGCCCTGGCTGCTGTGTGGGGCAGCCTTTGGCCATGGGAAGGAGGTGACAGTGCTGGGCCATGTCGGATGCTGTGTGGCCGGAGCTGCCGAGGTTCTGCCTCTGGCATCAGCCATGCCAGGGCTGGAGACCCGGCGAAGGGGCGAACCGTGGCTGATGTGCTGGGCATCGCTCCCGGGGGTCGCAGCCGGGGGGCTCAGGCAGCTTTCGGAGGGCATGGGCTTCCACGTGGCTGTGCAAGCTTCTCCAGTTAGCGGAGACTAAACCTCTTCCTCTTTCCAAGGAAATTCCTTCCACAAAACCCATTTCCAAGCTGTCGTCCTGCTGTTGATGCTGATTATTAGAGGTCAGGTGCCGCGTGGGCTCGGCGCTGACAGCCCCCGGCGCCTTCGTGCCGGGGTGGGCTCCAGGCATCCTTCCCAGCAGTGCTGGGCGAGCTCAGGATTTCAAACAAAGCACCAGGATTGTGATCCATGCGCATGTGCCCAGGGCTCAGTGGTGTGTGAAGGGTTTCGTCATGCGCTGAAATGTGCTTGCAGGTGAAATCCTCTGCCCTCTTTCTTCCAGGAGGGCCCTCCTAAATTAGATGGAAAATATTACTCTCTCTCTGAAACTATTTACAGGTGTCGTTTCCAACCTTTTTTCCTGATAATTAAATATTTTTAGGTCATCCAGTTTCTCCACCCTATTTGCAGACCTGTCCTGGATGCCTTTGTAATTAGACATCTCCCTGTGAAAGATGATTAACGTGGGAGGCAGCAGCCATGAGCGAGCGAGGTCCCAGCTCTCCTGCAGCCCTGCCCGTGGCAGTTCCTTTATTCAAGCAGTTGCTTGTCCTTGGTGCTCCTCGCGGGCGTCCAGCCCTGTCCCCTCAGAGGGTGACAATCCATCGAGCAGCCCCTATTTAACATCCCCAGACCTGGGGACATGGTGGCCATCCTCCACGGTGACACACAGGCAGTGGTTATCGTGGCCCCGGTGTTAAAGGGCGAGAATTTAAAGCGTACACGTGTAAGCGATGTTAAGCTGCTTTTTTGAGGTGGATTCTTACTAAAATAAGGGAGAAATAATGTTTTTAATGCTTTACCCTGCAACAGCCCTTAATGGAGAAGTTTCCATCGCGGTTTACAGCTGAGCCTTTGCACAGGAGCTGGGATTAATGAAAGGGCAATATTGTTCTCTGCTCCTGAAATGGCAAAGATTAAAGCAGCACAGAGAAGAAAAGCTGAGGCATTTGGCTGTTACCGTGGTTCTTAGCAACATGACGAGACCAGACCATCCCTGTGTGGGGAAAACTGAGGTTAAACCCCAGCCCACCCAGCCGTGGGCTCCTGGCAGCAGTGGGCAACAGCCAGGGGGATGCATGACCCCCCTTCCCCCGGGATGGGTCACCCCCTCTCCGCAGCCAAATGCATCGTTAACTCCCCCTGTTTGCTCTTTTGAGATGCATAAAAGCAGAAATCTTCAGGAAGAGTTAATTAAAAAAATCAGGATGCCCTGATGCAATCGGGGTCCCTGTTTGGGGGGTGTGTGTGTGGCAGGGGGGAACACAAGCTGCAAACCCCATCCTCTTTGTGTGGGAACCCCCCGGGGGCAGGATTCAGCCCTTAAAATATGTTATCTTAATCCTGAACAAACTTAGGAGCAGGAAAGGTCAGCGCCCGCCTTCCTGGCCCGGTGGGGATGAACCGCCGGCGGCTGCTCCACACCTGAGCCTTCTGCTTCTGACGGGGCTCAAGTTACAGAGCAGAAGAAAACTGATACAGGTCCTCCAGGTGTATCGGTCTTGATCCTATCTGGCATCTTTCACCCCAAATTATACCCTAAATCCTCAGTGAACAAAGTCAGCCAGAAAGGCTCTGGAAGGCTCAGCAGACCTGGGGCTGGGGGGCCTGCCTGCTGGGTCCCCCCCCCCCCCCCCCCCCCCCCCCCGCTATCTCCCCTTCTGGTTTATCCATTGCTCAGTTCTGGTCACAATTTGCCAGGCTGCTTTTGGAATCGAAGGTTGGGGAGAGCCGGTCCCGGCTGTGTCTCAGCCAGCGAGGAGTTTAGTGCTGCCCTCGGTAGGTTTCAGAGTAATCACTCAGCCGTGGTTCCTGGAGTCTGTCCTTGCCAAGATCCCAGTGAATCGGCGTTCGGGACCGCTGTGCCCAAACCCAGCCCGATGGGTCACAACTGGACCCGTTCTGCTTCCCGAGCTCCCTCGCCATCTCCCTGCCCTCCCCCCCCTTGGAGCCGCAGCTGCCTGGGCTGCAGGCACGACTTGCCCCAGCAAGCCCGGCTCCGCGGCGGGTGCAGGCGAACGCTCCCTCTCTGCGTGTTTGGGCTTTGCTGCAGGCTGGGGAGCGCTGGGGGGGGCTGCGGCATTCCCGGGGCAGGCAGCCTCGCCACCTCGCAGAGAAACCTCTGGTTCCATCGCTTCCATCACCCGCGCTCTGCCGGCAGGGCCCTGAGTTTGGGGAACCAACAGCAGTGGCCGCGCCGGGGTGTGGAGCATCTGACTCAGTGATGCCCATTGCCTCGTTGCCTTTGGTGGGTTGGTTGTTTGGGGTTTTTTTAGTGCCTCCCGCGGTGTTAGGTGTTAGGCAGGGATGGTGGAGCTGGTTGTCCCAACCCCCAGGCACCTTTTGCAGCTCAGGTGAAGATGCCCAGCAGCGGCAGCTTCATCCCACGGAGGGAATGAGGATTCTTTTTGTGGGAAGAAGCGGCCGTGGGCTTTGCTCCGCGATGCCCCTGGGAGGGTGATGCAGCTCTGGGCCCGGTGGGAGGGTTTGTGCTTTTGCCATGTGCCAACACCGGGGTCCACGTACAAATATAGCAAGTTATGTGCCTGCCGGACCCACGCTGCGCCGCTGGGAAATTCCAGTGATCCGCTGCGGCTGGGCAGGAGGCGTTAATGGCAGGGGGCTGTAATCAGTACCTGCAATTAGCCTCTGCTCCAGCTGGCCTCCAAAGCTCGGCCATAAAACGCACCGTCCCACGCTGCCGTTCCTCTCTCCCACCCCTCCGTGTCACGCCAGCTCTCAGCTGTGGTGATGCCAGTCGGGACCTGCCCAGCCGGCCGGGATGAACTCAGCACCCACCGGAGCAGGGAGATTATTAATGGATGAAATTGCTGTGCGGAACTCGAGGGGCCGCTCAGGGCTAGGGTGGAGGGTGGGGGTCCGGGCTGTATATTGGTCCGGCCGGTCCTTGTCTGGAGGTCAGAGATGCCAAATTTGCCTGTGGCTTGTGGTTGTCCTGGAGGAAAGGAGAACAGCCGTGGCTGTCAGCCCCCCGCTCCTCCTGGTCTTTACACCTCCCCTCGGCTTGACATTGGCTTGCAGTAACACCAAACTGCTGATGACATTAAACAAATTAATATCGGGTTTAAATAGCCTGCCGGGAGGCTGGTAACAGGCAGTGCGGGCCCAGCTGTCAATCCCAAATTAAGCAAGTTCCGTGGCTAAACCTACTGCTCCTGCTAACGGCCCCCAAAAGCAATACCTGGTGCGGGGGGGCACGTGTGCCCAGTGCGCTGGCTTTGCCGGTGCTGCCCCGGTGCCAGCTGAGCTGGGGTGGGTGTTGGGAGAAGGATCCGCAGGATGCCCTGGCCTGGCAGCAGTGAGCAAGGGGGGTCCTGATGGCTTTGGGTGCTTTTCAGAGCACTAAAATATTGGGATTTACCCCCAGAATGCCTGGTCTGGCTGCAGTGCCTGGGAAGGGAATTTGGCACCTTGTGGTTTACGTCTTTGTTTTCGCTCGGCTCATGGCTGAAAGAGAGGGGTTCCTGCTTGACTCTTCAAATTGGTTGGCTTGGGGGAAGTATTTAAATCCTTCCCTGTTCTTGTCCCCCTTTGGTGGGGGAGATGAATGTTTCCTCTTTTCACAAGCAGGTTTTTCATCATTTCCCTTTTTAAAAAGGCACCACGCAATCAAGTTGTGAACCTGCCCTCCCGGGAAGCTCTGGGGGCCAAAAATTCAGCCCAGAGAAGGTGCTGCCATCGGGGAGTCAGACTGCCTCAGCCTTTGCTAACAAACGCAGTGGCGAGGGAAGCAAACCCTGGGCTCCAGGGCTGATGCCAAACCCCACTCATGGGGGGCTGGGGTGAACCCCCCCCCACCCTGTGTCCACCATGTCACCCCCATGAGACGATGCCATGGCTGGGTTGGACCCTGTGCGTTCCCAGTGCTTGGGGCTGGGGTTGAGCTGGGCAGGGACACGTGGCCACTGGGCAAGGACACGTGGCCACTGGGCAGCGTGTCCCCCTTTCCCCATGGGGCCACACAGGTTGTCTGGCACCCGATGGATGCTCCGGGGCTGCCTGGGAGGTTCGGGACCTCTCTCACGTGGATAGTGGAAGCAGGGATGAATTGATGCTGCTGCTCCTGGGCGGGTGTCAGTGTCTCAGTCGTGAACCCCAAAAGCCGAGGGGCACGCTGGTGACCGGAGGGGGGAATGTGTGTGGGATGTGCTCGGGTCCTGGGCAAACCAGGCTCACGCAGTTCAGGGGGAGGGGGGGCTCAGCCCTCACCCCACCAGCTGGCGGGGGGATTTTGGGGAGCGGGGCCGGGGTAGCTGCTGCCCTCCCTCCATGAGCGACCCCTGCGGCCAAGCTGCAGCACGGGGGGATTCAGCAGGTGCCAGCGCGGCCCCCGGCCCCTATAAAACAGCCCCCTGAGGGGGGATGCCGGGCACTGGGGGGTGGTCTTAGGGGTGCAGAAGGAGCCGGCTGCGGGCTCCGTCCTCCCGGCTCGAAGTTGCTTTGCTCCGGCAGCGCCGGTGCTCGCTGCGCGCCGGGCTGGGGCAGGGGAAGCCGGGGGGAGCCGGTCCCCCCGCTTCTCCTCCCGCTTCTCCTCCCGCCCATCGCCGCCTTAATACCCGGCACCTCCGGCGGGGCCGCTCCGGAGGGGCCGAGGCGGGGCCGGACGCGTGGGCGAGGGGCTCGCACCGCCCGCCGGTGGCACCGGGCTGCGCCCGCCCTGCCCGCAACCCGCCCGGGCCAGCGGCAGCGCCAGCAGCGCGGAGGCAACGCGGCGGGAGCCAAAATGCTGCTAGGTGGGTGAAACGCAACTTTCCTTCCCCGCGGGAGCTGCCGGCTGCGGGCTGCTCAGCCCCACGGCTCCCCATCCCTCCCCGCTGCTCCTCACGGTTCCCTATCCTTCCCCGCTGCTCCCCACAGCTCCTCATCCCCTCCCCGCTGCTCCCCACGGCTCCCCATTCCTCCTCGCGGCCCCGCACGGTTCCCTATCCTTCCCCGCTGCTCCCCACGGTTCCCCATCCCTCCTCACTGCTCCCCATCTCCCCTCGCCGCTGTTCCCCACAGTTCCGCATCCCTCCCTGCTGCTCCTCACGGCTTCCTATCCATCCCCATGGCTCCCCATCCCTCTCCGCTGCTCCCCGTTCATCCCCACAGCTCCCCATCCCTCCCTGCTGCTGCCCGTCCCACCCCATCCACCCCCACGGCTCCCTATCCCTCCCTGCTGCTCCCCATCCACCCTCATCCCTCCCCATGGCTCCCCATCATTAATCCTCAGGAAAGCCCTTGGCGGAGCACACTGGGTGGGTTAGGGGGGCCCGGCGTTCCACTGAGACCTGGGCAGCATGCAGGGCTCTGGGTCGCGGCGGGGGCGATGGGATGGGGGTCCAATGGGGTCAAGGGCTGGGGTGCTGACCCTGCTGCTCTCCCAGTGGTGTTCCTGCCTGCACGGAGCTGATTCGAGTGTTCCTGCAGGCAGGCGGCTTTTGCTGAGTTACATGAGCTTGAGAAAACTGAAAGAAATCAAAGTACAAGTTGCTCTTTAAAGAAAAAAAATATAGCTACGTGTTTCTTGTTTTCTGGGTAGCTCTGCTAAGGTTATGGGGAGGGGGTGTCTCTTCTCCCCTTTGCAATTTTGACCAGAGTTAACAGTGAGAAATCGAGGTGGGTTATTTCCAACGAGGAAAGAGCTTCAGAAATACGTGGTGCTTGAGGAGTCTGGGCGCAGGAGCGAGGGCTGGGAACAGACTCAGCATCAAACACAAATATTGATTCACCTGTGGGGTCCTCATCCTGCTCCCATCAGGGCTTCCCACGCGAAATTACCCTCACAAAATTTTCTTCTTTCTCAGCAAATCAGCTCGTTACCATTCCCTACCGTCACCTTGCCCCAAAACCCATTTAAAGAGCTGTTCTTTTTATTTGCGTCAAGGAAGCTGTTGTACCGTACACCCACAAAATGGTCCCTCCCAGCCCAGGCACACATGCAGCCAGTTTCTTCGGCTCCCAGCCTGCTAATCCTAATTACTTACGGGATTCAAGCTGAGTTTGACTCACTGCATCTTATTGATTTTTCCCAGGGCTGCAAAAAAAAGAGAAATTAAAAGGTTGCGTGCTGACACGGCTTTATTTTGCCCTTGCTCTTTGTTTGGGGGTCAACTCCAACTTGTGTTTCTGCTGCACCCGCGACGCGAATGCGTGATGTTTTTTGTGTGAAATAAGGCTGGGGGGGAGCGCCCTTTGCAGAGAAGCTGGTGGGTGGTGGTGCTTGGCTGCTGGATTTGGCTGTTTTGGGCTCGTGGAGAGGAGCTGCAGCAGCAAATGGAGCGTAACGCTGCTGTCGGACCGTTTCACGTGCGGATTTGGGACTGGTAATTTTTTTAAATTTTTTTTTTTTTTGGTTGTTGTTACTGGCATTAACTTTCCAACTTGTGCTGGGCAGAGACAGGCGTCCAGCAGGTCCTCGTGGGCAGTTGTTCAGGTTGTCCCTAGGCACGTGGTGTGCACATACATGTGGGCACGCGTGTGTCTATGTGCTTCCATGCACTCGTTTTCCTCTGGTAACGTATCTCCGGCGTGTGGTGGTAGGTGCCTGTAGGAGAGCAGCCAGGCCAGGGGAACCGTGGATGATACTGAACTGGCACGGCTGCCAGGGCTCCTGCGAGGGGCTGGCATTGGTGTCATTGCAGCCTTGCCCCCCGGCTGTCTCCTGTGGAGCACTTTAATTTTTCTAATAATTTAAAACACAGCCTTTTGTCTGTGGGCTGTCTTCCCCTGTATCTCTGCAACGCGTAACGCTACTCAGGATATTTATCTGTAATACTTGTCAGGCAAAACAGGTTCAAAAAAACCCCCAAATACCCCAAAACCTGCTTTTAGCCCTGTGGTCTCAAATATGTAGGAAATGTACAGCCACAAAAGTTTCAATTTTGAACCCATGCTGCTGGGTGCGGTGCCAGGGTGCTGGTGACCTTGGGGCTGGAGATGTGGGACCGTGGTGCTTTGGGTGGAGAAACGTGGTGGGTGCAAGGTGGGTGTGCGGTGGCCGCTCCCTGGGAGCGTTAAAACATCCTCCCCCCGCTGGGTTTTGAACACCTCTTCCAAAAAAAGTGAGGACTCGGGGGTCACCTGGCTTCACTCCGACCCACGGTGGGCAGCACAGGGTGGGACCACGCCTGGGTCCTGATGCTGCGGTGAGTTTGCGGTTGTTAATTGGCTGCTTAATGAGGCTTCTTGTCCTCTCTGCCATTGTGGGGGCTAATGGAGAAGGGAGACCATCCCCACTGAAAGGCTGGGTTTGGCTTCGGGGCTCCTTCGTCAGATGGTGGGACTGAGCTTTCCTGGAGGTTGTTTTGGGTGAATTTCCCTGTAAATGCAATGGTTGATTTTGTGGCTGGGGGCTTGCTCTGAAAAATGTCCTGGGGAAAACATCTGTCCTCTGGTTTCAGCCATGAGACACCCAGGGGGGGCGCGGGGGGCTTTGAGCTCCTCCAACAGCCTCAGCCTCCCCTTCAGAGTATTTTTAGACAAAGCTGTCATTTAATCTTGACCTCCAGTATGATGTGGGCTAGAAAATATCACTGCATTTCCAGCATCAAGCAGAGGGTACGATTCACAAAGGGTTGGTTTTTTTAGCTCATTTTTGATTACACCTGACCTCGCTGGAATAATGAGTTGCTAACAAGTATTTTGAGCAAACATGAACTCTTCTGAAGTTTCTGCAGCGATGATGCTGCTGGTGGCTGTGCTGCCGGCACCAACGCTTTGATGGTCCATTCCAGCACCGTCTGATGTCCATAAGCTGGTAATGACTTCAGGAGCTGGATATTTAACATTGCTTTTTTTTTTTTTTTTTTTTTTTCCCTTTTTCTGAGCGGGATGTTAGAGCAAGTAGGCTGGCTGTTCCCACTCTTCTCCGAAGTGATTATATTAGCACAGCTTGGGTAGGAGTGGCGGAAATTACAGTGAAATACTAGCAGTAGGAAATAAAAATCTAATTAAAAAATAATGACAGATGTGTGTCATCCTCCAAACCCTGGGTATGACCAGCCTGGCCCCAGGGCAGCCGTGGTGGGGAGTTGTGCACTTGTGCAGCTGTCGGCACAAGTGTGACGGGTGTTGTGCTCGGGGCTCCCAGAAGATAACGTGAGCAGAAAGAAGGTGGGGGGAGGCAAGGGGTTCTGACCTTTATAAATCTTGGGGGGTAGGGATGGTGGAGAACTTGGAAATGGTTGGGGTTTGAAAGTCCTCTTGGCCCCCCAGGACTTGCACCCCTGAAGTGAGACCCTCCTGCAAGTGGGGTGATTCCCCTTTTGCCCCCCTGAGCAAAGCTGGGAGGGACTGGCTGACGCCCACATGGTTTCAGTGCGGGGGGGGGCATTGGGGACAGCTGTGACACCGTCATGTGTGGTGGCTGGGGTCTCGCCACGGTGGTCTGTGTGCATCGCTCCGGCATGTCTGGGATGGCATCACTGAGAGAGGGAGGCTGCCACCAGCCTGGAGCCCGGCTCTGCCACTGAGCTGCCGGGTGGCCCCGGCCATGTCACTTGTCCTCTCCGAGCCCCTCATGGCTCTTCCCAGCTCTGCGGGGACCCCGAATCCTGGGGAAGGGTCAGCCCAGCCCCGGCTGTGTAAGGCAGGCACCTGCCTTAGGTGCTTCAATAATAGAAATAATTAATTTTCACTGCTAATGGAGGAAATGTTGCACCATGAAAAATGCGCATTGGCTTAGAGGCGATTCAAAAGACTGGTAGAGATGGGAGCCCCTTAATTTGTTCCAAATGGGTTATTTCACTGGAATGGTGAGAAAGCATCAATTTAAGTATCTTTTTTTCTCTTTTCATTTCTGCCAGTCGCTCCCTGGCCATAATGATTTGGAGTCGACTGTCATTTTTATGATTTAAACAATGCCCAGAATAAAGGCTGAACTAACGTGGGGCTCCAGTCTCCCCCCACCATACCAGAGAAGGCGGCGATGGTGGGGAGGGGCGGGCAGGGCTTGGGGAGCAGAGCTCAGATCAGTGTTCAGCACTCGCTGCCTCCCTTCTGCTACTGCCCTGGGTCAGGATTAGCCCAGCTCATTCCCGAGCTTCTCTGTACCTGTCGCGGGGATCAGCGAGCTTTTGGCTGGGCTGCAGCAGCCCCAGCAGCGACACAGGGGCTGCTGAGCTGGTTGGGGTTTGATGGGGGCTCCGAAAGAGGGGAGAGCATCACTAAATGCTGATTTTTCAGATTATGAGCTGGCAGGTGGGGAGAGTTGGGAATGACAATCCAAGGGGAGGTGGGCTCAGTGCTTGTGGATATGGGGAGGAAAGATGCTTGATGGAGCAAGACCTGCATCCAGTTTTGCTCCTCGGGAATTGCTTCTGATACCAGTTGTGCAGGGTTAGTGCTTGCTGCAGCTCTTGGGGTGCTGGAGGCAGCTGAGCTGCCTTTCAAGGACCAGGTGCATCAGCGGGGGGGGGAGCCCAAGTAAGGGGAGATTATCTTGTCTGTGCTTCTGTTCTTGCTCCTCAACAAAAGGGCTTTGCCCTTCTCGGCTGCTGCATCGTGGAGAGCAAACTGGCCCTGTCTGATCGGAGGAGTGTTAGCCCAGAGCTGGGTTCGCTGGCGGGGGAGAAATGAGCACTGTCCCCCCCTCCCCAGCCCGAGCAAATAATCGTGTTTGTGGCCATGCCCGGGAGTTTGCAGGGATGTCATCTGAGTTTATTTCAAGGCTTGTTCCCTGCCAGCTCAAGTCACGCAGCAAAAGGTTGTGACAAGGCTGTGCAGGGGAAGGAGGCAGCATGAGGCAGTGTCCTGCAAGCTGGTAGTGACTGGGGGGCACGGGGGGGGGGGGGGGGGGGGGGCGGCTGTGTCAGCAGCTCGGGGGGCCACCTTCTCCAGCAGCACCCCATTACCATAGCCCACTGCCCACCCAGCCCCCTCCGCAAGGAGCTGAGCTTGCCCAAGCCAGAGCCCCTGTGCCTGCAGCAGTGCTGGAAGGGCCCCCCCCGGCAGATGAGGAACAACCCCGCTGAGCATCCTGGAGATGTGCAGGAGAGCTGGGACACAGCAGGGAAATACTGGAGTCCCCAGTGTGTGCCCCATCCCCTTCCCTGAGCTGGGGCACCCTCTCCTCCCCGTGACCCTCCGGTCCCTGCAGCGATGCTGTGGAACAGCAGATCTGGCAGGAGGAGCCAGCCCTGCCTGGCCAGGCAACAGCCCCGGAGGGTTGCAGAAGTATTTTTAATTTGTCTGAGCTGACATGGTGTTGAGTGCTGTCTCCCTCGCAGAGGGACGTCTCTCTCCTACACGAGACAGCGGCTCCTTGCAGCCTGCCTTCCTCCGCCATGCACAGCAGAGATTAAATTGAACTGTCATCACCTTCGGGTGCGAGGGATGCTGCGGCGGGCAAAGCCTGGCGGTGGGGCTGGGGTGGCTCCCGAGCATCCTCCCGTGCATCCTCCTGAGCATCCTCCCGTGCATCCTCCCGTGTGTGCCCCTGCTGCTCCCATTCCCCGGGTGGTTTTGGGACCTGCTGCAGGTGGGGGTTCAGGTGCAGAAGGGGAGCAGGGACCTGCAGGGCAGTGTGCTCCTTCCCTCCCCCCAACACCCCCCCCTTCCCGTGCAGAGCTGACACTGCTGCTGCATGCTGGGGCTTTCCCCCCCTGTTCCCATGGGATGGGCGCCGCAGGGTGGGCAGGAGAGCCAGGGGCTGTGAGGGGATGGGGGTCTCCAGGGTCAGCAGCCTCGGAAACACCAGCATTCTGCATCCCTGCTGGAAAAGCGTGAGTCATTCCCTGGAGACTGAGAGACTGGCTTAAAGCAGAGAATGAAACTGAAATCTCATAAATATGTTTGGATTCGGGGATTTAATATTTTGGGGGGTAATATGGCTGGGGTTTCGGTCTCTTCTGTTCAGCTTCTTATAGATGCAATGGCAAACCCTCAGGGAAACGCAGCTCCCGGCCGTGGGGCTGGATGTTAGCAGTGGGTGCCAGGGTCTGGCCCCTCGGCATTCCTGGCAGGAGCCGTGTGCCTCGGGTTTGGTTTGGCTGTCAAAGGCACAGGGCTGAAATGGAAACTGTGGCTCACGGGGCATCAGCCACCCTCGTGCCACGCTGATGATAAATGTGCTCGTGCAGACAGGGCACCTGCCCGCCAAGCTCTCTAGGCATGTCACGGGGGAGAAAAATAGCAATGATCGAATCAAACCAAGACTACTGCTGCTGCATAGGAGTAAACAGAAATATTTCCATTTAAGTTCCTTTAGGAAGGGCTTCTGACATCCTGCAGGGATGCAAGGGCAGGGGTGCTTGTCAGGGTCGGGGACATCCTGTAAACACTGCCCAAAATCCACGTTAAATGCAGGAGACCAGTGGGTTCAGCTGTGCCCCCTGGCACATAGCAGGCAGAGCCCCCTGGCTTCCTCCAGCACCTATGGAGTTCACCCAGTGCATCCTGGTTTCCCAGCCTTCTCCCTGGGCTGGGATCCCAGGGTCTCTATCCCTGCCACTCGACCCCTCGAAGGTGCCTGTGTTTGTCCCTGCTTCCCCCTTGCTTCTGTGAGGCTGCCAGGGTTTGGCATTAACGCGGGCAAGGATGCTCGCTGGGCACCGAGCTGGATGGCTGGTGGGGCTGGAGCTGCTCCTCGTGGGTTACCGACCCCTCCAGAGCCAGGGCCCTTTGTGAAGCCAAAGGGCACAATAATCACAGCCCCTGCCCGGGGCTGGGGCAGGGTCCCCTTACCCTGTGCTGGGGGGCAGCTGCCCATCAGCAAAATGCCCCACGGATCCCACCTGCCCCATCCCCATGGATTTCTGGCCATGCTTGGAGAGGGGCCCGACCCCGTTGCCATGGTTGGTTTGCCCAAGGGGGTTTTTGGTTCCTGCCTGGTCCCCATTGCTGCTTTTTGTGAGTGGGTTTGTTTCGCTGCTGTGGATTTTTCCTGCCTGGATCCCTTTGGCTTGTGATAATTGTAAGCAACGGCATTTGTATCTTCTGTGCTGGTGAAAGCGGAGGGGGAGGGATGGGCAGGAGCTTTTGCCAGATCCACCTGTTTTCCAGGGCTTTGCCTGGGGCTCCTTGGCATTCCCCATCCCTCTGTCCTGGGTTCGGGTGCCTCTCCCGCCAGGGCTGTGGGATCAGACTGGGCTGCTCCCTTTGGGAACCCGGGGGGGGGAGGAAAGCAAGCGTGTTCCTGGCTGGAGACCCACTGTCCTGCCCATGGATCCCAGTTTTGGGGAGCCGAGCACTGTCGCTCCCTGCCCTGGGACCACTGACCTTTGCAATCCCGCTCCGGCTGCTGCGAACCGGGAAGATGTGGCAGCCTCTTGCCTGAAAACTGATTAAAAAGGCTAAGTCCTCTTTTCTCGCTTGTATTAGCACAAGAATAAATAGTGCATATTTTCACCCCTGGGAGCCCCATCTCTGGTTTCACTCAGCTCCTGTTAGCATTAACCCTGGGCTGAGGTGGCCGGGCAGGAATGTCCCAAGAGCAGGAAGAGCCTCTTGCCCCAGGACATGTGGCAGAGCCTTAAGAGAAGAATTCACCGGGGGGCCGCTGGTCCCCTCCCTGGTGCGGAGCCAGCCAGAGCCAGGTACAATGCAGCCCCTAATCCGAGCACATACCGTGGGGCCGCAGCCCTGGTCGATGCCTGACTCTGCGCCGGGAGCAGGTGGAGTCGGGGCCAAGAGCATCCTCCGGCACCCAGGTACTGTGTCGGGGCTGGGGAGGGGGGAAGGGTGTCCCCGCCGGGGGCTCCTGCAGGACTAGGGTGCTCTTTGGGATTTTAGTGTCCTCAGGTGCCTTGTTTGGGGGAAAGCAAAGGTGGCATAAAATCCTATTTTTGGAAGAAGTTTAGAGGCTCTAAATTTTGCCTGCATTTAGTGCTAGAAGAAGGGGGTTTTTTGGTGTGAGCGGAGCCCCCGTGCTCGCTGGGGAGCCCCAGCGCCAGGGTAGGTGCCAGGTGCCGGTCCCAGTGCCGCTCCTGCAGCTACGGACCAGGAGCAGTGTGATGGGGCTTGGGCAGGAGCTCAGTCCAGGTGTTGGCAGAGGGGCTGGGACCTGGATTTTGTAAGAGCTTGATGCCCGTGGGCAGGGCCGGGGAGAGCCGCTTTGCCCACCTGAGCTGCCCACTCGCATCCTGGCTCTGCCCAGACGCAGGGATACCCATCCTGCCTGGATGCAAACGCTTTTGCAGCTTGCCCTGCTGCACGTGCTCAGCGCTCAGCCAAGGGACCCAGGGTGGGGGTTCCCCGGGGGGGACGGGGGACCATGAGCCGGTCACCCCGTGCCCATCACCATTACCCCCTTGCACCGGGGGAAGGGATCCCGGCTGGGGAGTGTGCTGGGGAGCACAGCTCTCCACGCTCCCCTTCCCCAAGAGCTGGAGCCCCCATCGCCCAGCCACTGGCCTCGCGGCCAAGCCATGGCCACCACCGCCACCACCACGAGGCCTTCCCAGTGCCTGGCCACCGCTAGTGGCCACTGCCGCCGTTGGCTGCTGGGAGCATCGGTGGAGCCAGACAGTCCTCGCAGCAAGATGGCTGCTCCCAGGCTCCCGTGAGCGCGGGGCACCCGCAGGCTTTGTTCCCGCACCCGCCGGCTTTGTTCCCGCACCCGCCGCGCTCGGGGTCACGGCAGCGCCAAGGGCCAGCGGCCCCATGCACCCAGCGGGGCTGCCGCGACGGGGCGGGTGCTGCCGCTCACTGCCTCCCACCAAGCTTTTTTAATAATTTTTATTTTATTTTATTGCTTTTGCATTGTTTGGCTGGGTTTGTTTTTGTTTTTAATGCCTTTCTTTTTTTTTTCTTTTCTTTTTTTTTTTCTTATTTAAAATACAAAAAAATCTGGGAAGTTTGCAAGCCCCCTCACCCTAAAGCTTATGGCAGCCTTTAAATGGTACGTATGTAGGGGAGGGTGGGCGTGCGGGGAGGGTGCGCAGGGCTGGGTGCTGGGGTCGCGTGCTGCTCCGCTCACCCTCCCCATGGCCGGCGTTAGGTGACCGGCAGCCAGGGCTGATGCACGGGGGCGTGAGGCTCAGGGCAGAGCGGCTCGTCCTCTTGCAAGTAAATCCTGATCCTGCTCAAACTTCCCTGCGGACGCTGCTTGGGGGAACAGCAGGCTGGTGGGGGGGGACCCTGGTGTCACCCCCGCACGCTGCCGGTCCCCGTGGCCAGCACGGCCGCAGCGGAGGGGGCTGGGGGCTGGGTGCACAGCAGGCGCTGCGGGAAGCGCCGCGGTGCTCTGCTCCATCCCACGCTCTCCCTGGCCCCGTGCTCCCCAGACACTAATTGTTCTTTTTTTTTTTTTTTTTTTCTTCTTTCCAAGGTTGCTAGAGCGAGCACTGGGGGCTACATGTAGGTGGGCACAGGTTTGGGAGCAAATGGGGTCACTGGCATGGGGGAACGGAGGAGCCGGCCCCCCAGGGCTGTGCACTGCCCTGGTTGCAGCCAGGACATGCTGAGCTCGATGCCTGCCCGGCACGGCTGTTGGGTGGTGTGGGTCTGGGGGCAGGCTGAACCACAAGCAAGGCTGTCAAAGGCGACAGGGCTGTCCCTGCAGTGGGGGCACCTTCTCCTGCCCTGGGGACAAGCCCCAAGCCTCGCCGGGGCACGGCAGGGACACTGGCACTATCCCAGCCCTGGCAGAGCCTGCATCCCTGGGGAACGTCTGATGGGTGCTGGCAACTGCAGAGGAAACATTCAGCAAGACAGATCGGGGCTTTGACTCTCACGTGGCAAGTCTGTCACAGTTTCCTAATTAACGCGCTTCCGAGGAGCCGCCGCTGTGGCCAAGCGCTCAGCGCCCAAGAAAGTGGCTGCAGCTTTGTGGGGACCTCCCGGCTGTGGGAGTTGTGCCCTGGATGCTCCGTAAGCAAGGTTTAGGACCAGGTGGGAGACCTGGCTCTGGGAAGCAAAGCAAAACCACGCTGAACAGGCTGAGAGCTGGGGGCAGCGAGAATCCCCGCGCCCCTCGCAAGCTTTGAAAATTTTGTGCTCCTCTGTGGGCAGCAAGAAAACTCCCAGCAGGGCCATGTCCTGGGGTTTCTCTCTGCCCCGTTGGAAGGATTTAATGCTGATGGTGGTCAGGGCTGAGGTTTGGACTAGCAAAGCCCTGGTCCTTCTGTCCCTGCCTCCCTGCCCTGGCAGAGCTGGCTCGCAGCTCCGGCTGGGCTGGCAGAGCGCGGGGTGGGAGATGCCAGGGCTGGAAGCAGAAGGGTGATGCTCTGAAGATACACACGTGCCCGGTGAAATAGGACAGGGAGCCAGGACCGTGACGCACCTGGACGGCAGCAGTGGGAAATACGGGCTCTGAGGGTCTGCACCATGCCGAGGGTTTGCACCGCAGCACCCACCTCCGCAGGGTGAGGTGCTTGGTGCCTGGCCAGCACCTGGGAGATGCTGGTGCTGCCTGGTCCTGGCCAGCTCCTGCCTGGGGGCTGATGTTTTCCTCTGGGGGGGTTCCAGGACTCTAATGCTGTTTTACCATGTTGCTCTGGTTTCTGTGATGGAAGAACATAAGCGGGAGCACTGCTCCCATCTGGTGTGGCAGAAGGCTTTGGTATATCTGCTTTCCATCGGGAGGAGGACAGGGGTCCCTGAAAAGCCGGGTGCAGCCAGAAGAAACACCCAGAGCTGGGGGGGAGGGCGCACGGCTGGGGCTGGACCTGGGGGGACCAGCAAAGCAGTGAGCCAGGGCAGGCGGTTACTCCTGGGCACCCCGAGGAAAATGCTGGGGCTGAGGGTGGTCACCGCTTCCCCACCTACTGTCAGTAAAGGACGTTTCTCAGCCCCAGGGAGGGTGGCAGGGCGAAGGGAGCCCCGTGGCTGCTGTGCCGTGGCTGCTGTGCCGGTAGCTCCACCGCCAACCAGCCAGCGTCACCCAGGGCACCCTGAGGGGAACCCTTGCTCCATTTGCGACTCTGGGAGTTGGGATATTGCTCTGACGCCTGAATCATGAGGCTTTCCGCTTCTTCCTGAGGGCTGTGGTAACAGCTCTGGTCCTTGTGTGGTTTGTTCTTTAGAAAAACCCCAAGTTCCTTGTTGGTTTCTCAGCAAGTCACATGGACTGACAGGATTCCATGGCTTGCACTGCTGCTGAGTGTCCCTTTTCTTTCCTTTTTTGTCCATGTTTTGGTTCTCCCTCCTTCCCCACCTTGCGCTGGGTTCCTCCTCCTCTTCCCACCACCTTTATAGAGGCTCAGTTTGGTTTTTCAAACCAGTTCATGGAAGAATGCGAGGATTGGTCTGAGTGGGGCTTAAGTACGGGGAGGGGGTTAAGTGGATGCTTAAATACTTGAGCTACCTGGTTTAAATATGCATGTAAGTGCTTTTCAGCCCCAAGCTCCAGAGCCCTGGCTGGAGCTGGTCCTGTGCATCAGCCACCCTGGGAGGGATGCTGGGCTGAGGTGCTGATTGCGCAGGGCACAGCCCCGCTGCCACGGGACATGATGTGGCTTTGCCAGTTCCCTGGGACGGGGACAAACAAGGGAGGAATGAAAAGCCACATGTGTGCAGACGAGCACGTGGGCACTCGCCGTCAGCAGCGGGTGCTGTACCTCAAGGGGGCCAAACGCTCGTTTGCGGGTGCTTGGTCCAAAGCCACCTTTGAACCTTCCACACCTTCCCAGTATCGGCTGCAGCATGGAGGTCTGGTCCGATGAGAAGTGTGTGTGGGTGTCCCTGTGCGTACGAGAAGGAATGTGCGTGTGTGCCAGTGCCACCGCTGACACCAAGAGCTGCTGGTGACACCCGTGAGGCACATGGGGGGGGTCCCCCCATGCGGTGCTGGGGCTGTCACACAGCCCTGCCTGCCCTGGGCGCTGCTGCCGCAGCTCTTCGTTAGCAGCCGAGAATAAACGATGTGCAGAGGCTGAGGTTTGCAGAGCCCTAATCCCTTTCCCTTGTGTCTCTTTCATCTCCAGTCGGACCAGGAGAGTTGTAATAGACCTTCTTACTAAATTAAATGTAGAGGCTGCTCCTCCAAGGCACGTTTCAGTTCAACAGTAGTGTTTGATTTCCCAGCCACAGCAATATGGTGCCTCCAGGGAAAAAGCCAGCTGGGGAAACTTCCAATTCCAATAAAAAGTGTAAGCGCTATTTCAATGAGCACTGGAAGGAAGAATTTACCTGGCTGGAGTTTGACTATGAGCGGAAACTCATGTTTTGCATAGAGTGTCGGCAGGCGCTGGTGAAGAACAAGCACGGTAAAGCGGAGAACGCCTTTACCGTGGGCACGGACAACTTCCAGCGCCACGCTCTGCTGCGGCACGTCACCTCCGGCGCGCATCGCCAGGCGCTGGCGGTGAACCGGGAGCAGCTGGCTTTCGAGACCCGTGTCCACAGCCACCCGGAGCTGCGCTCGGTCATCAAGGTGGAGGTGAACCCGGCGAAGGTGGCCGTCCTCACCACTGTCTACTGGATGGCGAAGGAGGAGATCCCCGATGAGAAGTGCTCCTCGCTGCTCGACTTCCAGAAGTTCAACCTGTGCCAGGCGCTGCTGGCCTCCGAGCACAGCGAGTACTACCACCCCAGCAGCGTCAGGGAGATGCAGGTGTGTATGCGGGGCTGGGGGCTCTGCACCCACCTTTGATGGGTGCTGCATGGCTGCCTGCCCAGCTGCCTGCGCCCGCCGCGTTCGGGGCCAGGTGTCGGCACTGCCTGGCTGCAGCAGGGAGCTCCATGCTTCCCAGCGCCCCGTCAAACGTCGACAGCACCCGCTTGGCTTTGGTTTGGATGCTGCATGTGTGAACGGGTGCCTTAAGCGTGAGCTCCCACCCCAGGGGTCCCGGTGAAGCACAGGGAGCAAGTGTGTGCTCTGCCTGGGTTATCTTTGTGGCAGGGATCGCTGGAGCCTCCCGGTGCTGGGAGCCCAGGAGGGGTGGAGCTGGGTGCCACGGCATGGGGCAGGGAGCTGGTGTCCCTGACTCGAAGGCAGAGCAGGAGCTGGGGCCGTTGGCTGCTCAGGAGCACTGAGAGCCTCTGCGTCAGCATTTGCTGATGGGCACAGCTCCATCCCTGTCCTTGGACAGGTAAGCATGCCCCGTGGCATCAGGGCACATCCATGATGTGCTTGGGACCACCAGCCCAGTCCACAAAGCCAGGCTGCGCTGGGGCATGCTCTAGACCCACGGGGAGCCAGGCGATGCTCCTGTTCTCCAGGAGCTTCTGTGGCGACTGAAGGTTCCTCCACATTAAACATCAATGTGGCACTTTCCTGGTGTCATTCCCTGATTTGACAGACCAGGAGAAGGTGATGGGCTCCATCAAAGGAACCTCAGGCTCGTGGTCATGCATGTGCTTCCAGCCACACAGGGAGAGCAGGAGCATCCTCTCCCGTCTGAGCCTGCCAGGCTGCTTGGAGGATAAATTAGCACATGAGCACAATTAGCACATGAGCACTGTGGGTTTCTCTGCTTTTTGCCCTCAACTGGATGATCAGAAAGATCAAGTAGCTAGAGAATTTAGAAAGGATTTTCTTAATTTTACAAATGCTTCATGCCTGTTAAAATGAAATTAAATTTTTACTGAGTCTTGGCCATTTGCCAGGCTTGTTAGATCTCTGAAGAGCCTTATTTTGCTGCAGTTAGACTAAATCTACTAATTAGATTTCTCAGCCTGAAGTGCTACTTACATCGTTCACACACACCTAGGAAGTTTTCCCTTCAAACTGGGGCGTTTGCCTGAAATGGGGGGAACTGGGTAAAGAAGAAGATGCAGCAGCTTTTGACTGCTGCTCCTGCCCGTGCTGGGCTTGTAAAACATGAACATAATTGCTGAAGTTTGAACAGAGGCGGCGAGTTGTCGGTGTCCTGCCTTGCTCCCGGCACAGGCAGGGTCTCGGGAAGCGGGCGACGGGGTGGCAGTGGCTCGGTGCTGCTGGGGGCTTCATCCCCCGGCTCTGGGCAGGGACCCTCGAGCATCTCTGCAGCTTCACCCGGTGCTTGGGCTGCAGGCCAGGAGTAGGAGACCGTATATCAGGGGAAATGACATTTCCAGCTTGTATATGTCCTCGTATGTACAGATCACGTAAGGGCTGTTCACCTCAGGACCTTGCGCCGCTTTTGGGGCGATACGAGGGCGGGAGCCTTGCAGCTTGCTCAGCGCCGGGTGCTGTGCATCTCCCGCCTGTTTTTGAAGTTCATTTGTGTTTCTCTTTCCCTCCCCGCCTGCCCTGCGCACCTCCTTTAACTGGCTCAGGCAGCGATCGCCAAAGTCCTGCACAACGAGGACAGGCACAGGATAAAAGCCTCGCCGTTTGTTGGGCTGGTGGTGGATGAGACGGTGGATGTCCTGGAGCACCGCAGCCTCGCCATGTTCACCACCACCGTCTCCCCCTGCAACGGGCAGACCTCTGCCACCTTCCTGGGGAGCTTCGAGCTGCCTGCTGGGGAGGCCTCCACGGTGGCAGGCAAGGTAGGCGAGGTGATGCGCTCCTTTGGCATCCCCACCATGAAGATCACCTGGCTCAGTGCTGACAGCACCTCACTGGTGGCTGAGCGGCTGAGCGGGGTGGGGACCGCGCTGACCTCCCTCTGCCCGCTCCTCACGGAGATGCACTGCCTGTCCCACGGGAGCTCCCTGCTGCCAGCCAAGAGCATCGTTAGCATCGAATACCTCCAGAAATACGAGACCACCGTGGATGCTGTCTACAGGCTCTACTCCAGCTTCAGGGGAGAAAGCAACGGCCTGCAGGAGCTGCGGAGTGTCCTGGACCTCTGTGAGATAGACCTCGGGAGCCCCAAAGCCATCCACTGGACTTCTATTTTCCCAGCCGTGGAAGCCATTGATTCCTCGTGGCCCACGCTGGTGCTGCTGCTGGAGAGCGAGGCGGCACAGTCGCCGGTGGCCCACGGCCTCTGTGAAGAGCTCAAGAACTTCCAGTTTGTGGCCTTCACCAAGATCCTCTTGGACGTCCTCCCCATCTTCCAGAAACTCAGCCACTTCTTCCAGATTGAGGACTTTGACCTCTCCATCCTGAAGCCCATCGTCTCCGCCACGGCTACCACCCTGCAGGCCCAGAAGAGTGCCAGCGGCCAGAACCTCCAGGAGTTCCTCAACGAGATGAACGAGCACCCACGGGATGACCGGGAGGGCGAGAGCCGCCTCTATTACAAGGGCGTTGAGTTGGCCAACTGCTCCAAGGTGCATTTGAAGCACTTTGAGCGCTTGAAGGAGAGCTACTTGGAGAGCGTGCGGGGCAACCTGCTGGACAGGTTCCCCAGCAGCATCCTGGAGGCCATCAGCTCCTTCTCGGCCATCTTCAACCCCAAGTGCTACCCTCAGTCTTTGGAGGACATTGGCAGCTACGGGGTCAGCGAGCTGAATTTCCTCCTACAGGCTTACTCCCGGGTGGTGGTGAGCGAGAGGGCCCTGAGCGATTTCCCCCTCTTCAAGCGCATCGTCTTCAGCCTCAGCCAGCTCTCCTTCAAGGACCTCTGCGTCAAGCTGGTCTACAGCAACTCTGAGATGCATGAGCTCTTCCCGGACTTTGCTGTCCTTGCAGCCATTGCCCTGGCCTTGCCTCTGGGCTCGGTCCTCGCCAAGAAGATCAGCCGGGGCCGGGAATTGCTGAAGCGTGGCCGGTCACGCCAGGCGAAGGACGAGGGGCTCTCTGACCTCATGAAGATCGCCATCGACGGGCCAGCCATCAACGAGTTTGACTTTGCGTTGGCCATCGAGTACTACGAGAGCATGAGGGAGTCCGGCTTCATCGTGGCGCAGGTGAAGTGAGTGATGCTGGCGAAGGCAGAGCCCTGCGGGCAGGGAGCTGGGTCCTGCAGGCAGCCCCCAGCACCGGCTCGACGCCACCTTTCCCCACCGATGGTCACTGCCGGGGCCGGGCAGCCGCCGCCGGTGCTTGGTGACCTGCTCCGTGCTGGGAAGAGGGGATGGGATCCTTCACAAAGCTGTGCCAGTCCCATGGCCACCCCTCCCTCATCCCCCAAACGCCCGGCTGAATTGGCCAGAATTTAAAAACTTGTGGCCACCTGAAATCCCAAAATACGATGAGGTTTTTTTTTTTTTTCAAGGGTTCGTTATTTTTTTGTTTTAGGGAGGGGAAGGCAAAACTTCTTTTGAGCTCAAATGTCACATCGCCTTTGCACAATGATACCCAGCAGCTTTTCCTTAATGCTCTGCAAAAATATCTGATTTTTGTTGTTTTGGAGCCTCAAGAATGAATTCAGAAAAAGCAGTGCATCTTTCTAGCTCCGCAGCAAGCCCCAAAATGCCTGGTGGTGTCTTGTTGGTATTCCTTGCGCACAGCACAAAATATTTTTAGCAGTGGCATCAAGTCATGATCATTTCAAGAGCAAGAGATTTAGAGAATGATACTGTAATCATCGAGGAAATAGTAACTTTAAAATGCATCAATATGTATATATGTGTATGTGTATATATATAAAAATATATATATAAGTATATATATTAAAAAGGTCTATCTTAATTTTCCTAGTGTTTAAAATACAAAGATATCTAAAAGGACTTTTTTTTTTTTTTTTTTTTGCAATGACAGAATAAATTATAAGCAGGGAGCCAAAAATAATAAGTAGTGAACTCCTGGTCTTTCCAAAATGTCATCACGTACCTACGTTCCCTTTGCACCCTGAGCTCTTTGCAACCTTGCAACCAAAGAAAGAGCCTTTTACCATCTGCTTTTGGGACAGATGTGAGTTGTTTAGCCCGTGGTTTTCCTTTGAAGCATTCCTTTTACCCCGCGGCGAGCGATGCTTCGGGGACCTGGAGCGGGCAGGGGCTGGGGCTCCTCCGCCACCGGCGTCAGGGTGCGCGAGCACAGTGGCGAGCGGGGCGGTGGTGCTGTGTGGCACGGCCGGGGGTTATGGGGCTTCTCTGGTTTGAACTCAGAGGGATGTTTTCTTGGGGTGGGGGAGAAGACCCTCCTTGACCGGTTTTAATCTGCAATAAAGCCAACGCAGCAGCCTGAAGCATCACGTCGGTTTAATTCCTGAGCGCCGGGTGCTCCCGGGGAATTCGGCTCCACTCCTTCCCTGGGTAAGTTCACGCTGTCCCGCAGGTGCTGGGTCTGTGTCGGGCAGGATTTGACCCCGTTGTCCATAATGATGGTCCCCCTTGGTCCCATGCGATTGCCTCTGGCTGGGACTTGTGATGCAGCCACATGGAAGGGCTGCGTTGGGGGGGGTGTCTTGCTGCTCCCCCTCCTCCTTGCCCTGGGCAGAGGGACCTTCCTCCAACCCAGCCCTGGTGTGTGGAGCCCCTCCGGCCCTGGGGTGGCCCGAGGGGTCGCACAGCCCCGGGAGCAGCGCTTGGCCGGCGCAGTTGCCTCGCCTGCGGGGGTTTGCCATTTGCCCACCCCAGCGGGTGCCGTGCCCCCAGATGCCCATGTCAGATGGGGGGACAGGGTGTTTGGGGGTGCCTGGTGGTCTTGCAGGTTCCCATGGGCGCACTGTGCCCTGTGCCTGCAGCGGAGGCAGGGAGAGCCGGGATTTCTGTCCTCGGGGCTGGTGGCAGGTCACCGCTGATGGCCCAGGGGCTGTGTCCTGTGTCCTTCCAGCTGATCCATAAGGTGGAGATGCTGCGTTGGTGGCAAGTGTGTCTGGGTGAAAGCTGCTCACTCACAAGCATCCCTGGGTTTGGCTCTGTGTTTCTCGGCGTGCCCGTGTCCTGCGAGCTGGGCTTTGCTGCAACTGCTTTCTGGCCAGACGGTGCCTGTAGAGTGGCTGCCGAAGGCTGGAGATAGGAGGGTTGGGCAGGATGGTGCTCACAACGTGCGCTCTCCTGTTCCCAGGGGGACTGGGAACCGGCATTGGCCCTGGAGCGCGTGGCACAGAGCAGCTCTGCAGCCCCCAGCTGGAGGGGCCTTTGACCCTTCCCGTCGGAAAGTGGGCAGGATGGAGGGGCTGTGCTCAGCCAAGGCAGGGGCTGTGGGGGCCAGGAGTGTCAGGGCAGCTGCAGCATCGCTGTCTCAGGGCCAGCAGCTCCGCTGCGGTGCCGGTCGGGTGTGTGGAGTCTGGTGGCTCCAGCGTGGTGCAATCTGTTCATCACTGGTCCAGACCCTGAGCAGTGCCAGGGCTGCTCTGGTGCTGCGGTCCTGGTCCAGCATCGCGACTGGGTGTTGCTTTTCTCCTGCCGGCAGCGTTTGGAGCACACACGTGTTTCCCAAAGAGTCTCCTGGAAAGAGCTGGAGTGAATTCAGCTCATGCTTGGCCGGAGACAAAAGCTTTAAAGCCCTGGGTAAGGGATTTGAGACACCACCAAAATTTGTTGAGAACACCTACCAAACGGGAGGGAGCCAGACTGCTCCTGTGTGAATAAACAGCTCCCGTCTCCATCTGTCCTGTGCAGACTCTGCGCCAGATGCTCTTTCGAGGCAGCCGGCGCCTACGGAGATGGGTCCTTGGCAGATTCTTGTGTTGGTAGGAAAACCCACAGCGATGTCTCCGCCGTTTTCCAAGGCATTTCTTGGAGGTTCACACGTGTGTAACGTTGGAGCACAACAGTCCCTCTGATGTGCCTCACAGGGGACCTGGGAGCAAACCTGGTGCAGATGTGCGTGTAGGCACTGTGTGGGGTGAGGAGGTGGGGGGCACAGGCTGGGGACGGCGGCCAGGCATGGTCCCGGTGGGTTTGGTTAAAGGAAAGACTGAAACACGTCTTTAAATTCCAAGGGACCCCTTCCCGAGTCGCGTGTCTGCAGGGCAGGAGCTGGGTTGGGAAGGGATGAGCTGAGGGCGCTGGGCTGAGCCCCAGGCAGAGGATGCGCGGTGCTGCGGCGGTGATGCCATGTGGTTTGGTGTCTTCTGGCCAGGCCTGGATGCTCAGTTAAGAACATCCATGCACCCTCCCTGCGGAGTTGGGGGCGGGGGGACACAGGGTGCTCATGCTGGGAACGTGGGGCTCGTGCGCTCCCCTCCTTGCACCAGCCCCTCAAAACGCTCCGGAGCCCCGAGCATGTCCCGGACCCGCAGGACCCGCAGTGCCAGAGCAGGGGTGCCTGCTGCAGAGGTGGGGGCTGCTTTGCCAAAACTGGGGGCAGGATGATGACAGTGCTGTGGCAGAGGACAGTCCCGCTCCGGAACTGCAGGCTGAGCATCTGGGGATGCCATTCACCAGCAAAGCCCACCCTGCCGGTGGCCGTGCCCGTCACCGCGGGCAAGGTCATGTCATCCTATACAGACCTGCGGGCCCTGCCACTCTCCCCAGAACAAATCCCCTTAATTGAGTGTCTAATTAATACCTAAAAATACAGCCCGCAGCTGCTGCTGGAATCTGCCCTGCAGCAAAGGTGAGGCACTGGATCCGCAGTGATGCGGCCTCGTAACCTTGGGAAGATGCCCCAAGAGCATCGTGCGGGTACCTGGTGCCCTGGGGGGTGCTGTAGCGTGTTGGGGTGGCTCTCTCTATGCTCGGGTAGCTCGCTCCTCACCGGGGAGCTCTGCTGGCACTGGGTCTGTGGCTGCAAACTCATCTGCCCGCTCCCTGCATGTGGCACTTGGGTTTTTGTGATCATATGAGGTTCAGGCAAAGCGGAGCTGATGGAGCCTCTGTCGCTGTGCCATGCAGCTGCTGTCCTGTTTGCCCTCGGTGGCCGGGGATGGCCAGCCGTGCCGGCTGCAGCACATCCCTTCTGTGGCAGGCGCTGGCTTTCCTCCTTCTGATGCCTGCGGGTGCTGTGGCCGCTCCTCGCAGGGTGCCTCAATGATGATGATGATGCTGTTGGAGGCTTTCATCCCTTTTCCTGCTCCTGGGGGTCTTGTCTACTTCAGTGGCAAAACCGGGAGGGAGAGATCCTGCCCCCTCTGCCAGGTCCTGTCTTGGCTGGGATTTCTGGGCTCTTGACCCCTGGGCTGCAGACCCAGCCCAGGAATATGTTTAATCCATAGATTTGGGCTCAGGGATGTGCCAGAGTGGCTTGGTGTGGCTTGTCTTTGCTGTGGTGGTGGGCAGTGGTGGGCAGCCCTGGGACCCTGTGCCCCCCCAGCACCCCAGGGAGCAAACCCCTCGGCCGTGGGGCTGTGCAGCAGCAGCAGCTGGGTTTTGCTGGTGGAGCAAACTCCCTGCGTTGGGTTCCTGGTGGTGGGGGAGGAGGCATTTGCCTGCCCTCTTGTTCCTCTCGGTGGTAAATGTAAAATATATAAATTTTTTTATTATTTATTTAATCTTTTTTTTAAGGCTAGTGCGCTCAGCGCAAACCATACTGACAAAGGCAAGTGGAAACCCTTGCAACCCAACCCCAAATGCCCGGGCCAGCCGTCTCAGATGATTTGATGCAGAAATACTGTTTCACGCCTCAGAAGGTTAATTATGCATCGTTCACCCATTTCTGCTTGCCTTTGCTCCCTCTCTCCTGGCTGTTGCAATAATTTTATTTATTTATTTTTAAACAGTTTCACAGATTTCCCTTCTGGGCGACTCTGGAATTAACTCGATCAATGCACGCCTGATGAAGCAAAATGTAATTTTTCCCCGGAGTCAAGCCTGACTCCGGGACGGCTCCGGTGCCGCTGAAGAGCCGCCCGTGTGCGCTCTCCCAGAAAGAGGTCGTTACTGCCCGCAGGGCGAGCACTGGCTGCTCAAATTCCGAAAATCTTTCAAACTTTGCATTTCAGATTCGTAGCTCAGCTCCTGCACCAGCCTGGTTTCTGCCGGCGGAGGGTCAGGTGCCGAGCAAAAAGCAAAGCGCACATGGGAGAGCAGCACCAAACCCACTGCTGGGCAGGGGTCCCCATCCTGCACAGCGGGGTGAGGGGGGCTGCAGGGGGGGCGAGTGCCTCGGCGTGGTCGCGACGTGGTCAGTGGTTCTGCGGGAGCACTCCATCCCTTGGGCACTGACCGCTTTCGTCCTCCCGCGAGGGACTGCTGCTGTTCTTGGCAGCTGCCTTTGAGGTGAAAAAGAGCAAAAGAGCCCAGAAAGAAATAAAAAAAACCCAGGAACAGTGGCCTTGACCTTGTTCCAGGCAGCGGGACAGGGCTGCCCAGGTGGGCTGGAGGAGGGAGAAGGTGTGAACGCGAGATGCAAATGAGCTTTTCCAGCTCACAGCATTTTGAAACCTTATTTATTGTATTTTATTCATTTTTTTCTTTAACTTTTCTGCCCTCCGAGCTGTGCACAGGCACACGACCCCAGCCCAGGCCCTCCGTGGGTCAGAGGATGCTTTCCCAGCAGGGGGATGGATGAATCCAGGTGGAAAACCTCAGCCCTCGGGCTGCTGAGCGGGGCAAAGCGCTGGGACGGGGAGCAGGCTGGAGAGAGATCCCCTCTGTGCAGCCTTCCCTCCTTCCCAGGGGCGTTTTTCTTTTAAACAGAAAATTATTAATAACTCCAGGCTATTTTTAAATCACACGCCGGAGCTCGCGGCTGGTTTGCGGGGGACGATGCGAGGCAGGTGGCAATGCCTGGCCGGGGAGCGGGTGGCTCCAGTGCAGGAGCCAGCGGCTTGGAGTTGGGGGGAGCCCATCCCTGGGGATTTCCCCCCAGAATACCTGTGGAGGGGCACCCACACGGCTTGGAGGGTCGCAGGGGTACCCCAAATTCAACACCTTTGCAAAGCCGTGGTGGGGGCTGCTCAGCTCTCTGCCCCCCACCTGGCATGTGCTGGGGTGCGTGGGGTTGGGATGCTCCTTCAGCTGCTGCCGGCACCGAAAAAAATTCCCAGCCTTGGTAAGGGGGAGTCAGCGTGGGGAGCCCAGGGCTGCGGGGGCTCCCGTGGGAGAGCCTGGGGAAGGGGCTGCTGCCCCAGGGGAGGTTTTGAACCTTTCAGAGGGTTCAAAGCGAATTCCCGCACATCTGCTCTGCCGCAAAGATGCTGTGTTGGGCTTCGAACTGGCATGCTGGTTTTGAGCCCCAAAGGCAGAGGGGTGCCCAGGGCACCCCCAGGCTGGGACCTTTCACCGAGGAGGGTCCGGAGCCTGTGGCAGATGGCCCTGTGTGGCATGTCCCCATGTGGCATGTCCCCTCACTGCGAGCAGGGGCCACCAACGCTAATGCTGCTCTTTCCCCTCTGCCTGCCCAGGTCCCTCCGGACACAGCAGCCCCCTCTTAGCGTCGTTGCCTATCCCCGGCCGTCCCCTTCATCCCCCCTTGGACATCAAGCACTTTCTGACCTTCAGGCTCAACGGGACGTCACCGCTCAACCTCTTCCCCAACTTCAACACGGTGAGTCCCACAGGGGTGGGTGGGCATCGGCTGCCGGACCCCTCCTCCCTTGCAGGAGTTCCTCTTGTACATGGCACCACTTCTCAAACCCTGGAGGGTAATTTCTGTCTTAATTACCGGGGTCTTTGGCTGCTGGATGCTGGTGCAACACACCCGCCTTGCCCTTAGCTCGGAGCGGTTCCTGCCCAGCCATCACCCTTATATACCAGAATTAAAAAGATGGTGTATTCTAACCAAGATCAATTGGATTTTGCTCCTGGAATCAATATTAATAAAGTAGCTCTGGAGAGCAGTTAATTAGTTGAAAAATAAATAAATAAAAGGAAAGAAAGAAAGAGAAGGTCTATAAAGACACAAGGAGCATGGCTGGTGCTGCAGGTGTTGGGCGAGCCTGGTAGCTGTGGGGCTTCTCCTGCTGCCTGGCTGGGCTCAGGGTCCCCAACCTCGAACCAGAGGACCAAGTGCTTGGGTTATGCAGTTACACGTGTGTCTCTGCAGACGTTCTGTTACATGTCTAAATTGACATGGATGTGCCCAAAGACATGTGACAGTATCTCGGGTGTGAAGCGGTGTTTTCCCAGCTCTGTGCCTCTCTCCCCGGCTGCTGCCAGCCCAGCTCGGGTCTCCATCATCCACCCAGGTATTGCCCTGCGCCTCTTGCTGATGGGAGGGATGGGATCTGCTCCAGGAGCCCCTCTCTTGCCTTGCTTTGAGTCCCTGCCCTGGTGTTTCAGCCGCCTGGGGTTCTCTTGAGAGCGGGCTCCTGGCATCGCTGAGGAGCAGGTTTTGCTGTGCAGAGGGAGGTGGGGCGGTGGGGAGAGGGACCTGGGGCTGCTCCCCCCTGCAGAGGCACGGCTGATGTTTTTGCGTTTGGTAAATGCCTGGTTTTTTCCCTTGTGAGCCTGGAGCCAGGACTTTCCTGAGCTGCCTGCTTGCTCACCAGCCTTTTGTAAATGGCTTTGAGATTAAACGTGCTTGGAAGGTGCAAATTATCGCCGAGATCTTCAAAGACAGCCGTAGAAATTAAGTACAGGATTCCTGTTGCTGTTGAATGGGATTCAGCCATGTAACTCCTTTAAGCTCTCCTGAAATCCCAGCTTTAGCCTGTCTCTCCCCTGTGCTAACAAGCAGAAACAGAGGAGAGGAGGATTTTTTTTGATGCCATTAAGGTTGCTGCTCTTTGTCTGGGCTCCTTTTTATAGTCGCTGGACTCAATAGCTAACTTGAACCAGACCCTGTTGTTTGTTCTCCTTGGCTCCTGCCTGCCCCTGCCTTGGCACACGTCCTCCAGGGTTGTGTTGCTTTAAAAAAAAAAAATAACAATTTGGGAAATGAATCTCTTGCTGGAGCTGCCCAGCCCTGTCGAGCTGCTTCTGTGCTGGGTGGGGACTCCTCTGCCCCAGGGGGTGTTGGACATGGGGATGGAGGTGCTGGGGGCACCTTGAGTTCATTGCTCTGAGCTCACATCGGTGTGCAATATTAGCTGAGCGAAGCCAGCCCTGACTGTCTGGGGGTGTGAGCTGCCCCTTCGGGCTGTGTTTGTGCTGGAGAGGCGGCTGAGACTGGGAGTGCGAGGGGTTCAGCGTCGTGCATGGGCAGGCGGCTTCGCAGGGAGCCAGGGTAGGGTCCCGGCCCTCACGGTGTGCAGGGCTTGAGCATCCCTGCGCCCCAGAGCCGGGCAGGCAGCTCCTTGTTTCCCTGCCCAAGTCACCGTGATGCCAGGTCAGCCTGAGGCAGCTGAGCCTCAGGGGTGATTTAGGAGGCTGGGAGGGGGCATCACTCGGGGTATTCTACTTTTTGAGAGAGCTGCCATATCGGAGTTGCTATAAAAAGAAATCTGAGGGTTTGCCTTTGCTTACCCGGCGTTGCTGGTGATGCTGTGCAGGATTCGGCGCTGCCCCGCAGAGCAGGAGCAGTTTGCAGCGGCACAGCAGAACACTTTGCACTTTGAGCAGGTCACAAGGCTCCCACGAACCCAGCAGATGTTTAACTCTGGAACAAGCAAAACCTTTCCAAGCTGAGCTCTCCTGCCACTTTAACAACAACAGGCGGGGGGGGAAAGCCCTAATGCAACACAGAAGATGCGTTTCATGCTCAAAATGCCCTTTTGAGCTCTTGGGATGTTGCAGATCCTGAGGACCCAGCAGCACCTTGCAAACCACAACAGGAGACGCAACCTGAAGTGATGCTGTGTCCCTGTGAATTCCCGTTTCTGACCTCGGTGGGCGGCAGGGAGCTCAGCACAAGGATCGCTATTTATATCGGTAGGAACATCCAGGGATAAAGTAATGTGAGTCAATAAGAATTGACTATAAAACTGAGATCTTTATTCTCCAAGCGTGTGGTGCCCAAAGCCTGCCTCTGCTGGGAAGTGCCAGGAAGGGGCTCAGCCCACCTGGCTGCGGGTGCTGGTAGGTACCGCTGTGGCACAGACCCTCACCAGCCCCGGCAGAGAGCTGGGAACACTTTTTCATCGCTGAAACAGCAGTGATGGAGAAGCTATGGAGAAGTTGATGGTGGGTTTGTATTTTTATTCAGAGAGAAGTACAAGGGTTCTGAGGTGGCATCCGGGCTTTGGATGCGCTCGGTGCTGCGTGCTGGATGGCGCCAGGCTGGGCTTCCAGTGAAGCCCCCTGCGCATGGCAAGCAGACCGTGCTCGATGGAGCGAGGGGTGGCTGTGGCAAGGGGTTCTTCAGCCCGCCGGGGGTGCTCCATGGGGCTGGGTGCCCGAAGGCTTTTCAGGATGCGGTGCTTGCGTTTGCTGTGGGATGGCAGGAGCAGTGGTGCTCACCAGCTGCACTGGCTGTGGTGGGATGCGTGGGGCTGGGGTGAAGAGCCAGGCTGTGGTCCAGGGGTGCTCGTGGCTCCGCACCTGCCTGGGGTGGTCGTGGGCAGCATGGGTGCTCTGATGGGCACAACTTCTTGCTGCGCCGTGGGGCCAGGCGATGGGGGCTTTGCGAAAGCAGAAGTGGTGTAAAGACCGAGGTTGGTGCCATCGCCTCACGCCCCGGGAGGACGAGGGGGTCCTTTGCTGGCGCCGCTCAGCACCACTGCCCTGGAGTTGGTGCTTGGCCACAGCCCCGGTGCTGCTGGCTTCAATGGCAGGTTCAAGTTCAGGCCAGGACAGTCCCCAGCCACCTTTGCATCCTTGTGCCAGCATCCCCCTTTCCTCTGCATCCTCCTTGGTCCCCCAGCCCTGTTTGGTGCTCGGGGGGTGGATGAGCCCATGGGAGCCACCAGCCGGGTACTGGCAGCTGATGCTGCTGTGAAGGTTAGAGCCGTTTTTCTTTTCTTTGTGTGGAAAAGGTAGCTGTTTCTCTTGAAAACAAGTGCCGGCCCTGCTTCTGGCCACAGACAGGCAGCGCAGCGATGCTGCCTTTAGGACATTGCAATGTTTATCGTCAGGGGTGGAGCAGCATCTTTGCCATCTGTAGCTTCCTCCAGGTCTCCACTGAACTCCAAATGCTTCTTCGTTTATATGCCAGATAAGTGAGTAAAATTTCATAGCAAACAGGCACTTCATTAATCACCTGCTTTTACCATTCTGCTCACTCCTGGAAAGGAATTTGGGGTCTTGATAATGGCTCTGTTGTCCAGGCATGTGCCTTGAAGACTGATGCACCTGTCTCAGCAACGAAATAGCTTTGCAGAGAAATACGATCGCCTGAAAACCCAAGGCTCTACTGACAGCAGGACTCAGATAAGATAATCTTCCTATGCCACAGGGTAGGAGAACAATACTTGCATTATAGATTATAGCCGTGCTCGAACAAAGAGGTTATTCTTATTTCCAACGCCCCCCTTAATAAATGCATTTCGTTTAAAACAATTATGGCTTTTCGAAGAAGTTTGCTGCCTGGACTGAGGAATGACGCCGAGCCCCGGGGAGAGACAGAATCACCAGGGGCTGTCATCAGCCGGCAGGTATCTGCCCCGCCGGCAGCGGGAGCAGCGTGCGGATAACCAGCGCTGCTCTGCCTCCGCGCTCGCGCCCGCCGAGGTACCGGCAGCTGCGCTGTAACGTGTCGTCAGCCTTGTGGTGTGGTTAGGGCACGGTGCATACGTGCAGCCCGCGGTGGCTTTGCATGGGCACCCTGCCCCCAGTGAGCTGTGCCCGCGGCGGTGGGCACCGTGTCCCCTCCCCTGGCCCTTGCTGGGCTGTGCGGCGGCAGCTCTGCCCCCCCCTTCGGCTTTGCGCAGGGATGTGGCAGCTCCGTGATGCGGAGCACATGGAGGGTTAATGGCCGGCTGCCCATTTTGATCGCTTGTGCCCCCCGTTTTGGTGGTTTCCCCTTCTGCCAAGTCTCTCAGGAACTGGCGTGGCACTGGGAGGTTGAGGGCAGCAACTGGGAGCTCAAACAGAAACCGATAATTTGCCACCTGTGACCCTGGTGTCTGGTGGGGGGAGAGGGACCGGGGGGACACGCAGGGGAGCACGGTGGGGTTGGGGAGGATGGGGTTCCGTGGTCTGTGCCCACACAGTGGCCTCATCCCCTCTGCCAGACTACTGTAGGCATTTGGACCCTGCAGATTTGGGGGTTTTTTGGAATTTTTTTTTAAAAAAAGTCCAAGAACGGGCATCAACAGAAGGCAGGTTGCCCTGTGCGGGGGGTGTCCCCGAGGCCAGTGGGGCTCCTCTGCAGCCCCAGCCGCTCGCTCCTTCCAGACCCCAACCAGGCATGAGCTCTGCCGGCATTTGCAGCGGCTCCTCGGCGAGCGTGGTGGGTAGGGGGGCTCGCCGCGTCGCGGTGCCATGCCAGGGCAGCCAGCACGGCACGGCACCCAGCCGCCCTCTGCCTTCCTTCCCCTTCCAGATGGACCCAGTGCAGAAGGCGGTGATCAGCCACACCTTCGGCGTGCCCGCCCCGCTCAAGAAGAAGCAATTCATCTCCTGCAACATCTGCCACCTGCGCTTCAACTCGGCGGTAAGCAGGGCCGGTGGGCGCGTGGGGCCGGTGCCAGCGCCTGTGGCTCGGCAGGAGCATCCCGCGGTGGGGATGCCCGGCGTGCAGGTGGCAGCTCCTGGGAGCTCTGCCCTCCCTCGCTCTGTGCCTGCTCTGGCTGGTGTTTCCACCGACATCTCCCTGCCCGTGGGCCCAGGCGCTCCCGATGCTGCCATGTCCTCTGTTTGCTGTCCTGGCTCTTTTTGCTCCTTGTCATTTTGTTCAGGTCTGTTCCCTGCTGCCTTGGTCTCGGTGTTTGTGCTTAAGCTGCTTTATCAGCCTGTGCAATTCATATCTGGTCCTTGGGAGCTGAATATAATCTTCCCTGCCTTGGCTTGCCAGAGCTCTGGTGTGATTGTTTTTTTTTTCCCCAGCTTTTTAGTCTAAGTAAATCAACCACCTTGTAGAGGGGAGGAAGGAAACATTCATTCATCCCCGCGGTAATGAATTGCACACAGCTGATCTTTGGTGGGGAGAATTGATAAAAAGGTTTGAAAGGGAATTCTCGCTCGAAGCTGGTAGGAGAGGGACGGGGCTTTGCTGGGAGTGGAGCGGCAGGAGCCTGCTCCGCACGGGCAGCAGCTCGGAGCCCTTCGCTTGGGTGGCACAAGCCCATCTGCCCCCTCCTGCCACCGCTGCGTGCAGGGCAGCGATGGAGGCAGGAGCCTCCCACGCTCAGCCCAGCCCGGCACATGTGTTACCAGCCTGGGAGCATCCCCTGGCCTCGGCTGTCCCTTCCCGGAGGAGCGAGGCAGCGCTGAGCCCCCGTGCCCACGGGACGATGCCCCCGAGCGTGGTCTCATCTGCCGGAGCTGCCTGCGCGCTCGGTGTCTGGCAGCGCACGGGCTGCCAGGAGCTGCTCTCGCCTCCCCGGGGCAGCTGTGCCCTGGCCAGCCTGGCTCTGCCTCCCACCACGGTGCTGGCCCAGCCTGGCTGAGCTGTATCAGCACAGCCCGGGGCTGGGCGCTGCCCTGCCAGCCAAAGTCAGCGTTTCTGGGCTTAATTATTCTGCTCCGCAATGAAGCGGCTCAGGGAAAAGCATCGCTTTCCTCTTCCATGCTGCATCCTGGCTGGAAGCGCGGTGCTGGGAGAGTCGGTCCCTTGTGGGCAGCCTGAGCCGCTCGCCCCCCACCCTGCCCGTGTCCCCCCCGCCGAGGTCACATCTGCGGGAGAGCACGTGCTGGTGCAGACCCTCACACGCCACTCGTGTCCCTGCGCAGAGCGGTGCCGGGTGACCTACTTAGGCTGCAGCCCAGCCCCGTTATCTGGTGGGAATTTATTGTATTTGCTAATGAGGCCCCGTGCTCGGATGGGCCGTTCGCGTTCCCACGTACCCAGCATCGCTGCGCAGCCCCGGACACTGTTCCCAGCCCCTGGAAAGCCATGGGGGGAGGGAAAGGATGCTTCTTCCTACCGAGCACGGGGAGCCTCAGCCGGCCTCTGAGAATGCCGTGCAAATTAATCCGTGCTACTCAGTGGTACAGTGTCTTAATTCATATTGGATTTATAAATCACGAAACTGCGGTTGTTTTTAGGGACAATGCGGCATTGTCCCTGACTGCAGCGTACACAAATGTTCGGGTGATTTTCTTTTGTGTATGTTTTTATCAGTTCGGTGCAGGCATGAACCCATCAACGTGCACTTCATTATTCAGCATTTGCTGGGAGAAGGGAGCTCGTGAATGTAAATTGCATGTCAGACACCCGTTAGGTTACAATGGCAGACGTGTCCTCCCCGCCAATGTACTTTTTTATTTTATTTTTACAGCTAGCAATTCATTGCATGTTTCTGAAGCCGTAAATTTTGCCTGAAAGCTTCTTTAAAAAGTGACTTGATGCATTTAATCGGAGCGGGGTCCTTATCTTGGGCGTGCAGTGCGGTGATGTCTTAGCAAAGTGATACCTTGGCCCGAATACATTTGTGTGCAGAGCGGTCTGGCGGGAGGAGGAAAGCAGCTTTGTGCTGCACCCAGCTAAAAATACAACCTTTGAGGCAGCCCTGGCCCCAGGGAGGATGTCACCAGGGGAGGTGGCTGCACTGGAAACGTGTTGAAGCGGCCACGGCTCGGGGCTGACCCCTCCGCCCGTCCTCCCTGTGTCCAGCCGGGTGCCCGGCCGCAGCACCGACACAGCCGTCCCCATCTCTCCCTCCCCAGAACCAGGCAGAAGCCCACTACAAGGGCCACAAGCACGCGCGGAGGCTGAAGGCCATCGAGGCCATGAAGAACAAGCAGAAGGCGGTGGGGGCTGCGGCGGGGGCCACCGGCCGGGACGGCACAGCCGACTTTGCCCCCAGCCCCGAGGGCAGCGGGGAGCCCAGCAGCACAGGTACACGGGCAAGGGGTGTGGGGTGTGTGTGTCCTGTGCCAGCAGCATGTGACACCGGAGCGAGTGACCTGGCCGGTTCCCGGTGGTGTTCGCGTTCCCAGCCCTGCAGCATCCCGAGGAGCCCGATTAAATCCTGAACCGCAGCTGCCTGGTGCCTGAGCATCCCCCCGCATCCCGCTGCTGCTCGGGCTGCGATTAGTGCAGCGTAAATGCCACCGCCAGCGTTAATAAATGAGCTTTTGTGCTCCACGGGGTCCACAGCACGGCTGGCTGGGGGCAGTGGCGCGGGGAAGGGGTGGAAATCCAGCCCAGGAGCCCCTGGGCAGGTCACGCTCCAGGGGGTACCTGGCCCCTGTGCGTCCCTGCAGCGCTGTGGGGAAATGGTGCGCAATTCCCCTGGGATTTGGTGTCTCTGGGAGATGTTCAGAACGGCTGTGGGAGGGGCAGTGTCCCCTGACCAGGGCTCTGCTGCCGTGCAGGGATGGGGCTGGTGGGAGCCAGCAGCACCGGAGCTCACCCGGGCGTTTGGGGAGCCAGCCCCGCCGAGCCGGGCAGCACCGGAGCTCACCCAGGGGGTTGTGCTGATCCCGGCTGCCCTGAGCTGCAGGGAAATGCCGTGTCAGGAGAGACCTCGGGAAGAGCCATCCTTGAGGGGATGAAGATGAGCAAGCCGTGCCTGAGATGGCCTTGGGGAGGGCGAGGGTGCTCGCTGGACTCCAGAAACCCCGTTCAAGCCCAGAGACCTTCCCCTTTCTGCCCATTTCTTTCTTTTTTCCCCTTTCCCCCTTTCCTTTCCCTCCTGCCAGCTCAAGCCAATGGTCTGCAGGAGCCTGAGGGGGAGTGCAGCAGCCTGGGGCTTGTGCCCGGTGCCGAGGAGTCGCCAGGCGAGCTGCCGGGCAGTGTCGCCCCATTGGGCTCCCCGCCGGCCTCGGAGCTGTCGGAGGGCACCTCAGATGCCACCAGCGTGGCCTCCTCGGCCGCACAGGCAGCTGAGGCGCAGGCAGCCGAGTCGGGCAGCAGCATCAGCTCAGCCCCCGAGAGCGAGAAGGAGGGGAAGAAGAGCAAGCAGCACCTGTACTGTCCCACCTGCAAAGTGACCGTCAACTCCCTGTCCCAGTTGGAGGCTCACAACACCGGTAAGGGCATTGGGGATGGGGGGATGGGCCCCCTCGCAGTTCCATCCGTGCACCGCCCCGAAACGGCAAGCGTTAATGAATATTGTCTTCATTAGAAAGGGGTTCGTTAAGGTGGCTTGCAAAGATAAGTGGTGGCGGTGTACCTGTGCTGCGACTTATGGAGTGAATTTTAGCAAGGTCAAATGCTCTCCTATTGTTCATGTCGCTTAATTAAAGACAATTTTCAGATGCATTTAATCAAGTGATTGGAGGCTACTTTATATTCCATTGCAGTGTGTTTTTAAGCTGGTAGTGACCTGAGTGCCAGTGCCTCTTTCAGACCCAGGATAATCCTTCCAAAAGCAGCTCCGCGGTTCGGGCTCGTGGTTGTTTTGAGAAGCCCTTTGGGAATCTCACGAGCTTTGGAGCCCAGCAGCAAGCGGAAGAAGACTCGAGGCAGGCAGGAGTCTGGGGGGGGTGGTGGTCCTCTGAAGCCTGGGGATGGCTGGGCCCCCCCCAGGGGTGACAGCCGTGGTGCAGGGGACCCTCGGTGGGGTCTGCAGCGCCAGCTCCTGGCTCACCCCTTTCTCGGGAGGATGCTAAACAAGGATGGGCACCCCAATTTTAAAGGGAAGGGCCTTCCCTCCCCCAGTTCAGCAAGAACTGGGAACCAGTTCCCCCAGCCCCAGCTGCCTGCCGGGGCGGCAGCAGCAGCCGTGCGCAGGGTTGGCTCGGGACACCGCTGCGGCTTAGCTGCAAATGTGTCCTTTTGCTTTTGTCAGCTCCGGTTACAAGTTTAGGAGCTGATTTGAGGAAAAAGAACAAACAAACAAACAAACAACATGTTTGCAGGCTTGTGCTCCTCCATGGCTGTCACATGGACTCGGGCTCCTTGCTTAACGCCTTAAAAAATAGAATGAATTAGCGGGGGTTTCAATTACTTGCTCACCCCCACCCCGCCGTGCTGGCGCTGGCAGGGGCAAGACAGAGCGCCCTGTCCCCAGGTGTGTGAGGATTTCGGGTTCCTCCTTCCCCTCCTCCTGTAACCCTGTTGAGCTATTCCTGGCTCTGCGGCCGGATCCTCTCTGACCTTGGGCACAGCTGAGATGCTGCAGCATGGCAGGCAATGTGTGCCCGGCTCTGCAGACTCTGCTAACGCCCGGGGACAGGCGACAGGCTCCAGCACATGCTTAAAATAGCAGTTTCTCCAAAGGTCTGGCACATGAAGAGCAGGGGAGGTGGGGGGGGATGTCTCCGAGAAGCTGAGCATTGCTGGTCTGCCTGCGAAGTGCAGCTGGCCACGAGAGCTTGGCAGGGTTTGGGAATGGGCTGCTGCATCCCTGGGAAGAGTCCGGATTCTCAGGCAGGTCCCTGTCCCCTCTGCCTGCCAGTGCTGCCGGGCACGGGGGTTGGGGGGGATGCGCGGTGCTGTCAGGCGGGTTGCTTGGAGGGCATCCTTCTTGCTGCTGCGGTGCTGGGTTTGTTTGCAACGTCAGCGTTCGCTGAGCATCCCCTCTGCCACCCAGGCGCCAAGCACAAGTCGATGCTGGAAGGTCACAGCACCCAGATGCGGCGAGGCCGAGGCAAGCTCCTGTCCCGGGCAGGGCACAAATCCAAGCGGATCGGCAACAAGGGCAGCATCAACATCCAGAACAAGGCGTTTCACTGCCAAGTGTGCGAGATCTACGTGAACTCGGAGACCCAGCTCAAACAGGTGACGATGCCAGGCCGGTGCATGCCTGCAGAGCCCTCTGGGGGGCTTGGGGTGGGGAGGGGTGGCGTAACCTGACTGTTCCCTGCAAGAAGCTGCTGGGCATCCCCCGTGGACCCCAGTGGCGTGGTGCTGTGGGTCTGCCCTCGCTGTCGCGGCTCTGGGTCACCCGGCCATTTTCCTCTCGCAGCACATGAGCAGCCGGAGGCACAAAGACAGGCTGGCGGGGAAGCCGCCCAAGCCCAAGTACAGCCCCTACAACAAGCTGCAGAAGAATGCTGCCCTCGCAGTGAGTATTCTCAAGGTATCTGTCTCCCTGCTCGTTACCCACCTGGTTTGCTCTCCGAAACGTCGTTTGCCACGTTAGCCATCTCTTGCAACAAGAAACAAAAGGGCTGCTTTTCTTAAAGCCTTGGTTCCCGTGATACAGGGAGGGCGGGCTATAGTGGTGACAGGAGTTTCCAGTCTTTATTCCCGGGAAGGAAAGCATGGGAATAACTCGGGAGTCCTCTGGCAGCAGCGCTTGGGATTCTTCCACCTGTTTTTGTGGTTTCTGAAGGGGAGAGCTGTGGTGGTTGGGTGCTTGGGGCTGGCACGGCTCAGTTGAATCAAGCCTAAGTGTTTGCTCGCAGAGCCACACAGCTTAGCGGAGAGTTTGGCAGCAAAAGTCATCCCAGGGCACCAGAGGAAAGCACTGATGCAGAAAACAGCCCAGGCATTGCAAAAGCCAGGGTAGGGGGCAGGTCTGTGGGCTGGCGGGATGGGGCTGAGGTGACGACGGGGGCATCCCTGCGTGCCCTGACCTGGCATGGGATGGGATGGAGTGCATGTTGGGTTGGGGCCAGGGGCTGCATTTACTGCAGAGACGCGTGGAGAGCTCAGCTGAAAGCAAACATGGGCAGGGGCTGCTGCGGGGCTGCCTGCCTGGCCGGGGGAGCTGGGGCTGGGGGCTCTCCTCCAGCTGGGTGCCTCACGGTGTCTCTTCCTCCTTCCCCGCAGTCCAAGCTGGCTTTGCAGAAGCATCTCACCAAAACCCTGGCAACCCGCTTCTTGCCGAGCCCGCTCACCGCAGCCGCTGTCTGCGCCATGCCTGGCCCCCTTGCCCTGAGACCAGCCACTGCCACCACACTCTTCCAAGCCCCGATCCTCGGACCAGCCCTTTTCCGAACGCCACCAGCCCACGTCCGCACCACGCCGGGCCCCATCGTCTTCGCACCCTACTAGAGCCGCTCGCCCGCCGAGGGTCCATGTGCCGCGGACCGGGCTGTGCCGCGGTGGCTGCACAGTGCAGGGCGGCACTGCCGGGTCAGCTGTTCTTCTGGCTGGTGGGAAACCATAGTCATAGACCTCAACCCCGGCTTCTCCTTCGCTTTGAGTGGGCTCCTGCTGGAGCGAGATACCCTGGCAAAGCCCAGCCAGCCCCGTCGTGCATCCCTGCCACTCCCCCTGCCCATGCCAGCGCCGTGCTCAGCAGAGGAGCCCATCGCACAGCTGGGCGGCACGCAGGAGACGATGGTGCCCGAGTCACCGGGACCATCTTGCGGCCAGGGACTGCCTGGCCCTGGCCCGCTGGCTTCTTGTTCATCCCCCTCCCAGTTGCCAGACTGGAAGAAGAGGAGCTGGTTGGTCCCTGGGGGAAGGAGCATCCTTCTGGCAGACTGGTCCCTGCTAGCCCAGTGGGAAGGGAACTGCGATGGGAGCCTCAGCCCAGCTCTTCCTGGGTGAAATGACCCCAGCACAAGCAGAAAGGCGGCAGTTCCCCTCTCAAACCGGGCTGGCTGTGCCCTCGCCAGCCCCACACTTGCCTGTGCTGGCTGGGGGCTTCCATGCTGCCCACCAGCCCCCTACGCCCCACAACCCCCTACGTCCCACCAGCCAAAGAGCCCCTGCGGCGGCAGGCACCGGCCACACTGACCGTACCTTCACTCCGAGAGCAATAGCCGAAGCCCAGGGCCGGTGCCTCCTCCCTCCGAAAGCACAGTGCCCCTGCCCTGGCCCCCAGAAGCACACAACTTGGGCACGCATCCAGCCCATCCAGCCCATCCAGCGAGGATGGGAGAGCCGGGCCACCCGGTGCAGGCTCCCCGAGGAGATGTCCCTGTGCTCGGTGCCAGCTGTTTGCCTCTGTCCCACCCGTGGGGGACAGCCCTGCCCCTACCTCCCAGGAGATGCTGTGTGAGGCTGAGTGAATGTCCCTAAAGCACTTTCGGTTCTCCAGTGAAAGGCAACGCTGCTGCTCGCCTGCTGGCCAGCTGCCATGTCCAGCCCTGCAAACCCCGTCCCTGTTAGGAGCTTCCAGGGAGTTACCGATGATTCCCCAAAACAAAGGTGTCCCCAGCAGCCCGGACAATCAGGTACAAAGGAGCAGGCAGCACCCGTAGCCTACGCCTGGCACTCTCCCTGTGGTGCTCCCGTCGTAGCCTGCAGAAAGCTGGGCTCGCAGGGACCCCGAAGCCGTAGCTCTGCTTTTCACTGTGCTCAGAAAGCCCAGCGCTGACCTGGTCTGAAAACTGTAACTGTGGCGCTCCGGGTTTGCAGCGCGCTGCTGTAAATAGAAATATGCAGGAAAGTTGCGACCCAAATGGACCTTACGCTGGAGTGACAACCCACCCCGATCTATGCAATCCAGGGGGAGCAGCTCACCCACCGCGTTTGCTGTCTGCGTTTTACTTTGGTGCTCACGCTGTCTGGACAGCCAGGAGTTGTGGTCTGAGCAGAAGAAAAACAACGCGACGCTTGGCTCTGTGCAGACAATTCCCTTCCCGTCCTCTGGCCCACTCGGGAGACCTCTGCTGTGGGCCACGTTCTCTCCCAGCCCTTGGGAAGCGGCTGGTCGGTTTGTGGACCTGGGAATCCACACGCACAAGCACACATATCTGACGCCTTGGCCCTAAGAAACACCTGGATTTCACGAGTATTTTGCCCAGCACGTTCCACCGATGCTCAGGATGGGGTCCTGGCAGCGGGAGGTGAATGGGAACCGGCCAACGGGTAACTCACATGGCTGAAATGCTTCTGCTTCCCAGAGCTGGTGGGAAGGAGCTGGAGCCTCGCGCGAGGGCAGGAAACCTGCACAGAGGGAGCGGGGCGGCACGGAGCCATACGCCTGCGTCTGGAGGGCCTGTTTCTCATGCCATGGGTGGCACGGACCCGTGGTGCCACTGCTGCGCTCCTGCCGCAGAGGACAGGAGTGTGGGGGAGCCCCTGGGTACGGATGCATCTGCTCAGGGCATCTCCTGTCCACCCCAGGGAAGGAGGAGGGTGGAGAGGGGCCACCAGGAGAAGATCCAAGCTTGTATGGAAGGCTGGAGGTAGACACAACCGAAAGGTCTTGCGGTGGCGGTGGGAGATATGACTTGGAGCGCCAGCTGAGGGAAGGCAGGCTCCCAGCAGCAATGGCTTTGACGAGGACAGGGAAATGGTCCCGCAGCCCAGGGGACACGCAGCCTGGACCCTGCGACCCACAGGACAGGAGCCTCTGCTGGCTGGGACCCATGGGCAGCAGAAGGGACGCAGCTCCAAACAGCGCCGCAGTGCCAAGCAGCCCGTGGTCAGCTCAGCTCCAGCCCTCCCCCTGCTCATCTCACTGTGCTCTTCCCCAGGCCACCTCACCGGTCACTTCCAGCCCTGGCTGCCAGCAGAGAAGGGCAGCGTGTCCCCTCCTGCAACGTGCCCACCAGCCTCAGGAGCCGGGAACAGCCAGCCGCGGCTGTGCTCCAGCCTGCAGGAGCCGCTCGACACTGGTGGGTCGTTCCCCTGCGTTTTGTTCTAAAAAGCCTGTGCTGGAGCCAGCAGCGGCTGCTCCAGTCACCCCTCCACCAGTGGAGTCCTAATACACTCCTATACTTGGCACTTTAACCCCTTGAAAGCCATTCCTTCTAATAACAATAATACTGCAACGAGCTGCATAAGAACACACTCCCTCTATCGCATCCCCCGGCTCCAGAAACCCTCCCCGCTCCTGTGCTATCCAAAGCATTTACTGCCTTTGACTTAGCGTATGCTGTACTAGGTAGTAGGGCATAGTCCATAGCGCTCAATAACGTGTGCCCCTCTGTAAATAACCTTGGAGTGATGTGAACAGTTTGATTAAAAAAAAAAAAAAAACAACAACAACCAAACAACAAACCAAACACACAAAAAAAAATCCCACAAAAAATGGAATAAACAGACTCTAGGGACTTGGCCAGTACCCCTCCTATAATGTTCATTGTATATTTTTTTGATGTACTATAACTGTTGGGGAAAAAAAAAAAAAAAAAAGGAAAATATTTTGATAACCGAATCTCATCGCTTTATTGTGTTACTCAGTAAATAAAAGGAACAAGTATAAACAAGCCAGGGCTTTCTTGTCTTTTTTTTTTTTTCTCCCCCTAGATCCAGACTAGCTGACGGGAACACATGTTGCTGGGCAGTGCGGGGACACCTTTCCCTTGTCTTGTGGCGGTTCTGAGAGGAGAGTCAGCACCGTGACAGATGGGCAGCGAGAGCTGCCAGAGCCCTAAGCATCGGGGCGTGCAGGCTAAGCACAGTGCCAGCTTCTCCAAGGTCATGATTGAGTCTGCACTGAGGAAGAGGAGGGCTGCAGTGTGGTGGATGGGCACCCTGCCCTCAAAAACAGCACCTTGCCCTGCACTATATATTTACTAGGGCAGGACAACTGAATACTCCTGCACATAAAGGAGCAGTAGGCACTGCAGGTAAGGGGCAATCTGCCAGGAACTCTGCTGCAGCACCGCAGAGCCAGCTGGGGTAGGACAAGGGAGAGCTGCTCTGACAGCGGCTGAGCTGGAGGCAGGGCCAGCAAATGGGCTCTTCTGACATGGTATCAGTAAACGTAAAACTGGAGCAGCTCAAGAGTGAGGGAATTGTTTCCTCTGGCCCGGCTGTGCTTGGCCATGGAGCTGATCCCCACCTGCTGGCCAGCCCCACTGTGCCTCCTCTCCAGCAGGCCCGCCGGCCTGCTAGCCTGTGCCTGGAGAGCGGAGGGATTCGTGGGGGATCCTGGCTTTCCTGTAGCACCTCCAGCATCTGCAGGGGCTGGGCAGTGAAAAGAGCAGTCCCTGTCCCAGTGCAGGGAGATGGCTCACCTCTCTCATCCTCAAAGAGCAGCCCCAGCCCTGGGACGCCCATTCCTTGTGCCACCATGCTTCCCGCAGGCTCCGTGACACCCAACAGGCTTGGCAGGAGGTATGTGCAAGGGAAGTAGGGAGGTGAGGGAGGGGAGGTGGCAGTGGAAGGGAAAACAAGGCTCAGCCATCCATGGATCCGCTGCCCTTGTTCTTGCGACTCAGGGGAAAAGCAGACTTGCTTTGTGGCTGTGTCATTTTACTGGCCAGGTAGATGAACGGCTCGATCAGCGTATGCCGGTCAGCCACAGACACCTCCCACAGCTTCACCTTCTCGCCCTTGGCCCAGTGCTGGGCTGCGTCATGGTCCACCCGGCGCTGCTCCTGCAAGTCACACTTGTTGCCCAAAACCACGATGGTGACCTGTTCAAAAAAGGGCAAGAAGAATCCCTGAAGGTACCAAAATGCAGAGCTGAGCAGTGCTGTCTGGCTCTGCCTCAAGGCCCTGGGTGCCAGCCCAGTCCTGCAGCTAATTCCTTCTCCATGCTAAGGCTCCCTTCTGGCAGCTTCCCCTTCTGTTCGGGTCTGTGTGTCTCAAACCAGCCCAAAAGCGGGAGGGCCTGCTGAGCACTTAGACACTCAGAAGGCATCCCAGGACAGCAACCAGTTACAGTTGAGAGTCTAACAGAACAGGGAAACAGGGAACCCTGTCATCGACTTGTGACAAGCTAGAGAAAAGGGGAACCTCTGGGTGCGAGCTTGAACAAGGGGAGCAGATCCCACTTTGCAGCCCCTTTTCCCTGGGATTCTCACCTCTTTCTTGTCTTTGGACTTGTCAATCTCCTTCTTGAGGAGCTCCACTCGCTTGAAGGACTCCTTGCTGTCAGTGCTATAGACCAGCACGTAGCCATCCGTGCAGGAGAAGCAGTGCTTGGGAAGCTCCAGGCCATCCCGCAGGCCCCGCGTGTCGTAGAAGCGCACCTGCTCACGCACCCCCCGGTCTGTCTCAATGGAGCCCACGTAAATGTCCTCCTGTGTCTCAATCATCTCGGAGCCTGCCAGAGAGGGGGCAGGGGGGACATGGGGACCCTGGCCCAGGAGCTGGCCGCGGCACAACCCAGAGACCTGTCCTGCCAGACACAGGGCAGGACAGCGAAGCTTTCCTCCTTCCCCACTGCGTGTTTGGGGGGTCTCCAGGCACAGCCCTGCCCAAGGGGGCCAGGCCCTGCCCCCCCGCAGCAGGGGGCTGCCCAGCACCCAGCAGAGCAGCCAGGCGGGCCCCCTCCCCCCCCCGACTCACCAACCACATGGTTCCCGTACAGGAGCTGCTCCAGGATCGAGGTTTTCCCAACAGAGGCCTGGCCGCACACGACCACCTTGCAGCTCTTCCCCATGCTGCCTCACCCTGGGCTGCCGGAGGGATCCGCCTGCAGGACAGGGCACTCAGGGGGGGCTGGGGGGCCGGGGGGCTGCCAGCGCTGCTCGCACCCACGGCCCTGGCCCGGGACACGGGCCCGAGGGGAGGCCGGACCCAGCCCGGGGGGCGACACGGGCCCGAGGGGAGATCGGACCCAGCCGTGGGGGGGACACGGGCCCGAAAGGCGGCTGGACCCAGCCGGGGGGGAAACACGGGCCCGAGGGGAGATCGGACCCAGCCCGCAGGTGCCGGAGGGGATGCAGCTGTGCCCACAGCCAGTGCAGGCCTGAGGGGCGAAGCGGCCCGGAGGGCAGCCTGCGGGACCGCCCGGGGAAGCGCTGCGGCCGGGCCGGGCCCGGGGACCGGCGGGGCCTCACCTGCGCGGTGGTGCCGGCGGCGGAAGGGGCGCGGCGAGGCCCGGCGGACTCACAGCGCCCTCTGCGGGCGGGCGGACTGAGGCCTGCCGGGATCCCCAGCCTGCGGGGCCAGCGCTGAGCGATCGGGCAGGGCCCCGGTGCCCGGTGCCCCCTCCGGCCGTCCGGGCCCACCCCCCGGCCCCCGCCTCCCGATGGCGGGCGGACCCCACAGCCGCCCCGCCCCGCCCGAGCGCCGCTCTTGCCGGCCCGCGCGCCGCCGTCGCTGTCCGCGGCAGCCCCGCCCCTTCCGGCGCCGCGCCCGCCCCCGTCCCGCCGCCTGTCCCCAGCCCGGCCCGGCGGTAAGATGGCGGCGGCGGCTGAATGCGATGTGGTCATGGCGGCGCCCGATGGACCCGGCGAGCTGGAGAACGAGGAGGAGACGCGGAGGTAGAGCGGCTGCCGCGGGCCGGCCTCGTCCCGCCGGGCGGGGGAGGGAGCGGCCGGGTCCCCGCAGGCAGGCGGGGCCGGGGGCTGGCTCCCTGGGCCGGGGCCCGGCGGGCGGGTGAGGCCGGGGCAGCCGGGGGCGGCCCTGGGCCGCGGGGAGCGGGAAGGGGCCGGGGCGGCGGGGCCCGGGGCCTCGGGGCGGGGGAGCCGCAGGTGCTTGGCCGGACCGGGTAGGGTTCCCCCGGCCCCTCCGTCCCGGCTGTCCCGGGCTGCCAGCAGCGGGGCTGGGGGGCGCCCCGGGGTGCGGGGCGCCGGGCAGGGTGCGCTCCCGGCGGGCTGCGGCAAGGCCCTGCGCGGGGCGGGCCCTGAGGGCAAAGGCCTTTCTCCCAGCCCAGCCTCGTCCCGCGGGGAAGCCGGGGCTGCTCCCACCGGGGCTCGGCGGCGAGGGCCCACCCGGCGCTGTGACATGCCACATGCGCGGCGGGGCTGTGCGTGCTGCTTGGCGACGCTTATTTTGGGATGTCTTGGCTGCACGTTCCCATGTGAGATCTCATGGCCTCTGTGTGTACCAGGATTAGAACATACACCCTGTCGTGGAGTCGGGCTGTCTTCAGTCAACTGGAGCTTGAGTGTCCTAGAAATACAATTAACGTTATTTCTGTCTCGAGGCCACACGGGCTGGTGGTTGAAGAGAGCTTTTTCCCATCGCTGAGGACGAGGAGGAAAGGATTAAACTGGTGTAGAAGGTGAAGCTTCTAACTCCTAGATATGAGTGCTCTTTGCTGCCTCATCATACCCAGTTCTCTTGTCCCTGGTACCGTTTGAAACCTACACGTAGCAATTTTCACTCTGTCCTGACATGCTGTGAATAACGGGGAAAATATCACTTGCAGGTGAATGTTTGGGCAGAGTCCTGCTCTGAAAATGTTAGTGTAATTAAAGAGCTGCTTCAGCCTCCAGGAACTGGTTTATTTCTAAAGCGATCTGGTGCACCTTGCCCAGGGGAGCAGACGGTGTCATCTGAGGCTGGGGGTGGTGGGAATCCCAACCTTTCTTGCATGTTTTCTTCTCAAGAGCACGTGAGCTGGTTCCCAGTAGCAGCTGAGTGTTGCAGTCTCTGCAGGCGGTGAGATGGGAAGGTCCGATGTCTAGGAAACTCCACTGGTTCTGCAGCATCTAACGCTGGCAGTTGGTTATCTCCTGGGGAACTGGGGAGGAGAGAACTATTTCTGTAGAGGGTGAGGCAATTGCTCTAGAAAATTATTCAGCGGATGGAATCAAAAGGAGACAACAAAACCGAAAGCGGCCTCTGAGGAATAGCATTTTCAAAAGAATATTGATGGCCTGAGGTGTGTTGTGATGCTTGTTTACTGTTAGAAAATGAAGGCTTGAGGAGGCGTGCTGGGAAGGAGCTGGCTTCCTGGTGATGTCATTCTAAAGAGTTAAATTAAGTGTTGCTGAGGAGGCACCTGGATGTTGTACATAGGCTTCCTCCAAATTGCATGGCCTCTGAAGTTGGGAAAGCCCTCTTTATGGGTAACTCATTGCTTCCCCTGGGCTAGTTAAATGTGGTGTTTGAAGTGTTAAAAATACCCAAATGTAAAAACCATGCTGAAGGCGCAGTCATCTCCTGGTAGTGACCTCTGTCATGTTCCCGTGCCTTCCTCCTTCCCAAGTTTCATTGCAGAAGCGATGGGCGCAGCAAACCAGTCATGAATAGGATGATCTTGGGAAAGGCTGAGCAGGTGCAGAAAAAGAGTAATTCGTGGGCAGCGTTCGGTCCTTGCCCCACCGAGGGGAAGGTTCAGCTCTAACAACAGAGGCAGTCTCGGACATCTGAGTTTTTTCTTGGTGTCTTAAGGCCGGTGCTGTACTCTGACTATTACCATGCAGTGCTTTTGTTAGGTGCTTTCACAGGGTTTCCTTTTTTTTGTTGTTGTTGGAAATATTGCTCCTTTACCTTGGTAAAAGAAATGTGTGGGTAGGAGATGCTCTAAACAATGCTATGATTCTACTTCCAGGGTTTTTTTTTTTGGATGCTCAGAAAGTGTAGGCCTTACACACACGTGCCTTTCTGCCAGCTGGGGTAGATTTTCCAGGGGTCCTGTGCATTAATCTCTTCTCTACTTTGGCCCTTCCTTGCTTACATCAGTTGCTTAACTTCTGTGGCTCAGGGGATCTAATGTAAGTTAGAGTGATAGTCGCTGTATCAGGGAGAGTAGTTGGAGGCTTAATTAGGTGTGTAATGTTTGTAAAACCCCTTACAAGGGCTATGCAGGCATTCCACATTAATGGGCATGCACAGGCATACACCTGAATCCTATTTAGTACAGCCTTTATGATGTGTCTGTGCTAGCTTCTTTTAAAAATAGAAAAAAAATAAGTGAAAACCTTTTCTGATTCATTGCTGTAAGTCAGCATCAAGGGTTTGACCGTGTTCTGTACTTCTGTTTAGGAATTACAGTATGACAAGATGCAGATAGTTTGCTTAAGGACTCACCTTTGTGTAAATGCGTGATTCTGTTCTCTGTGGCCTAGTAAAAAATCAGGAAAATAGCAAAAGTGGGGTTCTGTATTTCAGAGTGATTGTAACTAATGCACCGAAACAGCTGAAAGCATGCCAAATGGCTCACTCACAGGTTGTTTAAGGCACGGGAATAGAGTGTGGTCACAGGATAATTATTGTCTGCTGCAGCATAAATTGTGGGGGCCCTTATGGAAAAGGGTTGATGTAATTGTGTTAATTTTATCTTCTGGGTAGCGGTGCTGTTCGTGCCGGCTCCTCTGCTGGGGAGCAGCTGATGAACAGGGGCTGGTCCACCCCCAAAAGGTCCCACCTTTTTTTTTTTTTTTTTAATTAATTTTAAAGGTTTCTAACCCATGGAGAGAGTTTTTCCCTTTACCCAGCTGGTCTGCAAGCTTGGGGTCACTGGAGTTTTGCCAGGGAAAATTTCCTTGTCATCTTCCTGGCAGCTCTGGGTTCTGTCTGATGTGCATGCCTGGGGCTGGATCTTTATCCGTGTTCTTCAGCACTGGAGGGTGCAGAAACCTCTTAAAAAGAAGTATCCAAAATCGTTCAGAAAATACCATTATGAGATGGTGTGCCCAGGCTGTTGTTTTTACAGTGCTTTCGCTGCAGACTTCAGCTGTGTTGATGCCTCAGTAGGAAATCGTAGCTAACCTTAGTAAAGCGATGAATGTGAAATTTGCCGCACAAAGTAAATTGTGCAGAAGTCAAGGCTGCAGACCTCGCCTGACTTTGGGTCACTAATTAGCATGACAGATGTTGCCTGGAGGTTGTCAGGTGCTGGTGAGTAGCAAGAGGCTTTCCAGTGTTATTTTGCATGAAATGAGTTGCATCTTGGTCAGGCTCCTCGTGAATAAATGTCATTACTTGCCTGCTTTCTCAGGGCGTGCTGGCAGGAGGGGGGTTGAGTTAGCTCTCGCTGGTGGGTGCGCATCGTTACGGGATAGCCTGAAGAAGGTTCCACTATTCCTGTTCTGCTTGTAAACAGGCACTTGAGTTTCCCAGGCTGTAAATCCAGCCTGTTTTACTAATCTGTAATTACTTTATGGTCTTATGATAACACAAGGAGCAGCAGAAGCTGCTCGCATAGTTGTTTACTCTCCCATAAATTTGCAGAGCGTTCGAATGCTCTGAATTAGGTAGTTGCTTTTTACAGTATGAAAAGGTGGTCAGTACCTACAACCCCAGCCTTTTTCTTTAACATGAGACATGTTTTTTTAGGGTGAATCATGTTGTAGAAGCAGTTGTTTCACCATGTAATCCTTACAGCTGGCTGGTTTCCTTCATTTAGGCCTCCGTGGGGAAAAAAGCAATCTCGAGCTGATTCTAGACCCTTCCGTGGGTTTTCATGACAGGTATGATGTGACCCTGCCAGAAATGCTCAGACCATTGCTATGAGCTAGGTTAATACTGAGCTCTGCAAGCGAGGTGCGTTGCATAACTGCGCAGTTAAAGTTCGGGGCTCATCTGGCTGTTTTCACTTACAGCTGCAGGGAGAGATTTCTTTGGTTTCTTGTGGTGTGTTTTGGTTCTTGCAGCTTTTGGTCTTGGGAATGTTCTGGGGTGTGTGTAGAGGATAGCTTGGGGGGGGGGGGTTGTGCTCCTTCTGGATTAAATGCCAGTTAATCTGTTTCTGCTCTTGTGAGAGACTTTGCTTTTATGTTTCAGCTGCTGAGTCTTTGCATGTACAGATATTTGCATGTACGGACTGGAGATTGCCCTGCTTTGGGGCATGCTGTGAGTAAATGTCATTCATTTTCATTTCTGTATTGCAGCTAGTAGTAAACCCAGTCCTTGTTCAGTGGGGGGTGCTGATGTGCAGAGAAATGTGTTGCGTGGTGCCCTGCTCTGTGTTCGGTGTGATCTCTGCTGCAACAGGGTCAGCACGATGCTGCCTAGCTGCAGAGGGTGAGCACTGTGAAATTCCGTATGATTTTGTGGTGTTTTCTGTACCAGAGACAGAAACTGCCAACGCTGCTGATGGGAGATGAGAGAGAGCGAGCGAGAGATTCCTCTTGCTCCGAATCCTCACTCGGGGTGTAAAACCTAACCTGGAGGAAGGGTCTCTAAAGCATACGGGGAGGTATACCCTGTACATCTCTGTGACCCATGTAGTGTTTGGCTTCTCTTCTGAGTCCTGAAAGAAGGGAGGGGGGAGTATCATATGGCCAGTGGCAAATATGACAGCTAATTTTAAGCTCTAGACATCTGCCCACTGTAAAATGTATTGAGATCACCAAACTTATTTTACCCCAACAGCTGAGTAACATCTGACAGCTGAGAATCTAGACTGGATTTCAACCAAAAAAAAAAAAAATGCTGGATAAAGGCACCGTATCCTATTAAAGAAAAAGTCTCTGCAAGAATTGCTTGGGAAAGGCAGGTGTGTTTCTTTTGTCAGAGCATGCCAAAAAAGATGGCTTGGTCAGGACAGGATTTTGGAGCCGCCTTTAAATCCTAGATATTTTAGGGGTTTTTGTCACTGTTTCGTAATGGAGGCAGGAAATGAAGTAGGAGTGAGGGTCAGGAGAGCAGAGAGGGAGCAAGTCTACCACCTGCTTACGTGCTAATTTCTCTAGCTGGGGAGTGTTGCTTTGAGCATGTACCTGAGTGCACAGGGTCTGTGCCGCCACGTCTAGACCCAAGAGGTGCTGTTTGTACAGATGCCCCGAGTTTCTGTCAGCTTAGAAAACGAGGTGTGTGTTGTGAGGTGGGTCTGCAAGTGTCTCGTTGGGAGCTGGAGTAGGAGGGGTGGAAGCCACGATCGGCGCTCAGGCGGGGGCAGCGTGTGGAAGCTCCGAGGAGGAGGCAGAAGTTGTTAGGCAAACGTGGGATTGTGTCAGTGGTGCGCGGGATGGCTGCTTCTCATAGCTCTTCTGTTCTGGGAACGAGCAGGGGCTGAGCTTTCAGCAGGGCACAGGGAATAGAAGGAGCCTTGTGATGGTTCCTTCTCCCACCAGGCAGGCAGCGAGCTCCTCGCGCTGCGGCCTCTCAGCCTCCAGCTCTGCGAGGAGAGCATCAGAACACATGGCTGCTGCCTGTCTTGGTGGCAGGTCCTCTGGGCTGACAGGGACCGGAGCACTTGAAGAGTTAGGGGTCCCGTAAAGAAGAAAAAAGAATTTACTAGCTCACAAGCAGGGAGTTACTCCAAACAGTTCCCTCCTTGTGAGCCAGTGGTACACTCCAGCAATGAAAGACAAACTTCTTCCCGAGATCCTTGGTGCAACTCTTCCTTGTCTTCTGCACCCAGCGTGGAGAGGCCGTGAGAAGACACTAACCTCCATCACAAAGCAATCCATTCAGCCTGGGTCGTATTTTTAGCAAAGCATGATTCTTCTTCAGTTTCAAAAGTAGCAAGTGGGGAATGCAGCCTACATCAGTGCGAGATGCAGAATGATCTCATTCAGGCTGCAGCATCTGTTTGGAGTGAAACAATTACCAGTGATATCAGGAGATCTGCATTTTTTTCTTGTTATAGCCAGAGACCGTGGTAAACAAGAACTGTTTTCTCTGTGTGCTTTCTATGTCAGTGGAGCGCAACTGGGGAGAGATGCTTCTGTTCTGTGTCTACGATCGCAGACCACAAGCCTTGCGTTTCCAGCAACTGGCTTTGCCTTTGTGCTTTGGAGGCAATTTGCTTTTTATTTCACAGTCTTTTTTTTTTTTTCATCGTTGAGCTTTAAGCCCCATGACCAATAGAAACACCAGTGTGCTTCCTTTCTGCTAGTGTTATCTGAAGCGATGTGACTTGTTGATATATCAATCCGTGGTAAATGCCTAAAAAGAAAATAGATCATTAAAAAAAAAAAGAGTAGAAAACAGTAATTCTCGTGTGTTTGTGTTTTCTCTAGCATCTCAGAATACCGGTGCTTTGTGAAAGTTGGTTTTGCCATGGATCTGTTTTCCTTCTCCCATTTTCCCAGCTCTTCCCAGCAGTTTGTTGGCAGACAGGGTGCTCTGGCAGCCAGCCCTTTAGCTGTATCTGTTAGACAATGCTTCCTCATAGCATGACAGGTAAAATTGCTAAAAGTCTTGTGGCTCAGGGACCGGTACGCTAAGGAAGTTACTGTGGTGGCTCAGAGAAGTTCTGCTGTTAATGCTGTGCACCCCTGTCTTTAGACTGAACAACAGAGAGCTTCCGAGGGAAGGAACTTTAAAAGCATTTGTGATTTTCTTTTCCATTTCTGATTGTAGAAACAACCAGAATAAAGTTTTGGTTAAACTACTTATTGCCAAGGTTTCGGAAGTGCAGAATTGCTGATTAGTTTTTCCGCAGTATTTTGAACGTTTGATCTGTATTACTGCAAAAAAAAAAATGTGGTTTTGTTTGGACACATTTTTAATCGTGCAAAGCGCAAGTCCTGCCGCTTGTGATACAGATCCATCCAACAGGCACATAATCATCACTAGATCTTGTGGCCCTCACAGAGGAGGAGCATGGAAGGGTGCTGTGCCGCTGCTCAGGGTCTGGCAGCATGCTGCCTTCTGAGGAAGAGGAAGGCTGCGGGAGAAGCACCTGCCTCGGGCGCGATGCTGGGAAGGCTGGGGTGGAGGAGGTATGGCACTTTCCCAGCTCAGATGGGTGAGTTCATCATTTGCTGGAACGGGAGCAGGTGCAGCAGGGATGAACTGGAGCCGGCACAAGACCCTTGCGAGGCAGTGGGGTGCATGTGCTAACCCCTTTCTTTACCACACTGTTGGTTGTTCACCTTATTTCAAACAGAATAACTGCAGCGTGGTGGTTTGACTTCAGCAGGGGTGCGCCTGGTCCGTTGCCGGAGTGTAGCTGACAGCAAAAGTTAAAACTGAAAGTGAAGAGCCCACACTTCAGCTGTGGCCTGCGGGCCCTCGGCGGGGCAGCTCCCTGTGTCTATTGTTTTGCCAGCTGGCAAAACTGTGATGGTTCAGTGAAAACAACCCTTTGCATGAGGCAGTTGTGTGGGAATGGCCAATGGCAAGCCTGAATGAGGTTAAAAACATGTGAACTTGTTTCAACACAATTGCCTTTGTTCTTTCTGTAGTAGGCTAGCTGAACATTGCTCTCCTTCACTGGTGGGGTCCCTCCTCCCTGCTTCGGCTCCTGCGCTGCCTTTGCCGAGATGTGCCCTAGGAGTGCCGGGGGCGCTGGCAGTGCCCCCCACCTTGGCGAGGACACTGCGGCTTGACTTCACTCCGTCCTGGGTTGGCAGCTTCCACTAGATGAGTTTCTTGCACAAGGATCTGGTCTCTAGGTACTTCTGAAATAAAAGTGCGAAATGGTGCTTGGCTCTTACCAAGCCTGCTCTGCGCCCTCACGTTTTGGATTTGGCAACTTACTAAAATGCAGGACTAGTCACAGTCTTCCCTTTGCTTTTTATTTTACATACCGAAAGAGGCTTCTCACTACGGCGCGTTCTAACAGTACGTCCTCTATAATAAGAGCACCTTTTCCACGCTTCAAATGCATCGTAGTTACAGCCTTCAGTGAAGAGAGTCAGCTTCTCTCCTGTTAGGTTTATTAAGAATGTGATTTGTGAAAGGCAAAAAGTCTTCGCTTCCTCTGGGCAAAACACAGTTCTGTAACGTGCCCAAAGCTGCGTCTAATTTTTGAGAGTTTTGTAAAGGTGTAACGAAATACAGAACTGAATCGCTTGCGTTATGCTTTCTGTGATAGGTGAGCCTAAATTTTTAAAGGTGAAGATTATCTCTGTGTTTTTAGTACGTGGTAGACTGAAGACTGGCTCTGACGCGGGCCTTTTGACTGTTGCAGTAGTGTTGCTAGATACAGAAACAAAGCTGCTCAGGCCCGAGAGCGATTGAACAGCTCGTGCTGGATGTTGGATGGAGGTATTTGTGTGTAAAAAGTCCTGTGACTCTTCACTCTCTAGTCCTGTGTTCTCTGAGCTGGTTTGCTTTTGTTTATCTTGGATTTCCCTGTAAACAGCTTTCCTGTGGCAAGCGGTACAAAGAGATGCCTTTGCTTCTGGACCCTTCTTTCAAGAAAATGCTGAAGCCCAACATTTCAGCACAGCCTGGAAGTGACCCGTGTTTGAGCCTGCAAGTGCAGCTCTGCCTTGGCAGGCTCGGGGGTGGGGATCACCCGGCTGTATTAGCTTCCTTGGCTTCTGTGTTACTGCTTCAGCAAAGGCTGCGTTCGGATCAGTTGGTAGTCATCCGAGAGGAGGAGGGTGACCTGGAATAATCCACTTGGATGGTACTGCTCGTGCTACAGTCGTTTCCCCGTGGCTGGACCGCTCTCGCAGAAGACTGCTGGTTGTTGAAGGACAGGGTGGCTGGGGCTCGTAGGTGTGCTGCCCGCATCCCTGGTGGCACATGAAGGATGGAGTCTGAGATGGTCTTTGTTCTGATGGTTAGAATTTGTCTTTGTCTGGGGCCAGAGTTCTGGTTGTGCAAGTGCTTTGGAAAGTGGACAAACAGTGTCTGTCTCTGGCTACAGCAGTGAAGTCCCAAAAGCACGATGCAAGTCTTGATGGCTTTGCTTTATAGTGGAGTGTTGCTTCTTTTGAGTTGGCCTCGTAGTTTTTAAGCGTTAAACAGTCCTGGAGGGGAAGCATGTGAATTAAATCACTGACTTTAATTCAGTGAAGCTGAATTAAACTCTAGCAGCATCGTACAAGTTCCCTCTTGGACTGCTTATCTGAAATAGTGAGGGTAGATGGGAGAGGAAGGATTTAATTCCCTTCAGGGGAAACTTTGCTTTCAAGAGTTTAAGGGATGCTGCTTTAAACCATATGTTGTGTGTTTTTAAATGGCCTAAACTGTCTCTGCAAATGCTTGCTTTTGAGTGCAAGGACTATTTTTGGACCTGTTGCCAAGGCAGTGCCAAGCTTCTGCTTGCACCTTTATTTCTCTCTGATTTAGCTGTCTTTTGACTGTAGAAATTGTTCTTGGCCCTGTTTCTTAAGTATGTGGGACTACTTCTGAAAGGCAGACAACACTGTTTCTTGACTTCAGTGACTCCTGAGGTTATACAGCACCTCACAGGAGCAGGCTGGTTTGATTAACCCTGTACGAAGGAGTTTTGGTGGACTCCACGAAGCCAGTGTACTGAGGCTGAAGGGAGGGTGCTCAAAGGTGGCTTTAGTCTGCTATTGCGTTCCTCTAACGTTTGGCTTGGTAATATCCCGAGTATCGCTGCTCATGGCCCTGGTAAAGTGGTGAAGTATCTGAGAAGCCAGCAGGACGTGAGGTGTGCTGTGTTCTCATGCACAGTGTGTACAGAGGAAATCTCACAAGAACCCTCTACAAGCATTTTGGAGCACTGAAGAGTTGTATTAAGGTTGTTGAGGTGCTCAGTCATGGTCAGAACCTGTTCTGGTGCTCAATTCCTCTAAAAATGTGGTGTTTTGCTTCCTTTCAGAGAAGCAGAATCATTCAAGGAACAAGGAAACGCATACTATGCCAAGAAAGATTACAACGAAGCGTACAACTACTACACAAAAGCCATAGGTGAGAACAGTTGGTAATATTAGTCTTTGCTGAATACCATGTCTACAAATCAAAGCTGGTTATTGATTTAAAATACACCAGAAGGGTTTCTAACGGCACATGCTGGGTGAAAACCTTTTGCCTGCTTTAATTACCTTGCGAAATTTCAGTAGATAGATAATGCAAGTCAGTACCAGTGTGGGTGATTGCAGCAGTTCTTTGTTTCTCCTCCAGCCAAGGTATTCTTAACACGAAACCGATCCAGCTTTCCCTCTAACGCAGGGTCAGCAGTGCTGCCAGGCTGAACACCGTAAAGTTTTGTTCTATACGAGTTTATTCCTGCACGTAGTGTGAGGAGCAATAGTTTTTATGACTTGCTCTTCAAATCAGCCGCTTGACCATCTTGCATAGTCTTAATCCGCTTGGGTGACATTATAAAATTGGGGAGGAATGTGAGTTTTTCATCCAACCACAGCTTTTCAGTATGTTCTACAAGTTGTGTAGCTGCTTGCATTGCACTAACAGTGAGTGCTCTTGTATCTTCTCCAGACACCTGTCCTAATAATGCCAGTTATTATGGTAACAGAGCTGCCACGCTCATGATGCTGGGGAGATTCCGAGAAGCACTGGGAGACGCCCAGCAGTCTGTCAGATTGGACGACAGCTTTGTAAGGGTACGTGGAAAACTTCATACTTCACGTCTCGGTACCCTTGTCTCTACCTGTTGCAGCTCTTGCAACTCCCTTTTAACCGTCTCCTCAGGGCCATCTCCGGGAAGGGAAGTGCCATCTTTCCCTAGGGAATGCCATGGCTGCCAGTCGCTGCTTTCAACGAGTTTTAGAACTGGATCATAAGAATACCCAGGCACAGCAAGAGGTGAGAGGTTCTCAAAATTGAAATATTCCCAGTAGATAGGGCTGTCAAAGGGAACGGGTTGGACTGGTGAGCCTTTCTCTTCAAATTTGCAAGGTGGAATCATAGTCATCATTAGTAACGACTGTTAGCATGCTGTGAGGGAGTGAGAAGAACGAGATCCTGTCAAAGTCTCTCTGTTTCAGTAGACAGCCAGGTTGCACAGTTACTTTTGTGTGTCGTTGTCCCTTCTTAGCAGAAAAGCATGAAGGCTAAACTGGTCTTTCACCCAGTGCTCCAGAGGAGAAATGGTATGTGCTGGTAAGGGAGCAGGGGAATGAGTGACACAGTATGTGGAAGGCTGCTGCCATTTCTGTACCTCATTCACAGGGGGTGCGCTTTCCTGGGCTACCAGTTAGGTCACTTGATTTCAAACTGATTTTAATGCTGGCAATAATATTTGTGTAATCTGCGTTATTGTTCCACGGTCTGCAATTGCTTTTGCTCTGACACTTTAGGGTTTCGCTGCTTAAATTAAATTGGCTGTTTGATGGTGTTTCAGAGCAGTGACTGTCCTGCAACACTTGCTGTGTTCTCCTGTCTTTCAGCTGAAGAACGCCAGTACTGTGCTTGAGTATGAAAAAATAGCTGAAGTAGATTTTGAGAAACGGGATTTCAGGAAGGTAAGGTGTGGTTGTTTGACCCTGGTTGAATGCCAGGTGCCTACCAAAGCCACTCTATAACTCCTTTCCTCAACCGGACAGGGGAGAGAAAATATAATCCCTCGTGGGTTGGGATAAGGGCAGAACAATAAATAAAACTTAAACAATAATATATAAAAGGCTCATGGGTTGGGATAAGGGCAGGGACATCACTCGGCAGTTACCATCACTGGCAAAACAGCCTCGACTTGGGGAAATTAGTTTAATTTATTACCAGTCAAATACAAAAAATAAACCCCTTCCCCACACCCTCGCCTTCTATCTGGGCTTAACTTAATTCCTGATTATTTTTTTTTGGCCTCCTCCCCCTGAGCGGCACAGAGGAGCAGGGAATGGGGGTTACAGTCAGTTCTTCACACATTGTTTCTGCCACTCCTTCCTGCTCGCACTCTTCTCCTGCTCCAGCGTGGGATCCCTCCCACAGGGGACCATCTTCCACGAACTTTTCCAATGTGAGTCCTTCCCACAGGCTGCAGTCCTTCACGATCTGCTCCAGCGTGGGTCCCCCGTGGGGTCACAAGCCTCACAAGGAAACCTGGTTTTGGCATGGGCTCCTCTCTCCGTGGGTCCACAAGTCCTGCCAGCAAACCTGCTTCAGTGTGGGCTTCCCACAGGGTCACAGCCTCCTTTGGGCATCTGCCTGCTCTGACATGGAGTGTCCTCCACGTGCTGCAGGTGGAGATCTGCTCTGCTGTGGACCTCCGTGGGCTGAGGGGGACAGCCTGCCTCACCATGGTCTTCACCACAGGCTGCAGGGGAATCTCTGCTCGGGTGCCTGGAGCACCTCCTGCCTCCCCTTCTGCACTGACCTGGGGGTCTGCAAAGGTGTTGCTCTCACATAGTTTCACTCCTTTCTCCTGCTGGTGCAGATTTTTATTTTTTTTCTGCCTTCTTAACATGCTGCCCCAGAGGCACTACCGCTGATTAGCTTGGCCTCAGCCAGTGACTGGGTCTGTCTTGGAGCCAGCTGGCATTGGCTGCATTGGACATGGGGGAAGCTTCTGGCATCTTCTCACAGAGGCCACCACTGTAGCTCCCCACTACCAAAACCTTGCCATGCAAACCCGCTACAATGAATTACAAGTGAAGAGGGTGACTGGCTCAGGCGGAATATCCTCTATTACTGTTTGCTTTGCAGGGTGAGTGGAACCACGAACGAGCTGTTTGAATACAGGTTTTGTCAGCAGCAGCCTTTGATCACGCTTTGCTCCTAGAATGCATATCCAGGATTATTCTTAACTCTTGAATAATAATAATAAAAGAAAAGGCAGCGTGCCTGCCATTATTACAGCGAGGGTCGTTGAAGGAGGGATGCAGATCTGCGTGGGGGCATTCTCCATTACTGTTTCCAAATCTTTTTTCCCCAAGGGCTGTAAGAGGATGCAGCTGGTACTGACCTGATAGAACAGGAAACAACAGCCTGAAGTCTGAAAGGCACCAAACACTTCTCGTGCAACAGTTTCTGTTCAGTGGATGCGTGTAAGGCCCAAGTTTGGCCCAGGAAAGAGGTTGTCCAGCACGTTAAGCTCATTGTTCAGGTCACTGACTCTTAGGCTTTTGGAAGGGTAAATTCCAGCTTTGTATCACCTGGCTATAAGGAGGAAATGGATGTATGGTCAATGTGAATGTCATGTGTAGGAGTTGCCCTGCCTGTATTGCATGTTCTGGGCTTTTGCATCTGTCTCTTCACATCTCCTGCCTCGCTTCACTGGGGAGGCTTGCATGAAATGTGATCTTTGTTTCTGGAGAGCTGCTCTTGCTCCTTCCTCACCCAGAAGCCATTGGCTTCTTAGTCTGGAGCACAGTGCTTCCCACAGCAGGCAGTCGTGATGTCACGGGCTGGGGAAGCAGATGAACCTTCGTGGAACAATGAGCCTGTTCTAGTGCAGATGTCCCCACCAGAGGGGCAGAGATGGAAAAGACCTATTAGATCACCCTGCCCATTGCAGTCAGACCAATGTAAGATCAGTCCCTGCACTGTACTTTTTTGTGTTTTGTCCAGTCCAAACTGTCTCAATCTATTGAATTTCTGTCCTTCCCACGTGCCTTTATGATGCAGGAAACAGGGGCAGAATTGTCTTCTTGGCTCTTTCTTCAGACCCTACGGTTTCAGAAGAGTTAAAGGGATGGACTTTCTACAGGTGTCCTTTGAATCTTCTGTGTAGTGCCGTGTCATGGTAACATAGCAGGTGCCACAAACCTTTGTACATAAAGCCCTTTGAAAGGGAAAACAAAAAACCTGTACGTGAGGAAGATTTGCTAGCATACGTCTCCAGCAGCAGAAGAAACAGGTGTCTGCACACTTATCTTCCTGTTCAAAGACAAATACGAAATCTAAAATGTGGTGCTGGTGCAGCCTTTCAAACTGGGCCTTTGGCTGTTTGCTTTGCTCATGTTTGTGTTTTTTTTCTTACACCAGGTTGTGTTTTGCATGGATCGTGCTTTGGAGTTTGCTCCGGCTTGTCACCGATTCAAAATCCTCAAGGCTGAATGTTTAGCATTATTGGGTCGCTACCCAGAAGCACAGTCTGTAGCAAGGTGAGCGTCTTAAGGTCTAGAGTTTGAGTAACTGGTCGTGTGTCCTGGCTGTTGCTTGTTTTCCACAGCCTGAAATAAACGAGGGAATCTAAAAAAGAAATAGTCCTTAGTGCAAATTGCAAAGAAGAGGAATGCATGGATTTATCTCCTTTTAAAGTTAATCTTGCCAGGGAAACTGCATTTTGACTCTGTTGATAACCGGCAGTCTCGCTTGAGCCAGTTCCCATACTTTCTGCGTATCTGTACCACAGAGTTGATAAAATAAGTAAATAACTCAGTGGAGGAAGAGTGGTTTTGGAGATCAGAAGGAAACTGGAATAGGGAAGCGTTTTCATTTTTTTTATGTGTCTATTACAGTGACATCTTACGAATGGACTCAACAAATGCTGATGCTCTGTATGTCCGTGGTCTCTGCCTTTATTATGAGGACTGTATTGAGAAGGCAGTGCAGTTCTTTGTCCAGGCACTCAGAATGGCTCCTGATCACGAGAAAGCATGTCTTGCCTGCCGTGTAAGTGTGGATGCTCGGGATGGGGCTGCAAAATTGCCAGGAATTTTTTTTTTTTTTTTTTTTTTATTTTATCCAAATGTCTAACTTGGTTCTTCTGGATCAATCCCTTCTCCTCTCCTCAACATTATTATTCCCCAGATCTCCACTAGCAAGTAGCGTGTCCAGCCCTTGCTAAAGACAACCAGTGGCTGCTTTAGGTACAACTGAGTTGCTAGAAGCTCTTTCTTAGAAGTTTGTGATACTTCGAAGGCTGCCTCCCTTTCATTCTTCTTTGTTCCTTGATCAGATACAGGAGCAATAAAACTAGGTCTGTCTATTCTAAAAGAACTTCTGGCTTTCAGGTTTAATATTTGTGCCTACAGGTTGACTTGCATTTAAACACTGATCCTTTTGCATTGCACCTTCCCTGTTTTAGGTCTTTGACCAACTTTTAAAATCTGTTCACTTGTATAAACTCTCCAAAAGTGATGTCCCATTCATTTTTTTAAAAAAAAATCCATACATTTATTTCACTGTCATGTTCTAGTCTTAAAAATTAGGCAACCTTTGTTTGTTGGAGAACGCTTTTAACTGGCACTGGCTGTTCCTTAGCGCTTGTCTTCGGGGAAAGGCAAAATGTTTACAGCCCATTCCAGCTGCTGTAGCAACGCTGTGACTTTTGTATCCTGCAACCAAATGATGATGGTTAGGTTTGAGGACCATTGCCCAGTAAAATAAGATGCTTGGTACCCCTGAACCATTTACCTTGTGTCCTTATCCAGGGTATATTTTCTTTCAGAATGCCAAAGCACTTAAAGCAAAGAAAGAAGATGGGAATAAAGCATTCAAAGAAGGAAACTACAAACTAGCGTATGAACTATACACAGAAGCACTAGGAATAGATCCAAATAATATAAAAACAAATGCCAAACTCTACTGCAACCGAGGGACGGTTAATTCAAAGGTAAGAAATGGTCACCTGGCAGGTAGTCTTTCATCCTGTTCCTCACCACATAGTTTATACATTGCACATCGGTTATTCTGGGAAGCCCAGGCTTCTCTGGCTGCTGGGGCAGCTGAATCTTTCTAGCGCTGTAGGCAATGGTTCAGGTTTTTGCACTTGCACAATGATTGGATCTGTTCCAGACAGCCGGTGAAGTTGACTCCTGAAGAAACAAAACTCAAATACTTGGGCTGCACAGGGTGGGAGGGAGAGGAGGAATGTGGTTTAGCCTTAACTGAATCAGCATAAAGGCATCCTTATTTGTTTCCTTCTGGTAATGAGGTATCTTTTCTTTGCTTATTTTTCTGGTAGGTCATCTGTCTTTGGGGTTTTTTTTATCTAAAAAAATATGACTTCATTTAAAAATACTTGGACACTTTTTCCAGGTTTGCTGTGGCCTTTTAGAGAAACAGCCACATGATAGTGCTTCCAGTTTCCACCCTGCACTTCCTCCAGGCATGTTTCCGTGTCAGCTGCCTCTGTGTGGTGACAACTGGTCCACCTGCTAGCAAGGCTTTTCAACACCCCCACTTGGTCAAGAAACAGAGGCTGTTTGCAAAACCTGGGAAATGGGATGAGCTGGAGGCAGCAGTAATGAATATTTTCTGTGGCTGTTTGTGTCTGCAAACAAACAATGCCGTTTAAAAAAAAAAAACACATTTGAATTACTATTTTCTGGGCTGGGAATTAGTTTGAACACAAAATAACTTTGGTTTTCAGATCATTCTCAGGAAGACCCTTGTTTCCAAGTGCATTTCTTTAAAGAGAAGCACCGTGTAGTTCTACTGTTTCACTAGCCAAGCTTCTGATTTTTCCCTAGGGATCAAAAGCTCTGTGATTTTGGGAGGGCTGAAAAAAATTTCCTAGATGCAGACACACACAAGAGTGAGATTTTTCCAAGATTCTTTACGCTTTTCATTTGCTTAAAATTAAAATACTGCTTGGCAGAATTTGTTCTCTGCTTGGGATTCACTTTGCTTCTGTCTGACGTTATAGCTTAGGAAACTCGAAGAAGCAATAGATGACTGCACGAACGCAGTAAAACTGGATGACACGTATATCAAAGCGTACTTGAGGAGAGCACAGTGGTAAGTAGACCTTTATCATGGACATGCTGAGCAGGTTTGTGGGTAGGAACCTCCTTCCTGCAGCACTGATTGTCAGGGATAACAAATCTGAAGCTTAACTGAATAAAAGGTTCTGTCTTAAGGGCTCCTGAATTTATTCCTCTTCCTTACGGTGATGAGGTGGCAGGGGAGACTCTGTGCAGTCTGTCCTGCCTGCACGGATCTGGGACTGCCTGTTGATTGTTGTATTCAGGCAGGATTTGTTCTAAAAATTAATTTACTTATGGTTATAGACTAACGTAAGATATTCTGTCCCAGAGAACCCCCCTCAAGCTTTTTCAGAAGGGCTGCTGCAGTAAGAGATCTTATCCTGGCAGAGCTGTTCATGCTTCCAACAAAGCAGATTTTGAAATGGGATGCCCTGCTTCCCATAAAGGAGAAATCAGCCAAGACTACGCGTATTTCAGCCACAGATAATACCGCAGTGTAGCGCGCTGGGGCTGAACAAGCAGTACAAAGGAAGTTTGGGGCTGTACGTCTCCTTTGTAACTTGGCACCACCCAGGGAAGTAGTCAAAGCTCGTCTGACCGTGGGGCTGTCTGCCACTTTCTTCGACACTGATTATTCCCCAGTTTGTGACAAAGCAGCCTGGCTCATAGATGAACCAAAACTGTTACTGCAGCCTTCCTGTTGTGCATTCCTTTTAATTTACAACTTTCAGTGTTCTTCTCAAGCTCCACCTCAGTAATTGCTAAGTTACAGTAAGCAGTTAATATGTGAGTAAGGCTGAAATGCCAAGGGACAGGCACGCATCCCTCTGAGGTGCCAAGATTGTCACTTCTAACCAGCGTTGATCGTGTACAGCTGTGCACCAGCTTCCTTGAAACCTTGCTGGCTGCTATTAGTTCCTGCGGCTGGATAAAGTAATTATCAGATCGTTAAAGTAGAACTTGTGCTGCCAAATGAGGTTGCAGGCTCCGCTTGGAGCCCGAAGTACAGGTTCCTGTGCCAGGATTTCCCACAAACAGCAGGTGTCTGGGCTTCCAGTCAGCCTAGCAGTGACCCTCTGTGGGTTCCTCTGATGATTGCTTTTTCTGCAGATCGGTGCACATCTTTTCCTTAATTGATATCCGTCCAGAAAGCTTGTACCTGAACCCCATTTTGATATTTCCTGTGAAGTACACCTTGGCCACCAGTGTTTTTTTCCACAGTTACATGGACACAGAACAATATGAAGATGCTGTAAGAGACTATGAAAAGGTTTATCAGACAGAAAAAACGAAAGGTGAGCATACTGGCATTCTTCTTGTGTGCATAAGTTTGCCTTAACTGGCAGTTTTTTGTTGGTGTTGCTTTTGTTTGCTTTTTCCCCCCACAATACGCTCTGATTTGCAGCCTTTCACCCCAGCAGGACGATGCTGCAAAGTCCTCAGAAGTGCTCTGAGATGCCTGTCTCAGGATCTGGTTTTTCTCCTCGGCATTCAGTGCTGAGAAGGCAATTTAGCTTCTAGCTGAAGCAGTGCTCTAGATTCAGAATACCTGGTTATGGTTCTCATTCTTAACTGACATCTTGCTGGTTTGGTAGCCTGAAATGAAACAGTCCTTGTGGTTCAGTGTCTTAAAAACTGGTTTAAGAGCACTGGGGTGTTTACCTACGTTAGGAAACAGCCTTAAGTGGACAGTGAGGCTTTAATTAGCTGCCTGGCTGTAAATCCAGGTGGGTTGGTTACTTGCAGCACTTGAATTGTTCAACCCAGATCATCTCAACGTGTTGGCCTTCAGCCTCTTTTGAAGCAGGAGGTTGTGCCTGACGCTAAAGCATTGCACTTCTTTCTAGAACACAAGCAACTTCTCAAGAACGCACAGGTGGAACTAAAAAAGAGCAAACGGAAAGACTATTATAAAATCCTTGGGGTTGACAAAAATGCCTCTGAAGATGAGATCAAGAAGGCTTACAGGAAAAGAGCACTAATGCATCATCCAGGTATCCACAAACAGTCCGTTATTAGAGGATGTGTTGTTGCTTTGATCCCCTTGCTGCGTGCATGTGCCCTGTGAAAGCATCGCTCAGAGGCAGGAATAATTATTTATTAGATAAATAGAGGGGGAATTTCTGGACAAAGAGCAGTTCTGACCCCACACATCTAAAACACCTGCTGTGGCAGCAGCTGGGAAGGTGTAGCGTTTTCCATTTTCACTAGTAACGTGCTTTCCTGCTTGTTTTTGTGTCCCTAGACCGACACAGTGGGGCAAGCGCAGAAGTACAGAAGGAAGAGGAGAAGAAATTTAAGGAAGTTGGTGAAGCATTTACCATCCTGTCAGATCCCAAGAAGAAGGCCCGCTATGACAGTGGGCAGGATCTAGAAGAGGATGGATTGAACATGGGAGGTAAGTGTGCCTTAGGATATTCTATCGTGGCAGCCTTTAAAAAGATTAGACCATTTAGTGCCTTCTCCTCTTATGCAAACCTCCCGTGTGTAATAGTTCTGTGAACTGACTCTGGTCTCTGGAAGCATTTGAGTGGCAGATTTTTGCTGGAAGATTCAAGTTGTGAACAGGCTAGGTTCTGTGGTGGATGTTATCCTTGACTGAGCTGGTAGGTAATAGCTGCCATTAGGCACTTCCTAGGAGGTGTAAAATAGTATAATAGAAAGATGTGGGTCCCTAAATGCTGCTTATCCAAAATTCTTAGCTCCCCCTGTAAATGAAATTATCTCTGACAACTTGATTTTACCTGTTTTCTGCTCGTCAGTGGCCCTGTACTCCGCTGCCGCGTGGCAGTGCTCAGCCAGCAGGCTGTTCGTAGCTTTTTGTCCATTTCTAGAATGCTTTGTGGGCCCTCAGTTAAGTGACGATTCCTAAACCTGTGCAAAATGTAAGTGGCTCTGCAGCTCACAGCTTCCTTTTCTTCCCTGTAGACTTCGATGCAAATAATATCTTCAAGGCCTTCTTTGGTGGGCCAGGTGGCTTCAGTTTTGAAGGTAGGTGGACGTGTCCACTCAGCTTTGGAAACGTAAGTACACAAATCGCTTGACAGGGACAGCAGAGTTTCCCAGAGCAGATGTGCTGTTGGAGAAGGCTGTTTGATTTTTTTTTTTTATTATTATTATTTTTTTCCACATGAAAGTATCTTAAGAGCTTTTGGAAGCTTCTGTCTGCACAGCATCCCAGCTGATGGCCAGTTCTGGTTCTTTTGTCTTTAAAAGTAGCAACAACAACAAAAAAAAAAGGGTTCCCTGTTGTAGAATTGTGTGTGGGCTTTGCCACCTGAGTGAGGAACGGTTGACCGTAACTGGGATACAGCTGCTGGTGCTAAAGCTCGGTCAGAATCCAGTGCATGGGTATTGTGCAGCTCTCTCCTGGTTTCCTAACCCTGAATCCTGAGATCCTCTGCCTGCAAACATTTTGAGGCGCCTGGAAGCCACGAAGGAGGTGTTGCTCAGCGTCCCTTCCAACTTTATGTGTGGTCAGGCTTTCTCCGCACGCCTTGCAGGGAGATGGCTACGTACAGCCCTGAGCAATAGCGACCTACCCCTTGGGGAAGGGCGTGTTCCTTAAGGTGTTTTGTTATGAATTGTGAGATGTCTCGCACGCTTCGTGTGCTCTTCACCTTCCTCCTTGCAAACGGGCTGGTTTGGCCTGTGTTACCAGTAGCCCGCTCTTCTGCTAGGTGGGAATTGGCTGCTGGAACTGCGTAGCAAAGATCTCACCTCTCCTGCTTGGTCAGATGCTTTTGTTTGATTTAAGTACTGGCTTGGCGTCGAGCTACGCAGGCCAGTAGTGAACCAGCTTGTCTTTGGCATTTGAAAACACTAATACATTTCATTTTCTTTTTCAGCTTCTGGGCCTGGAAATTTCTTTTTCCAGTTTGGCTAAAAAAAAACAAACACCAAACCAACCCCAACCACACATACCTGATCTGCTTATTTTAACCTTGAATATGGACATACTTAGATTCCTTCCTTCATCATGTCTCATTGTACTTAGAGCAGTTTCATTTTTCTCGGTTGGAGACCTCTGTTTTGTGTGCTTTTGTGTGTGAAGAGGAAACCAGCTCGGGGAGGGGAAGGCTTGTGAATTTTGTTTTACTGTTAACTTTATTAAAAAAAAAATATAGAAAAAAAAAAAATAAAGCTTTGAATCTTTTGGTTCCTCCATGCTGGCCCATACTTTCAGACTGTTCCTGCTCCTCAGTGGAGAGGATTTCCCTGAAGTCCTCCCGGAATCTCAACATGTAAGAGGGTGAAGTGATCTCCTATTTTGTTTTGGTTGGCTCCGAATGGCAGCATGTCTACTAGGGTTTGTAAGTACTTTGTAATTTATATTAATCTTCTGACAATATTGCCAAGATTCAATCGAGTTTCATACAATCGCATTTTACCTGCCAGCTATCTGGTTTTTGCCTTTTTTTTTTTTGTTTTTTTTCCCCACAGTTCTACCAGAACAGTACACTTGGGCATTAACTTAAACGATAATGTGTGAGTTTAACAATTTTGTATCAGAGAAATGCTTCTTTGGATTTAAAAGAGCAGCTTATGTGAAAATTCCCTGTGATGCAGCTAGAATTAAGGGCTTTGTGTTTCCACTCCAAGAATTGTTCTGTTTGAGGGAATATTGAATTTGCTCTGGGCTGAATTTCTTCACCGTACCTTTTTTTTTCTTGAACGTTTAATATTTATGCTAAAACTTGATTTTATTGAGATTGATGTTTGATTTCATGTTACTGATCCGTAACGTGGATGAGCTCTTTCTGGCTCTGAAGAAATGCAAAGTAAAATTCAGGTTAATCACTGAAAACGGTTACTGTGTGCGTGCAGCAGCGTGCTCTCATAATGTTTACAGGAACTGTACAAATATGTTAAACTAGTCAAGTAGTTTGCAACTAGAAGTAATTTACTAGTCCAAAGAAGCAAGAAAATGCAAAGTCAAACTCTGAACTGACAGTCTGCCACTTGCTTCTCTTGCACAATGTCAGGACAAGTGCTGGAGGGATGAGTAAAGCCTGGAGCTGCACGCGGCTGCACCGTCTGGAATTGGAAATGGATTTGGTTCGGTGGTGCTGCCGGTTACCTTGAATGCCGTTTTGTTTTTCACCGTAAACCTAGTGTCACAGCAAGACCTCAGCTGGGAGAGGACTCTGCCTTCCAGAATTCTTCCCTTTTCTCTAGAGCGTGAAGAAGCTTTTTTGCGTAGGCGCTTGGTCGGAGCTCCGTCCCGTCTGCGCGGCGGTGGTGGAGCGCGGCGCGTGGCGTTGGCTGGCGGAGCGGGGTTTGAGAGAGCGGCGACACGAGCGAGCGGGGCGGAGGCTTGGCGGTGTCGCCGTATCGGGAGTGTTTTGGACCGACCTGCGGTAGCGTAGTGACGTTTGGAGGGCTGGATTTGGCTTGGCTGAGAAAACAGGGGTTCGTACCGATAACGTGCAAGACTTTCCCTAGAGGAGCCGGACGCTGACTGCTCTATCGTAGCTGATTTCACTTCTTACTGCAGGAACAAAAACCGGCAACGGCTTCGTTGCGTGAAATGATTACTTTGAACGCTAACATCGTCTTCCTTCCTGCTGAGGGCTGTGCTTGTCCTGCTCGGTGGGACAGAGCTGCTAGACTGTAACACAAGTTACCTTCATTTCCAACCGTTGCAATAGTGTCGTGGTGCTGCCGCCGCCGAGCGCTGCGGGGCCGGTGGTTGCGTTTGGTCAGAACCTTTGACAATCTCGTTTTCATAGAGGGAAGGTTTAAGGGCTTAAATTCTGGTACTGCAGAATAAAGGAAGTATTTTATCCTAACTCGCTCGCAAGTCAGCTTTTCAAACGAGCCAATGTGGAGTTCTCTTTCGAAAAACAGACTCTACAAGGTTTATTCGAACTTCCTTTGCACCAGTGTAACGTGATGGACTTATCCGGATTGCACTGAGGGCAAAAAAAGGTCTTAGCATCTTTCAGACGCTGAAATGGTAAATATCTCGGGAATTGAAATACTGGTCTATGCATATTGGAACTTCTCCGGTTCTCATGGCACTTGTAAATCAGAGTTTACAGGACTTATTTTAGTGGCATTTTGGATTCATAACGTCTCGTCCTGTGTGTATTGATATTACTGTACAGTTTGGACTTTTCTTGGTCTTCTATCACCATGCACAGAGACGCGTCCTGCATTTGTCAGTGGGTTTTATTATTATCATTATTATTATTATTATTTCCCCCTCCCCCCAGTTAAGACAGACAGGCTTGCTTCCTTCTCTCCAAACGTTGAATGAGACCGTTCCTTGGAGGACAGAAGTGGAATGGCTTTTCTTCTGAGAGAGAAAATGTATACAGCAAATATTTATAAACTGTACATGAACGCGCGATTTGATGTAGTTAAATAGGAATATGGTGAGTGCCAAGACTTTTCGAAGGAGCGTTATTGTGTGATTCGAAGCGAAGGCAAACGCGCGTTCCCCTTCGCACGGAGCAGTGGGCTCGGAGCGGCGTTCGGCGACGCTCCCGCTACCTCAGGACAGCAGCAGCAGCGCCGGGAGATAGAGGGGCAGTGGCCTTGGAACCTCTGTCGGGTCCTGGTGAGGCTCGGAGACACGGGGCTGTTTCTGTTTGGAAAAAAAATCCGCTTAGAGATGCGCGTTGCTTGAAACGTTGCCTTTCACACTTGGTAGTTCTGGAACGTTCTTCATGGGTTGTGTTTTGTCTATAGCCACAGGGAACCTTAGTGCCATTTTTCTAGCTGCTACCACTCGGCAGACCTCCCCGGCTTCCTTCAGCTCCGCGGGGGCTCCCAGACACAGGAATTCGCCACGGAGACGGTGAATAAGTATCTGAAAGTGATACGATGCCTGTGGCTTTTCTAGAATGATAAAGAGCTGATGGAGGCGGGAGGAGGCGGTTGCTGTAGGTGATGCCCTCGGAGCACGGTGGGACGTACGCACACCCTGCGCCCTTTGGCGGGACTGTAGGCCACCGCGTGGACTTGGCGGGTGGACGAAGCCGATGGTAAAGCCCTTCCTTTTAACAAGAAGAGTTTTCTTTCCGGAAGTCAGGCTTTGTAATGATCGCAAGGTTTTTTGGTGGGTGGTTTTTTCTTTTTTTTTTTGTTTTTTTTTGGCATAACGGTAAGAGCCTTAATACTTAATCCCGAAACACACTTCAGCGTGCCCCCAGAGCGTTCCACGTGCAGAATTGCTCGTGCCCCGCTCTGCCGGGCGGACAGCCCAGAATGCAGGCGCTGAGGAGCTTTTGCTGTGCGGTGCTTGGGCCTGCCAGCTCCCACCCGGCGTTCCGCAGGGGCTGGTGGGTGCTGCAAGGGCTCCTGCCGGTGGGGAGCAACCGGAGGCAGCGGAGCAGACGTGGCCGACGGCTGGAGCGGGCTGGCGTGGAAGGGAAGGATCTTTTAGCAGAGGGGATGGAAGGAGTTGCCATTGAATGGCTCGATAACAGGTGGAGATAGATATATATATGTAGCTGTTGGCTACAAGTTGTAAAGTCCAAGGAAAAAGGGGGTGTGTGGGGAGCGTGGCTCCCGGCTCGGGCAGAGCAGGCGTGTGACGTGAGGCTCCGTTGTGACTGTGGCGTTTGCAAGGAGATAAGGAATTGTTTGACTATTAACGCTTTCCCTCTGATGGTTTGATTTTTTTTTTTATTTTTTTTTTTTTTTTGCCTAATCATGGTACTCGTGGTGTCTGAGCTGCTGTAGGGCTAGTTTCAAATAGTGAAATGCAGTTGCATTCAAGTGAAAATGGAAGGAATTTCATGCTTTAAAAATGAAAACATGCATCAGTAACGTCAGTGTGTGGGAGATACTTGCATGTACAATGGTCTGACCTCTAGACCACAAAGCCTGGTGTGTTTTTTCTTGTGTGGATTTACTTTACAAATCTGATGCTGTGTCAGCTCCACCTCTTGCAGGGGAGTATTGAGAGTCCTTTCCAGATACACTGAACCTGGACTTGAACTCAGATGTAAAGACCATTAAGATGCTTCTGGCTGCCCCCGTTGACAGGCTCTTCGTTGTTTCGGCTACACGTGCTATGTAGGAAAGTACGTGGTTTCGTTTGTGAACTTTGGAAGTGTTGCTGTAAAGCTGGATCCTTAGTGCTAAAGGCTTCTGACTGTTTTGTAAATACGTAAACGCGAATTGGAGAGAAAAAAAAAAAAAAAGAGAAAGAAACAAAAATGTTTAGAGACAACAGTATTATTATCCGTGGAATATTGCCAGTCCCTCAGCTTTCTGTATCTGACGGGGATACAGAGGGAAAGCTGCTGTGCTGTTGTTTCGTTTCCGATACGGAAACTGGCTCAGCTCCTGTGCCCACCCGCACGCTGGTCCGGGAGCCGGCCGAGTCGCTCTTCGATGAATTGAATGACCAAAGCGTTTGCACCACGCAGTGGTTTGCTCTTCTTTCCAAATTACTTCCTCCGTTTCAGTAATAACTAAAGATAGTCACTTCTCTTCAAGTGGATGGTTTGCATCCCGTCTAAATTTGTGCCTTGTACCCTCCCCTCCCCGTCCGTCGGGAAAAGGGCAGCCTGTGTGTGGCGCCGGCCGGGGGTCCGTCCCAGGCCACCGGGCTGGGGGGTGGCAGCCTGGACGCGGCCACTCTGTCACCCTCCGCTCGCGTGCAGCAGCTCTGCGTTCTGGAGATGTCCCTCTTGTCCCCGTAAGCGGGGACCCGCGCTTGGCTTGGAAAGGCGATGCGTGATGCTTTGCCCTTGCCTGACGTACCCCGGCTTTCCCCGCCCCTGCAGAGGCAGGGACAGGATTATCCTTTCTTCTTTGCGTAGTGCAAGGCAAGTGTTGGCTCTAGCTTGGGTCCGACCTCCGAAGGAAAGCTCCCGTGTGGAACGGTGTGAGCAGGGTGCCGGGCTGCGGCACAGTCTGCGACAGGGTGTCACGGAGCCGCAGTACGGGGGGGCTGGGGACAGCAGCGGGCTGCTCCCCCCGGCTGGGTGCACGGCGTGGGTGCTGTGCCAGCCTGACCTCGGCGGCCCCACCTTCCTCCCTGCTTTCCCGTCACCAGCTCGTGCTTCGAAAGAGAAAATGGGGTGAAGCAACGTTGGAGGGATTGAGTGCGGAACAGCAACCCCAGCACCTTCATTGCATGCCTACCTGCTGTGTTGTAACAACGTTAAGGAGTAGTCAGACAAAACCAGGCACCGATGCGAAGCCAACTTGGAGAGGACGCTAACCCCCCCACTGCAGTATTTATCCGAATCGAAATTCTGAATGTTTACCTCAGTGTAAATATCTTAACCTTTCCCCTGGGAGGAAAGGGGTATTGCATGGAGCAATCACGATCCCCCTCGCTTTGCCAAACACGTCATCCTCTCCAAGCCAGGCTTCGCATCGGTATCGACACTGTCCCTCTTTGGACCCTTTACCTTTCTAGGATGTGAATGGTAAAAATGTGAATATTTGTTGTTTACTTCATTAGGCATAATTCATAATGATGTGTTTATATGAAGAATATCACAGACTGAAGCAAAACCATATGCAATTGGTTTACTTTATTATAAACTGTATATGATGTACAAACTAATAAAAACTTAAATGAGGACAGTCTCACTGTTGTTCTTGAACAGGCAAATAAACAAGATATTCCAGCTGCGCGTTCCAGTGTGGGATGCGATCCGGAGCACTGGGCTGTTCCCTGGGCACTGGAGGGAGAGGGGTCAGCGTGCTCCTGCGTTCCCGCAGGCGCTGTCCTGGGCAGGCGTTACCCTTTGGATGGAGTGAATCCATGTGGGATTTCTGTTGGGAAAGGCCCGAGCCGGGCACTCACCCCTCTGCCCACGTAGGAGCAAGCAGGGGTTTCTCCGTTGAAGGTGAGGGAGGATTACAGGTGCTATAGGGGTGTGAATATTTTTTTCATGTTGTAACAAGAATTTATTGTCATCCGTCTTTCTGAAACTATTTTGCTTTGCTAGTAAACTTGCAGAGCATTTACCGGAGTAGCCCCAAAGCACACCCTGTGCTTGTTTTAAACATTCAGCGGAGAAATGAGTCCCACGCAGGCAGCGCTGGGCTTCCACACAGCGGCTTCAGCGCGCGCCCAGCCCTCCCCACACACCAGCTCCTCGACAGGTACGAGCCCAGCACCCGCTTGCCAAACACAGTAAGTATTTACATTTATTAATACGGGGTTAATGTCACTATGCAGTTCACCAAACACCAAGCCATAGCGGGAGTTTAAACTGTTGCCCTGACCTGCATCCGTTAGTTGAGCTTTGTGTTACAGTCAAGTAGTGACCACGTATCCACCGACCAACTGGCAACGGTCTGGCCAAGAGCAAAACCAGAAGTTTTGATAAAACAGGCTATTTAATAACAGAAGTGCTTCATCGTTAACTTTTTTTTTTCCAGCCAACGGTTTAGGTTTGAGCAGACTTAAGTTACGCAGTTACGGTACCTCCACTTCCTAAATTACAATGTTACTGCCATTCTAACTTTTAACATTCAAGTGCATTAGAGAAAAGTAGTAAAATCTTGCATGAAGTATAGTCCTATACTTCAGACACGATTTTAGTTTCTATAAAAGATGGAAAAGACGTTTGTCTTTTCCGTTCCCTGCCAAGGCAGGATTGTTCCCTAAAGGACAAGGGCAGTGCTTGGTCCAGCCTGTTCTGACAGGTGAAGTGAAATGCCTGGAGCCACGCGGCGGGATCTGAACGCCTCTCCTGCTGTTTTACTTGTTTCCCCTTTAAGTCCACGATAGCTGACTTTGAGACATCATCTGGTCACAGCCTTTCCCTCTGCTCACCAGCACATCCCTTCCGTGCGATGAAGGATGGGTGAATGGGGACGGGGCACGGGGCTGCAGGACCCCCTTGAGGCTGTTCCGTACCCTGCTGCCCTCCGCCAGTTCTCCTCTCACCAGCTAAACTATGAGTAACTGCCACACCGTGACCCACGGCTCGATTTTTCACCCAGCGATTCAGCTACCGCACCGGCTGCCGTCGGTCCCTCGGGTATGAGAGGCAGCGCCCAGGTCCCTTCGCTTGGCTTCAGGGCAGTTACGCACAGGCTTTGGTCTGCCACTGCTCGTAGTACGGACATGAAAGGTCTAACGATTGTGGTTCGTGGGAAAGTTATAAAAGATCGTGGTTGATCTTCCGCCGAGGAAGAAAACAAGCAGACCACGACAGCTAGTTCTCTCCAAAATTCCATTGAAATACTCGGCAGCGCGTCAGTTATTGCTTCTCCATCGGTCGCAGGCTGCTTGTTTTCTTCCTTGTTCTGAGGCCAGTAAACTCTCCCCAGAGAGGCTTCACACAGGGGCTGGCAAAAGGGCTTACTTTAGTAAAGGTAGAATTATTCTCTTTACACTTTTAAAGGTTACAGGAGTTACTTGCCTTTTAAAAACGAACAAACAAGCTCCCCTGCCCATGCTCCTAGATGATGGCGCAGGAACTAAAAGCAGAGCCCCGTTTGTTGGTGCTCTGCGTTGGCACAAGTTTTCCTTTTCCATAGTAACCCGAGAATATCGCCTTCACATCAATCTTTTTAGAAAGGACGAGCATCCACATACCGTTATCAAAATACAGCAGTTTCCCTCCTCCAATTTCCCCCACTTCATCCCCTTTGTTCCCCGCCTTTTCCAGTTTCACAAACTCCAGCAGGTCAAGCCCAGTCTGGACGGCTTCGATGCCGTTGGCGCAGCCGAGGGTGATGTGAGCCCGGCTGCCTTTCGGGAGGTTGTCGGCGGGCAGGATCTTGTCGGCATCTCCGGGCCACAGCAGCAGCTGCTGTTCGCTCAGCTCCACGCGAGCCCCAACAGTTTTTGTCGTGATGAACAGAGCAGAAACGGCCAAGGTGAAGCCTTTGCCGTAGGAAGCCTTCACCACCTGCGAGAGGAGGGAGACAAGCAGAGAACGCGGCTGTAGCCGGCTGTGGATGGGTTGGGGCTGACCTACACGGGATGCTGTGTGCAGCTAGATCGTGGCCTGAAGTTCCTGATCCCCGAGTTCTGAACTGGTTGCATCTTTTTCCTTGGCAAATTGCACTATTTAACTTGGGTTTACCCGTCTTGAAATAATGTAGCTGGAACTGTAAAGATCTTAAGTCATCATCATTCAGCTTAAGCTACTGGGGATGATGCTGGGGGGGCGATGGGGGGTGGGAGTATTTTTGGGAAACCAACAAGAAATAGTCACCACCTCTGCCACAACTATGACTTTATTGCACAGCCACATGGACCTACGGACTGTCCCTGCGTTCTGTCCCTACCTCTGGCCTCTCGGCACAAGCAAAGCCACATCCCAGCCCACCCTGAGGGGGCTTCTGGATCCCTGCTGGGAAGGGGGAGGGGGGGAGACTGGTGTCCCAGGGGGACTCAGAGCCCCCGTACTCACTTCTTGCTGCGCGTATTCCTCAGCTCCAGCTGCTTTGCCAAACTCTGTGTATTTTGTGGTGCAGTGTAAGACCCCGGGCGGCCTCTTCACAAAGTAGCTGGTGAGATCGACTTTTACTTTGGGATCTTCAATAGCGGAAGCAACTGCAAATAACAGGTAAACAACGTTGCTGTCAAAAAATGATCCCCTTGATGTCACCCCATGAGCCTAAAACCTACCTCAGCTTTCTTCCCAACCCATCCTTCGTGTTTCATCTTTTGTACTGCTGAATAAATAAATGCTGGGTAAATAAAACTGCTCAGCCAGGCTAACGGGATGTTACTAGAAAACAGAAGCTTCTCTGCATCGAGGTCTCAACCTCGATGACTTTAAAGACTCCCTCGAGGGACAAGATTGTCCCGTCCTTCCCTTTTCTCTGTGACTCTTTGCATTTGTTCTGCCTTGCCCATCAGGCCACAGACAACCAGGGATGCCCAGCCACCAGGCGGAACGCCGCTGCCAGCCCAGCCCAGCTCCCTACAGTGTCAGAGCTAAACAACTTAGGAAAAACTGTTTCATTTATTTTTTTACTTACAAAAGCAACCTTGTTAACTATGGGAAGCAGATTAGCATCTTTATAGGGTTTTTCTTGTTGCTAACTTTAACTAGAAATTCACTTCAGAAGCTGACCAGACTTATTCCCTTTGCTGAGCATTAACATTTCATCAACAGAGTAAGAACTTGGTAAGATACTTCTATACATACAGTATTTACTCTCCTTTTTGAAGGCTTTGAGGCTTCCAAGCTCATCTAAGAAGGCCTGCCCAGCCTTCCTCAGGTTCTCCGAACTTCTTTTGCTCAAAAACCACCCAAAATACATGGGTAGGAATTCCTTCTCCAAGCTGGGCTTCATCTTCTTCAGGTCTTCCACCGACAGTTTCCATTGATTCTTTTCCTTCAGCTGCAAGCAATCCATTCGCCACTGGGTTTTGGGCTCGGCAAAGATGACTTTGTACCGGTACTTGTCAGCAATGTCAAAGAGTTGGTCCAGTCGTTCCCTCTCATGGTGAGTGTCATCCAAAACGATAACACTGATATCTCGTTTGCAATAGTCAACTAGATCCTCATCCACCTTTGTGTACTCTTCAGGGATGCTGCTTCTTATTAAAGGTGTAATTTTATAGCTATCGACAGAGATGACCTTGCAGGCATCTTTATACCTATCTTGGATAGCCTGGGCAAGAGTGGTCTTCCCACTGCCAGGCAGCCCTCTTAAAATAAAAAAGGTTTTAGATTCTTTGACCGTGGAGATGGTATCATCGTCGTCAAGGAACGGGAACTGCAAGCTTTCAGGCCTTTCTTTCGCTGATTGAGTAGACATTTTCCTAAATATTTTAGGCAGGAACGTGTGACTCTTCTTTGAGAAGCCTCTGTTCTGAAATGCAAGAAGGAAAATGTTTTGCAGGCTAGCGACCCCGAGAGACCGCACGTTCCCACCACACGAGCCAGGGCGAACCTTTCCGGGGAGAAGCATCCCCTCTGCCCCATCCCCCCCTGCCATACCCCCCCGTCCCCAGCCTCCGCAGCCCCACTCACAGCTACCCCGGCCGGTCCCACAGCGGGGACCCCCGTCCTGTCCCACCACCCTGGCACCAGCCGGCTGACCCGGGCAGCTGGGGGTGCAGCTCCGCTCCCACTCCGGCCTCAGCTCCGCTCCTGCCCGACCAGGAAGGGGAAGTTTTGCCCGTCACGTGGCAGCCAGCAAACCGCCAGAGCGCGACAGCCTGGCCAGGGCACCTGGAGCATCACATTTATTTCTGAAAATAAATATTTGTGGCTAGTCAATCAGGAGGGTGCAGCCTGCTGCGGGGGAAACGAAACTCCCAGCAGGTTGCAACAGCTGCTGCAATCTCATCACTCCGTTTGAGTAAAAAGAGACCACAAAGGGATTTCAGCCTGTTCAGGATCCTCCATCCCCGTAGGAAAGGCTGGTTCCGAGTGAAGCCTGCAGCGATGCTGCCTCTTGTTAGGAGCTGCCATCTCTTCCCGCTTCGCTGAACAGCAGCAGCCCGGCTGCCTCAGAGGAGGGGATCTGGGGCGGGGATCTGGGCTCCTCTTGTGATGGAGAGCAACGGAACTGGTTTCCAGTAAACGAAACCCCCTTTCCCAGCAGCTGCGGAGCTTAACACGAAAGCGAAACCAACCCTCTGAGCAACGGCGAGTGAGCCGGGAATTGCTGCTGGGGCACTGGCGCTGGCTCAGCCACCGCTCCGGGAACTGCAGTGCCAGCAGAGACTGGGAAAACGCAGGACTGGAAGGAAACGTGGGATTTCTCCACCTGCACGACTTTTTGACAGCATCCACGGGGCAGCCACTGGTTTTTAGGTCAATATGTGAACTCTCCCCCCTTCCCTCCCCAGTTGCCTCCTGGCCTAGCCCAGCCCATGACCAGCGGAGCGATGCTGGAGGAGCCAGTGTTGCCATCGGTGCAAAAACCAGGAGCGATGCTGGAGGAGCCAGCGTTGCCATCGGTGCAAAAACTGGGGGATTTACACACAATGTCAATGCTCTGCCCGCGGCAGAAAAACGCAGCTTTCCCATCTGCAGGGCGAGGGTGTTGTTTAAAACCCGTTTCAGTTATTAACTTTCCTAGCACTTATTCTGGAATGTGGAGGTGGGTTTTGGGTCCAAAAGCGCCCCGAGAGCGGGATGGGGGAGCGGGATGGGGGCTTCAACAGCCGCGTTGGGCAGGATCACTGCCTGCCCCGGGCCAGCTCCTGCACGGCACACCGGGATGGGACAGCCCCGAGCAGCCGCGGAGCCAACGGGAAAAGCAAGGAGCCCCCCCAACACACAGCTGTCCCGGGACCCCCGCGGGGCCCTGCCCACGGACTGGGGGCTCCTTCTCCTGGGACCCCCGCGGGGCCCTGCCCACGGACTGGGGGCTCCCAGGCCATGGTACAAGGGGAAGCAGATGGCGTGAGCCTCTGAGAGCTGCTCCTCTTTGGGGGGTGTCCTGTGTGCCAAGGGGGGCTCGGCCTCGCTGCTCCGGTGGCCGGGCAGGGGCTGGGGCAGCCCGGCCACTTCGCTGCAGGCAGCTGCTGGCGCTGGCGGTGACTGAAGCCGCTTTTCAAAGGCGCAAACAAAAGAACAATGATAGAAAACACGCTCCGGCCCCATTGTTCAGTGCCCAGCAGGGAGGATAATAGTGGCCTTCATGGGCCGGGGCCACGCAGGGCTCGGCCGGACAATGGTCCCACAGAGCCCCGGCGCGGCGCCGGGCTCCCGGGTGCACAATCCCCCATTGAGCCCCCGCCCCACAAAGCCCCCGCTTGTCCCCCCGCGGGGCAGCGCCTCGCCCGGAGGGAGCCGCGGCTCCAGCATCAGGGCACTGGCGGTGCCGGGGCTCCGGCTGCCCCCCAGGGTGGCCCAGGACCCCCGGGACGGGGCTGTGGGGACCCCCTTGGGGCTGGCTCTTGGGGCTCAGCCGCGACGCCCCCTCCGGACCCCGCGTCCACGTGTCGATGCCGCCGCCGCCGCCGGTACCTCCCCCCCACCCCCCCCAGGACGCCGCGGCTGCCCCGGGCCCCGCTTACCATGGTGAGGGCAGCGGCTCCGGGGCGGCCGCCGGTGCGGAGCGGCGCGGCGGGGAAGCGGCTCTGGGGCGGGGGCGGCCGCGGCCCCTTTCATAGAGCCGGGGCCCCCGCTCGCCCCCCCTGTGGCCGCGCAGGCGCGGGGGGAGCGGGGGGCCGGGCTGGGACCGCCCCCGGGGCGGTGGAGGAGGGTGGGTGTGCGGGGGCCCGGGCGCCGGACAGGGGGAGCCGGGCCCGGCGGGGTGGTGTGTCTGGGGGTTCTCCGGTCCGGGAGAGCCGGGCCCGGGGGCTGGGGGCTGCGGGCTGCCCGGTCCCGGGGGAGCCGGGCCTGGGGAGGGAGCTGGGAGCTGCCGGCTGCCCGGTCCGGGGGAGCCGGGCCCGGGGGCTGGGGGCTGCGGGCTGCCCGGTCCGGGGGGAGCGGGGCCTGGGGAGGGAGCTGGGAGCTGCGGGCTGCCCGGTCCCGGGGGAGCGGGGCCTGGGGAGGGAGCTGGGAGCTGCCGGCTGCCCGGTCCGGGGGAGCCGCGCCCGGGGGCTGGGGGCTGCGGGCTGCCCGGTCCCGGGGGAGCGGGGCCTGGGGAGGGAGCTGGGAGCTGCCGGCTGCCCGGTCCGGGGGAGCCGCGCCCGGGGGGGCTGGGGGCGAGGGGCGGGCGCAGGTCCGATAGCCAGGGGTGCCCGGGGACGGAGCTCCCGTTGCGGCGGGCCCCGCTCCGCGCCTACGTCCCCCCCCGGCCCCGCCGCCCCCCGCCCCGCCGCTGCCTGCGCGGCCGTTCGCTCCTGCCGGCTCCGCTCGGCCGCCCCCCGCGGCTCCCTCCCTCCGCTTCCCGCTCGCTCTCCATCCTCCCGGTCGCCGCCTTTGGGGTTTTCATCGCTGCGACCGTCACCTGGGGAGGAAAAACCCCTCGGAAAGCGCGTCCCAGCGCTCGGCTGGGCACAAGCTGAGCGGGACCCCTCGCCCCCAGCACCCCGGCCCTGCTGTGGCCCCAGGGGGTGCGGGGTGCCCAGGCGCGGGGGACACGCGGGAGGTGCTGCCCTCTCCTGCACAGGCTCCACCACCCCCAGCTGGCGGAGCACGGTGCTTTGATGAAGATTTTAATTCGCCGTTTGCAAGGAAATCAATGCTATGTGAACTCTTACGATGCAGCTGATGTTTCTGAAGGCCTCAACGCTACGGGTCTCGTTTATTCCCACTTTCAGTCACGTTTCGCTTCTGCCTTCTGGGCACTGGAGCTGTTTTCTGTGTTATTAAAAGCAGGTTTTTAAATGGATAGCACTGAGGAGGAAACCAGGCTCCCTCACTGGCATCGAGGCTTCGCTGCATCACTTGCTTTGGTTTATACCAGCTCAAGGCGAAACCTTTGCTACCAAAAAACTGAAGCCACAAATTATAACTGTGCTACAGCCTCACATATAAATTAATTCCTGCTACTGTGCACTAGCAGAGGCGATGCAATACGGGCCAGAAATGTGGATACTTGCTCCCTGGGAACGGGGTGCTTTGTTCCCATGCCTTGGCCTGTGCTCCAGGAGAGGGAAGTGGAGAATTTTTATACTTAAGGGGTGCCGAGGTCTAAATGACAATTACCTTTAGGAAAGTTAACTGTTGTTTCTCCTCTTCTTTTGTTCAGCTCTTCAATGAACCTTTTGCTCACATCATCTAAGGCCTGAAAGTGATACAGCTTATTAATAAGAGCTCTAGAAATGCAGTTACATACCTACATTTTTCCTGCTTTCTTTTGATCTCTGCTGTCACTACCTGATCCTTTCCTACCATAAAACTCTCTGCAACAATATGCTTCATTTCTCCCTGCAGTGGTTACTAGCTGTTAGCATCCCTTATCAAATGTCTCCTCCCCTGAAGATTCCATCTCTCTCACACTACCATTTTTCTCCTGGCAGGAGAAGAGGCTCTGCCTGAGCTCAGGACACCCGTGAGGGATCACCAAATAGGTACGTCCCTGTGCCGTAACTGTTCCCTGGCAAGCCGTGTGCGCTCACATCACCCACAACCCACCGTCAGGTCAGCGAAGGCTGGCTACCAAAACGTGCAAACTGCTTAATTGTGGGTCACTGGCCATGCCCAGATCTTCTTCCATGGTTTGATGCAAAGTGGTTTCTCTGGGGCATTTTGGAGAGGCCAGAAAAGGGTGAGCTGTGATCAGAGGCTGACAGCTGAGCACAGAGAAAGCGCTGCTCTATTCTGTGTGTGAAATCCTTGCCCCAGGGAGGTAAAAAAAAAATTTTGCCCTCAACCTGAGCAGGGCTAGGGCTTCATCCTTTTATATGTTGGACTGGTTCATAAACTGGGGTTAAGTTTTCTAAGCCAGGAGGTTTCATTATTTTTAATATGTAAATGGCTTCAGAGGCTGCATTTTCCCCCTCTTAATACACTAGCTGTGTAGCGATGTTTTCTCAATTCACAGGACACTAGACAATAGTTACAGCCAACTTATTGATGCTGCCCCAAGCTTCTCTCCTCTTTGCAACAGCCCACTTACAATAATGATGGCCTTTTGAGCAGCTTCACTGTGAGTAAGCTTTGCCTTGTCAAGTGCTTTTTCAAAGTGGATGATTGCAGACCGGTAATCCTTTAATTTTACTGTAACAGACAAATGAAAGCATCTGTGTTAACCCAAGACCAAGAGAACAACAATAGTTAATCAAGCAAGTCTCCAGTGAAAGGTCTTGACCTGAGCAGTTACTTTGGCTGTTAAACGGCAGAAATGTTTTCACTAAGATGCTGAACAGACAGGCTGTCTCCATCCTTAGAGCAAAACTTGTTGTAATGCCTTTACCTTGTGCTTGTGCCACTAGTACCGTAGCATGGAGTTGCCACTCAGCATCTCCCTCTTCATCTGCTGACTGCAGGGACTTCTGTCCGTAATTTTGGGCTGCTTCAGCTTTATTCAGCTCAAGGTAACATCGGCCAATTTCATGGAACAGCCAGGTCTTCTCCAAGCTGGATTTTGCCATTGGAATCTTCTCCTCCCAACTTCAAGCAGAGAGAAAGGCGATATTTACTGAATCTTACTAGGTGCAGTTATAATTTCAACCATTGATTTTATAAACAAAGGGTTCCAGGTGCTGTTGGTATGAAAAATTTCACAGCCCCCCTTGCCAGCAGTATGAATAAAAAAACCTCAAAAGACATAATTAATTTAATTCCCAATACAACCTTATGCCTCTTCTGTTACTAATTTTACATACGTGTCAATAGCTTGCTGGAATTTGCCGATTCGGGCATAAACTCTGCCAATGTTATCAAGGGCTCTGGATACAGCATCTGGCAGATCACTGCATTGAAAAGAAAAAGAAATTGTAGTAGTTGACATAGGCTTGCTCCTGATACTTGTAAGTTTTCTTTGGTGCTCAACGTGACTTCAGGGTAAGTGTTAAGAAGTAAAGGACCGATGACACTGAAAGTCATAAAATCGAGGTGGATCTTTGATTTTATCTACAGCCGTTGCAGCTGACACCCCATAACACACAGGAGAAAATGGTTTAGGTTTTGTCTCTGATTATTATTTTTCTTTGGTGCAAATCTGGCAGTCCTTGTGAAAGTCTGTCCATTTTTCTTTGCCTCAGTTTCCCTTTGTTGCTTTGTGGGTCCCGAGGAAGTCCCCTACCAGCTCCTGGGTCCCTACCACTAACAGATGATTTCTGCCCAAGAGAAAAGGGAAGAGCCAAAAACATGTCTGCAGTGTGTCTACAGACTCCTGGTAAGAGGCCCCGCTCCCTTGTGTTCTGAGCCTCTGCCCCAGGCTAGAGGCAGCTCCTTCTATAATAGCGTAGCCTGTGGACTTTAATTTTTTTTCCTTAATTGGTCCTTGCTCCCATCTTCAGAAGCAGCCTGCCTTGACTACCTTTACCTTATAAATGAAAAAGGTGATGAAGGGAGGGGATAAATGCCTCACTGGGGGTGATCGCTGACCTCCAGCCACCAGAGGACAAGGCCCCCCAGCCCTCGCTGCGCTTCTGTCCTTAAAAGTCACTTCACATCAAATTAAAAAGGGGCTAAAATTACATATCCATCTCATTCCTGCCTCTTTACTGCTATTTCTCAACTTCATATGGCATAACTGGAGATTTGAGATCACCAGGAGAGAGGCAGACATTTCTTAAACCAATATTAATTTTAAAAAGTGATTTGTGAAAATGATGAACAGTAAGTGAGTTACATTTTAAAAGCCCTACGCAGTATTGGAAAAAATAAAACCAAAATAAGGTCGATTCAAGCAACTATTCCATGTTTTCTCCTGTGCTTTGCAAAACTCTTACTAAATCTTAAGACTATGTTTTGTTCCATCCTGTTTTAGCTGAAAGAGCCACCGAATGTGTTCTGTATGGGCAGGTAACTGTACCTCTTAGATAAATATTTCAAGCCTGTTGTTATGGTTTGAATGCAAATGATTTTAAGAGAAAATGTAGCAGAAAACTTGTGCAATTTAGAGCCTGACCTTCCTGAGAAGGAAATACATACTAGAGGCTAAAGTGCTGAGACTGGGACTTGCATTTTTTGCTTTGCTTCAGCAGAGGTTTAGGTGTGCCACATGGTCGAGGGCCTTTAAAAATCCGCTTTCTTGTTTTTGAAATAGTGGTGATAGTAAGTCACTAGAGACCATGATACTTGGGCAGAGTGTGAATGCATTGCCCTGTTAAATCTCCAGGTGAGAATTGTTACTTTATACTAAAATATCTTAACAGAGGTACTTCCCTCTTTCCCCCTTCCATCTGAACTTCTCAGCACTTACTTCTGCCTGGCAAATTCCAGATCCATTTTATGGCTTTGCAGAGCTGCCTCCATCTGGCCCATCTCCAGCTGGGCATTCCCAATGCAGCTGTAGAGGTTTCCAATCAGCTCGTTCTTGTTGGGAACTTCATTATCTGGCCACCCTCGTATTGTTTTTAGCACACGCTCAGCTTTCTTGCAGCTTTCTTCAGGGGAGTCGCCAGTCAGCACTGGAGACAAAGATGGAAGTTTATGCGAGTGTATGGATGCAGTGATGCTGGGGAAATAAGACTAAGTGCGATTGTGTAAGCCTCAGACAGAGCTTGGGGAAGGTTAGAGCTACTAACAGTTCGTGCATCTCCTACACTCCTCCCTCCCGTCTCCAAAAACTCTGCCCCTGGGAGATGGTACTCCTGACCCTCCACCTGGCACTACTGGGAATCACTTTCATCACAGCAAGTAAAGGGAAATGACCCTGGTAACACTTCACGCTTGCTGAAGAAAAATAAAGGGGAATTATGTTTGTTGTCTGACTTTTCGAAAGTTCGTAGTTATTGCAGCAGGGCAGCCTGGTCTTGGAAATGAAGTTCTAGCTATGGTACTTGGGTTTTTGTCTCCTAAATTAGCCCCTTGCACTTCCTTGGTGAGCTCTGTTGTACCCAGCTGGACGATGGTGCTGCGGGAGGGAGACTGCAGGACGTTTCCCACACCACCTCCACCGAGCTGTTGCAACTTAAAAGGACGCAACTCCAGCAACAACTAGACTCTTTTCTCCTGGGTTGTAAATATGTAGCACAGGAAGAGAGAAAGAGACCAGAAGCAGCTGAATTACTCCTTCCTTCCAGACCAGTTTTTCAGCTGCTTCATCTCTCTACAAGGGTATTTTGGAACTACAGAAATTAACTCCAGTGGCCTGCATTCTCTCAATAAAACAACTTCTGATTAGCAAACCAGAGGTGTTTGCTAAGCATGCAGCAGTGGCCTCCCTGGCTTTGGTACCTAAGTGGTGTCCTGAAACCCAGTCAGCAAGACCTCAAGTACAGAAAAAGCTGAGGAGAAAAAAAAAAAAAAAAAAAAGTCTTGGATTCTGTATCCAGTGTTGGGAAGGGTAAAGAATACAAAAGCAAATACTTCCCCAAAAATGCCTACTAGCATTTGTTGATACTTGCACTGCTTCTATTGTTCTGGTCTGTAATTACTACAGCAAATAATTACATGTGCTAATCATGATTTCTTACTGCTTCCAGCCAGGACACCTACACATATCGATGTCTTCCATACTCTTCACAATGTATCTGCCAACCTCAGCTGCGTTTCGTTTCTTGTCCCGGATCCACCTTTGCTGCCTGAGCTTGCGCTCTCTCACGCGGGCATAAATAGGCTTCTGCTGCTGCCAGAAATCACTGCGTGTGTCGAGGTAGGAAATGCCACTCAAAACCAGGTCTGCTACTTTGATCCCCTGCTTTGTGCTGCTCTCCATCAAATCTGAAAAGAAAATGGTAGAACCTGGGAAAGTAGTGATGGATATGAAGGGCGAAGCTGCAGTTCAGTGAGGGACTGCTGGTGCATGTTTTTCTGCTCTGACAGAGAGCAACAGTCTTTGGTGCTGCTCAGAGCTGGTGCTTTTACATGCCTGGAAACCATAGCCCACATATATTATTAATGCTAGTAATACCATAAAACCCGTGAGTAGGCTAAATTCTTACTTATTTCTCGATTACTGGGTAAAGAGTTCCCTAGAAAAATGACTAAAGGGGAATCACCCTTCTGCCTAGTTCTGAAATAAGCTACTTCTCCAAATCCTGACATCTTGATCTTAACATCATCTATAACGAAACCACAAATGAATTGCAGTCTTATGAGCAATGCTTTGCACTTAATGCAAGTGTTAGTGAATTTATCATTATGACAGAAATTAAGTAATTTGTAATTAATCTGTTTCTGGTTTTTATTTCATCAGCAGAGATTGCTTTGAGTTGATTTACTGTTCATTATAAAAGCCTGCCATTTAATAAGGAAGGAAATACACTCAGACAATGTTATGAACAATCGATCTGACTCCAGAAATACCTGTACTCTCCAGGCACCTGCCTCTCTCACAACCACTGCAAGCACGATGTGCTGTGCGAGCTCTGATACAAATAAGGAAGAGTAGTCATAGGGATATAAAAGAAGAAGAGGAAAAAGAACATGCTTAGAAGGAACATTTAGTTAAACAAAATGGAGAAAGACCTTCATCCTTGAGCAACTTTTCTAGGTAGGCCTTGTCAGCATAAAGCTCTCCAAGAAGCTGTCGCTCTGTTTTTGGATTCCTCACAGGCTCCTGTTTCCTCGTCCATTTTTGATCCTTAGTCAGTTTGATTTGCGGTTTCTGGGTCGTATTTTTGCTCTACGGCAAGAAAAAATAAAGGAAAACAGGGGAGATTAGTGGGGAACACTAGAATTAGCAGAATTCTGTTTACACTCCATATGAGCCAACTTATTTTTTAAATAAAAGCACAAAGTCAGTGTCTCACCAATTGCTTTGGTCATGAGCAACTGAAATTTTGCAACCAATTGTGCCTCCTCCCTTCCAAGAACAGAAGAGGGCATTATAGTAACAGCAAGAATTAGTCCTGCCCCAGTGTCTCGTGCAGTCCTGCAGGGCTTACTGCTCAGTGCTGTGCAGGGACATCAAGGCTGTGGGAGAGGCAGATCTAGGTGTCCACGGTCAAGGAAACAGAGGCTGTAACAGCCAGGGCTTCTGAAACATCAGGAGAGTATTTCTAAAGTTTCATATTCAAGACGCTGACAATTACAGGGCTAACGTTTAGGCCCCTTTGTACAAATTATTTTTACCACCGAGTACCTGTAATTCCAGGTGAAAGAAGACACGAGCATTCACTGCACTGAGTTCGAAGGAAAATGTGGCTTGGCATCTCAGAGGAATAAGGCACTATTTCACTGGACCACCCCAAAATTAAGCAATCAATAAAGTGTCCATTATCAAAAATGTGAACCTTCAACATCAGGTAAGACCAAAGTAAATATTGTAGATAAATGTACCCTGGCTCCAACCTCACTGCTGTTACTGATTAGCCTTTGATGGGTGATCAGCAACACCCAACAGAAACAGTCAGGCTGGCAGAGAAATTTCAGCCTGGGCTTTGTTTCTCCGTCCTTGCTCTTCCCTGCCCTTCTGCCTTCTCCTTTAAATTTTGTGTAGCTTGAGCCAGAACTACGTTAAAAGCAGGTGCATAAATACTCTCATAACAGATCACTGCACTTCCTATGGTCAGAAGGTGCTTCACTAGGCCAGCTGTGTCTGCATTCATGTTGCTGCAGAAACTGTTAATCCTCTAATGCCTATTTCAGAAAGTATTAGTGGTATAATAACTGTAGCTAGCTTCTAAAGCAAGAGCTCTTCAGACCGTACCTCTGCCTGCCTGCTTATAAAGCACAGATCCTCTTTGTTCTCCAGTTTAACTGAGGATGGACCTGCGAATACAGAGAAAATAGTTGTTAAGTGTTCAGGAACAGCAGATCAGAGGCTTTGAAATTAAAATCACTCTAAATGTGCCAAGCCTATAATGTCCCATTTGAAATAAAGCTTTCTCTAATCCTTTGACATGAAATATGTGGATGTTGGTGTGTTCTGTAAGCAGGGAATACAGCTCATAGGTGCAGCTCCTCTCGGGATTTTAATTACTATTTTCACATGGCACCAGGGGGCTCCCATCACAATGCAATTCCTACAGAGACATGCTACATCCTGCACAGAAACAGAGGAAGAAAAAGAACGGCAAGTCCTTCTGAGGGATCACAGCAGAGGTTTAAAATGAAAGTAAAGCACAGGGATCTCCAGCAATCCAGAAAACTAGTTTAAAGTTTTTGTGCACTGACATTAGGGCAAACCTCCTATCTTGTTTTCACTCTGACATCCAGTTCTGCCATTCAGATTGCACTCTGGCAGTGGAGGTAGGAGTGAAAAACAGCGCTTTGTTTTGGCCTGGTCAGAAGGAAGGAAAGAGCTGTTGTAGAAGGAAATCCTCCAGCAAGGCAACTGGGCCAAGATCAGCAATGCGAGTACTTGCATATCACGGAAGGCAGGTGTTTCTGAATCTGCCAGGCAAAGCAGATTCAGTACCGCAGTTTTGGGGATATACCCTGTTAATGCGCGGGCATTTCCCAGCTACTTAAGCATCTAGATCAAATGCTAACGTGTTGCCTTGCTTTTCCCCTGCATCTAGGAGCTATCACTTGATTTAAAGTCTTGGGTTTTAATCTGTTCATTTGCCTACAGCCCAGATGCTTGAAGGCATTTAAAGCTCTCACTATATCAAGCATGGCAAGCATTTCAGCCGACCGTTGCGAAGATTTGTGTTAAGCTAAGGAAGCAGCAGTAATGGAGGAAAGCAAGCCAGATCTGGGAACTCTCCCTGTTAAAAATATCACATTGGAAAGAGCTTCAGGCTTTTACACAGCTGGGACATGAAGTTAATCTGTGGCGCTGGAGATGGACTGAAATTTTGAAACAGATTTTAAGGAAGAGTAAGGCACTTAAATATCTCGAGCATCAGGGCCTGTGTAGGGGGGTGCAGCAGGGTGTGTCCTGGCTCTGCGAAGGGACAGGCTGTTGGGGATCCACCTGAGCAGTAGTTCCTAACTAGCTGGGCGGGTTTTACAGCAGCCAGGTGAGCTACACACGAGTCATGCTGTGCTGGTGTAGGAGGCGGCAGCCCCAGGTGACACGTGCCTGAGAGCGGGTGCATGTCCTGTCTGTGCTGGTTGCCATATGAGAGCATGGCTAAGAGAAAAACTAAGGCAAAAGGGAAAAGTTTTCAGTTTGCTTTAAATCTCACTAGGTCCTTGGCCTTTCCAGTCTCCTGCAGGACTATGTTCTGTGATCTAAGCCAGAAATTATGAAAGCAGTGCTCCGCTGCAATAGTCAACAGTTTCACTGGTCTTATGCAACGTAAACTGGAGGAAAGTCAGGATCTCAGGAAGGCCACGCTCAGGTAGCAAGGCAAATTTCATTACCATTTTGAATATTGGGATAAAGATCTCAAAATGGATTCTGTGACCAGCACTGCTGCAAGTAGATGAGCTGCTTTGTTCTGTATTACCTACAAAATCTTCATGGTGACTTTGGAAATGTAAGTTAGTGTCATAATTTACATAACTGAAGTTATTAAATACTGTATATGACTAGGCATTCAGCCAAAAAAAAAAGTAGAAGAAAAAAAGAACAGTGCTGTGCTTTTTTTGGTGCTTCCTGGTTTCATCTGAGGGTGGCCACTGAGCACATGAATCCAGAAGCAGAGACCCTGTTGTTGCAGGTCCTTAGGTCACTTGCAGAGCTAATTTCCTACCAGCTGTTCACTGAACAGCTTCTGGCTGTGCTTGTAGGGGACGTAAAATGCGACATCTTACTTCCAATGCAGTTGACGATTGCCTCCTGGGATTTCTCGATACCCAGCCTGAACTTCTGTAGTTCTGGACGTAGTCTGTAGCCTCGATGATAAAACACCAATGCAAATTCAAAATCACCCATGGTATATAATGTCTCAGCTTTTTGGTAAAGTCCCTAAAATGACATTTGGGGAAAAAAAAAAAGGAATAAAAAAAGAGAAAAAAAAGCTTCAGAGATCTCAATTAACTTCCTGCTAGGCAGAAGTGAGAGCCCTGTACTATCGCAATCTGTATACAATAAAACCCGACCCTGGAATTCTTTCTCAACTGCTGCCTACGCACCTCCACTTCTCTGGAAGCAATAAAAATGTCAAGGATGTGTTTAGAGTTAGCTGTTTCTACGCAAGACTATCTCCCAGATGCATCAAGAGTTTCACCGAAAAGTTAAAGGATGGTTAAAAGACCACCCCTTGCACACCCCAGACTCTTACCACTTCATGCTCTTTACCTTGGAGAATGTTTTGTCATTTTGGAGAGAAGCTTCAGCATCTTTCAGGGCATTTTCTGTGTCTCCAAGTTTCAGGTAACATTTTGAGCGGGCAACTAGACCGTGCTTGTCTCCTGCTCTCAGCTTCAGCGCCTGCAACGCAACAGACACAGTATGTCATCAGTGCTGGCTCAACAGGACAGGTATTTACAAGCATGTACATTCGATGCAACCTGCTCTGTCCCAGCCTGGGTCCTGATGATGGATGGCGATAAAACCAGTATTTTTACTGAAAAAACCCCCAACCTCCTCTAGATGTTCACACGTTCCATCTGCTGCAGCCACCCTGTCCCACGCCGGAGGTGCTGCAGCCCCTCTCTGAGCACTGCCCCCAGCCAACAGGAGCTGCACCCCCTCGCACCGCCCACGGGTGCCGCCTCCCTTCGTGCTGTGATCTCCAGGCACCCGTGGGGACCCTTCCCCTCACGCCACCACCTGGACGGGCCGCCTGTCCCCACGCTGCCACCTCCCCTTGCCGTGGGATGCTCCGCCAGCCTCTTCCCTTCGCGCTGCCACCTCTGCCAGCCGCCCCCGCGTCAGGCAAGTGCCACGGCCCCGCACGTCCCGTCGAGGCCCTCACCCCCGAGGCGCCCCCCCCGGCCGCGCCTCGGCGCCCTCACGTTGTTGAAGCAGGCCAGGGCCTTGCCGTACTCGCCCCGCCGGCACAGCAGCGTCCCCTCGGCGATGAGGCTGGGGAAGGTGCCGGCCGGCACGGTGCCCGCCGCCGCCATGGCCGCCCCGCTGCCGCCGCCGCCGTCGCCTGGCAATGGTCGCCCGGCAACGGCCCCACTTCCGGCACGAAGCCCCGCCCAAACTGTGACGTCAGCACGACGCGCCCGCCGACGTTTCCCGCGCTGCTGCCGCCGCTGCGGCGTGTCCCACCGGCCGTGGGGACCCGCGGGTGGGTCAGCGCCATGCGTGGGCCGCTGTGCGCACCGTTACCGGGGCCCCGCTGTGGTTCCGCGGCCGGGCGCCGGGGAGGCTCTGCCGGTGGCGGCCGCGGCGAGGCCGCACCAGCACGGCGGGGCAGGGGGGCCGGGCAGAGGGGCGGGGGGGGTAGGGCACGGGTGGGTGGCGGGGGGGAAGCGGCGGGGGCAGGGGCTGCGCTGCTTCGGCGGGACTGAGACGCACGTTTCGCCCCGAACCGTGTGTGGGCTCTGGGTGAAGGTGGCAGCGGCCGCGCACCGGCTGCTCGCAGCGTCCCCCCCCGTGTCCCCCCCTGACCCGACCCGCCCGGCCCACGGGGCGGTTTGTTCTTGCCCACGTGTTTCCAGAGCCCTGCGCGGGAGGCAAGGCCAGAGAGAAACAGGGGGTGGGAGTGCAGGCACTTGGTAAAAACCGCTTTGCAAGAGCAATCGTGTGAGCGCCTGGGCTACGGCACACGGGTTCCTCTGCCCGGCCAAGCCGGTGCCTACCGCGGGGGTTTGGCGAGGGCAGCCCCCCACCTCGTTCTAGACTAAGTATCTTTCAGTATTTGCAGGTAGCCCCTGGTGCCAGTGTCATCACTGCAGTGCTCAGGCCCAAGTGATAAATGGGAGATGCTGCTGGTTTTCTCCTCCTATCAGCCAGCCGCTTTAGTCTTGACTTTATTTTGGCTTTGGGTAAGACCCTGCCGTGATTTATGTTTGAAGCAATTTGTTCCTGCCAAGTGACTCACAGTGGGTGCGGTGTGGCTGTCCTGCTCAGAAAGGCTCCTGCTCCCAGCCTGTAAGATTAAAACGTCACCACGGGCCAAATCAGTGGTATGCTGCTGGGTTCTGGATGCGGCTCTGGAATGGCATGGCTCGTCCTTAGACTCTGGCTCCTGGGACAGGGCTGGAGTGGCTGCACAGCACCGTAGTGTGGGAGGTGGGCAGGGTGCCTTACGCACGGGTGGGGACACAAACAGCCGTTGAGCCCTGGAGTGGGAGGCCAGCATGACACACCCCTGTCCCCAGGGAGTCTGACCGAGAATTTCAGTTTAAGCTTTTGGTTACTTATTTTTTGCAGAGACTTTACCCACTGGCACCGCCGGGTGTGACATGCTCTCCCCAGTGGGATGGGCAGGAGCATCATGTCTGTGTCCTCCAGTCGCCCTCGGCGTGGTGGCTGTTGTGGGCCCTGACGTCAACTGGTCTGGGGCAAGGTCACCCCCAGAGGCCACCCCAGGGCGCTTCCCTTTAGCGCTGCTGATACGTACTTTACTCACAGCCTGAAAATACCAGGGAAAAAGTGAATGTGCAGTGATTATTTCTGGCAAGTGGAAGAGATGTGCTGTCTGCCGTTAGAGGCTTGTTTGAAAAGGGGGCAGCGGGGTGGCTGCGTCCTGCCCGAGGCCTGGCAGCCCCTCGGAGGTGTCACTGCTATCCGTGGTGTCTCCGCACCTGTTGCCCGTATCCCATGGCATCGCGCTCCAGCAGTGATGTGCGCCGCAGAGCTGCTGCCTGCTGGTGAACTGCACGGCTCTGGGGCTTGCACCACCGGGCACCTCCCGCCCCGGCAGCTCCAACGCCCCGGTGGGGAATTTCTCGGCCTGGGGAAGGGCAGGCGGGTGTGCCCCTCTGCCAGGGCCCGGTCCTGGTGGGTGGGTAGGGCGGCCAGGCCGAGTGGGGCCGCCCCCTGTTGCGGGGGCCCAGCGGGGCGGCTTCTCCTCCCGCTGCCCGGGCCGAGTCCGCGGCCCTTTGCGCCGGGGGTTCAGGGCCGAGGGGCGGCAGGGAGGGGCGGAACTACGGCTCCCACAAGGCCGCGCGGCCGCGCCCCACCAGCGGCAGCCAATGGGAGCGCGGCGCCCGCTCAGGCAAGGGTGACGTCACGGAGGCGGCGGCCAATGGGCAGCGGCGGCGCCCGTAGGCCGATGGGCCGGGGAGGCCGCGCCGCGCCGCAGCGAACAAAAGGCGGCGGCGGGGCCCGGGGAGCAGCTGGCGGGCGGCGGGCGCCCAGGTGAGTGCTGGGGGCGTGCTGCTGCTGCTGCGGCGGGGCCTGTGCTCCGCGCCGGGGGGTGGCGGGCCGGGGGAGGCGGGTGGGGGTGTCCGCGGGGCCCGGGAGCGCTGCTGGGCGCCGCCAGCCGGCCCCGCTCCGGGCAGCGGGCGGGCCCCGGGGAGCGCCGCGGGCCGTCGCCCGCCGGCAGTGGGTTTGCAGCCGGGAGCGGGACAGAGCCGGAGCCCCGGGCTGCCTCCGCCGGCCCTGACCTTGGGGGGGCCGGGCCGCCCCTCGGCTGAGCGCTCCCCATCCGCCGGAGGCGGCAGAGCCGGCCTGACAGCGGGGCCGGGGGGGCCGGGCCGGGGCTGTGTGCGGGGGACGCGGCACAAATATTTGACGAGGGCCCGGGAGGAAGGGGCGCTGGTGCGTGCCCGCAGCACAGCCCGTCTTCGCCTGTCCGCCCCCAGTCCCCCGCCGGGCACCGCACCCCGGGGCAGCACCCCCCGCCGGCACCCCTGCGGCCGCGCTTGGGCACGGGGGGAGGGGGGCTGCCTGTGCCTCTCCCTCTCCTGCTTGCCGGGAAGGGACCGGACAGTTCCAGGAGTTGCGAAATGGCTCTTTTCCAGCTCTTTTGTTTGCTACCTGCAAACACCTGCTGTTTACCTTGCTGCTTTGGATACCTCTTCCTTTTGCCCGGGCTCCTCTTTTCTCTCTGTTAAACTACACTTGTCTGCAGACTGAAAACTTCCCTGCGTCCTCAATACGTTCTGTGTAAATACTTGTATTTCTTTTCCTGAATTGGATTTGGAGCTCGGAATATCAGCTCTGCCATCTAACGCTGTTATTCAAACCTCGTAGGGTTTTTTTATGTAGTGTGTGAGGCTTGTGTACCAATGCAGAAAGCTTGCTCTCTGTCCAGCTAGCGCGGCTCTTCGCACCATGAGCAGCTCTGCTTGAAGTGGGAGCCGGCACGACCGACAGCCACCGTTGGGATCCTGCCCAGCCACGCAGGCCAGGGTACGCGCTGCTGCTGGCAGCTTCACGAGCGAGGTGGGGAAGGATTTAAGGAATAAACTTATAAGGACCTTCCCCAAGGCTGCAGGATAAGATGGCCTTTAAAGATAGGGTTCCACATACCCCGCTTCTGGCACTAGGCGCCTACCAGGGCGTTTGGAGCCTGTCTGCTGCTCTCCGTTAGCCAGACTTCCCTCCTTTCATAGTCTCTTCCCCTCCGTGGCTGCTGTCTTGTTCTCAAAGGTTCCATGTCTGCAGGGAACCTCCTCCAGTGCTGGGCATTCAACGCCCTCGCCACCCTAGTGAGTGCACCTGCTTGCATCACACCAGCACAGTGCCAGGCATTTTGTAACACCCAGTGCTGAGGTATCTTGACCCGTGAAGTTGGCCGACTGCTGCAGGGTCTTGGCTGTTGAGCCCTCTCTGTCCTCTGATGAAAGCACGTGTGTTTGCCAGGTGGAAGCTGACGTAACTTGTCATGCTGCTGTGGGCTGAAAATACTGGCTGATCTTGAACTGTGTTAATAAATGACCTGGGATGGAGCGGGAAGGTTGCGGTTTTGTTGACATAGTCTTGGGAGAGAGGGTATGAAATCTTTACTGGAGAGGGAACCCTTTTCTCCCAACAAAAGCATCGCTTGGGTATGGTTGGAGTATGGTGCTGATCTGGATCTAAGAAAATTCCATGCATGAGCGCCATGTTCAGTATGAACACAACTGGTGAAGTTCATAGAGTTATACCTCTGAGACCAGAAAGGGATTAAAGAAAAAGAAACCAAATCAATGTCTTCACATTTTTCTTTTCCTCCCCTTGCAGAGCAGACCGTATTGTGCTGAGTAGTGCCATATCATCTGATCTCTTTAGGAGTCAAGGATACTTTACCCAGGTTCTGTTGTCCACCGTGCCTCTTCTTGTTTCTCCATCTTCTTTTTTCTTTGGACTGCGTTCTCCCTTCAGCTGATCACTAACATATCAGGGCAGATTTATCGGTTGTGTCACAGCAAACACAACATCCAGCTCTTTAATCCTAACTTGCTGCCATCACATCATTTCTCTTGTGAATACACTCAAGAGACTTTCCCCAAGCACAGTTTTTTTGGCATATTTGACAGGTGGTGTTTTGAGGGAATAAATGCTTCTGAGCCATCGAAATTGCGATCGAATCTTTGTACTTGCTAGTGAAGGCTGAAACCCACTGATTTAAAAAGTGCTGGTTATGGCAGAGGTCTCTGATGTGGTGCAGGGAAGCAGTTTGCTTTAGAGCCTCAGTAAATGACCACAAATCATTGATGGAACTCAGTAAATCAGTGACGCTTCCAGAAATAATTTTTTCTTACGCCAGTAACCCACTTGTCAAATGAAGACTAGATGTGTGATCTGTTCAGCAGAGCTCATTGCTGAAGGACAGCATGCTTCAAAGGCAAGAATGGTCCTTGTAACCCAGGCTGGCTCTGGACCTGACCCTGCTTTGAGCTCGAGGTTGGACTAGGTGACTTCCTGAGGCCCCTCTAACCTGAACTATTCTGTGCTCCTATGATCTGTTGCATTGTAACTGAAAAAGTTCGTGGCACATGCTGTGGAAAATGCTTTAAAGTGGCAGTAGATTGTCCTTAACTCAGCATGTTTGGCCAGCAACCAACTGTGTTTCCATAGTACACCCTTCAAGGGAAAAGGTAAGACAGTTTATAATAACTGGACCTGAAGGCTTGTGGTGTAGGTACAGTACAGAACTCGCAGAATGACCAGCAAAGCATCACAGGCAGCCAGAGAGGCATTATGGGTTAGAAACTATTAATTCTATCGGCCCCTATCCTAAATCTTGTGCTGCAGAGGATGCACATTAAGAGCAGGCTGCAAAAGGCATTTTGATCTACTGACATGACTCTGCCGTTGTGTGTGGTGGTTGTAAAATCTGGGGTCTAAAGTATTAAGAAAACTACATTTCAGTCTCACCTAATGAATCATGAACACAGCAGTGTCTGGGAGTGAATCGGTGAAAGAGAACGTTATCCAATAGCTTGTATTTGGTACAGAGAAAGGGATATTATTTTTTTCTGCACCCCTGCTGTTTTTCTTCAGAGGTACATCTATTACTCCATCAGCATCGGTTGGTACTGCAGGTGCTGAGCGTGACTGAAAAGAAGAATATCAAGGATAGAGGAGAGTCCTAACCTGCCTCATTCTTGGGCAGCTGCAAAGCTTCTGCTCCTCTGCTTCTGTGGTGACCTGCAGTCCGTGCTCCTGCTCAGTGTTTGCACAACAGATGCAACCAGTTCATGGAGTCTGCTCTGATTATGTCTCTCTAGTTGATGAGAGACCTGCACAGGCACATACAGCTAGGAACTGCTGATGCCCTATGGATTTTATTTTTTTTTTTCTCCCCTGCTGATCTTTTAGCTTAACAATTCAGCAGACCGAAGCAATTGTTTTGTGCTGTCTATCCCATGAGAAAGGCAGGGTTGGAGCAGCGGAAAAACCAAGTGAGGGGTGTGATTAAAGACTTGCTAATGATTAGGAAATGTCACGGGTAGATAAGGGTTCCTGTTGTTCTGTTGCCATGACACAAGGATTTTGTTACTTTTCATCTACTGCTATTGTAATAATCCTCTAAGTTTTCTCTCTTTACTCTAGTATTGTTATTGCAAAAATGAGGTGATGAAATTGGGAGAGAAATTAGGGGAGCAGCAGAACGTAGTGACATAAAGGCCAGTAAAGTTCCTGACAGAGGAGCAACTTCACAGTGCCATGCTTTGTGGGAGTGCGTTTTGTGTCCCTCGGGTTTAAGCAATCCCATGTTTGTTGCTTGTTCCCACTGACATTTTTTTTTTTATGGACCTGTTTTTTAAGAAGACTTGAGGAATGTCCTGGGTCCAGTTTCCTGCAGTTGCACACGATTACATCTTGTTCACTGGCATAACTAGCATCGGCTTGATTATTTTAATTTGTAAATGTGGACTGAAGGTCTATCTGCAATACTGTTCAGGGGCTCTGTGTCACCCTGGAGAAATGAAAAATACTTAGTTGTTTGTTTGGGTTTTTTAGATTAAGAAATAAGTTTGCCATTTTTCTTTTCTCCATCTGCTTCTACCACAGTGAAATGTGACGCTTTTTTTTCTGGGACTGGCTTTTAGCATAGTGTAGACAGTTGATGGATTTCTAAGGGCTTTGAAAGAAAGGGTATTCCAGCTTCTTACCAGGCAAAGTAAATAGCTGCAGGTAACTTGGGAGCAGGATTTGCTCTCAGAAATAGTACTGCTTTAAAGCAAAAACTGTAATGAAAAGGTTTCAGCGCTACAGTACGGGTGACTTACTGTAGTGTGTGTGTGCAGCTGTGAAGACAAGGTGGCAGAGTGGTGTTTGTGGGAGCGAAGTATGTCTCTGCATGCTTGCGGAATAAGGCTGGGGTTTGTTTGGTGGTGGTTTGGTGTTTTTTTTCTTGCAGTTCTGCCAACCACCAGCTCAAGGTAGAGCCACTTCTATAGTTTTGGAAAGTCTTCCTCTGTGTAGCTAGTCCGTGGCTGGCTTAGCATATAATAAAGCTGTAAGCTTTTGGTCAGAGAAGCTGGCATGTTTTTTCTTGATGGTGCTTATCTGATGCACAGACAATGCCTCATAATTAAGAAAAAAACTTTCTCAGAATGATACTGTGAAACTGATCTACAGTTAGCAGAGGGTAGATGCAAACCAGTTCTGCAAACCTGCTTGAGAGTCTTCTTAGCCTGATGCAGCAAACTCTGGTTGCATTCTAGTAGTTAAACCACTCTCTCTTGCAGCTTCCTTGCTAATAAAGATTAAGCAGTCGAAGTGACTCTGCTAATCTTCAAAATTTGATGCAGATTACAACACAGTTTACACTCCTACAGTCCTGTGGCATTTGCAGGGCAGAGAATTGCAGTTGGCAATGCAATTTTGCGTGGCAAATACTCGGTTGCTGTGTAAGCACAAGAAGCCATGCCTGCAACTCGTTCAGCACGCAGGATGTCTGCCAGCTCCCTGACGACATGGGTGGCCACTGCCACTTACCTGTTGTAGATTGCTTCCCCTTGAGACTGTTACACACCTTGCCCCCTTTCACCTCCCTTTCCTTCCAATCGAAACTCCTATCCTAGAAAGCTGCGGTGGTTTGACACCAAGAAGAGATGAACGTTCCTCCAACTTTGGTGTCCACACTCAGCTTACAGCCAGGATTGCAGCCTGCCTAAGAGGGTTGTGCAGTAAGCCTTCCAACTCCTAAAGTGTTCGAGGTTAATCCACTGGTACCCAGTGTTTCCCCTTCACTGATTCTGTTTCCTCTTCCAATACATGCTGCTGTTCGTTATTCCCTGATAGCTGTGTCTAAATCCTCACCTTGAGATAACGTAGTTATCTCAATGTCACTCCATCTTTTGTAATTGGGAGCACCCAATGGGAGTTCTAGATCGCTTCTAAAGTTACTGCGGAACGGCTGCTCGTAGCCCCAGGACTTGACATAACTCAATGGCTCTCGGTGTTTTTCTGAGACAGCTCTATTCCCACAGCATCGTTGGATAATGTATTTTTAGGAATGCTTATTAGAGAGCAAATGAAGCTAATGCAGCAGACTCAGCGTAGTGTTTGTGTGGGCTGTTACGTTGAGGGGGGAATTGTAGGATGTGCATCTCGCTCTGCAGTGCCAGACAAAATGTGCTTGGTCTCCTTTGGCTTGTTCACAGGAGCTCCCCCCTCCTTAGCCTATGCTGGCTTCGGCACGGGGGTCATAAGAACAAAGTGAGGTTATTTTTAGCAGACTAAATATTAGGTGCAAGTGTTCATGGTGACAAGAACACGGTTTCGATTCTAAGAGTGCTTTACAAAGGTTCTTTTGATTCTATAGGATGCTTTAGAAACCTTGTCTGATGCTGTTTTGAAATGGGATTTAATTGTAAGCCGCACTGAATAGTGTTGGAGCTTTACATAATAATTCTCTGACAGTAGGAACACTTTTTTTTTAACATCTTTTGCCCTTTCTGTAGCTTCTCATCTTCTATTTTAACACTGGAATTGCATCTGAAAAGCTGTTAGAAGCAAATCTGACTGCCAGTTCTTAAGCCTAGTTACCAGCTTTCAATAACAGTACTTAGTCCAGTCTGTTTCATTCTACAAACTTACCGAGAAGGCAGCCTGCCTCCTACTCCTCCTTTCTGCAGAATAAATATTTTGTCTATTTGGGGGGAACACGCAAACCAAACCTCTTTCTTCCTGCTCTAGGGGAAAAAAAGGTCTTTATTTCTAATGATGGCTAATTATTCCCTGGCATACTCTATGCTTGCTTATGGGATTAATAACCCAGTTGATTACTAGTGGTTATCACCCAGAAGGTAGCACAGAAATAACTGTGGAATTTTTAAACTGTGTATTTTTGTGTATCTTAAGTGAGGCATCTATTTTGTGATAGCCTGGGCAGTTAGTTAGTCTTAATGAGCCATTCAGATACTTCACTGTCCAGATACTCGGGTAGAATCTGAGCTCTTTTTTTCCTGCATTGGTGCCTTTCTCCTTCGCAGCTCTGGTTTTTTGGATTTCCTGCCACGTTGGCTATGCCTGGGGACAGTGACATGACCTCCGGTCACTCTGAATGCAGTGTGAGCCGCTGCTCGAGCTTCTGTCAGCAGGCTGACATTTCAGAAAAATCAAAACTGCTTACTGACCTCTGGCTGATCACAAGACATGGTTCTGATCTTTGACATGTGCAGGCAGGTTCACTGGGATTATTCTTTCAAATAAATGTATATTGCAGCTAAAAATAAACGCCTCTGACACCTATGACTTTGCTGCATACCAGAAAGAAAAGTTACAGTCCTGAGATCAGAGATCATTTACTTATGTCAGTTCAGAATATACTTTTTAAAAGAAAAGAAGGCCGTCTCCAGGAAAGGCATGAAATCAGAAATTGTTAAAAAAATATTTTTTTTTTAAAAAAGGGAAACTGTCTAACTGTAATCTTCTTTGTTGTCTTGAGCATCTTATTCTGTGAGGTGTGAACCTGTTTCCAAGACATCTAGGTTCTGAAACAAAACAAATAAACCTATGATGTAAATGCATTCTGATCTCGGTAATACGGTCAACATTTTCTTTTGCCTTTAGAAAAAGGTACAGGGGGTTGCTAATTTGCTGGCTGTTAAGCTTGGCTCGGAAACATGGCGTGCCATAAGAAAGCAAGCGGGAAGGAGGGTTTGCCTCTCCTGTAGCTTTGTCCCTCCCTGTTACTGAACTAGAACGAGTGGGAGGTGTGTTATGTAGGTCCCACAACAGCAAACGCGGGCTGCTGTGTAGTTTGAGGCAAGGTGCCTGAGCTGAGCGCTCCCCTAGGTGTGGGGGATGCTCGGAGCTGGCAGGTTTGGTAAAGACGCAGTGGTGGCTGGGGCGAGCCCTGAGGATTACACCTTTCCCTGCAGGCAAGGCTGGACCAGAATAGTGTTTGGGGCAGTGGGATGGGGCAGAAGTTTTAAGCAACACAAATATTTCTTGCTTATCAGGTAAGTTTTATAGCCTTATTTATAGTGGGGACGCACAGCCCCAGCTCTGTATTTGCTTTTAGTTTTGCACTGAGCATTGATCTGGGCAATTTTGTGTTGATTGTGAGTCTTCTGTGAGAACTGGACTCTGTTCCTGATTACTACTTTTTTTTTTTTTTTTTCCAATTCAGACTAGGTAGCCATGTCAGCCAAAGCCATCTCTGAGCAGACGGGGAAGGAGTTCTTGTATAAGTATATCTGCACATCCTCTGCCATCCAGAACCGTTTCAAGTATGCCCGAGTCACCCCAGTCACTGACTGGGCACGGCTCACCCAGGACCACCCTTGGCTTCTGAGTGAGGTAAGGAGAGCGACTTGCCTTCCTGTAGTGACTGAGCCCTCGTCAAACCTCTGCCCACTCAAACCACGTCATGCCGTGGCAGGTTGCGAGCAGAACTGTATTCCGGATCTTTCTTGAAGGACCGGTCGCTGCTGCTGCTCTGCCACATTCATTTGCAACACTGATGAAGAAACAAGCCTTGCTTCGGGGCCGTTGTATCACCTTCTAGGGGACCTGATTATAAAATTCCTTTAAGGGCTGTGAAATACATGAGCAGAGATAACTGCAAATGAAAATTGCTAATAATCACACAGAAGGGAAACGAGGGTAATTCAGGCAAAGCAAGAGTCTCTTGAGATGTCAGTCCCTGTTCTCAAACCCTTATTTTCTGAAATCATGGAGTGCTTTCTCCTTGGCTAGTTTTTATGTTCAGTTAGGATACTGCTCACATTTCTTACATCCAAGCAAAATGTCAGGGAAACCTTTTTTTTTTTTTTTTGCTTTTTCTATGCAAAATCTTTTATATCTCCTTGTGCTTCATTCATAGCCATGCACTTCCTGTAGAGAAAACATATCCAGAGCTCTTTTTATTAGTTGTCCAACCTGGCTCCTTTCCAGTGATTAATTATATTGAGTCATTGGTTGGTAGAAATGAATGTTGCCGTCTTTTACTGACTGACTGATAGAAGCGCTGCACTAAGTAATTAAATGTTCCATACTCAAGTGGATCAGTGAATTGCAGGTAGATATCAGCAGTGCCTCTAAAGAGCCTTGCAGAAAGCCAGAAGGGAGCAAGGATGCAATCTGTCCTTTAAGGCAGACTTCTGTAACGCTAGAAGGGGCTGGAGGGTCCAGCAGAATGACCACAATCAGCGTTCTGTACCACAACGTGTTACGTTCTGACTGTACGCTGCAAGTTGCTGAAGTTCCAGGACACATCAGCTGTACAGAATGGCACCCACTTCTTATTTAATAAAAAAAAAAAAGGCAAGCTGGAGATAAAGTTGACTGAAACGGGCAGGACCCTGGCCCTAGCCAGTCTCACATGCAGATTACATAGTGACAGCAGGAGGTTTCTTTGTAAGTAGCTGTGTTTGCTCTGCCTCTGATAGTTCCTCCTCATGAGCCTCTGCTCACAGAGAAATATTAACTTCACGATGCATCTCACAAAGACAGTCTGCAAAACTGATAGGGTGATGCATGCTTTTCAGTGTGATTTTTTTTCATTTTTTTTTCTTTGGTTTTTTTTTTTTACAGAAAGTGAGTACATATACCCCATCCTTTGCTTTGAAAGAGTTATCAAAGTTCATCAAAAAAAGCCAAAACAAACTGTCAACTCAATCTCTGATGTGTACTCATGTCTGAGTAGAAATAAGGCAGCTCTTCGCAAGTGCAGCATAAAAAAAACCCTGCAGGCATGTTGTACTAGGAGATGGCTTTGCTAAAAAATTAAATAAATTCTGCAAGGACACATTGTACAGAATTTTAAGTTTTTGTTTTACCATCTGCAGAGAATCACTTGACCGAAATCACTTTCTAATGCTTCTTTCTTTTCACCTCTCTTGCACAACATGTAGCGTTTAGTGGTGAAGCCAGATCAGCTAATAAAGAGACGTGGGAAGCTCGGGCTGGTTGGAATTAACCTCACTTTGGATCAGGTGAAGGTTTGGCTCAAACAGCGTCTGGGCCAAGAAACCACGGTGAGTGCCACCTTAGCAGCAAATAAGAATTTTTTTTATTCTGTCTTTTGTGCCTGCTTGCGTGATAGGAACTGGTGTGCGGGTATTTCTCTTGCTTACGGTCGTTTAAAATGCATGTTATGCTGATACCAAAGGAACTGAGGAACTGTCCCACGTGTGAACTTCGTGCTGGTGAAGGAGCACTAATAAATGACACACCTTGACAGGGGAGCACAGCTTGGAGTTCCCTTCTACCGTTCACTGCCCAGGTCTGCTGTGTAGGGCCTGTGTGGTGGGAGCTCGGCAGGAATTAGTACTGTTTTGAAAGTCCTTCCACTTGGGAGTCAGCAGCTGACAGCTCAGATGCTGTGCCTGGTTGGCATAGCTGCTTCACTTTAATACCCAAGGCAGATTTAACAAGGCAAGTATAAAAGCTGTCATAAAATTGTCCTCTTATTGTAGCCAGCCAGTGTGTTTTGGCTGATGACTGTTACTTCAAGTCCTTTAACTCAGTGCTGGCTTTAATATTTACTCTGCTGGGAGTGATGCTGCAATGCTAATGATAAAGAAATGCCTGCCATCCCAGCCGCTGTGTTTCAGGAGCTGATAGAGTTCTGCTGCCTCAAGGAAACGGATGCCTTGGTCCTACTGTGATTGATTTGCTGCTGGCTCCAGCACCGAGCTGTGCAGCCGAGCCAGTGAGGCTTGCCTCGAGGCCGTTGCAAAACAGCAAGCGACTGCGTTCTGAGTGTCTGCCCATCACGAAAATGATGGATGTTGAAATTGCCTCTTTAGCCCAATACAACAACCCATCTAAAGGAAGGACTGTGCCAAAGACTTGTGTCCAGTGATGTTTGATCCTGAAGCATTGTCCTTGGGAGCGGAGGCTATCTCCTGTGGCCAATGCAGGAGTGTTCCTTGAGTCAGGAAACTTGGATGGTAGGAAAGCATCGATGCAGGACAGTTCCTGGGACCTTGCTGTAGCTGTCTGTCCCTGCAGGGAGAGGCTAAAGGTTTTTCTTACTGGTCTATGCTCACTGACACCACTTCCAGGGAGAGTGCTGGGCACAGGCCTTTGCCCCTGCTGCTCCCTGTCTAGCTCAGGTCCCTCACTTCTGTGTTGTTGGTTTTTTTCTTTTTTCTTTTCTTCGAAGCTCCAAGAAGTTCAAGCCGTCACATTTCAGACTGCACTAAGCAGTGCTCTGTAAAGGTGCTGCCTCTGGGACAGGAGACGAAGAGCAGCCACCCTGGTGTAATTCTGGCGGCAGTCTGGCCCATTAGGAAGGGGGAAGGTGGCCAACTCCTGTAATAACCTGTGAAGTTCACATACCCTGGAGTGCTACAGCAGCACGTCTAGCAGCGATGGTGCTTGCTTGATGCTGTGCTGGAGAGGGAGGAGTGTGGTTCCCCAGGAAGCACAGTGGAGAGGTCGGGAGGAAGTGATTTTAGAGCAGCGTTGATTAATTCTCGATGCCTGCCTTGTGCTGTCATAAATGTGGATATTGGACAAGCGTTTATTGGTGTTTGTCTTTTTTTCTGCCTGCAGATTGCTAATGCCAAGGGGATCCTAAAGAATTTTCTGATTGAACCCTTCGTACCTCACAAACAGGTTAGTATACCAAACAAAAACTGTTTAAAAGTACTTCTAAATCTCTTTTGACTTGCATGCAACTTAGATGAACTGATACAGAAAGCAGAAGTTTGGGAGTGTGCTGTTAAGCCGACAGTGTCAAGATGTGTGGTTGGAGCTGTCTGCAGGCCCAGCATTAGTCCATGCAAAGAGTTGTTAATAATCATGCTGGTTGCGGTTGCTCTGTTGGGAGGAGGTCACAGATGACCTGAGAGGGACCGAGGTGGTTGGTCAAGGCAGTTCACTGCTCCTTGAATCCGGTACTTCTGTTGCTGTGAGATATCTCACCTTGTGCTGGTGAAATATTTAAATTCTGCCCACAGAGTTGGAAGGGTATAATAACCTAAGATAGAGGTGCTTTCAGTGCATGCAAGGAAGGAGCCTGGTTTGCACTTCAGCCGTGTAAGATGGGAACAGTTTTCTCTAGGGAAAGTCCCTGGCACCTTCACCAGGATGAAGCACTCTGGGCCCTGCCGCTCTCCCTCCCAGGCCAGCACAGCCCGTGTTCCTCTGGGGAGTGTCTGGGCTGCCCCACTGCTGCTTCTCCTTGGAAAGCTCAGTGGTGTGCTCAGTTACCTCATCCCTAGCATTGATGCAAGAGCCTCGGTCTTCCCTAGGTGCGACTTGCTAACGCTTGTGCCTGGGTCTGTGGTACAGGAGGAAGAGTTCTACGTGTGCATATATGCTGCCCGTGAGGGAGACTACGTACTCTTTCATCACGAAGGGGGTGTGGATGTGGGAGATGTTGATGCCAAAGCTCAGAAGTTGCTTGTGGCGGTGGATGAAAAACTCAATGAATCGGATGTAAAGAAGCACCTCCTGCAGCATGCACCAGCAAATAAAAAGGAGTAAGTACATGTGCCCAGTTCCAGGCAGGGCCAGCCACCCAGAAGCTTCTCTTTATTTCCATGCAACATCCCTTTGTTCTATTTCACCCTAAAGCTTGCTCTCCTACCCTTCTTGCTGCTCTCAAGAATACGCCGTGCATCCTAAATCAAAGATGTTTGACCTTAACTGATCTGCTTGGAAAACTCAAAAGTAAGCGTTCGTAGTGCTTTGAGCCTTCACTTGACAGGAGCACTTCGTGGTCTACTGAAGTCTTGACCCCTGCGATGCTGGAGATGTGTATTGAATTCTGATCCTTCATGCCAGCATAAAGAGTTTCTTATATTTAGTAGAATTAGTGCTAAGATGTGGATCTGATTGCTGATTCAGAAATGTATTCTTTACCCTGGCCCAGTCTAAGCTTCTTCTGACTATCCTTTAATTAGATGCCTATACCTAGCTATCTTAATGAGTCATGATTTTTCCAAACATAATGTAATCACTGATGGCATTGATTAGCACTGGAAGGCTGAAGAAGCCTGTCACTAATATAGTTTACTGCAGTCTCTTCCCCATCCCAGCTAATGAAGCTCGGTTCTGACAAAAGATGTATATCTGACAGTGAGAGGCAGTGATGCGTTTTTGTCTCTGAGTGAGATTAAACAGACCGAACATCTATGTGACCATTGTGAGCAACTGTGTTCTCAGCAGAGTCTGGTGGAGTGTAATTAAGATGAGTCATCAAGGTCTTTCTTTCCTTGAGTCATCACCTAGGCTTCTTCCAGAGAAGATGAATGAGAATGAAAGAAATTGATACAGAGTAGGTCTGCAGATTGCCACGAATATAAATGAAGCAGAGCAGGCTGTGCTTTGTATTTGGCTGCTTTAATGAACTTGTGTTAAATTTCTTTTTACAGAATCTTGGCTAGCTTCATCTGTGGCCTGTTCAATCTTTATGAAGATCTATATTTCACGTACCTCGAGATCAATCCATTAGGTAACAGATATTTTTGGGAGCAGGACTTTCTGTTCTAAAGTATTGGATTGTGTACTTTATCCTTCTAAGTAGTTTGCAACAATACTAGGTGGCATATGCAAAAGTAGTACAAAAGTGCTGTGATGTGTCTTGGAGCTATTAATTGAATGAGTCAAAAATGAGGACTGCTTACAGGTGATGTCTGTTATCTAGTTTCCTGGTGGAAATGAAAAATTGTGTTGAAAAAGATGTCAAGTCAGAACTGAAGAACGTAAACATTGCTCTTTTGGATCAGAACAAAATGGTACCTGAGCCAGGGCCTGGTCCATGACCGTGGTCACTAGTTAATTCTTCAGGAAACATGCTGGGTTTGGTAAATACAACCGACTGACTGATGTGGAGGAAGGGGAGCAAAGGTGACCTAGCTTTTGTAAGGATGTCTGCATGGTATCAAATTTTATGAGTGTATCTGTAACACACGTTTGTACAAAACAGAGCTAATTCTGCTATTTTTTCCAAATGCAGTGGTGACTAATGATGGTGTCTACATTCTTGATTTGGCCGCAAAGATTGATGCAACTGCTGACTACATCTGCAAAGTGAAATGGGGGGATGTGGAGTTTCCCCCTCCCTTTGGCAGGGAAGCTTACCCAGAGGCAAGTAACAACCCGCCGTGGCCCGAATTCCTTTATTGTGGACAAGATTAGTTCCTCATTACTTGTATGTCCATGGCAGTGAGGTTTTCCAGTGGGTTTTGTTGCTGTGTTTCAAGTACCTCGGTACTGTTATCCGTGGTAAGAGCTTGTGCAAACCTGTAGGACTGCTCGTAATGACATTCTGAAATGCAGCTGCTTTCCATCTCTGCTTGGATATTGGTTTGGTTCTTTAATTCAGAATTGACTTTTGAAAATGGGAGACTTATGTTTAACTTGATTCAGCTAGGTGCCAAAGCTCTGTACTTGTACAGTCTTTCTTTTGTGGTTCTTGCCTGCGCTGCTCCCCATCAACATCATTATTTTTTGTGGGAGCACTTGTTGTTAACAGCCTCGTGGCAGCTGATGCTCCCTCAGTGTTTCAGTTACAGTTTCTGAGAGTAGAGTGGCAGTTGTGTGCAAAATCTGCATGTGAGTGTGAATCCAGAGAAAATAATTATTCTCTCTCAAACCTTAAAGTAAAAAGTTAAGATGTTAATACACCTGTTTGCCTGAAAAGTGGTGGCTAAGAAGAGGCCTGCAGGCAACCTTTTTGTTTTGAAGTTAAAATGCCCATTCCCTCTCGGAATTCCCTGGGTTTGTACTGCTGGTTGCATAAATACTCCTTCATCCATAGCCTCCTGGCAGCTTCAAAAACTGTTGGAAGTAGAGCTCTCCCACTAATTTTGTTACTTATTTCAGGTGACTTCTGCTGTCTCCAAAAGGATTTCTGTCCTCACTTTTTCATTTTAATAATTATAATTATGCTTCAGTTGAGGAAGGTTTTTGTAACATGGCCAGGAAATCCATTTAGCTGTTTCTCTCCATGGATGCCAACACTTAACTCAATTTGCTCTTAAAAAGGATTAGTACAGTTTTTGTCCCTCTGAATCATCCCTCTGCAAGGCACTGTGAAGGTTATTATGGCAGTGTCTCTGCTGAGAATTTTAATGAACTCCCAATGAAGTGCTTCTTAACAGGCGAGCACACTGATACAGGAACACCACGTTGAGCCAAATTACAGTGCTCTCGGTGATTACATGCTTGGCTACAGCACAACCAGAGAGTGTGTAGCCATGGGTGTGTCGATTTTTAAATTTCCTCTGGTCTCAGTCTGCAGACAAGGTCAGAACAAGACACTTCAGTTCAGAGGCATTTGATTCTGTGACTGTCATGTGCAGAGCCATGGAACCTGGAAGCTTCCCAGGGCTGGCAGAGCAGTTCATGGAAAAGCCAGTGTGGTACAGCCCAGTGAAATGCAGCCAACAGTCGGCTGCATTTCCAAAGTTTTTCATGTGCAAACAGGAAAAATCTCCTTCATTTGTAGAGTGCAGATCCAGAAGCAATGTCAGATTTATTTATAGCAATCACTTGTGAAGTTCACTTGGGACAGAAGGCCTTATAAAGACAAGATATTCTTTGGAGGGTATGATTATTATTTTTTTCCACCCCCAAGAATCAAAATTTGAGCGTATGCTCAGGTTGATCCCCTTTGAATTTGTTACAGGGAGAATAGCGCCAGCTGCCTGCTTCCCGTCCGATTTCAGTACTCTCTTGCAGAACACCTAACGCAAATCGGTCCTGGCCCCTGAGAGATGAAGCTGGGTCTCTCTCCCTTACAAAAATGGTGTTGGTAGTTCTGCTGTCCCCTTGGTTGTAGGTGACATACGTGGGAGCTCTGCACGTCCAAACGGGCCCTGCGCTATGAGCACTCTGATTTGGAAAAGGAGGATGCAGCAGGAAGTTTACATTGTGTGCTGGTGTCTTTGCAGGAAGCCTACATCGCTGATCTGGATGCAAAGAGCGGAGCCAGCTTGAAGCTTACTATTCTCAACCCCAAAGGCAGGATCTGGACCATGGTGGCTGGTGGTGGTGCCTCTGTGGTTTACAGGTAACAGGAACAAGGTTTCTAGAGAGGGGGGCGGATTTACAGTGCTGGAAGAAAATAACTGATATAACTGCTGCAGCCTCTCGAAAGGAGATGATTCTAAAGCAATCGTTCTCCTGCCACGACTGCTTGGGACCTCTTCAGAATGAAGACGCTGTGCGTGTTTCTTACCAAGTTGCGGAACGTAGTGTCCCTTAGAGATAATTTAATTCTGGGAGGTTGAGATACGGGTTTTTTCACTTGGAAAGATGCAAGATGGCTGAAAGCTGTTTATGGTAATATCATTGCTGTGGTAGGCACTGAGTTCCCATTGTATCTGGGAAGAACAGCAACATTAATCATGACTGGCACCAAGAGGAGAGCAGGATTCTTTTCAGCAGACAGCCTGATCTCTCTGTTGCAAGTCCCACTTTCCCAGGAATTTGGAATGCTTTATTAAGGCTTCACTTCACTAACTAACTAGAGGTTAACTAACCTCTTAATATTTTTTTTTTACAGTGACACCATTTGTGACCTGGGGGGTGTGAATGAACTGGCTAATTATGGGGAATACTCAGGAGCCCCAAGCGAGCAACAGACCTATGACTATGCTAAGACTATTCTCTCCCTCATGACAAGAGAGAAGCATCCTGAAGGTAAGAGTCGCTGCAATTTCAAAGCTGTGAAGCTGCGTGGGGGGGGTGGGGGTGGGGGGGGGGTGGGGCGGAATGAACAAATCCGGGCTGTTACTATGCTAAGACTTCCCTGGCAGAGCTTTTCATGTACTGCTGTTTTCTGAGTGAAGTAGTGATGGATTTCTGTCATCTCTGAAGCAAGAGCTAGGACTTGTAGTTTTCCATGTACCAAAAAGCAAATGTGGCTTGGAAGAGTCTTACTGGAAAAATTTGTACTTGATGCAAAGCTCTTATCTTCCAGGCTCTGCTAAACACAACTTCAAACTATTGGCTAGTCCAAACTGCAGCATTTTTTCACTTTGTCCTGAACTGCTTCATAATCTTAGAGTACACTGTGTTCTAAAACCAGTTTTGGTTTATGTGTGTTTCTTCCCTCAGGTAAAATCCTGATCATTGGAGGCAGCATTGCTAACTTCACTAATGTCGCGGCCACTTTTAAAGTAAGTGACTACTCGGAAGTATGAGTAAATGCCCACAGTCCTTAGTCCGAAGCTGTTCCTTCCCAGTTTGGTGATGTGCTGAGGCTGACAGTGCATCTTTTCCAGGAGTTCCAGAGACTATGGGACAGGCTTCCCAGTTCATGTGTCCTGTGTGTTTCTTTTAGGGCATCGTGAGAGCCATTAAGGATTACCAAGGCCCTCTGAAGGAGCATGAGGTGAGGATCTTTGTACGAAGAGGAGGCCCAAACTACCAGGAAGGATTACGTGTCATGGGCGAAGTTGGTAAGGAGCAACCACTTCCTTAATTTTTGTTCTTGCATCTTGTTTTTTCCACCTGCTTTCTGCTGAACCTTTTCAAGGTTAAATGCTTCACTTTGCCAGAAGCCCATCTTGAACCTTTTTTTCCCCCAAGGCTGACTGTGCTTGTATGCCTACACAGGGAAGACCACTGGGATCCCCATCCATGTCTTTGGCACGGAGACGCACATGACGGCGATTGTGGGCATGGCGCTCGGCCATCGGCCGATCCCCAACCAACCGCCTGCTGCAGCCCACACCGCCAACTTCCTCCTCAACGCCAGCGGCAGCCCCTCGGTGAGTTTCTTCCCCTCTGTGAACGGGAACACTTGTGAGGAGCCTCCTGAAGGCAGCATCCCCTCTCTGAACAGGTCAGAAATGGATCTCGGCCACCACTGTGTTGGTACACAGCTCTAGGAAAGCTAAGATGACTCTGCCTGGATGGTGTATCAGGAGGGACCTCCCAACATCACCCTCGCTTGTGCAGAAAACGTGGCCCCTCAAAGCCCAATAGATGCAAGTCACGTTTTTGTAACTTGGTCATTTAGGAGTTTTCCCTCGCTTGACCAAAATAGTCCTACCTCAAAATGAACTTTCTTTGTAGACCAGCATAGCCAAGTGGTCATCTCCTCCTGCATGCTCCAGACCTTCTCTAGCATGCTGTCCCTTACTGACTTGGCTTCCGAATCTTTCAGACTCCAGCACCAAGCAGAACAGCTTCCTTCTCAGAGTCCAAACCAGATGATATCGCTCCAGCCAAGAAGGCAAAACCGACAGCACCTCTTGGTAAGTCCAGCGTTAGAAATGATTGCTAAGAGTTCTCTTCTGCTCCTAAAAGACAGAATGTGGACTAGAGTAACGCTTTTGTCTGGATATAAAGGGAAGCAATTTGGTGGTACCAGTCTCACTCTGCTTTGAATTTAGTTAAGTGCTTTTAGGATGTTGTCACTTGTGCTGTTAGCTTATACATGAGGTGAGCCAGAGTTGCCTTGATCTGGGATGCTCCTTTGAAAGGGAACAGCATGGTTTGAGAATTCCAGCTTTCCCACGTCCCCTTAGGCAAGGCCAGCGGACAGCAGGTGTCTGTGCTGTGTTGCTGAACTGAGGCCTGCTTTCCAGTTGAGTACCTGGGGGTGTTCCCACAGGATGCTGCTGGAACAGTGTAGGTATTCAGAAAGTCCTTCTTGATACATGCTGCTGCAACACTGTGTAGTCAGGTAGTTCAGTATGAGTTGTGACATACTCCTCACACGTTTAGGATCAGAGCTTACTGTGTAGTGTGTTGTGTGGTGGTGGTGGATTTTGGGTTTGTTTTTGTTTGGTTTTCTTTTTTTCACTAAAGTCTGTAGGAAGCTGCTTTAGCATGGTGATATGCAAGAGCTTTGGCAGCCTTTTGCTCATATTTGTTGGAAGCCTTATTGCGTAAGAGCATGTTGTATGGGGATAAAACAACAGCAGAACTGGGCGGGGACAGACTGGTTTCTCCTCTGAATGTGAGGGGATACTGGCCTCATTACAACCATATGATGTTGATTTGTCATATGAATGACGGCAACATTCATATCTAGTTCCAATGCATCACAAAACCCACTACTATTCTCTTAATCATTGTGCATAGCATTTTGCATGAGCAATGCTTCAAAAAGACATTGAAAATAAACATGTGCCATCAAGATTGCAGCGCAAGGAACTGCCACCTGAACCTGAAATGTGTTTGTGCTGGGATAAGCAAAAAGTTTCTAGACTGCAGAATGCAAAACTTGATTTCTGGATATTTGGAGAGGAAAGTACAGTGGAGAGTGCTCTAGCCTGCTTGTTTTCTAACAAAAGCAAAACCCAAAAGGCCCAAGTGCTGTGGGGAGGAGGGAAGCTGCAGCACCCTGCTGCAGGTGCCCTGCCGTTGGGCTGACAGCAGCCAACTCTGTCATATTGTTGCATGAGTGATTCTCTCTTTAACAGATTCAATCCCAGCTTCAAGACCTGGTTCAGGTAGGACACGTGACTAGCTGAATGTGCCTGGCCTTGCTGGCAGCTGATTTTTTTTTTAGTTCTTGGGTTTGTTGCTGTTTTTTCTCTCCAAAAGTTTGCAGTGTTGTCTGGTCCTTCCCTCCTGCCCAGCATATATAGCTATCACCGTAAGAACTTCTCATCTGTTTTTTCAAGTGCAGGTCACATACTCCTTTGCCCAAAAACTTACTGCTTCTGAGGGAGGGAAGGACAGGTCTCAAACTTTATCTTCCTTCCCCCCCCCCCCCCCCCCCCCCCCAGTCATTATAGAGAAAACCAGACCTAGGCATATTGTGAAAAGCTCTGTACTCTGCTTTCAAAAAGAAGGAATTGCTAACTATGCATAATAACTGGCCTTTTGTTTCAAAGGGAAACAAAATAGTGCAGGTGCTGTGCTTATGAGCCTTAAAGGGCATGGAAAAGTCACTGAATGAACTAAATGTTCTTGTTGCCTTATCAGTTCAGCAAACCATTAAAGCTTGTGCTCAGTGAAGTTACAGGGACTTTAAGCACTCTTTCGAGCTTTGTGCCGGATGAGAAGAAACTGCTGAATCAGGGTTAAAGTAGAGTTTCAAGCCATCTCCTATCATAAGGGGAGGGACAGTAGAAGGGGAAGTCTGATTCTTCCTTGGGTGGTCTCAGACAAATAGCATCACCTTTCTAGGCCTGCATTTTCCTGTTTTGGTGAGTACTAATACTACCTTCTTGCAAGGACCTGCAAGATACATGGAGTTTTTCAGGGTAGGCAGTTTTTTAATAACTGGTCATGTGGCAGTGCATCTAAACCATGAACGTGTAGGGTTGGAGAACAGCGGCTGATTTCTTGTTAAAGCCAGAACAGTATCCTGTTTAATCCCCAGTGCTGTTTACCTTTAATTCAAAGCCAAAAAGAAATTAGTGGTAGACTGAGTTGGCATCAGAACTTGGATCAGTTCTGAGTTCCTAAGAGTTTTACAGTGAACTCTGCCTGGAGTCAAAGGGAGTAACTCAACATTTTGCTGTGCCAAGTGGCATAAATATACTTAAAGCAAACAGTCCATCCTCGCTAGCTGAACTGTTGCCTTTCCTGTGACTCTGTCCCCTGCAGCCAAGTTTTGGGCCATATATAAATTCTTGGAGCTGTCGGGTTTGTGTTGGATTCTGATCATCGAAAAAATCTGAAAATAAAAGCTGAGCATGTAGAGCTCCTTTGCTTTCTGTGTCCCTTCCATTTCCTGCTTTTCTTTTTTATTTCCTAGCAACCTACTGTGGTGCCCTGACAAACATAGGAGGCAAACCTCCTGTGGTTCTCCCAGACTGTAGGCCATATGCAAATAAATAAATAAAATTCAAAGTTCACTTCCTCTTCAGCTTTGCAGAATAAAACTATCTGGGAGGAATGGGAATAGCCCATGTGAGAGGAGGAAGAGGCAGTTTTCACTTCTCTCTTCCCCTCCTACACCAGCTCTCTGCTACCTGTGGTGAAGCATTTCCCAATTTGATGAAGCCCAAAACCTGGCTATTGTGTTCAGAATCCTGGGAAGGGGGATGCTGCTTCATCTACAGTTTCTTACTTAATTTGAACGGTGTGGCTACTATATCCTGGAGTTCATCTGTTGGGTTCAGTTTGGAGGGAGGGGAGTATACTCACCTAGGAGACTTTCAGCAGACATTTGGCAAAGTTACAGCTCTTGTCTTGCACAGATGTACATTTTGAATGTGTTTTTGGTTTTGTTCTGTTTTTTTGTTTTGTTTTTTTTTTTTTTTCCCCCCCACCCCCCCCACCTCCATCTCTCTGAGCAGGTAAAGCTACAACTCTGTTCAGCCGTCACACCAAAGCTATCATTTGGGGGATGCAGACACGCGCTGTGCAAGGAATGTTGGACTTTGATTATATTTGCTCCCGGGATGAACCGTCAGTAGCTGCCATGGTTTATCCATTCACGTAAGTAGCCTGTGTTGACAGCATTCTTCTTCTGACTGTTTCCCTCAAATTCTTCTGTTAGCTTCCTCCTCTTCTAGTCTCTGCTGTTCTTTAAGCGTAGCTCTGCCCTAGTCTACATATCTGCTTTAACACCTTCTGCTGTGCTCCCTTCCACCGTCAGGTTGGCTTTGCAGACTGCTTCATGTTTCCCTCAATCAACCCCCAAAGGGCTGCTCTGTTGAAACAGCTTAATGTTAGCCACACAATTTAAGTTCCACTTCATGCCCTTTCAAAGGGTGTCCAAATTCTGTTCCTTCACTCAGCAAGTAAGGCAGGCGTGACTTTCTTTAACAGCCCACTGGCTTAGCAGAGGCAGTAAGGCTATGCACGGTTTCTTCCACTCTGCTGTTTGCTGCATGCTTGTCTGAGACTTTTTTGATTTGTGTCCACAGCAGCTGGACTTTCCCCCTCCAAGTATTAGCCAGAATTGTAGCAGATCTGTTAATAGACAAAAGCAGTCTGTCTGTTGTGTAGCCAAACAAAATTAAAAAAACAAAAAAAACCCCAAAAAACCCAAAAAAACAAAAAACCAAAAAGCCCACACCACAACTAAAATCACGTTCATCTTGCTCACACTCTTTCCTGTAGTGGCAGTAGTTTAGTAGTTTCTTAGCAGGCAGGAAGAGTGCGGATCCTTCTGTGGGATAGAGTTCTCTTGTGGTATTCACCCTCTTTTACCTCATCCCCCACAGCTAACGGGGATGAGAGGCTACTGGGTGTTTCAAATTGGAACCTCCAGAGCACAGCTGTGCATAAGCTGCTTTGTTACTGTACCTCACAAGTGTGTGGGGGGGTCTCCCTGTCAAACGGGGCAAGTAGCGAGAAGGAAAGGAGTGGCTGTCCGGCCTGCTGCTGAGACAGTGAGATGGGAACCCATACAAAGGTAGGAGGTTTGTTTCATTTCTGTGGTATTTACAGCCATCCAGGGTAGCTGATGTCTAATCAGCCTCTGTCCTGCAGAGAATTTTGCCTCTTGACAGTTAAGTACCTTGTACTGTTAGTGTGCAGCTTTGATGATAATTGCAGCTCTGTGATAACTTCTCAGCAAGTGCAAACCTCAGGGTACTAAAACTGAGTGCAGGCATAGCCACATCTATAGATGAGTAGCAACCCCTTGCAGTGTTGCAGTTGTTTGATGAAGAAAAAGCAATAGGGATTAAAAGTTTTAAGGTTACCTATAATTATCTGACTCTGCTTGACCTTTTGGAGGAAGCCAGGCTGGCAAAACCTGGAAAGTTCTGTGACAAACGTACCGGTATGAGAACACAGCCAATTTCTGAACACTCTTAAATGACTGAACAGTATAGACTTCAGTGAAGCTCCAGTTGGAGCATCTACCATATATAAAAGACAACACCTACAGCGAAACTTGCCTAGGTGCATCCCCCACAGTGCGTGTGGGGCAGGGTGGGTAGAGTCTTGCTGTAGCAGAATTGGAAAGCTGGCTGGCCCTCGCGTTACTGTCCTGGCTGTTCGCTGCCAAAACTGGTTTACTGGTTTCCTCTTTCCCCAGTCCAGTATTTGTCCCAGCCCCGTAACGCAGCTTTGCATGCATCTCATTCATTACTCTTTCTGTGCCTCATTCTGTCTTCCAGCTTGGAGTAGAATTGAGGCTCTGGTAACTTCACTCTGGGAGAGCTTATTCATCTTGCTGGATGCCTCTGTCCCCATTAGCCCGTCTCCTTCCATATGCTGCTCTGTTCTATACTCTGAAGAACCTTCTGCTGTTAGTATGGTCCCTCCCCATATACGCTCACTTGCTAGTGAGTGTCTTGCAGTCGGTCTTGGTGTCTGAGAATTGGGGTTTGTAAACTCCTCTATCTGCATGCACTGTATCCCTTTGTCTTTCCAGTAGCCTTAAGGGTCAGGGCTTTTTCATCTTCTCCTCTGTAGTGGTGACCACAGGCAGAAGTTCTACTGGGGCCACAAAGAAATCCTGATCCCGGTGTACAAGAACATGTCAGATGCCATGAGGAAGCACCCAGAGGTGGATGTTCTCATCAACTTTGCATCTCTGCGCTCTGCTTATGACAGCACTGTTGAAACCATGAATTATCCACAGGTGAGTGAGGGATCTAGAAGAAGCCCGAGAAAAGAAGGAAGATCTCGTCAGCAGGGTGCCAGTGTCTCTTAAGCCATGATAGCATTAGCAAACTGTCTTCGTCTTCCAGTTTGGCCGATAAATACCTCAATGCTAACTCCTTACAGACTCTAAGGAGGATACTGGAGTTACAAGTCCAGCGTTAGAATTTGCTATGCAACGTGTGTAAGAGGAACTCGGCACCTCTTGGGCTGGTGAAAATACCGTGCTGCTCTAATGTGCAAGGCAGTGAAAAAAATCCTCTGAATAGTGCGCTGAGACTGCTGTGAGGATCACAGCAGACTGTGCAGCCATGTGCTGGGAGAGCGTACAGCGTGACCTCCCAGAGGTGTGACAAGAGGCAGAAGCCGGTCATGCCCCTTGAGCAGCTGTTTACCTTCTCTGTCCTGCAGCTTGTTAAGTACTAATGGTTTTCTTCATCTCCATGCAGATCCGCACCATTGCCATCATTGCTGAGGGCATTCCAGAGGCCCTGACACGCAAACTGATCAAGACAGCTGATAAAAAAGGAGTCACTATCATTGGGCCTGCAACGGTAAGTACTGATGACCTTTTTGTCCTCTTGTCTCTTAATCTTCAGATCAGCTTTCTTTGAAGGGCAAAATACATCCCACAATCCATTTTCTCCGTAGTCATAAAGTGCACATGAGTTTCTCATTTTAAGGTCATGTTACTGTCTTAGTTGTCAGTATTTATACAAACATCAGGTCTTACAGAAATGTTCCTCATTTTCACGTATATTTTAAAGGACTCTACATCCTTCTCTAACTTTCTTGTAGGTTGGTGGGATCAAACCAGGTTGCTTTAAAATAGGCAACACAGGAGGCATGCTGGATAATATCTTGGCATCAAAACTGTACCGTCCTGGTAGCGTGGCTTATGTTTCCCGGTCCGGAGGAATGTCCAATGAGCTCAACAACATCATTTCCCGAACCACTGATGGGGTCTATGAAGGGGTGGCCATTGGAGGAGACAGGTAGGAGTCTGTGTCTTCAACAAAGACACGGTTGGTTGTTTGTTTTTAAGTCAGTCAACAGAAGAATTATTAGTAATTTGAAGGAAGAAGGGCAGGTTGGCTGTTAATTGTTCTTCTTTCAGAAAAGTTTCTGAAACACATTCACCTTCTACCATTTTCCCTGTGTTCTACCCAGATATCCGGGTTCAACTTTTATGGATCATGTCTTGCGTTATGAGGATACTCCAGGAGTGAAAATGATTGTAGTACTTGGAGAGGTGAGTGAGACCAGTTCACTCCTCTGAGAAATACCTGTGTGTTTTGTTTTGGGAGGATCTGACCTGGCTGCAAGGATACTAAATAACAGCTGTAGATATGTGGCAGTTATTCATACTGTTCTTGAATATCCCAGTTTTTATTTCGTACTGCTTTAATCAAAAGAAGTTGAATGTATTCCACAGACAAGCAGTCTCCCCTATTAAAAAAAAAAAAAAAAAAAGGAGGCTTTGTTCTGAGACTTCAGCTGTTACTCAACGAAAAAGGAGGAAAAAAAAAATTACAAGTAATGGTTCCATGTGCATCTTGGAGCTGGTTTCTACAAAAATGCAGTGTTGAACCAGCTTGGTGGTCTGTCTTTCTGCAGATTGGAGGCACAGAAGAGTATAAGATCTGCAGGGGTATTAAAGAAGGTCGTATCACCAAGCCAGTGGTGTGCTGGTGTATTGGTACTTGTGCCACCATGTTCTCTTCAGAGGTATGTGCAAGAATGGGGGCAAACTCATAAAACAAGTATGTATCCTCAACAGGAAGCTAGAAAGCCAACAATGTCTCTCACTGTGCCCAAACCTTTCAGAATTGCCAGTAGCAATTTAACGTGCAGAAGTTAAATATAAATAATAAAAGCTTTTTGTGCTTCTGTAGTCTGCCACTGGAGGTTTTCAAGGGATTCTGCATGCTTGTAAAGGGAGCCCAAAGATCCCAGGGAACACAACAGGTTCTAATAGCAGTGTGCTTCTGGAGTGGTGGGAATGGGAAGGATGCATGTTAAGCAGCTCTGGAATTTAGAGAGGCTGAACATCAGTGGAGAAGCCTGGAGCAATTCAAGATCAGAAAACGCCCTGCATATTGCAATGCTGACTGTGGTTGCAGCCAAGAGTTCTGTTAGCCAAAAGGAAGGCAGATGTCACTGGTATTCCTCTGTCACCAGTTTCCTAGTCAGTTCTTTATTCTGTTTTACTCTCTTCAGGTAAACAACTTGTATTCCTTACTGCTGTCTCCTCCCTTGTTTGCAGGTGCAGTTTGGCCATGCAGGAGCTTGTGCCAATCAGGCTTCTGAAACTGCTGTTGCAAAGAATCAAGCCTTGAAAGAAGCTGGTGTGTTTGTTCCCCGGAGTTTTGATGAGCTGGGAGAGGTCATTCAGTAAGTCACACCACCAGGGCACATTCAGCAGGGACAAAAACTGTTAGGGCACTGATTCTAACCTGATAAAGGAATATATTCTTGCTTAAAGAAAGCAGCTTCTATTCTTTATGGGTTTTTTTAAGGTCTGGGTTTAGACCACCATGCTTATATCCCTTAAAAGGGCTTCAGTTGATAAATGGATTCTCTCCCTAGGTCTGTCTACCAGGATCTTGTGGCCAAAAGAGTGATTGAACCAGCTGAGGAAGTGCCTCCTCCAACTGTGCCAATGGATTACTCCTGGGCGAGGGTAAGCCGTGCTGTTTTACCTGCTTTTTGGTTCCTTAGGAACTAGACGGGGTACTTGCTGTGATTCTGGACGCTTCTGGTGATAATGGTGTTGCCTTGGGGTTGTATGACACGCTTTATAGCATTATTTGTGAGCTCACTGGCTACGCTGGTTCTAGGCTGTGGCAGCTGCTCTGAGGGCAAGCTTTAAGGCATTGCTGTTTGACCACTCTGCCTCCTACTGCCCCTTGCTTCTCATGTGGATTGTTCAAAATCCCATCTTTATGCTGCAATTTCAGGAGCTGGGTCTGATTCGCAAACCGGCTTCCTTTATGACAAGCATCTGTGATGAGAGAGGTCAGGAACTGATTTATGCTGGGATGCCGATCACTGAGGTCTTCAAAGAAGAGATGGGAATTGGAGGGGTTCTGGGCTTGCTCTGGTTTCAAAGGAGGTGAGGCAGCTTTTGTGAAAGCTCACAGATTCTTTGGCTTGAAGTTTTTTGCGTTTATTAATGGGCTTTTAAAAAAGAAAAGTAACTCCAGGATTCCTTTGTGAACGTAAATTCACTGGAAATGCCATCTCTGTATTCCCTCTTTTGAGACCGCGTCAGCATTTCAAGGCTTCATACAGCATTTTTAGTCTTGGGATGTAGTTTTCCCCAAGTTTTGTGGTGCGTTGAGGAAGTTTCTCTATTCTAGGCCTGTTTCATGCTGACTACTTGCCTATTGCAATAGTCACCTTGACTCGAGAGATTAGGGAGTTTACAAACGCTTGCTAACCAGCCTACAGGGAACATCCTGAATGGCAGAAATTTGCTGCCTTCATCTGATCGTGCGTTCATTAGAGGCACTCCTGGCACCAGCTGGAATCTCTAGCTCAGCAGAACAGGATGAACAGAACTGTAGCACAGCCTCACGGCTCCTCTCAAAGGAACCCACAATGCCCACGGAGTGTTTGCAAGCTCAGCCTACAAAACTGACCCTCGGCCCCGAGCTAAACAGCTCCTGTGGAAACTGAATAAAAACGTGATGCCTGAGAAGGATATTAGAATGCACTGATGGGTATTGTGACCCTACGGCTCCCTTTCTCTGTTTGTCCTGGTTTTGGCTGGGATGGAGTTAATTTTCTTCTTGGTAGCTAGTACAGTGCTGTTTTGGCTCTGATGTGAGGAACAGTGTTGATAACAACTAAAAACATCAGTGCTTTAAGTAATATTTATACTAAGTCAAGGACTTTCCTGTTTCTCAGGCCTTGCCAGCCAGACTTTTCAGTCATACACCTAAAACAAAAGTCACTGTTCAGTGTAACACTGTCTTGTTGTTTGGTTTTCTTTATAATCATTGACTTTACTCTCTCTCTTGCTCAGGTTACCGAAGTATGCCTGCCAGTTCATCGAGATGTGTTTGATGGTAACAGCGGATCATGGGCCTGCTGTATCTGGAGCCCACAACACCATCGTCTGTGCCAGAGCTGGAAAAGATCTTGTCTCGAGTCTTACTTCAGGTCTTCTTACTATCGTAAGTGCCTAATATTCAGAAGATTTAATTTTGTTGCTCGCTATTCTGGCTAGGTTTTATTACCAATAATGTAAGATTTAGACTGGCTGCAGAGCCGTGGACAGGTTGTGTCTCTTCACTCACGCTTTGAATTTCTGTTCAGTTCAACTCTTAATAGCTCGATGGACTAGGTTTTAAACCTGGAGCATTTTTCTAGTAGGCAAGACTACTTTGATGTGTCTCATTTGAGTCTAGAAATATTTTATGGAGGCCAAATCGCTGTCAGCATTGTCCCTATATTGTTGCCTATTCTCTTCCACGACTGAAGAGTAAAAATGTGAATAAATAGACTTTAGATTGTGTTTCCTTCCACGCTCTGCTGCTAGTGGAGATGTGTTTGCTATGTATTGGCACTTACGTTGCGTTATAAATAGATGTTTTATCTCAGGTGCCTGCCTAACTTTACTTTCATGAATGCCACAGTGGTAGGCAGGGCAGATGGGGAAGATAATCTCGTGCTTGTTTTGTTACCTTAACTGTGGAGTCCTTTGCTGTAACTCCCTTTGTGTACTGTACCCAGGGTGACCGGTTTGGTGGAGCACTGGATGCTGCAGCTAAAATGTTCAGCAAAGCCTTCGACAGTGGGATTATACCTATGGAGTTTGTGAATAAGATGAAGAAAGAAGGGAAGCTGATCATGGGCATTGGACACAGAGTCAAATCAGTAAGAAAACTGCATTGGTACTGGAGGTGTTTTGTTGGTGGTTTTTTTAAGGAAGGGTGGGGTAGAGAAAAAATGGAAAGAATGAAAAGTAGCAACTTTCACAGGCAGCTACTGAGCAAATTCTCTTAAACCTACAAACAGTAAAGCTTATGGCCAGTCCCTGTGTAACAGGTAACATCAGTGGCTGTAATGTGTTCTTACCTTGCAGATCAATAACCCAGACATGAGAGTTCAGATCCTCAAAGACTACGTGAAGCAGCATTTCCCTGCCACCCCACTGTTGGACTATGCACTTGAAGTAGAAAAAATTACAACTTCCAAGGTGAAATACACTAGCATTTGGCTCCTCTTGAGCATTCTTTCTTACTGGAGCAGAAGTGACCAGGGGTTAATACTGTATTTAAATTGCAGTGCTTCATAAATTATTGCTGGGGTGGGGGTTTTTTTTCTTCTATGGGTACTTGAGGCCAAGTACAACTACAGTTTGGCAAGGCTGAAGACATTTGTGGGACACTGCAAAAGTGCTGAGCAAACCAAAACCCATTACCTGTGTTGTCCACTGCCCACACTGGAACTGCTGTGTTCTTGAAAACTGAGGCAGAGCTAGCACACGTGATGGGCTGTGGCAGATAATTTATGTGGTTTGAACCAAATGCAGGCCCATTGTTTGGGGCTGCTTTTCCACCATTCACATTAAGCACAGCTCTTGCTTAAGTTGCTGAGCAGCCTTCTCTGTCGCTAGGCTTGTGTGTCCACAATTATGGGCAACCCTCAAATTACCTTACGCTTGAGGATGGAAGTTGCTAGGTGAACATCATTTGCCGCTGTTAACATCTTTATCTGGGGTGTGTTTGCATTTCCTGCAGAAACCAAATCTTATCCTGAATGTAGATGGCTTTATCGGCGTTGCCTTTGTTGACGTACTCAGGAATTGTGGCTCCTTCACACGGTAAGTATGTGGTAGGCTGTTCTCTTAGGTCGTGGTCCTATAAAAATGATGGGAGCCGTCCTGCCAGCTCATGTGGGGCCAGGATTTCAAAAGGACATTGCGAAGGAAATGTAGCCTGGACTTGGGAGAAGAAAGCTTTCACATGAGTTTGGTGTTGCTACTGGCATTAGAGCAGACTTGTAGCCTTTCTAAGATTGATTCCTTAAATAGATCGCTATGAGGAACTATTTAATTTATTTTCTTTTGCAGGGAAGAAGCGGATGAATATATTGATATAGGAGCTCTTAATGGCATCTTTGTACTAGGCAGGAGTATGGGATTCATTGGTAAGTTTGCCACATTCCTGCCCTTTCCATCCTACTGGGGGATGCCCTGCTGCCATGAACATGAGAGAAATACAAAGCTCGATGGGGGCTCTGTCTAAAATCCTAGTTGTACAAATCCAGAAATCACAGTTGTTTCAAGGCAAAGAAAGAGGAGGAGGAGGAACAGAAAATTTCTAACACAGACCACTCACTTTGTTTTAGGACACTACCTGGATCAGAAGAGATTGAAGCAAGGTCTGTACCGTCACCCGTGGGATGATATATCCTATGTTTTACCAGAGCACATGACCATGTGAGAACCTGTAGTATTGCCTCAGAATGTCTCTTCAAGAAGACAGAAGCCTGCACAGAGGACAGTCACAAATGGGACTTTGATGTATAAAGACCATTGGTACATAGACATTAAGCTGCCTGGTCAAACTGTGCAAAGCAACTGTTTTATAAGAATAGAAACTTAGTCTAATAAAAACCAAAACTTGTGATGTTCCATATGTTACCTGCTGTATTTAATACTGTCTCTCACCTTTTTTTTTCTACTCTTGTTTCATTTTGTTCCCAGAAAAGATTTTTAAGAGTTTGGGGTGGGGGGAAGTTTTGCTCCTAGGTGCAGTCTTACTGAACTTGCAGAAGATCCATTGGTCTGGTAACAAGCTGTAACTTTTCCCGACAGGAAAAGTACCCATTGTTCCCATAAGCCATGACTTTGGATTTTTATTGTTGATTGTTTTTCAATTTGTTTACTGTGTTCTCATCTTCAGTCTGATTGTATCCTAAACAGTGGGACCATTGCTGATGTATAACCAATGTTACTCAAACTCTGGTGTAGTAATTTAAAGTGTAAAGTTGTAACATACTGCTGTTAAAACTGTGAAACTACATGTATTCCGGTGTCTGTATTTATGCAAAAAAACCTCCTTTACTACTAGACTGCTGGTATATGGAATGTCACTCTCATGTTATCTGCTGATGCAAAAATAATCTCAGTAATAACTTGTGTCCTACTTGTCTGTGTATTGTAACTAACTCAAATAAATGATACACTACTAATTTACTTTTTTTTTTTTCCTCTCTCTACTTCTGGCTTCTAAAAGTTGGTCCTAAACAGTGTCTAACAGGCTCTATGACAAACCGGGAACCAGGCATATGACAAAACTTCCTTTTTTTTTTTTTTTTTTGTGTGTGTGTGTGTTCTGGTCGATTTTAAAAAAAGGGAGGGGGGAATAAAAACCACAACAGACACACAAAAAATACAGACTTATCCTACCGTGTTTCAGTCTGGGTCAAAAAGATGAGATTTTGCAAAGCAGGGAAGAAACGAGGAATGAAGTTATAAATAATCGATAGAGCATTATACAAGAGCTGGGGAATTGTGGTGCATAGTAAACGTGAAGTTAATCACCTACAGCTCACCTCATTCTAATTAAAAAAAAAAAAAGTACCTTAGGAGTGAGTGAATTCCTGATTGTAAAGTCCTTTTCCCTGCAAGTTTGCCTGAGAGCCATGTTAATGAGAAGCAATTAGCAGAAGGCCGCAGAGCTGCGGTACCTGTGGCAGAGCCACCCAGCCCCTCACGGCTGCCCGCGGTGGCCTCCCCGGCTGTCCCCCAGCCCCCCCAGCCCCGGGGCAGGCCCGGGCTCCCCCCAGGCGGGTGTTTGGGGGCGAGGGGGGCCGGTCGCCCGCCCCCGCCGCGGTGCTGGCCCGAACGCCCCGTCTGCCCGCTGCGCAGCGAGGGGCCGCACGGCGCTCGCGTCCCTGCTCCCCTCACGGCACCCCCCGCCCCGCTCCCAGGGGACGGAGGCGCCGGCTGAGGCCGCACCGCCCCCCCCCCCACCCCCGCCGCCATTTTAGCGCCGGCGGTGGCGCCCCCTCCCCGCCGGGAGGCAGCGCCGCCAGCCCCCGCGCAGGCGCCCTGGCCGCAGCCCGCCATGTCGGACAAGATGGCAGCGGCCGCGGCCTCCCCGCAGCAGCAGCCGGGCCCCGGCGCGGCCGAGGCGGAGGGCGGGTGCTCGCGGGGCGGCGGCGGGGGGATGGATGGGGAGGCCGAAGCGGAGGAGTTCGGGTGCCCGGCGCACTGCTCTGGCCTGGCCTGGCGGCAGAACGAGCAACGCCGCCACGGCCTCTACTGCGACATCACTCTGGCCTTCGGCGGCGGGCGGCCGGGGGCGGCCCGCGAGTACCGGGCGCACCGCTCCGTGCTGGCCGCCGCCACCGAGTACTTCACCCCGCTGCTCTCGGGGGGCTTCGCGGAGTCGCGGTCGGGACGTGTGGAGCTGCAGAAGTGGAGCTCGGAGGGCGGCCCCGACCCCGACACGGTGGAGGCCGTCGTCGGTTTCATGTACACCGGCACCATCCGCGTCAGCCCCGGTAACGTCCATGAGGTGCTGGAGATGGCGGACAGGTGAGCGGGGCTGGAGGGGCTGGAGATGGGCGACAGGTGAGCAGGGCTGGGGGCTGGAGATGGGCGACAGGCGAGCGGGGCTGGGGGCTGCGGGGGGCTGGAGATGGGCGACAGGCGAGCGGGGCTGGGGGCTGCGGGGGGCTGGAGATGGGCGACAGGCGAGCGGGGCTGGGGGCTGCGGGGGGCTGGAGATGGGCGACAGGCGAGCGGGGCTGGGGGCTGCGGGGGGCTGGAGATGGGCGACAGGCGAGCGGGGCTGGGGGCTGCGGGGGCCAGGGGCTGACCGCAGCAGCACCACCAGGCTGCCAGGCAGCCACCTCACCCGTGTTCGTTTGTCCTGCAGGTTTCTGCTGACCCGGTTAAAAGAGTTCTGTGGAGAGTTTCTGAAGAAGAAACTCAACCTCTCCAACTGCGTGGCAGTTCACAGCTTAGCCCATATGTATTCCCTGAATCAGCTGGCTCTCAAAGCTCAGGATATGATCAGGAGAAACTTCCACAAAGTTATCCAAGATGAGGAGTTCTACACTTTGCCCTTTCATCTTGTCAGGGACTGGCTCTCAGACTCGGAGATCACAGTGGACTCTGAAGAAATCCTCTTTGAGACTGTTTTGAAGTGGGTTCAGAAGAATCCGGAGGAAAGAGAGAGGTACTTTGAAGATCTCTTTAAACTGCTTAGATTGTCTCAGATGAAACCCACTTACCTTACTCGCCACGTCAAATCTGAAAGGTTGGTATCGAGCAACGAAGCCTGTGTTAAATTGGTGTCCGAAGCTGTGGAGAGTCATGCCTTGCGGTCTGAGAACTTGCAGTCTGGTAATCTACAACATTCCGCTTGTCCTGTAGCATTGTTGCCGCGTTTTGGACAAAACATGGATGTCATTATGGTGATTGGTGGTGTATCGGAGGGAGGAGATTACTTGAGTGAGTGTGTAGGGTATTTCATCGACGAAGATAGGTGGGTAAACTTACCGCACATACATAATCATCTTGATGGGCATGCTGTTGCTGTGACAGAATCTTACGTTTATGTGGCTGGCTCCATGGAACCAGGGTTTGCCAAGACTGTAGAAAGGTACAATCCAAATAGAAATATTTGGGAGCAAGTCTCAAATCTAATAACCAGAAAGCATTCTTTTGGCCTTACTGAAGTTAAAGGAAACTTGTACAGCATTGGTGGACATGGCAATTTCAGTCCTGGCTTTAAAGATGTGGCCATTTATAATCCCGAGCAAGATAAATGGCTTAATTTGGAGTCGGCACCAAAAATCCTTCGTGATGTCAAAGCTGTTTCTGTAGAAGACCGGTTTGTTTATGTTGCTGCTCGTACCCCAGTTGACAGTGATAGCGAAGATGGATTGAGGGCGGTTATTATCAGATACGATGCTGAAACAAGGCAGTGGCAGGATGTGGAGTCTCTGCCACTCATTGATAATTATTGCTCTTTTCAGATGTCTGTTGCTAACACAAACTTTTACCATACAGCATCATGCTGCCCCAAGAGTTACCCTATAGATAACGAGGAAGCCAAGGTAAAAATCTCTGGCAGGGCCTCGGATGAAATACTTGAAAGCTTGCCCCCAGAGGTTCTTAGCATTGAAGGAGCGGCTATTTGTTATTATAAAGATGATGTTTTCATCATTGGGGGGTGGAAAAACAGCGATGATATTGACAAGCAATACAGGAAAGAGGCCTATCGTTACTGTGCTGAGAGAAAGCGCTGGATGCTTTTGCCTCCTATGCCTCAGCCTCGCTGCAGAGCAACAGCCTGCCACGTGAGAATTCCCTTCAGATGCTTGCAGGGAACACAAAGATACCCCATGCCACAAAATTTGATGTGGCAGAAAGATAGAATAAGGCAAATGCAGGAGAGGCAGATGCAGGAAATACACCGACACTCCCTAAGCTTACGGAGAATGCCACGGTCACAGATTGAGTGCTAGTTTCTGAAATATCACTCCTGATGAATTTAGGAAATACTGTGCTAAAACATTATTTTTTTTAGGCTTGATAAGTCTTTATAAGACATGAGGGTGTTGATTGGATTTGAGGCATAAAAACAGCATTTTTATGTATTGAAAATTTAAGCTCAGAAATTGAGGATGGATGGCAATTGAGAAATTGGGCGAATCCAACAGTATTACTTAGTGGTGCCCAGGGAAAAAATGTAGCCTGTATCGGGCTGTGAAATACCTCTGGGAACATTAAGTCTGTTATTTCTCTCTTCAGGTCTTTGTTTTCAAGGATTTCTGTGGAGTTAAGTCTCTAACAGTTCTATTTTGAAAATCAAAGATCTCAATAATTTAGTGGTTACATTTGTGTGTGCTTGAAAGCACCTGTTTTATTTGCACTTAAATATTGACATTCCTTTGATTCTCTCCTCAGTGACTAAACTTCACATATTGGTGTTAGTGTACTTAGCTTTCCCAAGTTGGAAGCAAGTGCAGTAGTTATACCTGTATATGAAAACAAAAGCACAATCTTTCTTTATAAAATTACTTCAGGATGTTTCTATGTGTATTAAATATTTTTTATCTGTATGTTGTAGAGAGGCTGCAGAGTTTGTAAATGGATGATTGGTAGAACACAAGACTTCTAAAACAGAGAACTTGAGGCAGTAGATTATCTTTTTTTCCAGGTGTATCTGAAGATGCTTTGAGTTTGTCTTTGACAGCTTCATTAGAAACTTGGGTCAAGAATCAGCCTGATAAAAGGAGCGAAAACCAGCAAAGTAGCCACCCACCAACGTTGGCTATTCACTTCCACCAGTGTGGATTAGTAAGAATGAGATTATACCACAGTAATAGACTGAACCCTGAGCTATTTGTAGATCCTTTCCCAAATGTTGCACACATTTTAATTCTAGTGAAAAAGTGATCAGAAGAACCCCCAAGAGCCTGCTTCCAGCCTGTCTTTGACAATCAGTACCCTTTGCCTTCGGTATGCTTTCCCGAGAAACTTACTGTGCTGCAGTGCTCCTTAACAAATCAATCAGCACTTGGGGTTGCTCTTGAAGTAGGACAGTTGAGTCCTCATAGTCTAAATATTTGGATTTCCTTACATACTGTGGTGGCGAGATTTAAGCTGATGTAAACACCTTTTGGTGTTTTGAGGTGGTTTTGCATAAAACAGTGCCCTGGTTGGCTCTGGCTTGCTTCCTGCTGTACTCCCTAGGAGCAGAAGGTGGAATGTTTCCTTTAGAGTTATCACTGTCTCTCAGTTAACTGATCCGCTGAACAATCCCCCCTGATAAGTGCTCCTGGACGGTTTAGGTTACTAGTGGCTTCAGTGCATCCTTCCTGCCTCCTTTTTTCCCCATCCTTCCCTGCGTTTGAATTTTCCAGGTTTTCACATGCAGCCGAACTCGGGATCTTAGGGAAGGGAAAGGGAGGAGTAACCAGGATGTTCCAAAATTTGTGTAGACAAACATTGGTGGAGAGTCTCTTTACTATCTTTGGTTCATATGATGATTGGCTGGTGGTTTTGATGTGGGCAACTTCTTTGCAAAAGAACTTCTAAACAGTTTGGTTTTTTTGTTTTGTTGTTTTTTTTTTTTAATTGTTTAGCTTTCTGAACTGATACTTCTCATTTTCCAATTCAGCAGGCAACCTAGATCATATCTGAAACACTGGGTAAGTCTTTCAACCACATAGTGTGTAAAGATTTCTCTGATGTGTACATCCCTTAATGCTCCACTTCGTGATTCACTTGCCACGTTTTATATCAATAACTTGTCTTTTTGTAATAGAATAGCCTTGTTAAAAAAAAAAAAAAAAAGGAAAGAAAAATAACTTGAAAATCCTGACAGTTTAGTCGAAGTTTCCTCATCTGTGGTAACTGTGTTCTGTTTTATTTGCCTGTTGGTTCATTAGGGCAGATTAAATTGTACAATGCTGGCCTAATGCAAGAGAGGAAATTGTTCAGGTGTAAGGCTGATGTTCACAAGCGACTGTTACCAAACCAGCTCATGGAGGCCTGTAAGCAAGGGGTTAATCAGTGGAGTTTGGCCCATGGACTCTTACAGATTTGACTGGAGTAGTTTTAAGAATTTTACTGCCCCTACAGCAGGGTTTGTGACTAGAAGCACGAAAATGCCTTATGGCTTTAGCACTAAATCCACTGATTAAACTTAAATTTGTGGGGGCTGATTTTGAGATACCTTACCAGGCTTCGCACAGAAGCAACTGAGAAGAGTTTACATGCTCCATCCCACTGACATTGCTGTAGGGATTTAACAAGCAGTTGAAGGATGGTGGTGTGTCAGGCCACCACAGCTCTGTCAAAGCCCTTTTGTAGCCTGTCCACAAATACGGACAAGTTGTAGGGACAAATACCAAGATTATTATTTCAGTTGGAATATGAACTAAGTGGATTTAATGTGTGGCAGCATGCAGCCAAGTTAGATGCAAGAACAAATTTCTTGCAGTCTGTCTTTTTCTAAGCAAAATTTATATTGCACTTACCTTAAGACCTTCTGGCTGACATACAAGCTGTATAGTTTACTAAAAACATTCCACTCAAAGACAATGTCAAAACAGCTTAGTATCTGGACAGCTTAATTTGCAAATGCCAGCCACAGTTCTGTATGTGATGCACTATATCTCCATATGCTCTGTTTGCATGGTGAGCGATGGGCACTGTGAACACCACTGGTTTGCTCTAACTTTTGCTATGCCGATTCTATGGATTTTTTTAAGTGGTTGGGGGTTTTTTAGCCTTGACTTTTAAGTGGACCAATTGCATTGCACATCGTTTTTAACTGATAAATCTTAACTATCCACTGGATCACACGTAGGTGTTTGGAAGAATTGTATTCTTGATTCTGGCTGTAATTTATCCCACTAACCTGTGAATCACATAACAAATTCCTTGTGGCCCTTGACTGCTATAGCTTGCTGGGTGTTTATAAAACGATCCTATAAACAGATGCCTGGGAATTCTTTCAGTGTGTTTCTAGTGGCTACTTAAATGTCAGCAAGATCCTAGCGCGTATTCAGTAAGTATTAGAAGGCTGACTTCTGGCCTTACTAATGTAAATATCAGGCGGAGTTTTTCCTCCTCCTTATGACAACCATACCTCTAGACCTTACTGAATACGTGCCACAAAACGCATGTTTCGTGTCCTGCCTTTCTGCTCAAAGTATTAGTGGAGTAGGACACATCCTGCCTAGCACTCCGCAGTCGTCGTCGTAATTTCTAGGTGCCATACGTGTACATAATGTTTTATAACTACCTGAATACTGTGTTAGTATGCTGGGTTTGTATGTATTTTTAATAAGACTCCCTTGCAGATAGTAGGATAACACTCCAGAAATGAAGAGAGCATGCCAACTTTTAGTGTGCATTATGAGTAACTACGCCAAGCGTTCTGCTATACTATTTCAATATCATTTTTTCTCCATTACAGTAAATGTTAAAACTATTGGCTCAGCTTGTGTGTCACGGAGTAGACTGATTGCTACTGACAAACTGACTCACAAGGAATTGCAACTTTTTAGGTTATTTTGAACACAACCTTGTAATAGTATGATGTAACGGTCAATGGGCTTTAAAAAGCAAGCTTAAAATAAGTGGTTTATGGCTTAGTTTTATTTTCAGCTCTGTCATATTATGCTAGGGTATAAATCATATCTCTAATCTGACAGTCCTGAGTGGAAGTCTGATAAAACAGGTGCTCCTGAGGATCTAACCCTATTACTAATATGAATGTAAAGTGTGGAACTAACGAGATGTTTGAAGACTATTAATAGTCAGATACTCCTCATAGGTCCATGTCACTGTGGATCACAGCAGCTGTACTCTCCTGTCGATAATAATATAGACTTCAGCAGATTGCTTGGGGAAGCAGCACTCCTGTACTTACTTCCAGTAAGGTAAAGTAGTATGTGTGTATAGGCTGTTTGAAACAAATCCTACTGTAATGTTCTTTACCTTAAATACACTGTACTAAAATTTATTGTAATAAGTGAATTAATGAAAATAAACCTTTTATTTCTCTAGCATTCAGTTGTACCTTATATTTTTTAAGTTGCTCTGTAGGCTGTGGCCGATACGTACATTTTGTGATGCCACAGAGTGAAAGTTTTATTTTAAAGACTAATGATTCTTTTGGCTTTTATCAGTGGTTTTTATTTTAGAGTACGTGAATATAGTTGCTGCTCAGAAGACTTTATTAGCTAAGTGGAGCTGCTTATTCAGGCAGGCTACTTGTTGAAGAGATGAACCTGACTTCCTTTGAAGCGTCGTCCACGTGGCTGTCTTGTCTGGCAACGTACTCCCTGACGTTAGATAGACCCGGCACCACGCAGCAGCTCAGAGCACTGCGGTGTATGCCCATGTCCTGAACATCGTACCACTCGTTAGAGTTTTCATCGTAACACTCAACGCTGAAAATGGTGGTAAAACCGTTAAAGCCACCAATCGCAAACAAAAGATCATCCACCACTTCAATGCCGAAGTTGCTGCGAGGACTGAACATAGTGGGGACTGCATTCCACGTGTTGGTGACTGGGTTGTAAGCCTCCACGCTCCGAAGCCGCCTGTTTCCGTCAAATCCTCCTACCTGTAAAATGCCAAAGGTATGGACTTGAAATAGGCTTTTCCTCACCCGCCGAGCCAGCCAAATCAGTTTGTGCACAAGAAAGATAGTAACTGGTCCTGCCTCATTGACTTCAGTCTGAGCATTGCTGAGAGCGTGGGACCTCAAAGCGCAGTGCTTGCTTATTGCAGACTGCTCCCTTAGGTCTTTCTGGAACTTCCACAAGTATTTTGTACAACTGTCAAGATTTTACAGTTCTACAGAGTTTAGATGCAGTGCATGGACGGGATAAACAGGACCAAGCGAAATGTTCTGTGCTGCTGACACTATTAGCAGCAGCAGAAAAGAAATTTCTTTGCTGCAGCTGCTTAAAAATCGTCCATACATTTTTCATAACAAAAACCACGGAGGTGATAATATTCTCAGGAGGCTTATCAACCGTTCTAGCTCTGACTTTCTTACCTAAACCTCAAGCAACAAGCAAATGCCCAGCCTGAAAATCTAGGGAATGCAGATTAGCAAAAGTACTACGGGTGCTGGGTGGTGGCACGGCAGAGCTGCTGCCTCTCTCTTACCGCGTACACTTTGTTTCCATATGCCATCACGCCTACACCGCTTCTTCTTCTTCTCATTGGGGCTATAAAGGTCCACTGGTTTGTTGTGGCATTGTACGATTCAGCTGTGACCAAGCATTCGTTTCCGTTGAACCCACCGCAGATATACACCTGTTACAGGAGAAAAAAAAAAAAAAAAAAAAGGTGTGAGCATGGCAGTTATACTCTTGGTGGGAGAGCATGCTGAAGAGAAAATGGTGTGGCTGGGTTTTGGGGGGTTTTCTTCTTGTGTTTAATGGGAATGGAGTTTGAAGTAGTAAAAGCACAGGGAGTTATTCGGGCCAGCAGGGATTTAGACCCTTTATTTCCTGAAGTGCATGAAGCAGGTGGGTATAGCGTTTAATTTGTGGCCAGGAGAAGACCAGGCAGCAAGTGGGCTCTTGGTGGTAAGCAGCTCTGGAAGAGTTTAGCACTCTTGTCTGCATCTCCACCACCACGCCAGTCAGTTGCCATCTCTTAGAGAACTTTATATTGGTAACTCCAGGATTTAATTAATAAGGTTTATGTGACCTTTCTTTTTCTTTCCAATGATGCATCACATTAAAGGGAGCATTTGTTACCTTTCCGGTTCCCACAGCTCCCTTTTTCTATCTAGCTGTGGTAGCTGTCTTTATCGGGTATGCATCCCAAGAAGAGGGTCCATATGAAAGGACAGGCATTTGCTTGCCATGTAACACCGCGCACAGATGTTTGTTTGGTTCCTTATCCTGCTCGCCATACTTCAGCCTTAACTGCTTCCAATAATCTCGCGGTCGGTTTACCTTATCATGCAGCACGGTTGCGTTAGCGTCGCTTCTGTGCTCGTTCATGGGGGCAATCAGTGTCCACTGGTTCGTGTCTGGCTCGTAGCGTTCCGCTGTGTTGAGGCGCATGTATCCATCAAACCCTCCCATGGCGTAGATGAAGTTGTTGAGAGTGGCGACGCTGACGTAGCAACGCCGCGAGTGCATGGGTGCAACCTGCTGCCACGTTTTCTTAAGTGGGTCAAACCGCCTGACAGTGTTGAAATAATCCATGCTGTCAAATCCTCCAACAAGGTAGATAAAGCCTTTTAAATAAACAGTGCCGTGGTAGGCAAGGGGGCTCTCTTGCTCAAGTGTGATATTCAGCCACTTGTCTGCACGGGCATCATACGTCTCGATAGCGTTGGTTGGGCTCCCCCCGCTCCAGCCTCCGACGGCAAACAGGATGGCATAGGGGAGGCGAGGCCGGCTGAGCACGTTGGAGGAATTGGAGTAAGATGGGCCATACATGTTGAGGTTGTACATTTCTGTCAGCGTGTTTATGATGAGGCCTTTGCACTCCTCGTTGTCCTTCACATAATCGTGTGTTTTGACGTTGTTCATGAAGTATTCTGCTTGCATCAGTGCCAGTCGAACCTGAAAAATGCAGAAAGGTGAGAATATTAGCGCAGAATGTTTACACCTTGGTATCCTTTGTGGAATGGTTCCAGCACTGGGTGGCTTTGCTTTCAGGCTACGATGCTGTCTAAAGCTTATTAGAGAACCAGAGAATTAAATATGTAGGTTTTAGGTAACCCAGCAAAGGGTGTGCAGGGGTAAATTGTTCCATTTCATGGCAGGGAGCGTGCCGCTGCTTTGGCACAGTGCTTTCCTGTACGCACACCGACGCTGCCCTAACGCATGCTGGTATTTGCATAGCACAGCTTGTCTAGGCAAATGCTCACAAACTCTGTGTGTGTAGAGATAACGTTCTGCGTGAACTTTGGCCCTTCCTGGATGTGAGGAACAGTTAAACTTAAGCTCTAAGGGTGAGGAGGTGTGTGCTTCAAAGGTGTGCCCCGTGTCCCAGCACAGGATCTGCAACCTGTGTCCCAGCGCAGCAATAGCCTAACGGTCTGAAAGCTTAATTCTTTGTGAGCACTGTGAGGGGGCTGCAATTTCCTCTAATTTTACAAGAAAACCAAAGTACCTCTGGCTCAGCTGCCCCCTGCCCAGCTCCGCAGAGCCACCCAGGCCCGCGCCGCAGCAGCACTGACCTGGCCCAGCAGGACAGCGATGTGCTGCCTCCTGTTCTGCGGATCGTGAGCAATCCATTTCAGAATAGCCTCAAACACACCGTCTTCTTGTTTCACGTTGAGGTCGTCCTTCTCGATGATGTGTTTTAGCTCGTCGACAGAGAGGTCTAGAAACTCTGTGGACACCCTGGTCATGTCCTCAAAGTGACGGAGGATGAACTCATAGGCTGCTTTTCGCAGGTCAGGACAGTGGTAATAATTTGTGAGCTTGCAGATGCCGATGCAATTTTCCAAGCATAGCTGGGATTTCAGGAACTCGCAGCACAGTCTGATGATGCCCATGATATTGAACTGGTCTGCTGCCATTAGCAAACTTTCAACATTGTCAACAGTGATCGGTACTGTCCTGGTGTAGGCGTACTCGATAATAAGCCTCATCATTTCAGGTGAAGTGCCAGGGATTTTATATACTCTCTTCTCTGTGGTGTTCCAGCTGCTGGTAAACATAGCCCTGCAAAAACCAAAGCAGTTCTGGTAGGAAAAGCTCTGCTGCGTTAAACCCTGACCCCGTTATCCCCTGTGACTTCTTTCCTGGGCACCAGTTTGGGACTGCACACTGGGAGGCTGTGTAGTTTATTAATTAATGTTTTCCCAGCTGGTTGTTTTAAAAAGGAGACACTGCCTCTGGCTGTGGACAGAGAGCAGCAGGGCGAGTGGTCACCTTGCTTCAACAAGAATGCCAGAGAACGTGTGGGGCAGGAAAACCTCCTGCCCGACGGCAGGTAAGCCGGGCTGGCTGGGCTCCCAGCCCTGCACCGCATCCGGGGGTTCCTCAGACACCACGTCCAGAGCCGCTGTTAGATACTAGGTTGTGGATTAATCCTGGTGTCCAGGGGGGGTACCAGGGCTACGGGCAACTGCTGGAGTCTCAGTGCTGACATAAGCACTGGAGGTGCGCTAAGGTGGTGTGACCCAGGCTGGGAAATTCTGTTTGTCCCCGTCCCTTCTTGTTTCAAGCACTGACCTGAAATACTGACTGCAGCTGCAGAGGATGTTCTTGTGAGCGTTGAATTCGACACCATCCACGCTGATGATCACATCACAGAGTTTCCCTTCCAGGCGAAGCTCATTGAAGATGTTGCAAGTCATAGCACTCATCTTCCTCTCCATGTGTGAGGATGAGTATCTACTGGGGTCTAAGCTATCACCCACGTTGAAGCCTGAGGCAGTGGAAGGTGCTTCTCTCTGAGGTGCTTACAGGTCTCTTAGCTTGCCCGCCAACATCGCCTCTGGAACCCGGCCTGTCTGGTGGTTCTGGAATGCGCCCCATAATGAGGTCACAGATGCAAGGGTGGCCTGGAGCTGGTTGCAGTGGTGCCTGGGCTGGCAGGGCTGCAAACCCCTCCCCAGGCAACGGGGTCCTGCTCCTCCCAGGCCCCTCGCTCTAGGGCTGCCCCCAGCCTTTGCTTAACCACAGTCCACATTACACCAGACCCTGTACCTACACCCTCTGAATGGCTCCTCTGAGCAAAGACAGCCTTGTGATTCCCCTGCAACCTTTTAATATTATTTCGCCTGGGTATAAAGGTCCCCAGAGCATGGAGTGCTTGTGAAGTGCCCTTGTACCAGCTCACACAGGAGGAGGCTGAGGCAGGCTGGCTGATGGCAGCGATGAAGGACAGATGCTCCTGCTGCTCCAAAGGAGCAGCAGAAGGTGCCACACGGAGAGTGAGGGGACAGGGACCCCCATCCTGGTCCTCACTGGCTTAACTCATGGTGCTGCTTTTCCTCTGTGCTTCGCCAGGGCTGTCGATGCCCCGGGTGCCCCGGTGGGGGTGTTCGCCAGGGCTGTTGGTGCCCCGGTGGGGGTCTCCGTGGTGCGGGGGAGCAGTTGGGGCTTTATCGTGTCACTGTCGGCGTGGAGCGGGGTTGAGTTACATGAGTTTTGTGGTATCGCTGGGGGAGGTGTGACGGCACAGAGACACCCTTTGCCGTGGGGTTTGTATTATTGTTATCTTTTAATTTTCACTTCCACTTTCGCCTTCCTGGCTCGGAGCGTGTTGCAGGGGAAACGCAACCGCCAGCGCCGGCACCGGCCGGAGCCGCTTCGGGCGCGGGGGCGCAGCCCCAGCCTGGGAGTGCAGCGGGACCCGGGCACCCCCCCGGGCAGCCCCCTGCCCCCCCCAGCCCTGGATATACCCCCCGGCCCCCCCCCGGGCCCCCCCCAGCCCTGGCCCCGCCCCCCATCCCCGCCCCCCCGTCGTTCCGCCCCCTCCCCGCGGCTGCGCGGCCCCGGCCCTGCGCGGTGCGGAGCGATGGTGAGCGCGGGGGCTGCGGGGGCTGCGGGGGGCGGGCCCGAGGGACCCCGAGTTGGGGGTGGGGGGTGTAAAGGCTGGGGCAGGGCTGGCCCGGGGGAAGCGGGGTCCTGGGGGAGGCGGGGAAGGCGGCCGGGGTGGAGAGAGCACAGCGGGGGCTGGAGGGCATCGCCCCCCCCCCCGCAGCTGCGAGGGGTCGCGGGGCGTCACGGAGCGCGGGGGTCTCTGCCCGCAGGTGCCTGAGCTGGAGAAAGCCACGGTCCGCATCCAGCAGCCGGAGCGTGTCCTGGGGACCATCCGCGCCATCAAGGAGCAGGGGATAAACAAGCTGCAGGTACTGGCCCAGTTTGGCTCCAGCACTGATGAGGCTGGGAGCAGGCAGTGCATCACCCTCACGCTGGGTCCAAGCCTTCATCTGCCTCCTCTTCCTCAGCCTGTCCAGCCGGGGCCTGGCTGCTCCCAGCCCACGTGCAAGGGAGCCCCTCCGCGTTTGGGGTTGCAGACGAGATGCATGGACGAGAGGGGGGACGGGGCTGGTTTTCCCGTCGAGGCCCAGGCTGGTGGCTCTCCCCAGATGGGCCGTTTTCCTCAGTTATACAAGCTATAAATACAAGCCAATCCCCAGACACCCCCTCCACCCACAGCAATAAGTCAGCAGGATTAAGCCATTTGGTGCTGATAAGAGTGCCACAGTGGGAGGGGTGCTGGCTGGCTCAGACGGGGACATCTGCTTGGTGGCTGGCAGGAGTGGCAACGGTCTGTGCCCTGCTGCGAGTCAGCACCCTCACGTGGGACCTGCTGGCGCGGGATTTGCATCCGTGCAGGCAGCAGCACCCTTGGCTGGCTGTGGCAGAGGTGCTGGGCGCTGGGATTTGCATCCGTGCAGGCAGCAGCACCCTTGGGTGGTTGTGGCAGAGGTGCTGGGTGCTGGCTCACGTGCACATCTGGTCTCCTCTCGCCTTCCAGGTCATTTCTGACTTCGACATGACGCTGAGCAGGTTCGGATGCAACGGCAGACGCTGCCCCACTTCGCACAGTGAGTGGAGCTCGTTGTTTTTATTGTTGCTAATTCTGTTTGGTTTCCGTGTTTCTGTTCTCAGTCCGTGGCTCCTGCTCTCTGCCCCCCTCCTTTGCCGAGCCTGACTGCTCCGTCTTGTTCTCCCTTGGTCCACCTCTGGGATTTGGCTGCTTGCTCCCAGCCTGCTGTGGGAGCTGTCTCCTGCTCTTGCTGCTTCTTCTACTACTTGCATCACGCTGCTCTCTCCCAGCTGAGCAATGCCCTACGATCAGCACGTGCCGCAGGTTCACGGCCATGTTCACCGCTGTGCCGAGATCCCGTGGCGAGCCTGTGCTCAGCTCCACGTGCTTGTTTTGGGAATTGCTGGCGCTGGAGGTGCAGGATACCTGCCTTTTAGAAAGCCTTTTAATGTTTCTGGGCTATGACATTGGCATTTTGTTGCCTTTACAGATATCCTGGATAACAGTCGTGTCATCAGTGAGGACGGCAAGAAGAAGGTAGGTGCTGGTTTGTAAGGTGCTGCTTTTTGGCTCTGTGGGTTTTGTCCCTGTCGTGCATCTCACTCTTGCCCTGCTCTCTGTCCTGGCAGCAAGGTGCAGCTTGGAGAGCTGTTCACGCGAAACGCTGCAAGCTCTCCAAGCTGCACCTTGCTGCCAGGACAGAGAGCAGGGCAAGAGTCCCAGCTGCATTTCAGCCAGTGTGATGGAAAAAGAAGTTGAAAAGGGAAATTAAATTTGCAATGCTCAGCTGTGGGCATTTCGGTCTGATGAGGGGAGGAAGGGTGTAGGCGTGTGTGTCTGTACATGCAGTATCTGCAGCAAGGTGAGAGGCAGCCGGGCTGCCGGAGAGTTAACGCTTCCTTCCGAGATCTCCAGATTTGCACAGAGTGAAGTTGTTTGGTAAAACAGTTTTGGTTGTGTTTTCCATTAGATCCTTTGGAGGAATTTAGAAATGCTTTTTTGTTGTTGTTGGCTACAGTCTCTTTAGAGGTGACGTTCACTCTGTTCTCTTTCTATCCGTGCAACGCTCCAGCTGAGAGATCTGCTGCACTATTACTATCCCATTGAAATCGATCCCAACCGGACGCTGGAAGAGAAACGTCCGCTCATGGTGGAATGGTGAGTGCTTGTATCTAATGATTTTGACCTTGTCCTGGCAACTTCTTGCCCCCGAGGACTACAAGACACAAGGCATGAACTGTCTCTAGGCTTGGTGGCCATACCGGGAATTCGTAGTCGTTATTTTTCTGACTGCCTTAAGGCTGCTGCCCAGGAAGCTCACCCTGCTGCCTTTCCCTAGGTGGACCAGGGCCCATGAGCTGCTGTCGCAGCAGAAGATCCAAAAGGGTGACATAGCCCAGATCGTCAGAGAATCGGACGTGATGCTGAGGTAGGGGCTCGGGTTTGGCTGCCTGTGGCCCTTTCCCTCCTGCTACGGTGCAAGCGGGTCTCCTTGCTTTCACCCCGAGCTGTGCCTGGTCTCCACAGCGCGGCAGATCCATATCTCCCTTCCTGGGGCTGAGCTCTGATCGTGAAAGAGCCAGAAGTCAGCGCCGTGAGCCGCAGCCTCAGCTTCCACCTCCCTTGGGTCTTGGCCGGGAGCTGCCAAGGGGATGGATGATGGGCAGAGAGAGCTGCCTGTCTTGCAGGGTGGGCTAGGGGGGCAGCATGCAGCTCCCCTTGTCCAGGAGGGATTTCCTCTCCACACACTGTAAATGCTGGGTCTTATCCAGGCCCTTGGCTCAGCATCACATTTTCACCCACAGCTCAAAAACCTGGTGCTAAAACTTGCTCTTAAAGTTGGCCTCGGCAGCGATGGCCCTAAAAGGGGCTCAGGGGCACCTTGGTCTGAGCAGCCGCCGGTCTCAGGGAGGAGGTGGTGTCCATGTCCAGGTCTTCCTGAGCCCAAGCTCCCCTTCTGCATGGAAATCATGTCCCAGCGGACTGGGACTGTTACATGTTTGATCCCACTCCCAACCAGTCTGACCTGTTGCATCTCTCTAACGTCGGGTTCCTGCGTGGGCTGGCAGCACCCCCCTCCTGCGGGCATGTGCCGGCGCGCTGTGCCCTGTGTCCCTGTCAGAAGCTGGATGTGTGCAGGGACAAACCCCTTGCATGCACAGGGAATGCCACAGGAATGCCAGTGCCACCAAAAAAATTTGCAGAGCGCCCTTGTTTGGGGAGTCCTGGGCAGAAATAGGAGCCTCGTAGCTGGGCTGAGGGTGCTCACAGCCCACGGTGCTCCGGGCACCTTGCTGCCAGGACAGAGAGCGGGGCAAGAGTCCCGGCTGCGTTTCAGCCAGTGTGATGGAAAAAGAAGTTGAAAAGGGAAATTAAATTTGCAATGCTCAGCTGTGGGCATTTTATTCTGATGAGGGGAGGAAGGGTGTAGGCGTGTGCGTCTGTACGTGCAGTATCTGCAGCAAGGTGAGAGTCAGCCGGGCTGCCGGAGGGTTAACGCTTCCTTCTGAGATCTCCAGATTTGCTCAGAGTGAAGTTGTTTGGTAAAACGGTTTTGGTTGTGTTTTCCATTAGATCCTTTGGAAGATTTTAGAAATTTGGAGGAATAGAAAAAAAAATAGAAAAAAAACCCCAAAATTTGTGTTGTTGGCTACAGTCTCTTTAGACATGATGTTCACTCTTTCTTTTTGTGCAACGCTCCGTTGTTTATGCATATATATATGTATAAACTTGCAATACCGTGTAACGGACACTTCTGCCCTAGGGATGGATTCAATGAATTATTTGATCAGCTGCACAAGTACAACATCCCCCTGTTCATCTTCTCGGCTGGCGTTGGTGACATCCTTGAAGAGATTATCCGTCAGGCCAACGTCTTCTACTCAAACGTCAACGTGGTGTCCAACTACATGGACTTTGATGATAACGTGAGTTTCTGCGTCACGTTTGTGTGGTGGGCTGGCAAAGAGGAGAGTTGTCGGGCGAATCGAGGGCTGCAAGATGTTTAACGGAGACACTACTGGGTTAAAAGCTGTTGGTTGACATCTCTAATTAGGTATTCGATGGCTGTAGATGGAGCTGACCCTTTGCTGGGTCCCAGCAAAGCCCGAGAGGCTGGTCGGGGCCTCCTGCCCCGTTTGTGCTGTGTCTTCAAGGGCTGCGAGCTGCTGCCACCCTAGCAGCCCCCTGAACATCAGCCCTGGGGGGTGGTAGAGGTTCCCTGTCCTCACGGGGAGCTGGGGCAGCAGTAAGAGCGGGGACAGATGAGGTGGGCAGGCAGGGTGCGGGGACAGCTGAGCATCGGCTCGCAATCTCGGGGACTCCTCGCCTTTCAAACTTGTTTTTTTGGTGGCGGAAAGGGTGCTGCTGTCTCTGTGTCCGGCGCTGTGTGCTCCATCCTGGTGCAGGGTGAGGATGGAGTTAACTGACCACAGAAGTCTCTCCTGAGCTGAAGGCCAGATGTCCTTTAAAGCAGTGTGGAAGGCTTTTTGTTGATGTACTAAAGCCTGAAAAGTCCCAACGCACATTAGAAAATTGCACGTCTCTTACAATGAAGCCCTCTGTTCCCACGGGTGGTGTGTTGGGACAGACAGTCCTCGGGGGAGCATGGGACAGCGTGACAGTGCTGCCTACTGCTGGGGTCCTGCTGCGCCCTGGGGCTCCCCTCACTGCAGCTTTCCGTGGCCCCTGACCAGCTCCAGGGCAGCGTCTCCATCCTTGGGTTTGGTCTCACCATCTGGGAAGGGGTTGCCCTGCAGAAGGGGGCTCCTGGGGACTGTCCCCAGCTGTTTCATGGCTGCTGGGTTTCCACACTCCTTGGAACACACCTAGAGCTGGTGCCCTGTGAGCATCCCCCCCAGTTTGCCCGTTCCAGAAAGGGTGCTGAGGCTGCGGCACGGCGAAGGGTTTGCTGCGGGATCAGCCTGTCTTGTTTGCACAGGGAGTCCTCACGCGTTTCAAGGGACCTCTCATCCACACCTACAACAAGAACAACAGTGTCCTGCAGGGTACGGAGTATTTCCAGCAGCTGAGCACTAGGACGAGCATCATCTTGCTGGGGGACTCCATGGGGGATCTGACAATGGCAGATGGCGTTCCCAGTGTGGAGAACATCCTCAAAATTGGCTTTCTCAATGACAAGGTGGGTGTGAGAAGCAGTTGTCTTGCTTCCGCGCCAGCCTTCCCCAGGCGCGAAGCCTCGGGGGACAGTGGAGAGGGGCAGGCAGCTGTCCCAGTGATTCAGGGGGTGCAAGAGATTCTGCAAGCTGCTGTGGGGTGCATGGAAGGACTGGGGGTATCTGCTGAGCTCCCAGTGCGCCTGGGGCTTTGTCGGGGTGGTTATTGACCCCTCTTCAGTAGCATCAAGACGCAAGGGCTGTGGGGGCAGCACCTTTGTTCCCAGCCACTGGTGTTTATGGTCCTCTCCTCTCTCTGTGGCGCTCTCTTCTCCTCCCCCATCCCCACGGCCACCCTGCAGGTGGAAGAGCGGAGAGGGAAGTACCTGGATGCCTACGACATCGTGCTGGAGAGCGACGAGACCCTGGATGTGGTCAATGGGATTCTCCGGTACATCCTTACCGAGACGTGAGCTGGGAAGGCAGCATCCCAGCTCCGGCCCCTCCGCAAGGCGCCTGGGCAGTGAATGTCCTTCCCTGGACAAAGCTGGACTAGATCTGGTACCTGCTGCGCTCCATCCTGACGCTGGGCAGGCTCCCTGCCCTGGCTGCTGTGTGTTGCGCACATCCTGCCCTCACGCACCCTCTTCGGTCCACGCTGGAGCAGGAGGGATGAGGTGGAGGAAACTGCTTCACTCCCTTTACCCCAGCTGTGCCCATCCCACCGGGGCTCCATCCCACCCGGGCTCCATCCCACCCGGACTTTCTCCCTGCCACTGCCCAGGGCCACAACAAACCGTTCCATGTTTCAGGTACGGAAACGGAGACCGTTTGCTGTGGTTTGAGGACAGAACCTGTTTTAGATGAAAGCTGTTTAGTTCTATTGTGTTTCTGTCTAAGAAAACAAGACGAACTCTCATCCTGCTTTCTGTGGGCTTCAAAGCGCCCGGGCTGCGCTCCAGTGGTGCTGGCACAGCACCCAGCACCACGCACCCCACGCAAACCCTGCGGTGCCCTGGCCCCCGTGCCCTGCTATCCCTCTTGCTCCATTACAGTTCTTGCTGGGAAAAAAAAACCAGCCAACAAGGCTTTTCCAGTCATCCCCGGAGTGCTGTGGAGCTCATCTGATGCTGCTGCACGAAGCAAGGATTAAGTTCATCTGTGGAGGGTTTTGGGGGGGGGGGGCGGGTCCAGCAGCAGGCTGGGTGCTCCCAGCAGCGCGTTTGCAGCCCACTGGTATGGACGGGGAGGAGAGGCTGATGGCAGCATTCTGTTTTTTTAAGGAATATTTTAGCTAACTGTGTGTGTGTCATAAACTTCTGGGCTGATCCTGGGCTCTCAGAGCAGCGGTAGGAAAAAAACCTCTTATTTCTGTGTAACCTCTGGTAACGTAAAGGGTAAAGCTGTGACAGCCCAGATTCAGCACGGGGCAAATTCTGACCTTGACGTGAGAAACTGCTTTTATGTCCCGTCCCGCCGCCTGTGCTGGTGGCAGCAGGAGCCTGTGCTGGTGCAGGATGAGCCCCAACACCAGCTCTTTGGGGACCAGTACACAGCCCAGGGTGGCAGCCCCTGCCCTGCTGCCCAGGGGCTGTGCTCCACCTGACTGATGAATAAATGTGACTTCTGAACGCGCAGGCAGCATTCTCCTCCTCAAAATAAAAAATCTTGGCTAAAGCTGAGTTCGTACCCAGCGCCCAGGGCTTGGGGCTGGAGCCGCGCTGCTCCCCAGCTCCAGGTTGTCCCCATCCCTGCCAGCGCCCACCGGCTGTCACCTGGAGCTCCGTCTGCCTTTGCTGGGGGATGCCAGGAGCAGAGTTTGGGTTTCTCTCTCTCCTGCCTGATCCGGCAGGTGCTGGAGCCTGAAATCCCCCTGGGCACCGCGCTCCCAGGGACCGGCGAGGCGAGGCTCTGTGCCGCTGCCCCGACATGCAGGAATATTTCACGGCAAATTAACCTGACACAAAGGCCAACTCCGTGGAAACCAGTAGAAGTTATTTATTTGGTGCAAGGTAGAAGTTGTCGTTTGAGAGGTTCGCCGTGACCCTTTGCACTGTTCTCTTCTTGAATTTCTTTTCTCTCGCTCTGCAAGACACATTGTGCAAAAGCTTTCATTGCTGGCGGGAGGTGATGGAGCCGTGCTGGTCACAACTGGCAAACCCGAGAACGCCGAGTTAATTAGCTGCATTTAGGTATCAAAATAAAGTTGGGCTGATTTTTTCTCAGTCACTGAGGGCTGTGGCTGCAGGGCAAGGAGGATGCAGATGGGGACGATGCTGCTCCCCGAGGGCCTGGGTGGGAGAGGTTTTGTGGTTTCCTTCTCCCAGCTGACAAGTTTGCCAGGTCCCATCCCTGCTGTCTCCAGGGGCCCAGGATTTCTGGAACAGCGGCTGCCTGTAGGATATCGGGGTTTTGCTCTGGGAACCTGAGCCCCTTGCCCCAGGGAGGAGGGCAGCGGGGAGCAGAGGCTGGGCCAGCAGCAGGGACCAGCATGAAAGGCTTCTCTTTATTTCTCTTCTCTAAAGAATTTTATACGCGTACATAAAAAAAAACAAACCCAAACCCTATCCCTAAACTACAAAATGCTGCAGTAGAAGAGGGGAAGCCCCCCAAGTGCCCACCCCAGGAGGCAGCACGGGCAGGCGAGGAGGCTGGAGCGGGACGTGCAGTCGCTGGCTGAGGATGAAGGGGTTCGGGGAGGGGATGCTGCTGTCCCGGCCCTTCCGCAGGAGCTGGGGGCAGGGGGTCGAAACGGGGTTTGGCAGTGGAGTGGGACAGGGCAGGGCTCCAGAGCCCCCCCGGCATCCTCGGTCCCGCTCTGTGGCAGGGGTGGTGTCAGCAGAGCTGGGGGGCATGAGGGGATGGCACTGGTTGGAGCACGGGGGCTACCGGCCCCGGGGTATCGAGGCTCCCAAGAAAATGGGTGTTTCCCATCTTCTTGCCTGGGTTTGTTAGCTGGGGGGTGGTGAGTTTTCTTGCCCAGGAGGAACAAGATAAAAAACCCTCAGTTAAATAATAGGGGGCAAAAAAAATCAAAATGTGCCCTCCTGCAGGGCTGGGGGGGGGGGGGGCAGGGGTGGATTCCTGGGGCAGCTGGTGGGGGAGAGCGGCCATGGCACGGCCAGGATGAGTTCTGTCTCCAGGGGAGAGCGGGGTCTGTTCCTTAGAGCTCCTCGTGGATCTTCTCCTGGTCCTCGTCCGACTTCAGCTTCAGCTCCTCGGAGGTGATCTTCCCGTCCTGGTTGCGGTCCTGGTTCCTGAACATGTCGGCGATGACTTTCTCTGGGTCGGAGCTGGGCATGAGGCGACCTTTCCCTTCTGCCACCTGGGTCTTGATGAAGGTGGAGAACTGCAGCAAGGAGAGGGGAGAGATCGTGGAATCACAGGATGGTTTGGGTCAGAAGGGACCTTGAAGATCATCTAGTCCACCCCCCTGCCATGGGCAGGGACACCTGCCACCAGCCCAGGTTGCTCCAAGCCCCGTCCATCCTGGCCTTGAACACTTCCAGGGATGGGTCTTTGGTCCGTGCAGCACCGGCACGGCAGGGAGCACCGTGACCCGCGCCATGGGCAGCAGCCAGGCAGCCGTTGGTGTCCCTGCATGGTCACAGCCCTGCCCGCATCCAGCAGTGATGCTCTGGGCTGGGGTGCTTTTCCTGCACAGCTCTTCAGGCTCCCGAGTGCCCAGGGGCACCCTCCTTTGGGTGCTGCTGCCCAGGGTGGGGTCCCCTGCGCCCCCATGTCCTCCCGCACCCCGTAACCCTGCGGTCTGGCGGTGCCCTCGCTCACCTCCTCAGCGGGGATCTCCCCATCCTTGTTCAGGTCCATCTGCTCGTAGAGGCTCGCCGGTGGCTCCCCGTGCCAGATGAAGAGGTACCCCTCGGGGACCCCCTCCTCCATGGAGATGAGCTCCACCTCGAAGCGGAGCACAGCGCTGCCTGGCACCCCCCGCGCTGAAAAGACGAGTGATGGAGGAGCTGCCGCACCTCGGGGGAGCTCAGCAAAGCGCTGGGAGAAATGCCCCCAGCCCCCCCACTGGGGTGAGGGGGTGAAGGAGCCCAGCAGGGGTCTAGCAAGGCAGGACCCCCCCGGTTTGCATTGCACGGGCAGCCGCACGCCGCTCCCCTACCTCCGCTCTCGCCGTGGCCCAGGTGGGGGGGGGATGATGAGCACCCGCCTCTCCCCCGCGCACATGTTGAGGAGGCCACTGTTCAGGCCCTCGATCACCTTGTTGGCTCCCAGGGTCACCTCCTGGGGCTTCTCGTAGTCGTGGCTGCAGGAGGCACAGGGGGGACCACGCAGCTGAGAAAGCCCCTCGGACCCCGTGGGCAGCCCCGCCATGCCCCAAATCCCATCCCTTCCACCCCAAAATCCATCGCCCGCCACCCCCGGCATGCCCTGAGCTTCCACACCCTGGATCCATCCCACTATGCCATGAGGTTCCACACCCTTGTCCCCCTACACCCCAACCCCCTGTGCCCTCCACCCTGCAGTGCCCCCCAACCCCACACCCTCCACCCTGCTGCACAGCCGTGGCTGGTGCTGCCCCTTGTGAAGAGCTGACGCTCCCAGCGCTGCTCCGGTGCCCGTCCGCCCCCCCAGCTCAGCGCCTGGCAGGATCTGGCCCTGTGAAGGATGTAAAGGTGGGCTTGGGGCAGCCCGGGAGCGCGCACGCACGAGGAGAAGAGCCTGGTGCCGTCCAGCAGGGAGCAGTTGTAGTGGTAGCGGACGAAGTCCCTGTCGCGGGTGGTGATGTTGCAGCCCTCGGGCCGGTACACGGTTTCAATCTCCACTGGGTCCGCAGGGTTGTGGAAGTCGATGATGTGAACATCAAAGATGAGCACGGCTGAGCCGGGAATTTTATCCCCTGGAAGAGAAGGGCAAGAAGAGCTGCTGGGAGAGCTGCTGGAGCGCCACGGGGCCGGTAAAGCCGTTCCCTGCTTCTTCTCATGCCCCACGACGTGTCCATCCCTCGAAGCCCCAGCTCTGCACACTGATATCAGCTGCGTCCCTGCCCGCGATGCCCCCCACAGCGCCCAGAGCCCTGGGGATGGCGGTGGCCCCTGCAGTGAGGAGCTGGCCCTGCTTGGCCAGCGCTTTCCTGATGTCAACCCCGCGGTGTGCCGGTGTACAGGGCTGGAGGAGGGGGTGCCACAGCCCCCAGCCCCACCATGCAGGCATGCCGGCCCCTGTGGGGCTGCCCTTTACCTGCTCCGTTCTCCCCATAGGCCAGGTGTGGGGGCACGACCACCCGCCGCCTCTCTCCCACGCAGACCCCTTGCAGGCCCTGGTCCATGCCGGGGATGATGTAGCCCTTCCCGATGTAGGTGTTGTAGGTGTGATTGCGGGAGTAGCTGCAGCGAGAGAAGCCCCCCAGCACCATCATGCAGGAGATCCTGACCCATCAGTCTCCCCCCAACCCCTACACCCCAGCCCAACCCTCCCAGCCTCTGCTGTGCTCCCCCAGGAGCCAAACCTTGCCCCTAGAGATGCAGCAAACAGGGGTGGTCTTTTTTAGCCTATTTCGTGCCCGTTACGACCCTCTCCTCCCCCTCCCGCTCCAATTCTCCACCCCCTCCTTGCAGCCGAGCAATGGGGCAGGAGACGACATCAGAGGACATCAGGGCATCTCCCTGCTCAACCGCTTCGCTCCCCACACCTGGAGTCGAAGAGTGTCCCGTCCATGAGCGTGCCGTTGTAGTGGTAGCGGACGAAGTCCCCGGTCACAGCTCTGCGCTTGCACGACTCCGGCACCTCCAGGTGCTCCAGGAAGACGCCGTCCTTGGGGTTGTGGAAGTCCACCAGCAGCACGCTGAACACCAGAGATGCCTGCGGCGGGATCACGGTCCCTGGGGAGGGGACACGGGTCAGCTCAGACAAGGGTCCTGGTGGTGGGGGTCTCCACGCAGAGCCGGGAGGGAAGGGGCCAGGCACGACAGGGCGATGCCTGACTCACCGTAGCCCTTCTCCCCATACGCAAGGAACGGGGGGATGATGATGCTCCTCTTCTCCCCAGCGCACATGCCCAGCAGCCCCTGGTCCATGCCCTTGATCAGCCAGCCGGTGCCCACGTAGGTGTCGTAGGTGCTGTCCTTGCTGTAGCTGGTGGGGAGGAATGAGAGGGGGGCGGGGGGACGGCACTGGGGCCACGCCAGCTCCCCCAGCCTGAGCAGTGCCATGCGGGAGGTTGCTCTGGGGGCCACGGGGCTCCAACTGGCCCTGCCGAGGTGCAGGAAGAGAGACCACGGACGGGGGAAGGCTGCTCCGACCGGGGTGCAGCGTGGGGCCCCCGTGTCCTCCCGCAGGCCGGTGTCCCCTGGTCACTGCCATCCCTGGTGCCCCCAGCCCCAAGTTGCAGGGTGCATCCAAGCTGCAGTGCCCCGTGTCCCAAGGCAATGGTGCATCCCAGCACCAGTCCCCTGTACCTGGAGTCGAAGGGGGTGCCATCCAACAGCGTGCCGTTGTAGTGGTACCGCACGAAATCGGAGTTCTCCACCGTGCGGTTGCAGTGCTCCGGTTTGGACAGGGTGGTGATCTGCAGCTTGTCGTTCTTGTTCCAGATGTCCAGCATGATGACATCGAAGTACAAGGTGGCGTCTGGGGGGATCAGCCCCGCTAAAGGGGCAGCAGCGAGGACAGAGCATCTTAGAAGGGACCAGTGCCGAGCCCAGGCAAGGCGAGGGCTCTGTCCCCTAAAGCCCCCCAAGCCCGCTGCTGCTCGGGGCTGCTGGCCATGCGTGCCAGCCCCTGGGAAAGCAGCAGACCCCCGGCGGGGCAGGACCCCTGACTGGCAGGGAAGCCCTGCTTAGGCACCGCTTGCCCTGGCAATGGAGCTGCCCTTTGCCAGCTGGGCACCGGACCCCCAACCCCCCTAATGCCGGCCCCGGGGGGTTTGCTTCCTCCACCCCCCCACCGTGCCGCAGCCCCTTACCCACACCAATGCTGCCGTAGCCCAGGTGGGGGGGCACGATGAGGTGACGCCGCTCGTTCACACACATGCCCTGCAGCCCCCGGTCCATGCCGGTGATCAGCCGCCCGACGCCCACCACACCAGCCACCGTGGCCCCTCGGTCGTAGCTGGGGCGAAGGGACAGACCCGTCAGCGGCACGGCAAAGGGTGAAGCCCCCAAAGCCGCCTCTGCTGGGGGTGCTCAGTGCCAGCACTGAGGGCTCAGGGTGGATCCAGAGCCAAACCACAAACCCTGCAGACAAGGAGGGATGGCGCAGGGCTCCCTGGTGCCTGCCCACCGTGGGGACAGAGTGGGGGGACAGGGCTGCCCCCTCCCCAGGGGTACACATAACCCACCGCAGCCAGCGGGTCCCTGTGCTGCAGGCAGAGCCCACAGCTCAAACACGTTGATCCTGACGGGATCAATCCTGCACTGCCCGGGGTGGAGCTGCCTCCCGCAGCACCGGTCAGGGCTCTGGCCTGACCCTGCACCCAGCACCCTGGAGGCAGGGGAGTGCAGATCAGACCCCCTTGGTGCAAAGGAGGTGGGTGATGCTTTCAGGTTGGGACCAAACCCATCACAGCCGGCAGCTCCCGGGCTTTCTGCTGCTTCCAAATCGTTTTGCATATGGCACATTTGGAGCTTTATGCAGCAAGGAGGAAAGAAGACATCCCAGGCCTCATTTTTAAACTGCAGATTTGTTTTTATTTTAAAATCTTCAAGTACTCCAAGAAACAACTGGGGCTATTTCAGATAAATTGAAATCCTTCATCCCCTTTAATGCGCAGCTGATGCTTTCTCCTGGCAGCACACTGCAGTCCTCAGGACAAGCAATGATTTTAGCAGCAAATATCCCCAGACCCCCACCACATCTGGGGCGCACAGCAGCAGTGGCCGTGCACGGTGCAGTTACTTTCTCCCCCATTCATGCTCGCAAGAAAGATAAGACACAATAAACCGGAGCAGGACCCCTTTGCTTTACAGGGCTCTGAAAAAAACGCCTGCCTGGAAAGTTTTTGTTCCTACGTGGGGCTGCAGCCCCAGCACAGCCCATTTAGTTTTCCTCCTTTTGCTGTGTCCCTGATTCTCCCCCTGCTCGTGGCGGTGCAAATCAGGGGCTGCACCAACACAAACACGGATTTCTAGCCAGCGTGAGCGGAGCAGGATTGGTGCATGGGCTGAGGAAAACTAAGACGAGCCAGAGCGAAGCCTCTTTGGTAATGAACGGGTTTCATTCCGCTGCTGCCACGTTTCAAAGTGCTTTACGTGTTTTCCCTGCCTGTGCAGCACATGCAAATACATGTTGCTGAATGAAAACCATCTCGCTTAGGGCCAAATCCTGCCCGTGCCTGAGACGGGCTTCCCAGCACCCTGCAGCACCCCGGAACTGAGGCACACACAGGGGTCCCCAATGGGCAGCGGGGGGCTGCTGCAAAACCCAGGGCGGCAGCACGGGCGCTGGGCAGGGGCTGCTGGAAAAGGGTGGGAAGGGGCTGCAGCCGCGGGCAGGGGGGCTGCGCTCGGCAGCTTCTTGGGGCCACACCGGGGCTCCCCAGGCTGACACGTGTACAGGGCTCGCTGGGCTCCCTGTCCTCACCCCCAGCACCCGCCGAAAGCCCTCCTTGGGGTCAAAGCTGCGGGATCCGGGGGCCAGCCCAAGCAGGGGCTACCGGCTCCTTGCCATGCTGGCCCTCGGGGATGCGCCGGGGTGACAGGCACGCGGCTGGGGGGGAGGCATGCAGGGGTCCCCTCCGCAGCACGCGGCAGCCGGGGCCGCATGCATCCCGTAAAGAGCCGAGGGCTATACCTGGAGTCAAACTTTTTGCCATCTTTAAAGGTCCCATTGTAGTGGTAGCGAATGAAATCCCCCATCTGGACTTCCCGCAGGCAGATTTTGGGGATATAGTATCTGTCTATCACCACGTCTTCCAGGGGGCCGGGGTCACCCAGCCCCAGGACCCCCAGGATGCTCAGGAGGAGGACGAAGCTGCCGGGGGACATGGCGCTGGGAAGCTGCCGGCGGCGGAAAGGCACGGCGGGGGGAGGGAAGGCGGGGGGGTGGGGCCCGGCCGCCCCTTCCCGCAGGATTCCAGCCCAGCTGGAATTTCTGTACACGTGGACCCCGGGCCTGGCACGATGGCCAGCCACACTCCCACCATCAGTCGCCCCATGGCATCGCCGGGGCAATTATTCCCCCCAGGAAAAGTCACAACCACGAAGCTCCACGTCAGGAAAGTTTAATTTTTTTTTTTTTTTTTTTTTTTTTTTTCCCTGGGCAGTTTCATCTGCCAAGGAAAAAGCTGGAGAGCTGTTTGGAAGCAAGTTTGTGCAGCTGGAGGTCCCATCCCAGCGCCGCTCGCTCCGGGTCCTAGTGCTGCTCCCAGCAGCCTATTCCCTGCCATTATCGCTCCCATGGATCAGGATGCTGCTACTCTATCCCTGGCACTTCTGCAGAGTAAATAACACGGAATGAAATGTTTTAATAACACCTCTGCCCTTCCCTCTGCTGCTGACAGATCTCTTGCTGAATGGCGATGAAAAAAAAATGCAAAATTATCCTTCTAACGGTCTTTCCCGGATAGGAGTAGGGTCAAATGCACACGTTGCCCACATATCCCCGCTCCCCCAGACCCACCAGTGAGGGACAGGCACATCCCAGCACATCCTGAGTAGGAAATACAACAGGCCGTGAATCCAAACTGGAACCCGGCTCCTCCGAGCACGGTGCTACTGGTGAAAGCAACAGCTCCAGCAAAACGCTGTGGGGTCCCTGGAGCCCGGACCCCGGCTGAGCAACCTCAGCACCGCCTGGAGCAGCCAGGGGGGACTCGGGGGGCTCCCCATAGCACATGGGGGTCAGAGCCTGACTTTGGGGGCAACGGCACCCCAGCCAGCGTGCTGTTGAGCTGCCCGTTTGCAGGGAGGTGCTGAGCACTGCTAACGGCCTCTGCTCCGCAGGATGAAACCTCGGCAGTGTCCTGGCTCCTGCCCCGCGCTGCGACATCCCTCAGTGCCACTGTCCAGCCGGCAACAAAGCGCTGGGCTTGGGCTGGGGCCAGTGTGGCCGTGCCGAGGCCTGGCACGGTGCAGCCCTGGGATCTGGCACGGCACAGTCCCGGGATCTGGCACGGTGCAGCCCCAGGAGCTGGCGCAGTGCAACCATGGGATCTGGCACGGCACAGCCCCGGGAGCTGGCACAGCACAGAGCGTGTGGCCTCCGCTTTGGCACCAGCCGGCAGCAGCCCCAGCCGGGCTGGGGGACCCGGGGGCAGCGCAGGGGGGTCCCCAGCGCACCCCGGGGCCGCAGCCCAGGGCACACGCCAGCACCCCCCGTGCAGCGCCGGGCGCACCCCCGCGGACCTGCAGCCCCCGCGCACCCCCGGCAGCGCGGGGCACCGAGCCCACCCGGGGAGCGCGCAGCACCCGCGCAACCCCCACGCCTCACCCCGCGGGGGGCGCAGCCCCGCCCCCCGAGCTGCACCCCGCGGGCGCTGCGCCAGCCGCGCAGAGCCGCACTAAGACCCTGCGCGCCCGCCGCGCACCGCCCCTTCCCCGCCGCCCGCCCCCTGCGCGGAGGGCTGCGCGGCACTGCGCGGGCAGTGCGCGGCGGCGGCGGGGATGGGCGGCGCGGCGCTGGCGCTGCTGCTGGCGGCGGGGCTGTGCGCGGCGCAGTACGAGGAGTACAGCGTGCGCGGGTTCCCCGCGGCCGCGCTGGAGCCGCTGCAGCGCGCCTACGCGCGGGCGCTGGCGCAGTACGCGGGGGCGCAGTGGGCGGAGAGCGCCCGGGAGCTGGAGGCCAGTCTGCGCCTCCACCGCCTGCTGCGCGACAGCGAAGCGCACTGCCACCGCCGCTGCGCCGCGCCCGCGGAGGGGGCCCCCGCGGAAGAGCCCCCCGCCGATGGGGACCCCGCGGCGTGGGAGTGGGAGCGGGAGATGCAGCTCTTCGAGCGGCTGCTGCGCCGCGCCGGCTGCCTGCGCGCCTGCAAGCGCGACCTGCCCGTCTTCCAGCTGCGCTACCCCCCGGCGCAGACGCTGCGCGACTTCCAGCGCCGCCTGCCCTACCAGTACCTGCACTACGCGCTCTTCAAGGTGAGGCTGCGCAAATGCTGCGCAAGGGGGCTGGTGGCAGGGGGTGGGGAGTGGAGGGGCGTCCTGTGCCTCCATCCTGTGTCGTTCTGACCTGTGCCCCCCCTCCCCCGCTCTGCCCCCCCATCGGGCACACCCTCCATCCCATGCCCCATCCTGCACCCCTCATCCTCTGCCGCTTGCCCTACACCTCCTCCTCAGCACCCCCATCCTGTACCCCTCATCCTGCATCCCCATCCTGTGCCCCCCCGCTACGCCACCAGCCTGCACCCCCTGATCCGCATCCCCTGAACCCCGCTTTCCTCTGCCCTGTACCCTGCGACTGTCACGTGCTTTCCTGTCCTGCACGCCCCTTGCTGCACTCCCCATCTGGCACCCACCGCCCCTCTCCTCCATCCTGCCCCTGCGCCGTGGCACGTCAGCATCATCTGGGATGCATCAGGCAGGATGTGAGGGGTGCACCCGAGACTGGGGTCCCCTGTGGTTGTGTCCCCCCACCCCACCTTGTGTTGCCCTGTTCCCCCAACATCCCCCTGGCCAGGCAGAGCGTTGTCTGGGGAGGGGGACGCAGGGGCTGCCCCAGCCAAGGGGCCCACACTGGGGGATCCAGTGCCACTGTGATTGCTGTGGGACATGTGTCTGGATGCTCCATCAGGGAGAAGCGCTTCCTCGGCCCCACGGTGCAGACGTGGAGGGAGGTTTCGTAAGGCATCACCTCGGGGCGACCCTCCTTGGGCCAGAGTGACTCTGGCAGGGGACACCCCCTCCTCAGGCACCGGTGCTGGTCGGGGTCCCGAGCTGTGCTGCTGGTCGGCTGCCAGCGCGGATGCTGCTTTAGTGCTTAGTGCTGCTGCCCCGCTCACCTGGCAGTGGCAAGGAACAGCCTGGCCTAGATCCTTAATGCCTTTTCCTCTTGCTCTGGCCACGACCCATTTCATGGGCGGTTTGTTCAACAACCCCCCCATATTGCTCCCCTGAAGTTGCAACCCGAGAGCTCATAAAGCAGCGGGGGGAGCAGGGGCAGCTCGCTGGGCTCATGGCAGCGCCCAAGAAGAGCAGATGTATGGATCTGACACACACCATGTGGAGCTCTCCTGGCTGGCTGCGGGGGTCCGTGAGGGGCCACGCTGTCCCCGTGCCCACCACGGGCACGGAGCGGGAGGTCGGTGTGGCTGGATTTACTGGTGTCATCTGTGTTCCCGGCCCACTGTCCATCGGTGCCAGTGGATGGCTGGGCTTGGGGCTGGCGCTGGGGGTGCTGGGCTGTTCTCTGCTGAGAACCAGCCTTCCGCCCTGCAGCCCTGGGGTCTGGCTGGGTGCTGAGCCCCCTGCAGCCGCAGCATTGGCCCCGGCTGCCCTGTGGCAGGCTGCTGCACCAACTCTTCCTCCCTTCCAGTCAAATAAGATCGAGAAAGCGGTGTCCGCTGCCCACACCTTCCTGCAGAAGAACCCCAAGCACGAGATGACCTTGAAGTACCTGAACTATTACAGGACGATGCTGGACGTGGATGAATACCTGGTCGACCTGGAGGCTCGGCCCTATGAGGTGAGGAGGGGGTGGGAGAATGGGTCCCTGGGGCTTGGTGTGTACCTGACTGCGACAGCCTGGTCCTGCCAAACCCCGAGGGAAGCGGCTCTTCCTTGCTGAGCCCTGGTCGCTCATGTCCTGCCCTCAAAAAAGCATCTCTGTGGGATCTGTGCTGGGGACGGAGCCGTCTTGGGGAGAGTGGGGCAGGTCGGTGCTGCTGTCGGGCAGAGCCAGGCTGCGGTGCCTGGCGAGGAGGTGAGCGGCACCCGCTTGGTCCCCGGCAGCCGATATTCGTGCGGTCGGTGAAGCTGTACAACAACGGGGATTTCCGGAGCAGTGCGGCCGACATGGAGCAGGCACTGACCGAGTACTACAAGGCATACGAGGACTGCCTGGCCAGCTGCGAGGGTGCCTACGAGCTGCAGGAATTCAAGGACTTCTACCCCGCCATCGCAGGTGACCGGGCGGGGGGCCAGCAGGCTCATGGCGGGGGGGCTGGGGGCCAGTGGGCACAATGCCTGACACCTCCCCCCAGACCACTTCGTGAGCGTGCTGCAGTGCAAAGTGGACTGCGAGACCGAGCTCACCCCCAACGTGGGTGGCTACTTTGTGGAGAAGTTTGTGGCCACCATGTACCACTACCTGCAATTCGCCTACTACAAGCGTGAGTGCCAGCGGGAGCAGGGGACTGTGTCCCCAGGCCACCGTGGGGTGTTGTGGAACCCTGGGTGGGGTGTTACCCCCCCCATCACCCAGTGCTGCTCCCCGCAGTGAACGACGTGCGGGATGCGGTGCGCAGTGTCTCCAGCTACATGCTCTTCGACCCGGATGACGCCGTGATGCAGCAGAACTTGGTCTACTACCGCTTCCATCGCAAGCGCTGGCGCCTGCAGGAGGAGGATTTTGAGCCCCGGCCGGTGAGGCGCCCCCCAAGCCCCCCCATCCCCTGACTCTGCTGATGGTGGAGGGGCTGACATAGCCCCCGCTCCCTCCCCATTGCCAGGAAGCTGTGCGGTACCACAACCAGATGGTCGCCCAGAAGAAGATGCTGGACTTCGCCAAGGAATACCTGCAGGCTGACGACGAGGTAAACGCAGGGTGCAGCTGGGTGCTTTTGGGGGTGCGGTGGGTGCTGTGGGTACCCCGGGGCAGGGCCCTTCCTTGGGCAGTGGGTCTGACCCCCAAACTAGCCCTGAGAAGAGGCTGCGAACGGGGCTGCCAAGCCCCACCGCCTCCTCCTGCCGGTCCCTTGCTGCAGATGGAGGTGGACAGTGGCGAGGGGCTGGAGGCACAGGACCTGCCCTCCGACGGCGAGTTTGAGGGCGAAGGTGACTACGAGGAGGGCTTCTTCGCGGAGTGGTGGCAGGAGCCCAAGACAAAGGGGGACAAAGCTGACCAAGGTGCTGACGCCAGGGCCGGGGGCTGTGCCGCGGGGTGGAGGGTGGCTGCTGCCCCTGTCCCGGTGCCACCGAGCCCTCCTTGTTTGCAGAGACCCTGCGATGAGCCAGGCGAAGGGGCGCCTGGCCCCGACAGAGCTGGACAGCAGTGGCCCTGCGATGCCATCCTGGGGACGCCGGGCTTCAGGCTCCTGCCAGCTGCCGCACAGAAACTTGGGATGGCGGGGAAGGGCTGATCCTGCCCGGTGCCCTGCGGCAGGGCTGCCTTTGCCGTCTGGACATCTGCTGCCCTGAGCGCAGCCCGATTCCCGTCGGTGGAGCACCAGCACTGCCGAACCTCCCTGCCTGCCCGGGACCCCCTCCCTGCCGCCACCCCTGTCCCCAGTGTCCTCAGGAGCCAGCGGCAGTGCCCCGCAGCACCGGGGTTTACTGTGTCCCTCAGCTCCTCCCCAGGACCTGTGGACAGCGCGCCAGGATCGGGCCCGTGTTGTCTTGAGAGGTTTGGGGGGCTGCCCCTGCTCTGGGAGCAATGCACGGTGCCGCTGGAGCAGGGTGTGTGCTGGTCCTGCCCCTCCTGGGGGCTTCTACCCTGGTGCCTCCAGCCCCCCAGCCCACCTGCCAGAGCCTGGGGTCCCTCAGGGGTCCCCGGCCCTGTGTCCCAGTGTGCTGGTGTCCCCATGCCACCTGGCGAGGCTGCGTCACCCGTGCCCTGCGTGTGCCTTGAGTTTTTGCCACGCCAGCCCTCTGTAGCCTTAAGCTCCGTTAATTTAATACTTCCTGACTTGCACAGTCGCTTTTTTTTTTTTTTTTTTTTTTTAAATATTTACTGGTGCTGAACTTTTAATAAAATCTGGACTGGTCTTTTCATGGCTGCCTCTGCCTCGGGGCTCCCTAGGGTGGGGGTGCGCGGCTGCCACAGGAGCTGGGTGCTTGGGGTGAAAGAGGCCCTGTTGTGGGACACAGAGGGATGGGTTGTGGGGCTGGATACCTCCATAAAATGGGGAGACGCCACAGGGGGGCTGGAGGGGGGCTTGTGGGACTGGGGCACTTTGGAGGCCATGAGAGCAGCCAGGCTCTGTGGAGTTGTGGGGGTCCCTAAGGGGGTGCCCCTTATGGGGATGTGTGACCCCCCTGTTGTGCAGGGGAGGCTGCCAGGTGGCATGGGGGGTTGCAGCGGGGGGGCAGCAGGCTGCACCCACCTCCATCACCTGCTGGTTGCTTTAGGGGGGTGCATCACCCCAACACTGGTCCTGGGGGGGGGGGTGCTGCTGGTCCGCAGGGTGCAGCCTGCATCCCCCGATGCTGGTCCAGTGCAGCAGGGTGGGATGAGCCCCCTCCCGCCTGCATCAGGGCATTCCAGAGCCCGTTTCGGAGGCCGCTGTCGCTGACGACAAGCCCGTGCCTGCCGGGGCGTCGGGCAGCATGTGGCCGCCTCGCTCCTCCCTGCCGCGTTCCTGCTCCCCGTCGAAGTTGGCTGCCAGGACTGAAACCGAGAGGCTGATTCATGGCGTTGGCCGCGGGGGAGGGAAGGGAAGGGAAGGAAGGGGGCGGCGGGGAGGCTGCCAGCACCCACCCTGCCCTGCCCTGCAGCTCCCATGTACCAGGGCTCTCCCAGCTCTGCCATCCCTGTGTGGGGCTGGACACGGCGGTGGGGGACAGGGCTGAGCCCCCAGACCCACGGGCAGGGCTCGGGGCAGCGCTAAGTGGGGGAGCAGCCCATTGCACCCCTGTGCAGGGCAGGGCTGCCGTGTCCCTCGGGAGGAGCGGGGTTTGGCACCGGTGGGTCACGGCCACCCCGGCGAGAGGAGCGGCAGCCCAGATCGGGGGGAGCGCTCAGCTGGCGTTGTGGCCCGGGGGCGGGCGCCCATGGGGCCTCCACCCTGCTCTGATGCGCTGGCCATGGCGTCCCCTTGCCACCCCAAATTCACGCTGGGGGACAGGGCTCCTTGTCCCCACCGTTCCAGCCGGGCTGCCCGGGCTCCTCTCCCTGCTCCCACCCAGTGCAGAGGGGCCGACTGGGGCTGGTGCCCCCCGGGCCCCCCAGGCTGGACCCCGGCAGCGGCGCGTATGGCCACTGTCCCCTGCGGCAGGCAGAGCTGGGATGGGGGGGCAGGAGCAGGGATACGGGGTGGGATGCAGGGGGGCAAGGCGCAGGGCTCCGGGGTGAACAGCGCGAAGGCAGCGCTGTGCTTCCCCACCTCCCATGACCTTGACCAACAAGGAACATAAATGAGTTTTTTAGCCATAAAAACCTCAGCTGTGCTGTGCTGTGCCATGCTGTGCCGTGCTGTGCTGTGCCATGCTGTGCTGTGCCATGCCCTGCCATGCTGTGCCCTGCCATGCCACGATGTGCTTGCCCTGCCATGCTGTGCCGTGCCATGCTGTGCCATGCCATGCCGTGCCATGCTGTGCCGTGCTGTGCCGTGCCATGCCGTGCCATGCTGTGCCCTGCCATGCAATGCCTTGCTGTGCCGTGCTATGCCATGCTGTGCTGTGGCATGCTGTGCCCTGCCGTGCCGTGCCATGCTGTGCCCTGCTGTGCCCTGCTGTGCCATGCCATGCAATGCCTTGCTGTGCCGTGCTGTGCCATGCTGTGCCGTGCCGTGCCATGCCATGCTGTGCCCTGCTGTGCCACGCCATGTGTCCTTCTCCTCCCTGTGCTGGGAGGGCTCTCGCTGTGCCTTGTGTCACCCGCTCTACGCCAAGCAATGAGACCCCGTTTTCTTGCAGACGCATTGGAAGCTCCGTCTCTCGCCTCCCTCCAGAGCTGTGATTTCCTAGCTGAGTCAGCGCCTGCGGCCAGAGGCAGCAGAGGACTGTGAGGGGGATGCAGGATGCGTCCCCTCACCGCCCCCCCCGGGGCAGAACCCTCCTGTGCCCCAGCTCTGGGGTGCTGGAGGCCCGGGGAACCCCATTATGGGCTGGGACGTGCCCTGGTGCCAGGTGATCGGTGACTTGGGCGCTGGGTGATGGAGGCTTCGCCTGGGGCCTGTGGGAAGTGGGTGAGCTGGGAGGTGGCGGCGGCAGCTGGTGGGACCAGTTTGGCCAAGGACTGGGGTGACGCAGGCTGCCGTCAGCCGCCCAAGCCCTTCCCCAGCGCGTTGTGCTGCCGCTGCCGGGCTCCTGCCTCAGTTTCCCCACCCGGGCGGCGTGGAGCCCCTTTGCAGGGCCAGGACCCCGCTGCTGCACCGCCGGCTCCGCACCCCGGCACCCATCGATGAACACCCTACGTGACACAGGAGGCGGGGGCGGCCCACGCACCCCCACAGCAATTAGGAGGCTGTAATTATGGCCTGGCCAGGCTGGGGTGGGGGGGAGTGGGGAGGGCAGCTGGGGAGCAGAGCTGGAGGGGCAGCCCTGAGCCCCCCGCCCACGGCCCCTCCCGGCCACACCACAGTGCTCAGCCCCCGTGGGACCAGGGTCTCCGCCGCCCACGGGTGACGCTGGAGGTGCGTGGGGAGGGGGACGCACAGGGGTGAGGCCGCTGGGTGCCCGCGTTCCCTTGCAGGGGTCCCAGCACCCCACACCTCCCCTGGGGGTCTTTGCAGCCCGGGTGCACATGCTGCCGTGGGAGGGCTCCCCGCACCCCACGCAGTCCTGGGGTCCCCGCAGCCCACGGGGGTCCCCGCACCCCACGTGTGTCCATGGGGTCCCCGCACCCCACAGCCCCCGGCGGATCTCTGTACCCTACTCGCGTGCCCGGGGGTCCCCGCCCCGCCCCGCCCCGCCCCGCCCCAATACGCCCCGCCCTCACCCCCGGAGGGTCTCTGGCCCCGCCCCGCTCCCGCCCTACCCCGCCCAGTGACGTCACCCAGGTGGTTCCCCCTCACGGCCACGCCCTTCCCCACCCTCTACCTCGCTCCGCCTGCCCCGCCCGCTGCCCAATCACCTGCCGGTGAAGGGCGGGGCGGCCGCGCCCCCGCCAATGGAGAGCACATAAACACGTCCGGCAGGGGCGGTGCCTGACGCGCCGAGGGTTTGACGGGCGTGGCGGCGGACCAATCGCCGCCCGGCGGCGCGGGGGGCGGGGCAAGCGGCGGGGCGGGGCGGGGCGCGGGGCGCTGCTCGCCTTTTGTTCGGGCCGGAGCGGGGCGGGCGGCAGAGCCCGCGCAGGGGACGCGCCGCGCAGGTGAGGGACGGGCGGCCGCGGGGACGGGACGGGGCGCGGCCGCCCCCGTGGGGGGGGCCCGGGGCAACCGGGTGTCTTGGTCGGGGGGGGGGCTGGCGGGGCAGGGGGGCGGCGGCTGCGCTCGGCGCTGGGAGGAGTGCGGCGGCCGGCCAGCGCCCTGGCTCGGTCCCGCAGGGCGGGCGCGGAGCCTGCGCCGCCCGTGAGCGCGGCTCGTCCCGCCGGGGGACGCTGCGGCGGTCGGTGGCCGAGCCCGGCTGCGGGTGGATGGGTCCCCGGGGTGAGCCCCCCGCGGGCGGCTGGGGCTGTCACGGGCTCCGCTCGGCGCTGCGGGAGCGAGTTTGCAAGTTGCGAAGCCGCAGCCCGGTGCGAGGCGGCGGCTCTGTCCCTGGCACCGCCCCGGGTCGCTGCTCCACGGGCGAGGCCTCGGCGCGCTGCTCGCCCCGGTGGCCCCGGGGCTCTTACGTCAGCCGTGGCCGCCCGGTGCCGTGGCCGTGAGTCACACCGAGTGCCTCCGGGTGCTGCCCGGGGGCAGCCCCAGAGTCCCCCCGGCGGTGCTGCCCCTCGCCCTCAGCCGGCTTTGCAAAGTGCTGCCGGGGTGGGGTGGCTCAGGGGGTCGGGAAGGGCCCGGGGTGTCCTGGCACTACCCAGGCAGCGCCCCCCTGCCCGGGGTCGGGGGTCCCGGCTGAGCCCCCCGAGTGGCTGTCGGCGCACACTGGAGCGAAACTTGACTGGCTTCTTGTCTGGCGTTGGGAGAGAGCAGTCTAATTGCGTTAGCTGAGTGATTAGCTTAATTAATCGGGTTTACAGCAGGGATGAAAGGATAATGCTGGAACGTCGCTGGGAGTTGCCCGCAGATGGAGGATGCAGGCTGGCGTATGAGCAACTTGGGGGGACGTTTGTGCCGCCAGAGGAGCGTTAGTGCTGGGACGGCATGGCCGCCTGCCAGGGCCCCCCGGGTGACCCACGCTGCTGTCATGCCCCCACGGTGCGAAGGCAGCAGCCTGCACCCGCTCCTGCCAGGCTGCAGCATCCCTGCACCCCCTCCCGCCTTCCCTGCGGTGCTGTTGGGGTTCCTGGGCGAGCCCCATGTCTGGGGGTGATGTTCCCATCAGCTTCCCCATGCCAGAAAGGTCCTGTGGGCTGGGGACACCCTGTGACCCAGCTGGGTCTGTCCCCTGCAGTTGCTGTGCCTCCTTCTCCAACCTACATTGTGCTGGTTTTGGCACTGGTGCCGCTTGGCAGCCCTTGACACCCGGTGGTCTCATGTTGGGCTGCCGCGGAGCTGGGGGCGAAGATCCCCCTGCCAGCTGCCATGGGGCTGGGGCTGGCGTGGAACTGGAGGGGCTGCTGGGGGCTCTGATCCACAGCCAGGGTGGGTGCGGTGCCCGCGGGGTCTGCTCCTGGCCCCGCTCCCAGTGGGAGCGGGTGTCCGGCTCAGCCGGTACCGGGGCTGGGGGAATTTTAACGTCCCTTTCTATGTCCTTGTCGGTGTTTTGTTGGAGTCGGCTGGAAGGGTGCAGGGTACCCAACGCAACCGTCCCCGTGCATCTGAAGCCTGTAATCGCTCGTTGCTTTGGAAGGTTTCCATAAAGTGTCATGAAAAACCCATTTTACTGCTAATTTGGCTTAAATAAGTTGGCCATCGGGATGGGAATGCACAGAGCTCCTGGCATCGGTGACTGACGGGTGTTTTCCCCTCCAGGTCTGGGTGCCGCATGGGTGCTGGGGGAGAGGTGGGTCCCCGATGCTGGGGGGGCTCGTGGGGCGCTGGGGGAAGGTGGGGCGGCTGCAGCAGGGCCCTCACTTCCAGACAATGGCATTTACAGTCTATTGTCTGTGCATTGTGGCGCGTCCTTGCCGGCTCCAGGAAGTGCATGCATCCCTGGTGGGGCTGAGCCGGGTGATGGGGGGCTGCACCGGGGCTGATCTGGGTGATCGTGCCCAGAGCCTCGACCACCTCAGCACTGCGGGCTGCTGGTGGCTTGGCTGTAGCCGGGGACCTTGGAGAATGTCCCCTCTGGTCCCAGTGCTGTATTTCAGTGTAATATTCAGTGCTGACCTAATCCCATTAACTCTCCCCTTTGTTTCCCCCACCTGAAATCCTTAATCAGCTCTAGCAGCCGGGGCAGGCAACTGTGGTGCAGCTGCATGGCTTTTTTTCAGCTGCGGCTGTTCCTGTGATGATGGTTTCCCTTCAAAGCTGTGGTTTGGTGTGGGAGCACTTGATGGGATTTGGCTTTTTATCACACTTCCAGATCTCCAGGGTTTAAGACTTCTGCTGGGCACCATGCCGCTGGCAGATGGCAGAGCCTTGGGGAGCGGAGCTGCCCTTGGCCCCCGCTCCGCACGCTGGGGAAGTGGCAGCTCTTCGCAGAGAACTTGCAAGACTTTAATTGCAGCATCTGCACCGAAGCTTGCGCTCATCTTTTAGGTTTAAATTAGATTGGCTTCTAATTAACAGAAGTTAAAAAGAAATTTCATTTCTATTAAAACAGAACAAGCCTACCTTGGATTTCAGCTTTTATCTTGATGTCAGCCGGTGTTTTCCCACCGAGGCGGGGGGTGTGGGGCACCCACCGTCACCCGGAGCTGGGCCTGGGGTGGTGGCTTTCGGTCCCGTGAGACCATGGGGTGTCCAGGAGTTGGGCTGTGTGGATGGAAGCAGCTGGGATGGCAGCTTGGGAGGACACCAGGGCTGCACCGGTGCCTTGAATCACTGCAGTGTTCTCTGCTTCGGGAGGGTTGGCTTTACCCCCCTTCCCCACGGACACTGTGTGGTGAAGCAGTGGAGGACGGTGCAGGTGCTCCCTCTCCAAAGGAGTCTTAAAACTTCGCCTAAGCAGCTAAACACCATGTCTGTGCTAAAACTGGGTTGGCTTTGGAGCCACACAGGCTGCCGTGGGCAGGGGTCCTCACCCTCCGCTTCCCACCTCCGGCGTGGGAGCGCTGCAGGGCTCGGCGGCGGCTGCGGAGGGAGATGAATATACTTCTAATTAGGCAGAGGTTTGAAATACCCATCTACATATGCCAGCCCTGATGGGTTTTGCTGCGGCTGCTGACAGACCCAGAGGCATTTGAACATGTCTCGGTCACTTGGCTCCGAAATCGCTTTGCAAACAGGGCAGGAGCCTTGTGCTGCAGACGCTGGGGCTCCTCGGGCAGCCCCGTGACGCCTGCGCTCGGCTGAGCCGAGCGAGTCCTCAGACTCCTCCTGAGACCCGGAGCTGGCAGCTGGGTGGAGGTGGAATGCCTGGTGTTTTCCAAATATCCCACGCCTGGGTGATCAAACCTGCGGGGAGGGGGTGAAGGCGAGTGAGCAGCGGTACCCAGCTGGGGGGATCCTGCTCTGGTGCTGGAGGGGGCACGATCCCCGTGGGGTGCGATGTGCTGTGGTCCCGTGTGGCTTTTGGGGGTGGATGGCTGGATCAAGCGCATGTTCCTCGCTGGTGGGGCGGGGAGGGGGAGACCTTTGGCTGCTGTAAGGAGCCCTGCCGTAATCGCTGTGACGCGCGGGCAGAGCCCTGGTGACAAATCATTAACTTGCTCCGACAGGCTGGGTGCTGACGGGTGTTGGTGATAATTCCTTGTGAAGTGTCTGAACTTTACAGATGTAATGCAATTGGATGGAGAATTTAAGCCGGGGCTCAGCAGCTCCGTGTCCCTCCCTGCTGCCTCTGCTCCTCCAGCAGCATCAGGACCAGGTGGCAAAATCTCGTGTTTCTGGACACCGTGGCCGGAGCTGGGAACAGCCCACAAGCCTCATAGCCTAAATTTAAAGCCTGCAATTATCAGGCTTTATGTTATATGTTATATGTTTAAGAACATCTTAAAGGACAACTTGTTCTTTGTGCTTTTTAAAACAAAATAATGATTATTTTTTTTATCCAGATGGAGTTATTGTGATTAATCGCACCATGCCAGTTCTCCTTTCCGTGGACAAGTGGCAAATTCCCATCTTTCCCAGCAGTGTTGCTAATGAGATCAGCAAACTTTAATTGAGGAGGGGATGTGCCCACATTAGTCCTCCTGATCCCAGTGCCTCTGTGGGTGGCAGTGTCTGTGCCAGCAACTGGGGATGCAGGGAGGGGAGGTGTGCTGCCAGAGACCCCGTGATGAGGTTTTGGCACAAAAACATCCCTGGGAAAACCTTGCTGGGGGGCTGGGGTCCTGCCATGGGGCTTGCCAGCCCTGGCACAGCACAAAAACTTGTGTGAGAGGGGACCTGATCCCAAATCAAGGCTGCTGGATCTGTGCTGGTGCCCAGCATTGCTGTGCATCTGGGGCAGGAAGGTGACACTGGGGGCTGTGGCGTGGGTGGTGGGGCTCCTGGGGGAAGCTGAAGCCATGGTGTGGCCAGTGATGCTTTGGCACAGCTCTTGGATGAGTTCTGGGTGGCAGGCAGTTCCCTGTGCAAGGGCTGGGCTGTCCCACTGTGTCCCATGGGAGAGCGGGTGTCATGCCCAGCGTTGCGCACGCTCTTCCCGTTGCGAGAGCGCTTGATGGATAATACCTTGTCGTTTTGTGAAGTGCCAAAACATTGCAGCCTGGACCTGGCATGTGCTGGAGCTGTCAGGAGCTGTTAATTCAGGTGCAGGTGAGGCACTTGCAGGGGCTTGGGGAAGGTGCTCGGCTTTGATGGAGAGCATCAGTGGAGTGGGTCGTGGCACGATGCTGTGCTCGGGGCCGGCTCTGCTGCCAGGAGCCTGGTCTCGCCATGCTCGGGGGGATGTGCACCCCCTGCATAGCAGGGGCTTTACGCAGTGCTTTTGGCAGCTCAAATGTCACCTTGTCAGGAACAACTGAAAAACAAATCAGGTTTTGGAACCTCTTCCAGTGAGGGAGCTCAGGTCTGAAGGGCGGTTCTTGCACCCCTCGCTGCCCTCCCCGAGGGGCTGAAGTTGTTGGAGCTGGTGGGGCGGCTGGGAGCCACTCCGGACCTGGAGCCTCAGCAAACAAAGGCCATGGGCTCCTTTGTGTGTTACAGCCTGCTTTCTAACAAGGGGCCGATCCCCCATTGCCCGTCTCCTCCTCATTAAACTTCAAGCTGCTCTCGTTGCCTTTGAATTCTTCCACTTATCTTCACTGTAAAGCCCCATTGAAAGGGCTCACGGTAGCCAGGATCTGACTCCAACGCTTCTCATTGATGCTCTGTTCTCTGCCCCCTCCTGCGAGGGATCCTCTTCAGAACCATCGAAGCCTTTGTACAGCGCTGGGTCTGCGGGCGCTTCGTTAGCTGCCACCGCAGCTTTGTTAGCTGTCGGTGCAATGGTGTTGCATCTGGGCTCCTCTGGGGGGAGGTTGCAGGCAGTGGGGGGCTCTGGGGTGCAGCTGTGGGTGCCCTTGCCCCTCAGAGGGCTCTGGTGCTGTGGCTGTGGAGGCTGCTTTGCCCCAGCCTCACCGCCTGAGCGGGCGGTCGCTAATCCCCCGGCTGCTCCAGGAAGGTGGCGAGGACCGGAGATCGCTTGCGTGTAGCGTAAGTGCTTCTAAAATAGACTCTTTTCTTGCATTGCATTTATTGAACTGCTTTAACTGCCTCTCTCCTTTTCTTAAAAGCCTAAGTGACTGTAATTGCTGTTGCCCGCATGCTTCCCACAGCTGAGCTTGCACCGTGTGGCCCCTGAGCAGGGGCATCTCCAGTGCTGCTGCTGCTCTGTTCCCGGCAGGGCTGCGATGGATGTGTGCAAGGACGGGGGGCTCTGTGGGGGACTATGGCAGCCCCTCGGCCAGTATGGGACGCTGCTCCGGGCTGGGCAGCACAGCATGCTCTGCGCAGGGACAAGGGCAGGCTGGAGCCGCATGTGATGCCCCTTGCACCCACCGACCCCCAGGTCTCGGTGCCTGTTCCTGTGCGGCCCCTGCCTGGGACTTGGGATGTGGGCTGCTTTTTTTTCCCTGCCCCCCCGTTGGGGGTCATGGCTGCTCAACGCAGGGACTGCTGCTCCCCAGACGTCCCTGGGCAATAGCTATTTTTGCACGAAGCGGCATTCGTGGCTTCCCGGCTGCTGTTCTGGGCAGCTCAGCCGTACCTCGGCTGGCTCTGTTCCGCCTGCGTGAGGCCGAAGGCTTCTCCCAGCAGCCGGAGGGAAGGGCTGGTCAGGCCGGGGGCTGCATGTTTGCCAGAGATTTCCTCGCAGACGGTGTCTCAGGGGGAGCGATGCTGCCTGGATGCTGATCAAATGGCTCTGGGGGCGGATGAGCTGCTGGCCGGTGCCTTTGGGCCGTGGGAGCTTCCTCTGCCTTCCCGGCTGCAGGAAGTGGTGGGAGAGGGATTAACCTTCTCCTGGCTCTCCCCTGCATGGGGGTGCCTGAAGCCCCTGCCTGCCCCATGGCTGAAGCCCCCTGCGTGGCTCGGCCCATTCCCCATCATGGTGCTGGGGCCAGGCTGGAGGTCTGCATGTCCCCCCTGTGGGGTCCCCCACGTTGCCTCACTGTTTTCTGGGGGGATTCTCACTGTTCCCAGGAGCAAGCCCTGTTTCCCTGGGCTCCTGGCTCCGTGCAGGCAGGGGGGCTCGGTGGTACCGCTGTGCCCCTGCTCTGCTTCCCACTCTGTTCAGTAAAAGCCTGGTGGGAGGGAGACCGGGACCAATAATCCTACCAACATGCCTGGCTGAGGAAGGGGCTGGAACCCACCCAAGACCCCCATGCTCGTGGCTGACCCCTCCAGGGCAGGTATTTTCACATGTGCCCCATCCCTGCTTCCCCCTCCTGCATGATCTGTTGCCCTCCCCTCTGCTGGCGGGGGTCCTGCCCCACTGCAGCCACGCGCCACCAAAGGCATCACCAACGGCTCCTGCCAAAGGTGAGCCCAGGTATAGCCAGCATCCCCTGCCTGGGGGGAGGGGGGGCATCTGGCTCTGATCCCGCTGAGGAGGGAGGGCATCAGAGGATGGGGAAGAAGCTTGTGTCAGGCGTCTGGCCCTTGCTCAGTGATGAGCCGAGGACACTTGACACAGGGTTCAGAAAATGTCACTGCTCGCCACTGGAGCATCTGACATTTGCTCTGCTGGCCCCATCGCCTCAGGTGCTGCTGGGTGAGCAAACCCCTGGGGCTGCTGGTGGGGTGACGCTCCAGGGGATGGATGGGTGCTGTGTTTATCAGGATGCCCACGGGGGCTCCTGGGGAGGGGGAGTCCCCCGAGCTGTGTAGCACCCATCCCTGGTGGCCCTGGTGGCAGCGCCTCATGCTCAGACGGGTCTAACCTGGTGCTCATTAGCTTGGACCCACTCTCCTGCTCGGAGCTTGTCTGGGGCCGATCACCTGAGCTTGTGTCTGGGCTCTGAGGAGCTTTGCTGGCTTTTGATGTCCCTGGGGTGCTGGCAGTGCAGACGGAGGAGGGGTGGGGGTGGTGGCTCATGCATAATGCAGGGCTCTGCGAGAAGCTGGTGTCTGAGCTGAACTCGGGAGGTTTGAAAAAAATAAGTGCCTGTCAAATGCCTGTAAATTGTAGAGCAGATGTTACCGGTCAACTGACAGTGCGGGCAGCACCAGACTCTCCTGCTAGCTCCAGCTCGCTGCTGCCTGGGGGTCCCTGCCCTGGTTGGGGTGGGTGCTGGGGGTCCTTACACCCCCCCCTCTGGTGCAGGGAGCTTTCTGTGCCCTTGGCTCCGCTCTCCCCTTGCCCATCTGTCCAGAGCAGCTTTCCAGTGTTGGCCTGGGGGTCCTGGGGTCCCTGTGACCGTAGCCCCACTGCCGGGGCTCTGCACAGCAGCTCCTGGCCGTGTGGTACGATGGCTCCCACCGCACTGCCGGGGCAAGGTGCCACAGTGCAGGAGCAGTGTTCTGCCTGCCGTGCTTCCTTGGGTGTGATTTGGTGTTGATTTTTCTTGGGTTTCCTGATGCAATTTGGAGGTCCTGCCAGTGTGGCCAGGGTAACCCAGCTGGCAGGACTTGCTCTCCCAAACACCGATGCAACAGCTTATAAATACACGCAGGGTGTGCGACGCTCCCGGCTTGGCACAGGGGTTCTCCTGGCCGATCCCTGCTCTGGCACGGGGTGGGGAGCGTAGCCGGCTCACCCCTGGCACCGTGTGTCACACACTGCCCTGCCACACCACATAGCACCTCCAGCTCCTGCGTGGGAATGATACGCCGCCCCCCCCCCCCCCCCCCCCGCCCCCCCCAGCCTCCATTAGTGGGTCCCTCTCTTGCTGCCTTACAAACATGCATTATGCACAACCCATTACAGCCCGAGCAGTACTCTGTGGATTGCTGCTTGACAGCTCAAAAAAACATCGAATTGACACAAGCCGTTCCCTGCGGTGGCTCCGGGAAGGTGGCTGGGGGTGGGGATGGACGGGGTGGGATGCAGGATGCTTCCAGCTGGGGGGACGGGAGAGTGGTGGGACTCCTCGGGAATGAATGTTTGTGCCCGGGCTGGGATTTTTTCCCGGTGAGCACCGGCCTGTGCCGTTTGCAAGGGCTCAGCCGCTCTTTGGGAACAGCCGGCAGCGCTGGGGCGAGCCGCGCCAAGCCCGTGCGCGCCATGCCCTGCCGTGCCGCCCCACGCAAGCCGCGTCCTTGGCCACCACCCGACGCCCTGACTCAGCCGTCAGCGCAGCTGGGGGCTGACGGGGGGCTCGTTCCCCCCTTCCCCTTGCTTCCCCCATGGAAGGTGCTGGAGGCTGAGGCTGACACGTCAGCCTGGCTGGTCCCCGTGAGCCCCGAGCTGTGCCGGTGGCTGGAGCGGGGCCAGGGGCACACGGCCACCCCGGTCCAGCTTGGTGCATGAATCAGTGCCGTGGAGGTGGTAATTATGCCGCTGTTTGGATGTGCGGTTGCTGCTGCACCCAGCTATGCCAGGCGGCAGCTGCTCCCTTCGCTGCTTATCGCCTCTGAAACTCTGACTCATCCCCAGCCCTGTGCGGCCGGAGGAAGGGGCAGCAATCCCGGTGAGTGCCCAGGCGGTGGGTCAGCGGCGGCGGGGCTGTCTCCATCCCTCCCTGCCTGCTCCATCATCTCCCTCCTCCTGGGGGGCTGGATGGGGGCTGCTGACTCACAGCCCTGCGGTGTCTGCCTGCCCCGATGAGCTCAGGGGTTAATCCGTGAGCCATCCTCCCTCCCGCTGCACCCCCAAATTAAAGACGAGGAAAACCCAGCCCTGCTCGAAAGCAACCTTGGCTGGTTTATCCTGAGTTTTTGGGATGTGCTGGGCTGCCCTGTCCCAGCACCGTGCGGCCGTGGCATGGTGCTCAGCACAGCTTGGGGAGTGCCCAGCCCCGGATTGTGCCACAGGCACTTGTGGTGCTGAGCACCCACAGGAGAGCTGAGCCGGTGGCTTTGCCTCGTTATTTTTAAGCACTTTAGGAGTCTTCTAGCGGGCTTCTAAAAAGGTTTGTTTTATTCTTGGAGCTGCAGCCTTGGGGTTGTCCGCAGCTTTCTGTCTTTGAAAACTGATCTTTAAAAAGCTCACGGGCAGCCGGGGTAGCCTGGAAGGAGGTGGGGGGGGGGGGGGGGGGAGCTGCTTGGGGGTCCCTCTGCGCCAGGCAAAGCCTGCTCACACCTTGGCCACCGAGGCGGTGAGACACGGCTCAGCCAGCCGTGCGTGGTCTGCGCCGGTTGCAGCCACGGTTCGTGTCTGAACACGAGCAGCAAAGTGCTGAGCTGTGGGTTCGTCATCCCGGTGCCGCCTTTCATCTCGCATGGGGGAGGAGGGCAGATAGGGATCTGCTCGTGGGCTGTGCGGGGGGCCGGCTGCTGTGCCGGGGGGGCTGCCGTGTGATTTGGGGCAGGGGGTTGCTGCGCTGACCTGGGCTCTGCTGGCGGTGTAACTTCTCCCCTCCCTGCCCCGCAGAGCAGCCATGGAGGTGATGAACATGATGGAGCAGCCGATCAAGGTGACGGAGTGGCAGCAAACCTACACCTACGACTCGGGCATCCACTCCGGCGTCAACACCCAGGTGCCCTCCGTCAGCAGCAAGTGCCTCGGGGACGATGATGAGGTCTACGGGAAGCAGTACACCATCAAGAAGACCACCACCACGAGCTACTGCCAGGGAGGGGGCCAGGGCCAGAGCCAAGCACAAGGTAGGGGCTGTGGGGCTGGGCACGTCCATGAGCTTGGTTCCTTCATTCCTCTGCCTTCCCTGTGAGCCGTGCTCCTTCTGGGCACTCCTCCATGCTGCCTTCCACACCCCGGGAGTTGTTGCTGCCGAAAATATGTTCCCTCCTGTCCTCCTTCCCCACGCCGAGAGGCTCTTGCGTAGGGGCGGCGCGCAGCCAGCCCGCACTAGTGCTGAGCTGTGCACACACATCCGAGTGTGCCGGTGGGTTGGCTCGCGATAGGAACAGCCGATCCCGGCCCACGGATCAGCCGTCTGCTCTGCTGCTTGTCTGCCTGCTCAGGAAACCTGTCTCGGCGTGGCTGGCAGAGCTGCCAGCGTGTGCCGTAAAGCCCCACCAGCCTGCCCGTCTGCTGCCGCTGCAGGGGCGAAGCAGACAGAGCTGCAGCCCCCGAAGCCAAAGGAGATGCTTCCCCCAGCTTTATCCCTTAAAAGAGGGCTTGTTTGCTCTGCTTGCTTCTGCGGTTCCCCCATCAGTGGCGGGCCCTGGAAGGTTTAATCGCCAGCTCCCCTGGGGAGGCAGACCCCTGTGGAAGGGGATGAGCCCTCCCGAGCCCTGCGTGGTCCCTGTGCTGCAGAGGTGGGGACTGCGGGTGGCTGCGGCAGCTTCTCGCTCAGGTGATGCTTGTTCCAGCATCTTCGACGGGGAAGGCCTCCGTATCCTCCTAATCCCTAGCGCCAGCTGGTCCCAAGTTGCAAATATCTTTAATTTCTTAATTAATGGGCCTTGTGTGACAACTGTCTAATCATGCTGCCTAATTGAGTGTTGTCTTATCTCTGCGCTGCCGTATCTGTTTACACTTTGAAGCACTGGCTCCTTGCAGAGCCTGCTGGGACTGCTGACGTTGCTGGTGTCGTTGCACTAAGCTCTTGCTCAGCTAATTGAGATTGGAAAGCGGGGCTGGGGAGCACTCCTCAGAGAGAACCCGATTCTAACGCTGCCTCCCCATCCACCCCTGCAGCTGACATGGAGGCTCAGCTGGCCATGACCCGGGCCCAGCGCGTCCGGGCTGCCATGTACCCCGAGACGGTGGAGGACCGCTCGCTGCTCATCACCACCCAGCTGGAGGGGCAGCAGACCAACGTGCAGCGCCTGGCAGAGCCCTCGCAGATGCTGAAATCGGCCATCGTGCACCTCATCAACTACCAGGACGATGCTGAGCTGGCCACCCGTGCCATCCCGGAGCTCACCAAGCTGCTCAATGATGAGGACCCGGTAAGGAAGCCTGGTTTGCCTGCCTCTGTCTTTGGGCTTCCGCAGCCACGGTGGCACAGCCAGGCTTCCATCCTCACCGGGCTCCTGGGCTCTGTCCGGCTCCTTTCTCTTGCTCTGTGGCCGCCTCTGCCCTGTGACAGGCACAGTGGGGGGGCTGGGGCTCTGGTGCCCACCTCTACCCCCCCGCACCTCCTCACAGCCTGGCCTTGCTGCTGGGACGCGGCTCTCCTGGCCTTGCGCAGGCACTGAGCGCTTCTTGCCAGCTCTCAGTGCTACTGCCCATCCCCGCAGCGCCTGTGCTCCGCAGACCCGACTGTACGCTGCCTGCTGCCGCAAACTGCGGCACAGTTCCTGGAGCATCGTGGTTGAGGATTGTTAAAAATAGCAATTCCTGCTTGCACCGCCCTGCCCGGCACAACGCGCGGCAGCCCTGGACCAGCCCTCCCCCGGCAGGGTGGGATCCCTCCTGTCCCTGCTGTGATGGGCAGCAGTGGGACGCACTCCCACCCACCGGCTTCTCTTCCCCCCCCAGGTGGTTGTCAGCAAAGCAGCCATGATCGTCAACCAGCTCTCCAAGAAGGAGGCGTCACGCCGTGCCCTGATGCAGTCGCCCCAGATCGTGGCAGCCGTGGTCCGCACCATGCAGAGCACCAGCGACCTGGACACGGCCCGCTGCACCACCAGCATCCTGCACAACCTCTCGCACCACCGTGAGGGGCTACTCTCCATCTTCAAATCTGGTGGCATCCCAGCCCTTGTCAGGATGCTGAGGTATGAGGGTACTGGCGGGGGGTCCCGAGAGGATGGCAGAGCCAAGGGGTCCCTCCCGGGCTGGCGAGTGCCTGGGCTGGGGGCAGAGGAGGGGAGCGGTCCTCTGTGCTGCCTTGTCCATGGAGATGGGGTTCAGTCTCTGCCCTTCCATGAGGGCCACCCCGGGGCCACGTGGCACGGTGGCCTCCTGCCGGGTCCCGCTGAAGGGTGCTGGGTGGGAGTCGGGGTTTGGGACAGCCCTGCGGGCTCCGCTGGCAGCTCGGCGAGCCCGGAGGCAGCTGCCCGCGCTGACGTGGCTCTGTGCCGCCTGCCTGCAGCTCGCCGGTCGAGTCGGTCCTCTTCTACGCCATCACCACCCTGCACAACCTGCTGCTCTACCAGGAAGGGGCCAAGATGGCTGTGCGCCTGGCTGACGGCCTGCAGAAGATGGTTCCCTTGCTGAACAAGAACAACCCCAAGTTCCTGGCTATCACCACCGACTGCCTTCAGCTCCTCGCCTACGGGAACCAGGAGAGCAAGGTGCGCCTGGGGAGCCCTGCGGCGTGGGGTCCCGCCGGAGGGGGGGTGGCAGCAGGGCACTTGCCCAACGTTGCTCCTGGCAGACACAAGCCCAGGAGGCAGGGGTGGGAGCTCCCACCGTCTTGGCCCATGTGCCCCCCGGCCCCAGCCGGCAGCGGAGCAGTCGGGCTGTCTCTGTCTGCAACGCTGCCGATCCAACCTCTTGCAGGTGGCACATCCCCGAAAGCACAGACTGTCCCAGTCTGGCCGGTAGATCGGCTTGGCTGGGTTTCTCCCCCTGCTGCTCCAGGCAATGCCTCTATCTTTGTTCTTCGGCTGCTCCTCTCCTCCTACGCACGAGTTGTCCCAGCCTCATGCGGAGGTTCGGTCCCTGGACCTGCTCTGGCGCTGGCTGCATGGGGGCTGCTGCCCATCCTGCCCATGGCGCGGGGCGAGGGACCCCGGTGTGCAGGGCTGGAGTGGCCCAGAGGGGACGGTGGCCGTGCATGGCCCCAGCAGGGGTGACCTGACACGCTCCTGTGTGCCAAGGGCTTGGACCTCCTGCCTGACCTGCGTCCTGGCACGAGCTGGGGAACCCGGAGCAGTGGTTCCAGCAGCCCTGACCCCCCGCACGCCCCGACCCTGGTGCTTCTGTCTTGCAGCTGATTATTTTGGCCAACGGAGGACCCCAAGCCCTGGTGCAGATCATGCGCAGCTACAACTACGAGAAGCTGCTCTGGACCACCAGCCGGGTGCTCAAGGTGCTGTCGGTGTGCCCCAGCAACAAGCCCGCTATCGTTGAGGCTGGTAAGAGGGGCTGGGGGGCTGCGGCGGAGCTGGTGGCAGACGGGAGGAGGGTGGTGGCGTCGGGATGGTGCAGCTGAGGGTGCCGTCTCGCAGCCGATGTGCAAGACAGGCGGATACCTTGCATAGCCGGGTGAAACCACCTACGTGTGGCCTGGTTTCTTGCGCTGGAAGGCTGCTGAGGTGCTTTCTTGGCACCACGAGTGGGCAGGATCTGGCCCGGCTGGCCAGCCAGGAGCTGTCTTCCCGCTCCACGTTTAGCCTCCACTGAGCCGTGAGGCTGCGTTGTGTGTTGGAGGCATCGGTCGGGTGGTCCCAGCCCACGCTCGCCATGCAGACCCCGCTGTCTCTCTTCTCACCTCCGCTGGGAAGTGTTGGGTGTTTACCGATGGGCTGCTCTCCGCTTCCCCGGCAGGCGGCATGCAGGCCTTGGGCAAGCACCTGACCAGCTCCAGCCCCCGGCTAGTCCAGAACTGTCTCTGGACCCTGCGAAACCTCTCTGACGTGGCCACCAAACAGGTGAGTCTGCGGGACCCTGTCTCGTGCTTCAGCGCAGCATTTCGGAGGCTTCTACATACCAGCTGCCGGGCTGTCCTTCGCCTCTGCTTGTGCCGGGCTGCATCCACAGTGATGTCCCCATGCCATGTCCCGTCCCCGTGAGCCGCTGTGGCAGCCTGTGTGCCTGGCAGAGCCAGGGGATGCCCAGGAGATGCCCAGCTGTGCCGACGCCCTGCAGCAGGGGGTTACCTGGCATTGCGGGAGGCTGTGACCGCCCACAGCCCTTCCCGTGCCGGCTGCCAGCACTGGTGCCGTGTCCCCAGCGGCGAGCCAAGGCCACCGGCTGTCGCTCGTGTGCTCGGCGGGGCATCACTGGGGCTGCTGCTTGCTGTGGCCCAGGGAGCTGCCGGCAGCGTGCCCTGGCACCGGCCGTCTGCGTGGCTCCTGCCCCTGTGGTGGGTGCTGTGGCCGTGGTGCCCGTGGGTTGGGTGGCAGCCGGTGCTGGGGTGACCCCGAGCTCTGCGCTGGGGTTGCTCTCCCCAGCCCTTTGCTGCCTCCTGATGTGTTCCCCATCTGCTGGGGCCGCCTCTCCACGCAGATTAGCGTCTGATGCAGCGTGGAAACTATTTGGGCTGGCGTGGAACCATCGCTGGCTCTGCCGATTGGGGTTGATGGCGGGATGTGGCCATGGCGCCTTTAACTCCTTCCTGCCCCCGCTGCTGGCTGCCTGCCGGCACGGCTGGGACCAGGGTCACCCCGGGACCTCTGGGGCAGTGCTGGCGGGCGCATTGTTTGCACTTCCCAGCAGAGAAAAGCTGCTGGAGACATTAAACTCTTAAGTAAAGCTGCACATGTCAGGAGCGCATGTTGCTCACGCTGTGCCGGCGTCGTGGAGAAGCAGCTCTGGCCGCAGGGGGACGGGGAAAGGAGGGGGACAGCGTGGGAGGCACAAGCGCTGCCTGCTGGGGGGCACGTGGGGCTGGGATGTGGGGTGCTGGGGGTTGGGGTCTGCAGCGAGGGGTGTGCAAGCTCCAGTGAGGGCAGCCACGCAGACCTGGGATTTGAGGGGAGAGGATGCCAGGTCTGGGAGGAAGGGCTCAGCTGGGGCTGGATCCTTTCTGCGATGGCATGGGTCGTCCCTGTGGCAGGGGGCTCCCCCTCTCCAAGGCTGGGTGTCGGGCCCATCCTGGGCGAGCAGCTCCAGCTCCCCACGCTCAGGTGACGGGTGTGGGGCTGCAGCCCAGCCCCTGGCTGAGCCCACGTCTGGCTGGGGTGGGGGGGCTGGTCTGATCTCCCGTCCCTGCTGCTGCAGGAAGGCCTGGACGGCGTCCTCAAGATCCTGGTGAACCAGCTGAGCTCCGATGACGTGAATGTGCTGACCTGTGCCACCGGCACCCTCTCCAACCTGACCTGCAACAACAGCAAGAACAAGACCCTGGTGACACAGTCGAACGGGGTGGAGGCCCTGATCCACACCATTCTTCGGGCCGGTGACAAGGAGGACATCACCGAGCCGGCCGTCTGTGCTCTCCGGCACCTCACCAGCCGGCACCCCGAGGCCGAGATGGCTCAGAACTCGGTGCGGCTCAACTACGGCATCCCTGCGATCGTCAAGCTCCTCAACCAGCCCAACCAGTGGCCACTGGTCAAGGTGAGGGGCTGGGGGGGGAGAGGGGTGTTGGGGGCTGGAGGAAGGGGGTGGCTGGGCTTGAGCGAGCTCCCCGGCTGCTGACCCGTGGTGGGACTCATGTCTGAGGGGGTCTGCAGCTGGTGCTGTGTGGGGAGTGATGGGGGGCTGGTCCCGTTGGGCTGTGTCCTTGACGGCAGCTAATGGAGGAAATGGCTTGTGCCGGCTGCTCGGCTGGAGTCAATACTTGCCCCGGCCTCCCCCGCGGGGAAGGGGCCGGATCCGGCGTGGGAGGAAGCTGAAGTTGGCCTGCGCCATGGAGGGGGATGGGGTGGGACGGGCAGCGGGAGGGGGGCTCGGCTGGCGGGTGCCGTGGGGAGCACATGCTGCTCTGACCCGCGGTCGAGATGATGAATCTCTCCTTCCTCCCCTTCGCTCCTCCAGGCTACCATAGGTCTGATCCGCAACCTGGCCCTGTGCCCAGCCAACCATGCCCCGCTCCAGGAGGCCGCTGTCATCCCCCGCCTGGTCCAGCTGCTGGTCAAGGCTCACCAGGATGCCCAGCGGCACGTAGCAGCCGGCACACAGCAGCCCTACACGGTGAGTCCCCGCGGTGGGGTCTGTCCTGCTCCTGGCACAGCCTCGCACCCCAGAACCCGACCTGTCCCTGGGGGGTGGCCTGTGCCTGCGCTCAGGGTGGTCCTGGGGTGCACCGGCTGTGCCAGGGCCCCGGCTGAGCACTTGTCCCCTGGCAGGACGGAGTGAAGATGGAAGAGATCGTGGAGGGATGCACGGGGGCACTGCACATCCTGGCCCGGGACCCCATGAACCGCATGGAGATCTTCCGCCTCAACACCATCCCCCTCTTTGTGCAGGTCAGGGGCGGGGGAGGTGTGGGGGCTGCGCTTTGTCACCTCTCGCCTGGCTGGCATGGACCTGCAGTGCAGGGGCCAGGGAGCCACGATGCTCAGCTGGCAGCACCCACGCTTGTGAGACCGTTTCAGGAGCCGCAACGGCTCCTTGCTGGCTGCTTCGTGTTGCCACTAATCTCTCCTGACAGCTCCTCTACTCGCCGGTGGAGAACATCCAGCGCGTTGCGGCGGGTGTGCTGTGCGAGCTGGCCCAGGACAAGGAAGCGGCAGATGCCATCGATGCCGAGGGGGCTTCGGCTCCCCTGATGGAGCTGCTGCACTCCAGGAATGAGGGAACGGGTGAGTGCCGCTGTGCCGGCGGCTCTCTGCCACCTGGCATCGCCCCAGCTGCAGCCTGGCTGGGGCTTCTGGTGCTTGGGTGCTGCACAGCACCAGGAGCTGAGGCTGCTGCCATCCCCCTGCAGCCACCTACGCGGCCGCCGTGCTCTTCCGAATCTCGGAGGACAAGAACCCCGACTACAGAAAGCGTGTCTCCGTGGAGCTCACCAACTCCCTCTTCAAGCACGACCCGGCAGCCTGGGAGGCGGTGAGCATCGTGCTGGGCACGGAGATGAGCCCTTTTCCCCAGGGAAACCAGTGCCCCTTGGGATGGTCCCATCCTGCCTCCAAAAGCTGCCACCTCCGACCAGAGCTTGGACAGGAGCAAACAGGAGGCAGCGGGGTGGGGGATGGGCTGTGGCCTCAGCTCTCCAGCAGCCCTGCATCTTCGTACCTGCTGCTGGGGACAGGGCTGGGCACCACGTAGCCGCTGAGCATCGTGCACATGCAAACACGAATCCCTTCTTCACTTGTGTCACCTTCCTTTGTAGGCTCAGAGCATGATCCCCATCAACGAGCCCTACTCAGATGGTGAGTACGGTCCTGCGGGGCCGCCCCCCCCCCATGGGCTGGACTCTAGCGGGGCGTTTGCCTCATCTCACCAAACCAGGCTGGTTTTAAAACCTTTCTCGGCTGGGTGGCTGCCAGCAAAGTGCCAGGCCCCCTGGCTGGGGATGCTCAGCGGGATGCTCAGCGCCCCGGGCAGCACATGCAGCTGCTCCCGTGTGCACCTGGGCTGGCCCGGAGGCTTGGGGGGTCCTGCAGCACCGTGTGCCCGAGGTGTGGGGGGACCAGGAGGGTGGCTGAGGTCTGGAGAAGTTTCTCACCGGTGGGAGCTGGGGTTGCCACATCCCTTTTTTCTGCAGAGCTGGACCCTGGTTACCGCCCCATGTACTCGGGTGACATCCCCTTGGACCCCATCGACATGCACATGGACATGGACGGGGACTATCCCATGGACGCCTACAGCGACGGCGTCCGAGCGCCCTTCGCTGACCACATGCTCGCCTAACCCGCCCCGCAGCCCCTGCACCAGGTGGGTGCTGCCGTGTGCCCGCGGTGCGGGCGCTTTACCCAGGGCACGCTCGTCCCCACCGTGAGGGGGTTGCCTGGCGGAGGCAGGGCTGGCTGCTGGTGCTCGGCGTGCCACGGGGGTCCCTGGCGCTGCCGTGGGGTCCCCAGTGCTGCCGTGGGTCAGCTTCCCCATTGCCCCCTGGGCTCGGGTCTCCTCCAGCGTCCCCCCCCCTGTGCGGTAACGGGGTGCTCTCCTGCCGCACACAGGTGTTCTCTCCGTACAGAAGAGGGTGGCCCCAGAGCTGAGCATTTGCAAGAAGGACTTGGGAGACAGAAGTGCCTGAGAAGACAAACTTTTCCATTCCCACGAGAGGTTTTATTTTTCGATTATTTTTTTTTTTTCTTCGCTGTGGGTCTGTGGAGAAGGTCCTTCCTCCTGGGACTGCTTCAAGCACCTACTGCTGCATCCAGCATCCAAGATACTGTTTCTGAAGCTTTAAAACACACAAACCCTGCACCGTTAGCGACCTTTCATTGGCAAAATAGTCTTTTCTATGAAAATATATTTCTTTTTTATTTTTAATATGGTGCCAACGGCTTTTGCCGTCTTTTAAGTTTGTGCTTTTGAACTTCCCCACTATTTGTTCTGCGTGTTAGTGTTCTAGGAAAGGAATCTAACACGGGAAAACCCTTTGCTTTCTGCGAGCTCTAACTTAATCAGGCCAATCCAGAGTTTGCTGAATACAAAGGGTGCCGTGTCCCAGGACCTTCGTTTTAGCCATCGGGATGTCTGCAGTTTAATTCTTTCCGATCAGCCGTTGGGGAGCTGACTTTGTGTACCTGCCTATCCTACCAGTACCCGTAGAGGAGTGACTCCAGCGTTAGAAACCGTGTCCTTGTACTGATCTCTGTTGCACATTTTAACCTGTTTCCCTTCTTTTTGGTGAGTGGTGTGTTTCCGTCCCCTCCTCCCTTATCTAACACATTTTTAAAAGAGGCTCTAGGTCTGATGGTGGTTTAACGCTTCGACCAGAAAGGGATGGACAGTTACTGGAGTGTGGTTCAGGAATGGAAGATTTTATTATTTCTGTAAGTTGTTTTTGTATAGACCAAAGCAAAGAATAAAATAACCCCCCCAGCCCCGTGTTGCGCTGAGCCTGTTCTTCTGTCGGCTGGGGAAGGTCGGTGAGTCCCCTTGGCGCAGCCAGGGTGAAGGTGGCCATCACCCACCTTGGGCTGGGGGGTGGTGGTTCCCTGTTGGGGGGCAGGATGAGCCTGTTTGCAGCTCAGCACCTGCTGTGCCTGCCCGAGGGCTGCAGTGGTGGCCAGGGGGACGGGCGGGCTGGGTCCCTCCCCGTGCTTTGGGGACGATGCTCTGCAAGGCACAGGCCACCTGCTCGCTGCACTGGTAGCAGCTTCATCCCGACTTGCTGCAGGGTCGTTAGCATGCCAGCTCCATCCATGTGTCTGTCTGCGCTGTCAGGAGGTAAAACCTCCCAGTAATTAAGCTGTTCGTTCATTAGGCAGCATCACCGGCATCTCCTCTCTGCTGCTGTGCAGAGTTCGCTTTCCCGAGCTGTGGGGGATAAACGCGCCGGCTGGGAGCGAGCCCCGCTGATTGATGGAGCGAAGCCTGGATGGAGCTGTAAGAAACCAGGTTAAAAAAGTGATTTATTCAGTCAAACCTGGTCGCCTCCTTCCGCAGCCCGGCTTGGTGGCAGGAACAGATGGCAGGAGGAAATACTCCCAGCTGAACCTCGGCTCTGACAGCTGCGCCCGGGGAGGGCGATGGGGAGTGGTGCCAGGCGTGGAGAGGTGGGAACTTTGCGAAGTTACCCACCAACTTCAGGGCTGCCCGTCTGCTCCGTGGCCCCCTCGGCATGGGGCCAGGGCTGGGGACATGCTGCTGGCCACCTCAGGCTTTCCCGTGGCATCTTTTGGGGCAACGCGGCACAGGCTGAGCCCAGAGGCAGGAGATCACCCGCTCTGCACGAGGCTGTGGGGTCACGTGCCGAGGGATGGGAGGGTGGAACGTGGGTGGCCCAGGATACCCACATCCCTGGCATCAGACGGCTGCCCCGTGCATCTATCCTGCGGGGCATGGCCAGGGACATGGGGGTCTCCTTGGGCAGAGGTGAGGGATCTGGAGAGGGGAGTCGGGTCACACAGCAATGTCTGCGCCGTGCCAGCGGCTCAGGGTGCTGCCAGTGCTGCTTTGCTTTGGTGAGATACCCACCGCGGTGACACTGGGAACATCCCTGACACCCACAGTGGGGCTGGCTGGGAGCACTGACAAGGGGGGTCCAGGCTCAGCAGGTCCAGGAGGCAGCTGGAGAGCCAGGACATCATCCCCCACCCCCTGGATCCACACTCTGCCTGTGGCACAGCTCATCCTGTGCAGCTGCTGGCAAGATGCTCGTCAGCCCAAGGCTGCTGCAGCGCAGGGAGATGGGGGACGTGACCCAAGGGAGCTGGGAACCAAGGCGCAGCCATTCCCGGCATCAACCCCTCTGTCCTCCCGTGTTTGCTCAGCTTCGCTGCTGTGCCCAGCCGTGCCGTGGGGGGTCGGGGAGGTGGGTGCCCACCATGCACGGGGCCTGGGATGCTGCAGAGTGTGGTTTACACGAAGGTTTACGTGCCCGTTGCGGCGTGCCATGGGGGGTCCCAGTAGCAGCCTGGGCTGGGGCAGGAGCGAGCTGGGGACAAAGGCAGCAGGAGCAGGGCTGGCTCCAGCGCTGTCCCGCCGGCTCGGGGGAGCATCCTGCGCTGAGCTCAGCCCCGCACCCACGGCCAAGCCCCGGTGCAGCAGGGATGCGGCTGCGCATCCTGCTGCAGCCTGTGCCAGGACCAGGGATGAGCAAAACAACAGCTGCTTTCCGGGCAGCCCCAGCAGAGCCCAGCACGATTCCGGAGGGCAGTGGGGCCAGGGCAGCCCGTGGGATGGGGCTGGGGGGCCAGGCAGCCCTCTGCCTGCTGCAGCCACTGCCAGTGCGAGAGGTGGATCAGGGACAGGCGATGGGAATCAGCCCCCTGTGCAGGGGTGGGCAGGATGCAGCCAGGCCAGCCCTCACTGCCCGGGCCGTGCAAAGTGGGAGAGCATTCTTGCACCCAGACCTGCATCTCCACTGGTTGCAGGCTTGTCTGTCCTGCTGGGAGGGTCCCCAGGGTGCCTCGGGGGAGTGGATGGAGCACCCCTGCTCCCAGTCTGTGCCAAGACTCACCCCTGTCTCCAGGGACCCCAGCAGAGCTGCCAGCGCTTTGCTGCACCCCAAGCATCCATGCCTGGGTGGAGGTGGGGCTCCAGCTGTGTGCCCTGGGATGGGGGTTTGGCCATGCCGAGCCTGGACCCCCCCCCCTGCCCCATCAGGGCTCCCAGCCAGCTCTGCTGTGGGTGTCAGGCATGTTCCCAGTGTCAGATCCAACTGTCCCCAAGGTGCCAGGAGATGCCCCAGAGCATCTGCCCCAGGAGGAGTCGGGTCCTGCGGCCATCCCCAGGGCACGGCCACAGGGCTCAGCACCTCCCGGGACCACGGGCAGGGATGTGCCCCTCATCCACACTGGGGTCCCCTCACTGGGGCAGGACTGCTCGTCCCAAGGCCCCCAGTCCCACCGGAGCAGGGATTCGGGGGGAAGCGGGGCTGGGGGACACCTGACTCTACACAGCCAGAGCTGCATGTGGGGGTCCCCAGGGAGCCAGGCCAGGGACAGCCGGACTACAGGTCCCGGCATGCCCAGCCACGCTCCGCACCTGCCGGGAGCGGCTGTTGTTGGCGGCGGCAGCGATGTCCGAGGGCCCTGCGTCCGCCTCCACACCGGGAGCAGTGCCCAGCAGTGAGTACGCCCGCGGCCCGGGACCCCCGCTGTCCTGGGACTGCCTGCCCTGGGACCCCCCACGGCACTGAGACCCACCACCCAGGAACTGCCCTGTGCACTGAGACCCTCCACCCTGGGACCCCCACCCTAGGACCCCCTGCTGTACTGAGATCTGTTGCCCCGGGACCCCCTGCCCTGGGACCCCCTGCTGCACTGAGACCCACTGCCCTAGGACCCCTCCGTGCACTAAGACCTGCCACCCCAGGACCCGCTGCCCTAGGACTCCCCACTGCACCGAACCCCACCATCCCCACGACCTCATGGTGCACCAAGACCCGCTGCCCTGGGACCCCCCCAATGCACCAAGACCCATCACCCCCCAGGCCCCCCTGCTGCGCTGAACCCCAGTACCCCCCCCCACCCCTTGGGTGTACTGAGCCCTTGGCTCTCCCAGTACCCCATCCCCCACTGGGGACACCGGGTCCCTGCTGTCACCAGGTGCCCTGTGCCCCCAGCTCCCCCCCACTGTCCTGCTTTGCCCCGGGCACCCTGAGCCCCCGCAACTCTGGGTGCCCCAAGTCCCCGGGCAGCCCCAGCGGGTGAGCCCTGGGCTGTGCCCACCAGTCCCCACTGGTCCCCTGGGGGTGTCACAGGCAGCTGCCGGAGCCCCCTACAGTGAATCTGCCTCATCTCCCCCCGTCTCCTGGTGCTGGGCTCCCCCCACAGCCCCGCTCCCATGCTCTGACACCCACACACATCTCCACGCTTCGCTGCCGAAGCCTTGGCTCCTTGCCCAGGCGGGATTTTCCCACTCCCCCAGTTTAGCAGCAGGGATGGGGTCCTTGGGGGAACGGGGCCCTGGGGGACGGCTTGGCCACGGCAGCAGCCAGCTGGGGAGGGGGCTTGGCGGTGGTGGCCAGGGGTCTGGCTGCACTTCGTGGTCGCCCACGCCTGAACCAGGAAGCCTGCACGGGAGCGGGGAGCGTTTTCCTGCTCCGCAGGAAGCGGCTGATGCTGCTGAGGATGTTTCTGCGGGGGGAAGGGAGCGGGGGACTCGGCCCCTCGGGCACAGGGAGCCCACGGCGTGGCCACGGCCAGGGCTGTGGCAGGGGCAGAGCAGCGGGTGTTGGGGGGTCACCACGTACTGCAGGTGACGGGGCTGAGCTCCAGGCTGGGGACCCCACGCCGGCAGGCGCCCATGGGACTGCCTCGCCTGCAGGGAGAGACCTGTACCCCAGCCTGGCTCAGGCAGATCCTGGGGTCTCCTGAGCCTCGGGTGGGAGCTGACGGGCTGGTGGGGGCTGCAGCCTGGCCATGTCCGTACCCTGCCCTGTACAACAGCAGGGACATTCCCAGCCTGGGGGGCACTGGGGATGTCCCCTGGGCTGGGGCAGGGCAGGACTGCAGCTACCCCATCCCAGCAGTGGGGCTGAGCCACCGCCTCCTCCTCACCATCGCCCCACACATGGTCTTGCTGCTCTGCAGCCCCCTGCCCCAGGCACCTGCAGAGGCTCCTGGCAGGGTGCAGCCCCCCCCTCCCCCCAGCCTCAGGCTCCTGCCACAGCAGCTGAGGGGAAAAAATAGCCCAGAGCAAGCTCAGCCACCCCAGCACCGCTCAGCTGCCGCTGAGCATCGGCACCGGGGCACGCGGTGGGGAAGGGGCTTCGTGTGGAGCCCAGCCTGGCCCTGCCGCGAGGCTGCGCAGGCAGGGAGGTGCCTGGGCAGGAGCTACGTGACGGCAGCGGGGCAGGGCAGAGAGCAGCGAGCGCATGTCTGCACCTGCACCTGGGTGCTGGTGGAGCTGGGGACCTGCTCCCCCTGGCCCTGGGTCCACCATCCCCTGGCCCCGGGTCCAGCATCCCCCTGCCCTCGCCCCGCTCCCGTGGGGCAGGTGCCCAGCTCAGCCGGCTGGTGGCTGGGGGGACAGCGGGGTCTGGGGGCAGCGGGAGCTGCTTGCACAGGTCTGAACAAGGTTCCCCTGGGGAGAGTTAATGTACGTGCAGGAGCTGGGCCAAAAGGAGACGCAGGGCTCTGGCAGCCCCGGCCGAGCGCTGACTCACCAGCTGGGCGCCCTCCCCAGAGAGAGCAGCAGCGGGGAGCGGGGCAGCAGCAGCCTGGCACCTTGGCACGGTGGGTCCCTTCCTTTGCTGGGGAGAGGGAGAGGGTCGGTGGGTTTAGGGCTGGGGAACTCTTCTCCAGGCAGCATGGTGCAGTATTGGGCCACCTAGGTCTGGTGGTCCCAGTGCCGGGGGGGCTGTGGGTGTGCTTAGTGTGTCCACAATGTCTTGTTCTCATCCTGTGTGCCGGGGAGGATCTGGCCTTGCTGGAGAGAGGTGCAGGGTGGCTTGGGTGCTGTGAAGGCGACAGCAGCCACGAGCAAATGCCAGGAGGGGGCGGGGGGGGGCAGTGCTTCCCTGGCATGAACCTGCTGCCAGGATTGAGGTGCTGCTAGTACTACAGCCCCCACCACAGCAGAGGTGGGAGCAGGGTGGATGGAGATGGGGCATGAGGCTTGCACAGGAGGCTCTTGCCCCCCAGGACAGAGGGGCAGCAGTGCCAGCAGTGGCTGCAGCCTGAGCCAGGGTCACCAGAGGTTGCAGAGAGCAGGAGCATGCTGGTTTTATGGCCTGTCTCGTGATGAGTTTATGGCTGGGATGGGACTGCTGCAGATGCTGCCCAGCCCTGCACTGGGTGACATGGCAGGTCCCTGCTCTGCATCCTGGTACTGATGGGGTGGAAGATCACAGCTGAACTTTGCTCTCCAAGGTGGGGCTCCTGCTGGCACCAGGCTGTGCTCACCTACTGCCGAGCGGCTCTGCAGCTCCTTCCCCTGCCCGCTCTGGCAGGGACCCAGCAGCGAGCCCAGGGGGAGCAGGGTCCTGCCCCAGCCCTTCCGAGCATCGTCTCCCTTCTCTGGCACTGGTGCTGATCCGGACATGACCAAGTGTTTGCTTTGGTGCTGAGCCCCCCGTGTCACATAGCAGCCGCCACAGAGGCAGCGCTGAGCAGGTACGCTGACCCGCTGCCATCCCCAAAACTGCCCCTCGTCCAGCAGCAGGTGGGGGCTGAGCTGGGGCTGCCCCAGTGCTGGCTGTTCCCCCCATCCCCCTGTCCACACAGCAGGGCACGGGCTGGCATGGGAGCAGGGGCACCCGAGCCCTGGCCATGTTGTCCAGGTCTCCACAAGCCCCCGGCCTGGCAGATGTTGTCCCTGGGGAGGGTGTGTGGCCAGCCGGCAGGATGCCAGGGGGACACATGGATGCCTGAGCATGGGATTCAGGATGTGTCCCTGGTCCCTAAAGCATCACCCTAACAGCGCCTTCTCCGCAGGCAGGGTCTGGAGAAGGGACTTTGCTGCCCACCAGTGCTGCTCCAAGGAGCTGGGGGGGAAGGTGTCTCTCCCCATGGCAGCCGGCCCTCCACGTAACACCAGCAAAACTGGACACCACAGTCCCACAGGAGTTCCCCCCCCGCCAGCACCCACCTGCCTGCCACCTCCAGCCCAGCCCGGAATCACCCGTCGCTGCCTTGCCCCACACCAGCCCCACGTCCCATGGGTCAGGCACAGGCAGATGCTGCGATGCTGCGACCATCACTGGTGGGTAGAGCTGGGCAGTGCCGGTGGGTGGCCCTGGGGACCAGGCTGAGGGGGGTGAGGAGCTGGGGCAGCTCCAGCCTGGTCCTTCATCCCATCCCTGTGGCACGGCCAAAGCTGAGCCACTGTCCCAGCATCCCTCACCCCATGCCGGCATCCCTCACCCTATGACAGTATCCCTCGCCCCAGACCACCATCCCTCGACCCACACCAGCATCCCTCACCCCATGCCGGCTTCCCTCACCCCACACCAGCATCCCTTGCCCCACACCAGCATCCCTTGCGCCATGCATCCCCCGCCCCACACCAGCATCCCTTGCCCCATGCATCCCCCGCCCCACACCAGCATCCCTCACCCCATGCCGGCTTCCCTCACCCCACACCAGCATCCCTTGCCCCACACCAGCATCCCTTGCACCATGCATCCCCCGCCCCACACCAGCATCCCTTGCCCCATGCATCCCCCGCCCCACACCAGCATCCCTCACACCATGCCAGCATCCCTCGCCCCACGCCGGCATCCCCCGCCCCACGCCGGCATCCCCCGCCCCACGCCGGCATCCCTCACACCACGCCAGCATCCCTCGCCCCACACCAGCATCCCTTGCCCCATGCATCCCCCGCCCCACGCCGGCATCCCCCGCCCCACGCCGGCATCCCCCGCCCGCCGTCCCCAGCACTGCTCGGGCGGGCAGAGCGTGGCCAGCAGGTGGCAGCAGCACGCTGCCCTCCGAAAGCGCGGGGCGGGGGGCGGGGGTGGGGTCAGGGAGGAGCCGGGGAGAGCTGGGGCGGGGGTCCCTGAGTGCCACTCTGCGGGGGCACCCCCAGTCCCCACACGAGTGGCTTTGGGGAAGACCCAGTTGGTGGCACCAGCTCCAAACCCCGAGGGGTCAGGCTGGGCTGAGGGGTGCACGGGGGGCTGCGGTGGGGCAGCCCCCCCTGCACCCCCATCGTCCCGGTTGCCCCCCACCCTCGGCCGACGCTGCGCCCCTCTGTCCCCAGACCTGTGCAGCGGTGATGTCCCCGAGGTGGAGATCATCAGCCTGCTGGGCGAGCCGCTGCCCCGCTACACGCTGCGGGCTGACACCCTCTTCGGCTATGACCATGAGGACTGGCTGCGTGCCCCCCCCCGCCCCCCCAGAGCCTGTGGCCCCCCTCACCCCCCAGCAGATCGAGGAGACCCTTCGGTATTTCCGTGAGTGCCCCGTCCGGGGCGGTGGGGCTGGCGAGGGCAGCGGGCACAGGCAGGACTGGTGGCACTGGGCCGGGGCAGCGCAGGAGCTAATCCTGCTAATGGGATTGATGGGCTGGATTTCCTTGGCCAGAACATCCCGGGCTAATTCTGGGAGCAGCTTCTGCTGGGCTGAGTCGGATGCTCGAAGGCAGCCCCCGTTGTCTCCCGGGACCCCTGCCCTGTGCCGTGCCTCTCTGGGGTGGGACACTGGCAGGGGGACGGGTGCCGGTGACCCCCATGGCCACTGCCCCACCAAACCTGGAGTGGCCGAGGTGGGCACAGAGCCACTGCTGCCAGCAAAGCCCCCGGAGCGGTGGGGTGTGGGTGCCTGGGGGGAGACACTCACAGCCCCCATGGTCGCGGGGGGCGATGCCCTGTGGTGATGCAGCCAGCCCCGCTCAGGGTGCGGGGTCGAGGGTCAGCGGCGGGGGGACAGGGGGATTATCTCTGCTTTGTGTCTGCCTCTGGCCCACGCGTGACGGGGACGGGATTAGAGCAAGGGGCTGGGGGATGGATGTGGGGCAGCAGGAGACAGATGGGGCTGGGGGCCCAGCCAGCCTGCTGGCCCCGCTCCCACCCCCCTGCCTGCGGCAGGCTGCGCTGGGGACAACCCCCTGCCGTGCCCTGCTTCTGCTTGCAGCCTTCCCCATCCAGCTGCTCCCCTCCCTGTTCAGCAGGCAGCGGGGTGCAGCCCCCAGCCATCAGCACCCCCTACCCTGCAGCAACAGCGTAAGGGGTTGAGCCCCAAATCCCGTTTGCACACCACAGGGCAGGGAGCAGGGCACTCAGCAGGACCCCAGGCACCCCCATCCCCTCCCCGTGGGCACAGCCCTGCTCAGCACTGGGTGCCCCACGGGTCGCGTTCCTCGGTGCCTCCAGTGCCACCGGCATGTGCTGGCGCGGAGGGGGCCCGCGCCGCCTCATCCCTTTACCCAAACCTCTAAGCCGCCATCAGAAATAGCCCCCTGTAATCTGCTTGTGCAGAGACGCAGGGGACCTGCCCGGAGGAGCAAATCCCTGGGGAGGGGATTAGGAAGAAGCGTCTCCTGCCCGTGGATGCCAAGATGCTCACTTGTGTCCTTGGGGTCCCTGGGGGTGGGTGCCCAGGTGAGCTGGCTGGGTCCCTGTCCTCCCACTCGGCAGAAACACCGGTGCAAGGAGGAGGGAGAGGCTGGGATGGAGGGTCCAGTGGTTACAGCAGGACGCGGTTTGGGTCAGGGTCCCAGCTGGTGGGGGTCCAGCAGGCAAATAAAAGCACCATGCGATGATGAGGGGCAGCTCCAGCCCCCAGCCTTGCCGATTCATCGATTAATTCGGTACTAATGAGAAACAACACTGGGACAGGTGATGGGGGCAGGCAGTGCCTACGTTGGCGTTACCAGCATCACGCTCGGTGCGTCGTGGTGCTGTGGCATGGGGTCTTCGGTGCAGCCCCGCTGCCCCCCCCAGCAGTGAGGCTTGTGTTACGTGCCAGCCAGCTCCTCCATAATTCAGCACGGGATGATTTATTCAGCTCTTCTGCTTCGGTGCTGCCTTCGCACAAGTGTGGTTGTGGGGGTGCTGAGTGTGCCAGCCAGGGAGCGTGGGGCAGCCTGGATGGGGCCCGGGGGGGCCCATGCTCAGAGTAGGGGGGTGCTGAGCAGGGCAGGTTGGAGGGGGATGGAAAAGCCCTTTGCTGGCTTGGGGACCTGGCAGGTCCCAGCACCGCACTGGGCACCCGCACATGCAGGATTTGCGGTGGGCTGTGTGGGACCCAGGCCTGTGGAAGCGGAGCAAGGCTGGCCTGGCACGGGGCAGGGAGCTGTGGCAAAGGCTGTACCCGGGCATAAGCCGGCCGTGCCGGGGACCCCAGCCCTGCAGCCCGGGGCTTGGGGGAAGGACCCGAGACCTCCCCTCGTCCCTCCTAAGGGGCAGAAGCCGCCGTCTGTGTGTGACCTGTTGGGTCAGCCCAGCGCAGCTGCTGCTCAGGGACCGGTGACCCCTCAGTGTCCCCTCTCGGTGGTCAGCACTCACCACCACCCGTGGGGACCCGCGTGCCCAGACCCCCCCACATCCACAGGCTGGGGGGCGAGAGGCGGGACACAGAGCCCAGCTGCACCAGCACCCCAGGGCTGAGCAGGATTGTCCCAGTGGGTCCCCAGGACGCCTGGGGTGCCTGATGGAGAGCATGCCCCGGGGACACCCTGACGGGGACCGTGTCCCCAAGGCCTTTCGGGGGAGCATGCAGCAGCGAGCCTCCCCACGCCGCGGGGGGAGCGGGGGGAGCGGGGGGAGCCCCCGGCCCCGCCCCCAGCCCCGGCCCCGGCCCCGCCGCGGTGGGACGCTCCCGGCAGGTGCGCGGAGACGGGGCGACCCTATAAATAGGGGCGGGAGCGACCGGCTCGGCTCGGCTGGGCGGCTGCGGTGAGCTCGGCTCGGCACGGCACGGCTTGGTTCGGCTGCGGTGGGCTCGGCTCGGCACGGCTCGGTTCGGCTGCGGTGGGCTGGGCTCGGCACGGCTCGGTTCGGCTGCGGTGGGCTCGGCTCGGCACGGCTTGGTTCGGCTGCGGTGGGCTCGGCTCGGCACGGCTCGGTTCGGCTGCGGTGGGCTCGGCTCGGCACGGCTCGGCTGCGGTGGGCTCGGCTCGGTTCGGCTGCGGTGGGCTCGGCTCGGCACGGCTCGGTTCGGCTGCGGTGGGCTGGGCTGAGCGGCTGCGGTGGGGTCGGCTGCGCTGCGCTGCGGTGGGCTCGGCTCGGCACGGCACGGCACGATGGAGATCTGGAGCAGCCCCGCCGCCTACGACGAGCTGAACGGGAGCGCGGAGCGGGGCGCCGGCGCCGACCCCCTCGCCCGGGAGCTGGAGGAAGGTGAGGGCGGCTCGGGCCGGGGTCTCTCCCCCGGGCGGGTGCTGTGACACCCCCCCCCCCTCCCCGCCCGGTCCGTGCGTCTCCCGCCGCGGGGTGCGCAGCCCCGGCCCCCCTGACCGCGCCGGGTCCCTTGGGGGCCGCTGGGCCACCCTGAGCGCAGGGAGGGCTGTCCCCGCGGCGGGGAGCGGGCAGGGGGCCGGGGGGGGGGCGTGGGGATGGGGCTGTGCCCCGCCGTGGGGCGCGGGTCCCCGCGTTGCGCCGGATCAGGCCCGCGGTGGGGCGGGGGTTGATGTGTTTGCCAGCGCTGCAGCCCCCGGTGCGTCCCAGGGCCTGCTGCTCGCTCAAACTGTAACGATGCTCATGCTCTAATTATTTCCAATTAATGGCTCAGGGGCCTGACGAGGTGCAGTCGGGGACCCCTGCAGGGCGCAGCCCCCGTTGGGGCGCGGGGAGGGGGGTGAGGCTGGGGCGGGGGTCAGCCCCTCTCCCCACAGACGTGCCCGCTGGGCTACGTGCCCACGGGGGTGCGGGGGCAGCACCCGGGGCAGTGGGGGACCCGGTGGGATGGGGGTGTCAGGTGGGGGCTTTGCCATGACAACACGTGCACGCCATTACACAACCCCGGCCGGGGCGTAATGGGATTTGTGTGACTGAGCCTCTCCAGTTAACCCACTTTGTCTGCCCAGCTGGGGAGTGTTGCCACGGCTGGGGGTGCAGGTTCTGAGTGCAGCCGGCGCTGCTCTGCAGGGGAAACTGAGGCACGGGCACTGGGGGCAGCTGGACATCAAAGGCGGTGCTGGGAGCAGCTGTGGGGTGCAGGCAGGGGGTGCAGGCAGGGTCTGGGGCTTCGTGCTCACTGCCAGCTCGCTCCCACCGTGCAGCTGCCATCTGGGTGCGTGCCCGGCGCTGTCTGGCAGCTTCTGCAGGCACAGTTGGCAGGATTGGTGCTGGGGGGACAGACGTCCCCATCCTCACGCCACCTCTCCCTGCCAGAGACCCAGATAACGGCAGGGGAGGAGGCAGAGCTTTAGCTGGGGCCCAGCTTGATGCAGCTGCTCGATACAGAGATGACCTGCCTGCAACTGCTTGTGCCCTTGCACCGGCTTGTGCTCCTGCAGCTGCCTTTGCCCTGTGGCTCAGCGTGGATCGCTGCGCTGCTGCAGCTGGAGGGGCATCGGGTGGGTGTGGGGTGCAGCATCCTGAGAGGATGCACTCTGCCTTGGCCAGCTTCTCCAGGGAGAAACTAGGGCAGGGCTGGCTTCCCAGGGGGAGATCTGGGGGAGGGGGCTGGGGACAGATTGGAGGGGACGCTGCCTGTGAGCCCAGCTCGGTGTGGTGCCACCCACTGCTATTTATACTGGAGCTCCAGCCTGCTTTATGCCAGAGATGTCGCCTCTGATCCCATCTCTGCTGCCCGCCGTTCCCCATCCCTCCTTCCCGTATCCCTGTGTCCCATGGTGGGGCTGGCACTATGTCCAGACTGGGGTGGTGGGTGCAGCGAGGGGGGGGGTCAGCATCTTTCCTGCTGCCCTAGGATGTGGGCAGGGTTGGGGGGCGAGGTGGGAACATCCCGTTTGCTGTGATGCTGTCACAGCTGTGAGCATCCCTGCCTGCCTCTGCCCTGCACCACGGCTGGTGCTGCCAAGCAGATAAAAACTCCTTTTTGGTGACCAGCACGGAGCAGCCTCATGTCACCTGCAGCAGCCACCTCCTGTCCCCTCCACCATGCAGGGCAGCTGATGGGCAGCAGTGACATGGGGCAGGAGGCAGCAGGGGGACGCAGTGCGGGGGGGTCTCACCCTTCTCCTTTCTCCCTTTTCCCCCAGTCCTGTGCACTGAGCGGGTGGTCAGGATCACAAAAACCTACCACGACATTGATGCTGTCACCAACCTGCTGGATGAGGTATGCTGGTCCCTGGCCTGGCGTGGGGACCGATGGGACCTCAGGGATGCAGGGGTGGGTGAGGGCTGGGGGGTAGGGGGCAGAGCAGGGGATGGGCCCTGGATGACACAGCCCTGCCCCTTGCAGAAGGAGCGGGACCTGGAGCTAGCAGCGCGCATCGGGCAGTCCCTGCTGAAGCAGAACCGGGGCCTGACTGAGCGCAACGAGCTGCTGGAGGAGCAGCTGGAGTTGGCCAAAGAGGAGGTAACGGCCCCTGGGGCTGGGGTCCTGGGCTCAGCCCCCTGTGTGCCTGGGCTGGGGGCCAGGGGTGGCTGTGGTCCCCTCGACTGTGCCCTGAAAGCCCCTTCCCCTCCCAGATTGCGCAGCTGCGCCATGAGGTCTCCATGCGGGACGACCTGCTCCACTTCTACACCACCACGACGGAGGAGAGCGAGCCCACCTCCACCACCTCCACACCGTGAGTGGGGGTCCCTGTCCCACCGCTCGCCCAGGGCAGGGCTGCTCCTGGGGGGCTGTGCAGGTGCAGAAGCGTTGGGCAGGAGCCATCACCACCCTGGGGTAGCACCAGGGCTGGTGGTCCTTTCCCTCCCACGGCAGCCGTGGGTCCAGCCCCACAGAGCTGGGCTGCTGCAAATGCCTGCCTGGGAGCTGGGGGCAGGGTGCTGGGTGGGCAGCCCCATCCTGCCCACACTGCAGGTGCTCAGCGCCCTCCCTGCCATCTGCAGGCTGCGCCGGCACGAGTCCTCGCTGTCCCTGCAGCAGTACTTCCAGTACGACACGCTGCAGCAGAAACTCAAGTGCCTGGAGGAGGAGAACCAGAAGCTTCGCATGGAGGTGAGCGGAGCCGGCTGGTGGGACGCCCCTCTCTGTGCCCACCTCTGCCCCACTCGCTGCTGGGGGCCTGAGCTGGGCCCTGGGGAGGCTGCAGGTCCTGCCTGTCGCACTCAGCCCCTCCGACCCTCTCCCCCAGGCCACCAACATCGCAACCGAGACCTGTCGGTACGAGGACCAGGAGCAGCAGCTGATGATTGACTGTGTGGAGCAGTTCTGTACGTGGGGGTGGGCTCGCCGGGGGCAGCTCCTCTCCACGCTTGGGCTGGGGGGTCTGCAGGCACTGCCCAGCATTGCTGCATGGGCTGGGGCTGGGGGGCCGTGCCCTGGTGCTGATGGACCCTGGGTCTCCCCCAGCCGAAGCGAGCCAGCAGGTGGTTTACCTTTCCAACGAGCTGGCCCGCAAGGCGGAGGACACGGCGCGGCAGCAGGAGGACATCAGCCAGCTCCTGGCGCAGGTCGCGGACCTGCAGCAGAAATGCCGCACGGTGAGTGTCCCCTGCCTGTGCCGGGGGGTGCCAGGGGAGCACGGGGCACAGCCCCCTGACCTGCCCACTCTGTCCACAGTACGGCTCGGAGGTGGAGGAGCTCCAGCAGCACCTGGCTGTGGCCAAGGAGGTGCAGCAACAGCTGCGGATGGAGGTGAGCCCTGCAAGGGTCCCGCTGTGGGTGCCTCAGCTGCTGGGGGGTCCTGTTCTGCCGGGGCCATGCCTGAGCTGTGCCCGTGCCCGCAGCTGCGGGACCTGCAGGAGAAGTACACGGAGTGTGGCGGGATGCTGCAGGAGGCCCAGGAGGAGGTCAAGAGCCTGCGCAGCCGCAGCCTGCCCAACAGCACCGTCAGCCGCTACGGCGCACCCAGCCTCCTGCCCGTGGTGAGCGGGGGGCACGGGCAGGGTGGGGGGGGTGGAGGGCTCCGCTCTCCCCTCTGCTGACACCGGGCCTCCCATGTCTCCAGGACTCGCTGGCGGCTGAGATCAAGGGGACGATGAGGAAGGGGGCAGACAGCTCCTCCTCGGACTACAAGTGAGTGCTGGCAGCGGTGGCTTGTGCTGGCCCATGAGGCAGGGTCTGGGGGGGCTGGCTCAAGGGTCCGTCCCTGCCCGCAGGAGCTACCGGCGCGTCTTTGAGACGGTGAAAGCGGTGAACCAGGTGGCCAAAGCCAAGTCTTGCTCAGAGTCTCCCCACAACATGCCGGGCTCCAAGCAGTTGTCAGCTGCCACCTCCGGAGGGGCCAGCACCCCCCACACCAGCTGCTCCGGCCCAGGGGGCACCCAGTGAGTGCTGCAGCGGGAACGGGCTGGGCGGGATGGAGCTGGGCTCTTGGCGAGATGTTGATCCCATCGGAGCATTAATCAATGTGGCCAGCCTGGGGAGGGGGTGGGGGGCATGCGCGGCTGGATCCTGCTGCTGGCTGGGGTCTGGCATGGTGGGGGGTGGTGCAGGACTGTGGCCCCAAGCACCCTAATGTGCGCCCGCTGGCAGGGCCGAGGGGGCCGGAGAGGAGCCCCGGGCGGCCCCCGGGCAGCAGGACCTGGAGGCAGCGGTGCAGCGGCTGTCGGTGCGGCAGCAGAGCCATGCCTCGGAGGAACGTTCCTTCTTCGAGGCCGAGCGGGAGCGCAAGCTTTGGCGGCTGAGGGATGGCGAGAGCTCCAGTGGCTTCCTCACCCCCAATGAGAGCATCATCTCCACCGGGACCAACTACTCAGGGGGCTCGGAGCTCACCGCTGGCTCCGGCTTTTCCCTCAGCTCCCTCACCTACCTGCCTGACAAGCTGCAGATTGTGAAGCCCCTGGAAGGTGAGGGGGTGGGGGGCTTCCCAGTGTGCAGAGCTGGAGGTGCTGGGGGGGTCCCACGACACCAGCTGATCCCCCCTGGCTGTGTCCCTCCCCACCCAGGCTCTGTGACTCTCCACCACTGGCAGCAGCTGGCACGGCCCAACCTGGGTGGGATCCTGGTGCCCCGTCCCGGGGTGCTCACCAAAGACTTCAGGCAGCTGGACATTGACCTGGAGGAGGTCTACAGCCTCAACGACCTGGAGGAGGACGACGTGGACGCCGGCTCCTTCCAGCTGCTCCCTACCTCAACGCCTGCCAAAGCCAAGGAGCGCCCCGGGGGTGAGCGCGGGGCAAGGGGCCGGAGGGGACGCGGCCCCCAGGATGCTCCTGCCCTCCTGCCCAGGCTGTCCCCTACCCCCCGCCGCCCTCTCCCCCCCTCTTGCAGCAGCCTGTCCCTGCCCCGCGTCTGTCCCCGCAGGGATGCTCCTGCAGCCGCACCTGCAGGAGGGCTGTCCCGCAGCTGGCATGCGAGTGTGCCCGGCCGCCTGCAAGGGACAGGTCTGGGAGCAGCCTCGGGTCCTGCTCCCAGTTGTGCTCAGAGCAAGCGCCGGAGCTAACTGCTGCTGGAGCTGTGCCCCGTGCATGCAGCTTTCTGCTGGGGGTGGCAGCTCCCAGCCCAGCTTTGCCCCCCCCTCTGCCCAGAGCCCAGCTCCCCGTCTGTGTCGTGCCGCCCCCCCCTCCCTGTTAACCCCGTGTCTCCTGTCCCTTCCAGTGTTCCTCTCTGTTAACAACCTTCCCCAGACCCTGTCTACCTTCACCATCACCACCTGCCACATCCTCCACCCCACCACTGAGATCACCACTGTGACACCCAGGTAAGGCGCGTGGCCCCCCCACCGCCTGCACTGCCACCCCAGGCCCCTGCCCTCCCCCAGCCCTCTCCTCTCCTCATGCCTGGCCCTGTGCAGCTCGAAGCCGCCTGCAGCCCCTGAGCCACGCCTGGCGCTTGAAATGTCCCCAAATGTGGTTGCATGAGTGGCTGTGTGCCTGGGGATGTGCACCCCCCAGGCTGCTGGGACCAGCCCCCCCCTCTGTGCTGCAGCACCCCCATGGGAAGGAAAGCCTGGACCACAGGTCCCCAGGGATGGAGCAGCGTTGGCTCCTGGCACCGGCAGGGACTTTCCTTCCCTGGGAGCAGACATGGCTTCCTCCTCCCTGCACTTGTGCATCAGCCAGGACCTTTCCCCCAGCCAGGCACTGGGCTGCCCCTTAATTAATGAGCACTGTTACTTAGCCCTAATGAGCCCCTCCAAGGCTTGTTGGGGGCTGGTGTGAGCTGGAGTTCACTGCGCTGTTAGACAAAACCCTGCATGTTTGCAAAATGCTTGTGGAGCAGCAACCGCGACCTGTCCCCTCCTGGCTGCCTGGGAGCTGTGGGGGGGACCATGGCTGCAGCCCCCCCCCCCCCCCCAGCACCGTGCCATCAGCTTGGGGGCCCTGGGCAATGCTGCAAGCATGGGGGTCTCCCATTAGCTGAATGGAGCATGTGAGAAGGAGGAAAGGGGGCCCTGCTCTGCCTGAGGCCCCCCCCCCGACACCTGCGGCAGCATCCCCCAGGACAGGACCCCCCACTGACTGCCACTTCTCCTCTCTCTTCCCCTCCAGTCTGTATAACGCCGTCGTGCCTTCTTGTGGGCCCTTTGCGGGGCTGAGCCCTGGCAGCCCCTCACCGGACCTGTCTTACCCCACTCTGACACCTGGCCCCGGACCCCCGAGCACCCCCCTGGGACTTGTCAGGCTCTTGCTGGTGCAGGGCATCTCTGCCTCAGTGCCAGGATTGGGGCCGCAGTGGCCCCTCCAGCTCCCCTCCCAGGACCTCCAGCACGCTGACACCCGGCCCTTCCCTGCGCCCGGGGGGCAGGACAGACCCCCACCCAGGAGCAGCATCTTCAGCTTGAACCTGGTGGAGAATCTGCGGCGTCTGGGGCTGGACAAGGTGGTGGCCAGAGGGGAGATGTCCTACGCCCGAGTGGAGCGTGGGAGAGCCCGGGGCGTGCTGACCTGACGGTGCTGCGGAGCCCCCAAGCTCAGGATGAGACTCGTCCCCTTTGTCCCCATCCATTGGGAATGGAGACGGGCCAGGCTGTCAGCCTCAGCCCTGGTGCTGCCCCAGGACCTGCAGCACCCCCAGCCCCGGATCGAGGGGCTTTGCCCTGGCTGCGAGGACAGACCCCTGTGGTGCCCCGTGGCCCCAGCGCGATGCTCCCTGGCCCCGTGTTACACTGGGGCAGGGGTCCTGTGTACCTGGAGCTGTGTGTGGTGATGCTGGGGGGGGGGGGGCAGCTCTGGGCAGGGGGTTCTGGCTCTCCCTGTTCCCCCACTGGGGGGGTACGGACCCTTCGCAGGAGCCGCTTGCTGGCAATAAACTGTTCCTACTTCTGTGGAGCCTGTTGGAGGAGCAAAGGGCAGCTCGGCCCTTTGGGGGGCTCGGGAGGACCAGTCTGGGCCGAGGTGAGACCTCCCACCCCAGGCCCAGCATCTCGGCTGGCTTTTAAAGGGAATAGTGGTTTTAAACGTTTTCCTGCCCATGCAATAGCAGTAGCAGCAGCCCCCCCCCGGCTCGGGAGACACCGGTGGTGGGTATTTCTCAGGATGTAGCGGTTGCTCCGGCCGTGCCCCGTCCTCTGTTAAATAAATGTGAAGTCACGAAGCAGCTCATGCGGTGTGCCATGTCTCTGCTGTTGCATCTCTCTGCCCTGCGCTTCCTGGTGGGGTTGGGGGTGAAGCCCACCTGACTGTGCCCCCTCCCAGCTCTTCCCAGCAAAGACACGAGCAGCAGCAGCCGTAGTGCCAAAGCTTTATTGCGGGAAGAGACATGCACCGAGCGTGCCGGTGCTGTGCACAGCGTGGCCAGCCCAGCAGCTACACGGCATCGGGGGAGTCCTCGGCGCTGCGGCGGCCGAAGTCCATCCAGTCGGGGTAGTAGTGGTCGTGCAGAGCCTCCATCCCCTTGTCCCCGTGCACGTAGCCCTTGTGGTCACTCAGCTCTGCTGGGACAAGGGCAGCAGGTTAGAGCTGCCCCGGGCTGGGAGCTGGCATGGGGGGGGGGGGCGGGGGCTGGGCTGTGCCTTATGGAGCCCCCCGAGGGCTGCCCACCCTGTGCATCCCGGTACCTGTGAAGATGTGGGGCAGGAACTGGACGAGGTGCTTCTGCTCCTGGGACAGGGAGTCGGGCCAGTCCCGCCGGATCAGGCTGGTGGGGGGCTGGTGGGGGTCCTGTGCAGTGCCTGGCGCCTCCGCTGCGGGCCGGCACAGGCAGGCGGTCACCACGATGGTGAGGGTGAGGCTGATGCACACCACCTTCATGGCTGGCGAGACCGAGTGGGGAAGGAGAGCAGGGGGCTGCAGCCACCGAACCGAGGACACGTGCTCAGCTTGCGGTGAGGGGAGCAGGGTGCTTGTCCCCAGGATATGGCCAGTTCCCAAGTCCCCTCTGTCCCTCCCAATGGGCCCCTTAGTCCCCTCATCCCTCCCATGTAGTCTGCAAGCCTTCTCCATCCCTCTCTCCCGGCTGGTCCCCAAATCCCCATGAGCCATAGAATCAAGTTGGGGGGATCCATAAGGACCATCAAGTCCAACTCCCTGCTCCTTGCAGGAATACCGAAAACTAAACCATACGACCAAACGTGTTGTTCAAATGCTCCTTGAACTTGTCCCCATGGTATGGCCAGTCCCCAAGTCCTCTCTGCACCTCTCATCTGGTTCCCGAGTCTACTCTGTCCCTTCTGTCTGGTACCCTGAGTCCTCTCCATTCCTCTCACCTCACCCCCAAATCCCCTCTGACCCTCTCACCTTGTCCCCAAGTCCCCTCTGTCCCTCCCGTCTGGTCCCCAAGTCCCCTCTGTCCATCTTGGCTGGACCCCAAATCCCCTCCTTCCCTCTTCACCTCGTCGCCAAGTTTCCTCCATCCCTCTCATCTAGTGCCCTCCATCCCTTCTGTCTGGTACCAAGGTCCCCTCCTACCCTCCCATTTGGACCCCAAGTCCCCTCCACCCCTCTCACCTGGTCCCCAAGTCCCCTCTGTCCCTCCCATCTGGTCCCCAAGTCCCCTCCATCCCTCTTCACCTGGTCCACAAGTCCCCTCCACCCCTCTCACCGGTCCCCAAGCCCCCTCCGTTCCTCTCTCCCAGCCAGTCCCCGAGTGGCCTCTGGCCGGTCCCCCTGGTCCCCCTGGGACTCACCTGCTGGGTGTGGGGCTCGGAGGGGCGGGGGGCCGGGGGGTCTGTCCAGGGCGGCTCCAGCTCGGTCCCACTTTTAAAGGCGCTGCCACTGCTGCCCCACCCCGGGGCGGCTCCGCACCCCCCAGCGCCCCACGGGCACACGTATACGTGGCTGTAGGCGGTATGCATAAACAAACATATAACCGCTTTATCCAGCCATACCCATCCTCTACATGTGTGTATTTTATACATACACACATTTAGATCGATGTATACACACATACAGGTATATGTGTATAGCTACATATAAACATCCATAGGTATAGCATCTATACACATACAGATACATATATATATCTCGATACATATAAACATGTATAGCTGTAGCTATAGCTCTCTGTGTGTATATAGCTATATATATTGCATGTACACATGTGTATGCATAGACTGAGTGCCCATATAAATACACGCACACACATGCACAGCCTGATAGTGCTGTATCCATAGATACACATGCATATGTCCATATACATACGCATACATGCACATATACAGATATAGGTACTTGTATACACATATAGGTATGTTCATATATAGCTACATATGGATGTATGGAAATATAAATCTAGGTGGAGTTAGCTGCAGGGTACTTAGCCTTGGCTGCACGTATGTATATAGAAAAGTATAGCTATTTATCTAGCTGAACACACGCACACACCTATACATACCTATCTATATACCCACATACATACTTAGAAATACTTTGAGTTCTGTATATACATACATATACACAAACACGCAGATATTTATGCATGTAAATACATATATCCATGCATATATAACTAACTAAAAGATACAGATGTAGCTGCAGATGTATATATAGATGTATATACATACATGTAGATCTAGACAGAAATATACTGTTAGAGTTCGGGGTGTGTGTGAGGTGATTGCTCCCGTGTTTAGTCTGTCTGTCCGCCATGCATTCATGCATAGACAGATGACTGTATACATCTATATGTACGCATACAGATGTATGTGTGTAGGTAGGTTTATTTGCAAGGCAGCTGTATGGAGCCATTGGCCACAGCACTGTGTGTGCACACATACCTGTATATGTGTAGGTGTGTATAATTTATATCTTTGTGTTTAAATAGATGCATAATTAAATGCATACACAGCTTATACATACACACATATGTATAGCTCCATCTAGACAGAAATGGAGGTATAGCTACAAAGGTATAGCTATAGATACAACTGATAGCTGTACATACAGCTGTAATTTGCCCCAGTGTGTGTGTGTGTGTACACACATGTATGTGTGGCTGTCTGCGTATATACGTGTATGTGTGGAGACTATATGGGGCAACCTGCCCCAGTGGCATGTGTGTGTTGCTGTCTGTGTACATGTTATATGTTTATATGTATACACACACACATATTATGCACATACAATAGGGGGCAATTGCCCCATATACTCTCCATCCACATAAACATACGTGTGCACATTTGTCTGTATCTATATGTATACATATGCATATGTATGTATATTAAGATTGCTACATAAGCTATACTGTACCTAATATATAGCTCAAGCTATACTGCACCTATTATACGTGTAAGTCTCTACATATATATGCATGTCTACATATACATCTGTGTGTGTATATAGACACACACGTATCTACCTACATACCTACATCTATGTCTGTATATATGTATCCATACATGTATTTCCGCCCATTTCTGCAGCTCTGGTGTCCGTCCCCCCCCCCATTTCTGCAGCTCTGTTGTGTGTCCCTCCCCCACTCTGAAAAGCTTTGGGGTGTTGTGGCACGGGTGGGCACTGCTCCCTGCTTCTGTCCATGCACAGCCACCAACCCCAGTGCCCTGGTTGGGGGTACGCCATGCCCACCCCAAGGCTCAGCACCACCCAGCACAGCCCCCCCAGCACCACCCCGCCCCCCGGTAAATCCTTTGCTGCCACCACCCTTTTCTTCCAATATTGATAGTTCCTCTTCCCTGTATTTACCCTCATCTTTGCAGGGAACATTTGTCTCCCTCCTTCAATAAAATGTGTGGGAGTGACATGCCACGGATGGGGGGGCACGTCACCACCAGCCCGTGCCCCCGGTGCTCAGGGGGGCTGGTATCGCTGCTCCCCAAACGGCCCCGGCATAAATGGGCTTTAAATGGGCAGGAAGGCGGCGGCGCTCGGCACCCCCCTGCTCGGCAGCGGTCAATCGCTCGCTCTGCCGAGTGGTTTTTTGAAAAGGAACAAACAAATTGTTTTGCAATTTCTCATTTTTAATGGCTCAATCTGGGCCAAATGAGCCGTCAGGGTGATGGGAAGGCAGCGGCCACTTCCTCCAGTGCGATGGGCTCCGCAGCCCCTTGACGCAGGTTGGTAGCTGGGGGGGTCGATTCTGCCAGCCCTGGTTGCACCGCGAAGGTCGGGTCTATGACGGCTGCTGCTTAGAGCATCGCTCGCCTCTGCCCAGGCTTCTGGCCCGTGCTGGCAGAGGGATGCTGGGCCAAGCCGGTGCCTCCATCTTTCAGGGCTGTGAGCTGCCTGGCAAAGCCCAGCAAGGAGAAATCCCGGCTCCGTGTGCTCAGCGAGGCTCCAGCGCAGGCTGGGGAAGCTGGATTTTGGAGCGGAACCAGCTCGGAGATTGCATGGCGTGGTGCTGCGGCACACGCACGTGCTCCAGTGTGAGCGCCGGCCACAGCGCTGCCAGCGCTCGCTTGCCGGGGTGCCGGCAGCCCTCCAGGTCCCCGGCCTCCACAGAGCACCCCGAGGTGCTTTGCATTACTGGAACAATTTGGTTTTCAAGAGCGAAGTCTCCCAGGAAAGTTAAATGGCAAAGCAAACCGAGCGCTCTGCCGCAGCACCTGGAAAAAGGCTGGAAAATCAGGCTCGTTGCAGGTAGCGAGTGATGGGATGCAACGCTGTTCTTTGGAAAGTGCCAGAAGCACAAGTGGCTGCCCAGGCAGCTCCCTGCCTTTCCACCGCCGCTGCGCAGGGTGCCAGCCTCATCAGAGCACCCCGGCCCTCGCAGCCAGCGGGCTTGGGTCTGCGGCCGCATCGCCAGCCGCGGGATGGACAGGGCCAGGCTGCCCCGCAGGGAGACTCACGGACTTTCTGCTGCTGTCGTACAGGCGGTGGTACACTTCACATCGCTCTGGTGCAGCCCCTGTAACCAGAACTGCTCTAACAGGGCACGTTTTATCTGAGGGGCTTCACTCTTGCTTGCTGGGGGTCTCCCAAGCTCGGAGAGAAGCGCCCCTCAGCCCATGCGTGGTGGCAGAGCGGGGACCCGGGTGGCAGATCCCCCCCTCGCCGCAGCCGTTTGTCCCTGCCAGAAGCAGAAGTGCTGACCCACCCGAAGGGAACACAGCACGTTCAGAACTCCGGCCCAGGAAGGGAATGACTCAACACCCACACACTCACAGGCGGTTTTCCTCAGCTCCGCGCAAGGCACAGCACCCAGGCTGCTCCTCTTCCCACTCCCACAGCGCTCCCGGGGCTGCACATCCCACCCTGGTGCTGCTCCAGAAGCACCGAGCCAGCCTCACTGCTAACAGAAAGCGAGGCACTTTGGCTCCGGAAAGCAACGGAACACACCAAGCGAATGCTTTTGAAAACCATTTTTATTTAAATAAGACTTTAAATACATTACATAAAACATTAAAAATTAAACCAAAAATCTGTTACTTCACAGAGCACAGCGCATTAGGCAGCAGCTGCTAGTAACACATAAGCTCTGCAGCTCTCTACAATGATACTCATTACATTAGTCCAAAATTGATCCCTTGTCAAAAGTTTAACCCAAATTCCTTCCAGTACACCAGCCCGGTATCTTGGGGCTTGGAGGATACCAGCATCTGCCAGGCCTGAACTGCAGACATCCAGCCTTGAGGTCACTCTTCAGTTACTCCTCTTGTTCAAAGTCAAGCTTCCCCAAATCCCTCTGCCACCAGGAGCCAACACTGCCTAGCGGGAAGGCGCTATCGCCCTGTGCCATGTCATGGCTCACGCCTGGTGCCTCGCTCTGTGTAGGACTGCGGGAGGCACCGTGAGTTACCGTCCATCGGGATGGAAGAGCAGCTGGACTGAGGAGCGATCCGGACAGTCTCTGGACTGACAGGCTGAGTCCCTTGGCTTAACTTGGAACATCTGGTTACTTTTAGCTTCAGGCTGGACCATGCCAAACGCCCGATTTACCTCTGTTAAATGAGGGACAGCAAGACGAGATAGCATGGGCTCTTGTCAGTTTATTACATCACTGAATTACACTAGTCCAGACTGAACAGTGGACCCAAGATTTTTACATTACATAAACCGGCTGGTTTTAAACTTATGACAAGGGAGAGATGGGAATTTCATGGTAAGGAAATCTTCTTGCATAAAGCTTCAGTGACCCACAGGCACTTAAAACCCATGGACTTTCAGCTGGTCGTCTTTAGCCAGTCCAATCTGTAAGAAAGAAAATGCACTTTACAGCACACCGAAGCAGAGAGACCTCTGTGCACATCTATACGCATCTACGCTACAGGCACCACAGAACTGTTGCATTTCTGCTCCCCCCTAAAGTCTGGAACAAAGGTTAGATGGCTACTGCAAAACCTTGCCGGACGGTAGCTGCCTCAAGCAAGAATTTCAAGAACAGAGCGAGCTTCCTCCATCAGCCTGTTCTTCTAAAGCTAAGGGAATCAGAACCCGCATAGTTATTAACAAGGAAACTTGTGTTTGGGTTAGCAGGTAGCTGGCGCGTGCCGCACACCGCAGACTGCCTACCTCCACGAGGAACTGGCATATGTTCTTGCGCTGGTCACCTTGCAACTGAATCACTTCTCCATATTCGGGGTGCTCAATTACAGTACCATTGCAGGCAAATTTCTGCAACAAAGACCAACAGCCTCCTCAGGATTGACACCCACCGAAAACGCCGCCCCCGGCCCCCCCCCTCCCTGTGCGGGCGAGGGGCTGCGCCAGGCTCCCCCCGCAGCACCCACCTTTTTGAAGGCTTTCACCAGTTTCTTTTTATCGTAATCATCCGCGATGCCCTGGACTGTGGTGAGGGTCTTCCTGCCGTTCCGCTGCTGGATCCTTATATGGATGTAGTCCTCAGTGCCGGCAGGGAGCAGGTCATCACCCTTACTTGCATCAGCAAAGGGGTCTGGGGGGAGAGCGCGCCCGTCAGCCCCCGGCCCGCCACCGCCCACTGGCCTTCCCACTGGCCGCCCCGCCTTCCCATTGGCCAGTCCGCCCGCCCGTCAGCGCCAGGCCCCGCCCTCCCCCCCCGCCGCGGCTGACGCAACCGGCCCCGGGAATAGCAACTGCGCCACGGGGCGGGGCCGCCCCAGGGCGGGGCCCCCAGGCCGCTCCCCCCCGGCCCGGCCCCGCCGCCGCACAAAGGGCCTCACCGAAGGGTTGGAGGTTCTGGATAGCGGACATACGATACGCTTCCCTTCCCTCGGCGGAGGCGGCGGCGGCGGAGCGGCGGGGCGGCAGCGGCGCGAGCGGGTCTCGGCGGAGGATGCTCTCGCGGCGGCGGCTGGAGACGCTGTCAGGGGGGCGGGACTGGCGCCGCCCGCTTTTATACCGCCTCCGTGTGACGCCAGCACGCACGGGAAGCGAGGGCGGTGATTGGTCGCCGAGCGATGGCGTCACGCCGCACGGGCGAGCGCGGCCGCGCCCCGGCTGGCGCGAGAGGCGCCGGGCGCATGCGCGTCGGGGGCGGCCGGGCGCGAGCGGGGCGGCGCGTGCGCAGTGCGGCGGGGGCCTGGCCGGGCCTGGCGGGGCCCGGGGCCGCGACGTGCCCGGGCCGGGGGGTCCCTGAGGGGGTGAGCCCCGCCCCGTCCCCGCCGACCCCGTCCCCTGAGCGGCCCCGGCCGCCGCCTCTGTCCCCCGGGCGGCACGGCGCTGCGGCGGGCTGGCGGGCGGCGCGGCCGTGGGAGCCGGGCTCAGGCCTTTGGGTGCAGGACCCCCGGGGTGGGACAGGGCCTCAGGGGTGGGACACGGCCCTTGGGTGCGGGGTGGGACGCCTGGTGGGACGGGACCCCAGGGCGAGACACGGCCCTTGGGTGCAGGACCCCCGGGTGGGACCGGGCCTCAGGGTGAGACGGGCCTTTGGGTGCATTTGGGACCCCTGATGTGATCGGGGTTGAGGGGTGAGGCATGGCCTTTGGGTGCAGGACCCCTGAGGTGGGATGGCGCCCCAGGGTGAGATACGGCCTTTGGGTGCAGGTTGGGACCCCTTGCAGGATGGGGGTTGAGGGGTGAGACATGGCCCTTGGGTGCAGGACCCCTGGGCAGGATGAGGCCTCAGGGTGAGACATGGCTGCTGGGTGCAGGACCCGGGGGTGGGATGGGACCCCGTGTACAGCGCGGTGCCCAGGGTTTGTCCCTGCTGGGTCTGCTGCAGCCCCAGGGTGACAGCCCCGCGGTGTCAGGCTGTGGTGACCTGCTGCACCCTCCGCATGGGTGGCAGAGCAGGAGCTGGGTGGTGGAGCAGGAGCTGGCAGCAGCGCGATGCAGTGCAGCGGGCCGCATCCCAGCAGCACGGCGCACTGGGCGAATGCTGCGGGAAGGCTGATGGAGGCATCACTGAGGCCCACGGGGCTCCTGTGGGTACACGAGGTGATCGCTTGCCAGCCCGCATTGTGCAGAGCAGCTGGGCAGTTTATCTCCCGATGACCAAAACGCACACTAACCCCCAGCGCTGCCAGCCCGTGTGTGGCACTGCCACGTCCCGCTCCCAGGTCCCTTTTGTGGGGCGTTGCAGTCTGGGTCTGGCCTTGCTGGGCCGGGTGCAGGCCCATCCATCCACCCTGTGCTCCGCAGCTGCACCCCAGCGGGTGCTTTGTCCACAACTTCCTTACAAGCTCTAGCTGGAGAAGACTCACTCAGACTGGAGAGCTTCTATGTGGATGTGTTTTGTCACTTGGCTATCACCATGATGACAGCCACGCTTGAAGCAAGGAGAGCACCATATGCAGATAGAAATCGGGCTTCTGTGCTCGTTTTCCAAGGCTGCTTGGCAGGGAGATGCTCTGAGGACACCAGGGTGCTGCAGAACACGATGTTCTTGAGGGAGGGCTTGGGGGCTCTTCACTGCCAAAGGAAAATGCTCAAGGTATCGCCCCAGCCTGCCAGAAAAGGAAGTTTTTTTCTCTCTAAATGTGTGAAACAAGTCCCCTTGCACTTACTGTGTTTCAACTCAGACAGTCAGGCCCTGGCAAACTCGAGTCCTCCATGCAGGATGAACTCAGCTCACCCTCTTTGCTGGCCGCCCTGAGAGGCTGGTGCAGCACGGCTGGCCTGGCACATCGCCTCCCCAGCTGCTGGCTGTGCTGTGTGACCACGGGATCACGATGGCCAGGACATCCCAGTAACCTGGCTTGTGGCACTGGGAATGGGGCAGTCTGGCCCATTGTAACGCGCTGAGACAAAGGTGCTTTCAGGAGGTGGCTGAGTGGAGCAACGAGCCCAAATGTGTCCTGCAGCGGGGCTCCCTCTGGGACGGGGACCGCTCCGGCCGCTGTGCTGCACAGGGGCCCCGGGACTGCTGGGCAAAGCCACCGGCCATTGCGCCAGAGCCCTGGTCGCTGGTCAGTGGGAACTGGTGATCTCAGGTCTGCTCCTTGCCCCGAAGCCCTGTGCATGCAGGTGTGACCGAATGTCCTTCAAAAGCAGATGCATTTAATCCTGTTTCTGAGTCCTAATTTGGGTGCCAGGAGCCTGGGTCTCTGTGCTCAGTGTGAGCTGCTAAAGAAAGACAGTTTAACGCTTTCTTGGTGCCTGCTGTGTGGCTAAAAACCCCTCACAAAGTGACGAGTGTCTCCCAGCACTGCCTCAGCACAGTGCGGAGCAGGGACTGCTGGCAGATGAACATCACATCCAGCTCAAAGATGTATTACATGTTCTAAAAATACACTGAAACTCCAGATATGAAGAACAGTAAATCGCCTACACAATTAATGGGGTCAAAAGCCATACAGATCCAGACGGAGTGTAAACTCTCCGCTGGGAGCTAGCGAGAGCTGCATACAGAACAGGAATATTGCCCCCCGGGAGACATGGGTCTGTTGCGTTGCATCTGTTGGGCTGTGGATCGTTTATCCTGGAGTTTATCAAGCTCCTTTCCGATCTCCCGTGGCCTCGGCACTCTCTGTGTAGGTGTAGGTGTTCCTGCCCTGCTTTGGGAGCCATCTCGGGAATACGGTGCATTTTTGGACAGATTATTGGCGCCTGGGTGTGCTGCCATCTGTGGGTCCTGGCAGCCAGTACACGGTTTAGGTGTTGCATCATTCATGGGGGGTTTATTTAAGATAAAGGCAAATTGTTTCTCTTGCACTAGGTAGAAGGAATAATTTCTGTTGCTGTACGTCACTGTCTCTCTGGTGTTTCTAAAGCATCTGTCACTTTTGTATGTCCATATGTGACAGATCACCTGGAGAACTGGCTTAAATTTTCGTTAAGATGAATTTGCTCCATGACCATCATGAATGAGCAGATGGCTCTTCTCTCTCCTCTTTTTCTGATCAGATTTTCCTTCTCTCCCAGAAAAGGAACCGTCTCCAGCGGCCGCATGGTGGGGCATCCAGACAGCAGAGAAGAAATTAGAGATTTACACTGCATCTTTCTGCTGGAGGTGTTTCAGAGTCCTCGCTACAGCAAAAGGACTCTTTCTTGTCGTCGATGCCAAACACCTGAACAGAGTCATTGGTACCTCCTGCGTTACATCTGCTGCTGTGTGGCCCCGTCTCATGGCTGAGCCAGGATGCCCAGGATGCCCCAGAGAATCAATTGATCAGCGTTGCTGCAGATTCACAGTGTCCATACGATACATCCCAGCTTGTATCCTCGCCGCTGGACCCCCAGGGCCTTTGGTAAAATAGCGGAAGAGGTGAGTGTGTGTTAGACACCAGAGCTAAGCCCATCGTTGGTGATGGGCTCGATGCTATCAGGGAAAAGTTAACATTAATTTTTTGTCCTTCAGAGCAGGCACCTACAGTCTCAGGTGGCTTCAGCTGGGCACCGGGGCTGAGCCCCCTGTACCCTCCTCACCTCTGTCCATCTCTGGGTGCTCGGTCCCGACTCCTGCCTTACCTGCCCGAGGAGGTGCCTCCTCCCAGAGAGACGTTCACCCCGGGCTCCCCACGAGGTGGCAATGCTGATCTCCTTTGCAAGAGCATCTCTCAGCAGGTAGCACCGAGTTCCTGCAGTTTTTTTTATGCCCAGTCCCTGGCAAATAACAGTCTCCCTCCATCCTCTCCAGTCCGAACGCTGGCTTCGTGCACAGGAAAATCCCAGTGCACGGGGCCGTGGCAATGGCTGGTGAGCTGCCGGGTTGGTTTTGGGGTCAGCAGGAGGAGCTGAGAGAGCCCAGAGCAGCCCGTGTCCCGTGGTGCCCGCGGTATCGATCCCTCAGCCAAAGGCACGGCTCCGCAGTGGTGCTGTGGGCTGGAGCTGGTTCTGGGAAGCATCGTGTCCCTTAGCAGGGAGCGGGCCACGCAGTCCGCAGAGGGCCCCTGCAACGAGGAACATGCTGATGGTGAGGGCAGGGGCTGCCCAGCATCGGTGCTCCTGCTAGACCCGAGGATTTCAGGGGGAAACGCTCCCACATGCACCTCTGTGTGTGTGGCACGGTGGGCTCGGCGACCCTGGGGTGATGCAGCTTAACCCTGTGTGCGGGGGTCCCGCACCAGTTCTGCTGGGTGCTCATGGGTGCTCTTGGGTGGGCAACCAGCCCTGGATGACTACGGGTCTCTCCCTTTTGAGTCCTGCAAGGCCATTTCTCCCTGTGCTCTGAGGTGGGGGGGGGGGTCTTGGTGCCCCTCCAACACACCTGGGAAGCAGGAAGGAAGCAATCATCCCAACATTTTGCTTTACTGCTTCTCCAGCAGCTCAGAAACACCCTCCAGGCTGGGACATTCCTAGAAACCAGCTCTTCTCCTCTAACATCCTTCCTGCAGCCTCCGTGTGACTGCACAGCCGTGGATTCAGGACGAGCTAGATTTCTGATGTGCCGTGTTTGATCCCATTAATCAGCGAAGGCAGCACTGACAGACATTAGCCCTGGTGATTAACCTGCTCTGGTGATTAACCTGCTCCTGGAAAGAGCCGAGGCACGGCTGGGGTGAGCCCAGCTGTCACGGGGCCGGAGGCAGAGCAGGGAATCCCACACTATTTGCTCAAGCACCATGTTCCCTTTCCTTACGCGGCTGTTCCTGGCAATTCACCTCCCAAAGTCTGCGAGCCCTGCAAGCTTTCACTTAACGAGCAAGTGATCCCACCTCAGCCCACCCGAGGTCAGGGCCGTGGCCCGCAGGGTGCTCTCTGTGGCACCCATGTGGTGGGTGCTCATGGGATGGAGGCACTGGCCACGCTGTAACACAGACATTCCAAGGAGGGTTCCAGTGCATCCTCCCCAACGTCGCAGCGTGTCCTGGCGCAGCCCTCTCCCCTACTACAGCGAGGGCCAGCTGTGGGCACGTCCTGATCCTGTCTAACCCAGTGACCCCGGTCACCAGTTTGGCTCCTGATGTATTACCATTACTGCTGTCTAATGGTGTTTATGCACCCTCCGCACCCCTGCTCAGCTCCCCCATCCCCTGGCAGGGGCCTTCCTCCCTTGCCCAGCGCTGGCTGTCAAACCTCTCCTCTCCGCGAGGTGCCAGGAGAGGTCTGAGCACTGGGGCTCAGCCCAGCCCAGCGTCTGAGGCTGGCAGCAGGCACAAGCTGGCTCGCAGCCCGGCTCAGCCTCTCCCTGCCTGCATTTGTGCACAAGCGATGGGGGCGAGGGAACATCCCCATGGCCGGCCTCGCACCCTGCCGAGCTGCTGGGTCCCTCCGGCCTTGGGTGCAGCCCCCGTGTGCCGGTTGTCCCAGGGAGGGTTCCCGGCAGAGAAGGGGTGCAGCACCCTCCGCTGCAGCCCCAGCCCCTTCTTCGGGCCCAGGTGAAGCCTGTCCTGCACCCACAGGGATTCCCTCCAGCTGAGGCTGAGGCCCCTGTGCACACAGTGCTCAGCGCTCGCATCACAGGGAAGACATCAAATAAACGTCCCCCTTGTCAGGGTTACAGGGGCACAGAGGGCTCCAGCCCTTTCCTGGGGACTTGGCAGCAGCCTGAGGCAAACCTGACCCCAGGAGCAGCCACTGCAGGGACTGGGAAGGGTGGGAGCAGCTCCCCCGGCCAGGGCCAGCGCACTGCCTGCTCTCACGCCTCACGCCCAGCTCTCGGCACATCGGCAGCCTCTGTCTCTGCCTGGCTTTGGAGGTTTGCACCGAAGCAGATGCAAGGTTGGGGCCGGGCTGTTCCTGAGCAGTGCAGACCCTGCCAGGGCTTCCCGGGACCCCCTGCGGGTGTCTGGCACAGACCAGAGCTGCTGCTCTGCGCCATGGTGGCCCCTGTGCATGGGCTACCCTGTCCCCAGAAGCATCTCTGGGCCCCCCATGGCTGCTCCCCCCTGCTTAGCAAGTCTAAAGGGTTTTCTGGAGCAAAGGGGCCCAGAGCAGGCAGCAAGGGCAGCTCTGGGAACCGGGACAGGGAGAGCCACGGCCGGTTTTTGCATCCAGTCTCTCCTGATGGAGGTTGGGATCAGCCAGCGCTGGGCTGACTCAGAGCCCCGGCACCGGGCTGTGCTGGGGCGGAGGGAGGGATGGCCCCTGCACGGCTCCTCTGCATGTCGGCCCCGGCACACGGCCTGTTTGCACACGCCAGCACATGTGCTCTTGCCAAGCACGTCCCGCTTTTCTGCAGTCAATCACACCTGGGCCACGCTGGTGGGATGGGGAGCTGCTCCGGGGGCTGTGGGAAGGGGCTGGGTGCTGGGCTCGGCCCCCGCCAGCTCCCTCCGTGTGCTGCAGCGGGGCCGGCGCGGCAGAGGAACAGCCTGGGACACCGGGGTCCAGCCTGGGATTTAACTCGTCTCCCACTGCTGCTGCCCGCGCGGCTCCAGCCCTGCCTCCCTCCACTCAGCAGGGTAGGGGCAATGTGGTGGTCCTGCCTTGCGGCCCCCTGGCTTGCGGCTTCCCCTTGCACTCTGCCCGAGCCCGGAGGGAGCTCCCTGCTCCGTGCCAGGGGGAGAATTTGGCCACGCAGAGACCCTGGGAAGCGCCTTTGCTGGAAGCCTCGTGGGCCAGGCAGGGCTGTGCCGTGCTGGGCTCCTCGCCTGCGGGAGGTCACCCCTCGCACCAGCACCAGCGATGTCTGCGGACACGGGATGGCCCAACCTGGGCCATTGCCAGGGTATGGGGACACCCTGAACGCAGTGGGACCCTCCTCCCAGGTGCCCCCACGCACAGCCCCGTGCTACTGATGCTGCCTTGCACAAGAGGGATCAAAGCAGATCCCCTGCTCCGGCACCGCAAGGGCAGAGGGGGGGAGCCTCACTGTGCAGCTCTCCCCATGGGTCCTGGGGGCTCCAGGGCCCACCAAGGAGCAGCCCCTTCCCCCCCTGGAGCACGGCTGCCCCATTTGCGCTGCCCCACACGTCTCAGCCCAGGCTGGGGGTTACCCTCCTGCTCCTGCCAAAGGAGGAACCAGCTCTGCTCTTCGACCAGCCCAGTTTGCAAACAGCTCAGGCATCCTGCCCTGCCCTGGTGTGAGAGAGGGAGGATGCTGGGCTGAATGCACCTCTCGCTGACCCAGGGGCAAAGGGACGGGAGATTTTTGGGGCAACAGCAGCAGAAATGGCGAGCACAAGGCAGAGAGCCTGAGTGTCCCCACTCTGCTGACTTGAGCAGGGAGAAAGGGCACGGCCGAGCCAAACACCTTGGTCAGCATCTGCTTCGCTGCAGTTCGTATTTCACTTACGAGGCAAAACCTGTGAGGGGTGTGAGCAGGTCCCCACGCACCTCCAGCCTCAGCCGTGCCCCTTCCCTGCCCCACGGCCAGGCACACTCATCCCTGCCTACACACAACCCCCTGCGGGCCAAACACTGGCCGCCGGCCAGCCCCCCCCTTTCCGCACGGCTGGCAGAGCCTGGCCCCGGCCCCCCCATCCTGGCACCGTGCCCGGCGCTCAGGGATTTGCCTCTTACAAAACACTTGGCCACGGCACCCACCCTGCCCTGCCAGGCCGGGAGCTGGCGGCAGGGCTGGCTGTGCCCTGGGCTCCCAAAGCACCTGAACGGGGGCACGGGCTGGCCCCGGGGAAGGGGGGGCTTTGCAGACACAGCGGGGCTGCAGAGAGCACGGGCTGCAGTGGCAGAGGGACGCTTGTGGGGACCCCAGGCCCTGGGGTGCCTGAGGTCCTCTGGGGCATTGCGGCTACAGAGCACGGAGCCGCAGCTCACATTTGCTGCCGTGTTCTGCAGCTGCCTGGCCCTCCTGTGCCCGCTCGTGCCACCCAAGGCTCTCCTGGCACCTGGAGGCTGCGGGAGCGGCGTGTTCGGCTCACGCCACGGTGCCAGGCAGCACAGAGCTGCTCGGGACCCCTTACCCCTCTGCCAGCCTGGCAGGGGGACAGAAACCTTGGTGGGCTGTGTCTTGGGTGTCCAGCCAGAAACCAGCTTGGCCACGGCACCTTCTTTTGGTGAGACATCAGGGAGCCAAGCTCCCACCTGCCTGCAGACCTGCCGGGCCCTGCGCAGCAGCAGCAGCAGCACAGAGATGACAGCAGGGACGTGCCCTCCCCAGGGGCCCCTGAATCCCCCCAGTTCCCTCCCTGAGGCATCTGCAGGCAGTGACGTGGGCTGGGGCTGCTCCATCTGTATCTGCCCCCAAAGCCCCTCTCTCCGCAGTGGGGGCGTTTGATGCAGCCCTGGGGAACAGGCGCTGCCGTAATGGTGCAGCTCAGCACCGTGTGCTCAGCCTCCCTAACAGCCACCATAGATGGGGCTTCCCTGGAAAACCAGGTCAAGATGGAGCCGTTGCCTTTCTGCAAGCAGCTCTGCTGCAGATTTTGCCGCGCTGGCGCCATGGGCTCAGCTTCGTGCTTGCCGGGAGGCAGAGCTGTGGTGGCTGGGCTGGCACGGGGGGCTGGTGGGTTGAGCAGCTTTTGGGGGTGCGGGGAAGCCCAGGTTTTGTGTTGGCCCCGGGGGTGCTGCACCAGAGCCCGGCAGCAGGTTCTTGCCGGGCTGGGTTGGGGTGAACCCTGTGGGGCTGAGGTTGGGGCTGGAGATGCTGCCTGGCTCCCCGTTCCCCATCGCCCTCCTGCTCCAGGGCAGGCTCCGGCTCATTTTCAGTCTTTGCCTTTGCTTCTTAACCGGGAGCAGGAACGAACATTCCCCGCAGCCTTCCCTGCCCGGCAGCTCGTTGGCCTTGCTGGAAGCAAACACAACCCAGGGGACAGGGGCTGCGCAGGGCAGGAGACCCCCGGGCTTGCGGGCGATGGGGCGGATGGCAGGTGCGTCGGCCCGGTGTCGTTTCAGCTGACATGGCCGCCCTGCCGCGTCCCTGCCATGGCTTGCCCCCACACCCAGTGCCGGGCTGTGATTAGCGAGGCGGGGGCTTGGCTGCGCGTTCCCACCGCCCGTGTCAGCACCGCCGCCCTGGCAGGCGCTGCCAGCCGGGTGTGCCGCCCCACCACCCTGGGGACACGCCGCCACGGAGCTGCCTAACAAGGAAACCACCTACTCCCGCCTGCTTGCAAAACACCTTGGGCTCGGTGCTGTGCTGACGCCACCCATTCCCGGCAGCTCCCGGGAGGTGGTGGAGGCCAAAGTGGCCCATTTCCCCGCTCTGGGCTGCAGCCCACAGCCCCAGGACCCTGCAAAGCCGATGCTCCAGACCCCAATCCAGGCAGGGTTGGTCGTTGGGGTCCCAGTGCCCCGTCTGCAGAGTGAGGGACACGGGGAGGGGGCGCAGGCAGGGAGCTGCAGTCTGAGTGCAGGGCAGCCCCACGCACCGTGCATGGCGTGCGTGCAGCCGCAGCTGCCAGCGCTGCGCTGCAGGACACGAGGGCTTGCCGCCTGGCTGGCAGTGCTGGCTCTGTGCTGTGTGCCGCGCTGGCCTGGCTGGCGTGAACCACGGAGCCGTGCTGGGTGCAGACCCTTGCTGCGGTAACGCTCGCATGCCTGCAACAGCTTTTGCTGGTGCTCAGCACAGGCGCAGCACGCACCAGAGCGGGTCAGCAGCAGGACAGCGGTCCCGGCCTCCCAGTGCAACCATGGTGGTCTCAGCGCTGGGTCACTGGCACAGGGTGGGAAACACGCTGGCGGCTGGAGGAGGATGAAGGCGGCAGCTCTGGCAAGGGCTGTGCAGCAAAGCCGGCTCGGGGAGCTGGCTGCCTGCGTCTCTGCGGGTTCATGGGGGACAGGGAAAGGCACAGGGGACAGGTGGGATTCGGGTCCTTCCCCTCTGGTTTAGCAGCTGGGAGGCACGGGATGTGTCCCAAGGGGCTCAGCGGGTCCAGCTCTGCAATTTGGGGACTACTGGCTCTGGGCAGACAGAGGTGCCCTGAGCAGATGTGGCCCCTCTGCCCCAGCGAGTCCCCCCACCCCTCACAACAGCCCGGGGTCCAAGCCCGGGGTCCTGGGCGGTCACTGGGGAGCATCCCCAGCCAAAGTGAAGGGGAAGGGCCTGGCTGCCATGAGGCTCCTATTTCCAGCAGATGCTGGTGTAAACCCCGCAGATTCCAGTCACCACCACCACCTCTGACCCCCCAGTAAGCGCAGCTGGACCCCGGCTGTGTCAGGCACCGGGCTGCACTGCATCATGCACAGGGAGCCATGGCAGCAGCCCTCCCCAGAGCCTGCGGGAGCCCCCGGGGCAGCAGGAGAGGGGAGGGGGCTGTCTGCAAGCACCCGGGACAAACCCAAGACAGGGTCGACAGGAGCCCCCCCCCGTCCCCTGAGCCCCCCAGGCTCCCTGGACAGGGCTGTAGCTTGGCTGTGCAGGTGGAAAGTTTTCTCAGGGCCTGGCTGATGGGGAAAGTTTTCAGAGGTGTGGCTCGAGAGGAATGTAAATCCTCTGAAGCCTCATCTCCCCTGTAATTAGTCAGACAAGTTTCAGCTTGGAGCTGGGCCGCCCCAGCCTCAGGTGTGGGTGCGTGGGGATGACGCAGCCGGCCTGTCCCTGCAGCGCACATGTCCCCTCCTGCCCCAGGAACGCGCCCACTGACTCACGGGGGCCGCAGGGGCGGTGAGGCCGGGCAGTGCAGAGGGGGGCACCCGCAGTTGGGGCGCTGGGTGGGTGCACCCCATTGGAATCACACAGGTGTGGGGGTCTGTGTCCTCCAGCCTGGACATCCCATGGGGTGACCAAACACCTAGACGTTGCCCTCAGCCAGGGGACAGAGCCTTCATGCCAGAGCGGGCAGCATCCTGGCCACAGGCCCTCAGCAGACCCAGGAGAAAGGTGCCTCTGTGGGATGGGTCTGGCCATGCAGGGGACAGGCTGGGCTGCAGCCTGGCCTGGCCCTTGCTCCAGGCATCCTCACCCTGGCCAGCTCTGCAGGTGCCATCCCCAGGACGATGCCACTGGGCCACCGGTCACATTCCTGGCAGCTGTGAGCCAGCAGATACCAAAGGGCCTGGGCTTGTGGGGTTACCGAGAAAAAGGGCCATTGCACAGGGCTGAGAGTGCCTGGCCCATCTCAGGGGAAGCCTGCGCAGCTGGAGCAGCACGCAGAGCCAGGCTGCCGTGGCGGCTCGGGGCCAGGGACTGGGGGTGAGCACGCTGAGGGCACCCGCAGAGGGGGACCCACTGGGGCAGGAGCTCTGCACTGCTCCTGCACACCACAGCCGGGGCTGTGCATGCTCGTGTTGTGCAACTGGGGCTCAGGAACAGGCACGGGGCCAAGGGACGTTGGCTGCAGCTGAGCAGAGACAGCGGCCACCAAAGCCCAGTGTCCTTGTGGCAGCGCAGGGGCTGCACACCGCAGCCGGGGTGCCAGAGGGACGCTTCCCTGCCAGCTGTGGTGTGGTGAGCCGTGAGCTGTGCCATCTGTGGCAACGAATCCAAACTACGGACGGACATGCATACACACGTGTGTGTACACCCTCACACACTTGTGAGCACTCGCCTCCTCTCCACCCAAGAAGGGTGAGGGCCCAGCTCTGCCGGGCAGGATGCAGGTGCCAGTGATGCAGTCGTGCTGCCCACAGCAGGAGCAGAGCAGGCACCGCTTGCTGGGCTGTGGGGCTGCTGGGGCACAGCGAGGGCAGGACCCTGGGGCCCAGCCGGGATGAGCAACTGTGTCTGGCTGGCCCTGATGCGATGCCCAAAGCCCTGCCGGTGTGGCGGTCTATGCCCCATGTCCCCATTGCCGCAGGAACCCTTTGCTGGGCGCAGCACTGGTGGGATGCAGGCAGGGAATGGCTGCCCACACTGGAGCACCCCCTGCAACCCCCAGCAGACCCCTGCACACCTTAGTGCACCCTAGCACCCCCCTGCACATCCCAGCATCAGCCTGCACACACCAACACACCCCTGTACCCCCTTACACACCTGTGCACATCCGGCAACTCAGCAAGGCTCAGCACCCCCCTGCACACGCCAGTAGCCCCCTGCACAACCCCGTGCATCCCGGAACCCCCATATACAGCCCAGCAAGCCCCAGCACCCCCGCGAACGCCCGTGCGCCCCCCGCCAGCCCCGCCGCAGCGCTCGGTCCTGCCGCGCCCGGTCCCGCCGCACCGCCTGTCGCCAGCAGGGGGCACCAGTGCGCAGGGAGAGCCCCTCCCGCGGCCAGCGCCGGGCCGACACCCGGGTGTGCGTGGGGGGGTGGGGTGGGGGGATGTGTGTGGGGGTGTGGGGGTGTGTGTGGATGTGTGTGTGTGTGGGGGGGGGGTGTGTGTGTGTGTGTCTCTCTCTGTGTCTCTGTGTGTGTCTGTGTGTCTGTGTGTCTCTGTGTGTGTGTGGGGGGGTGTGTGTGTGTGTGTGTGTGTCTCTGTGTCTCTGTGTGTGTCTGTGTGTCTCTGTGTCTCTGTGTGTGTGTGTGGGGGGTGTGTGTGTGTGTGTGTGTGTCTCTGTGTCTCTGTGTGTGTCTGTGTGTCTGTGTGTCTCTGTGTGTGTGTGGGTGTGTGGGTGTGTGTCTGTGTGTCTCTGTGTGTGTGTGTGTGTGTGGGGGGGGGTGTCTGTGTGTCTCTGTGTGTGGGGGGGTGTGTGTGTGTGTGTGTGTCTCTGTGTCTCTGTGTGTGTCTGTGTGTCTCTGTGTCTCTGTGTGTGTGTGGGGGTGTGTGTGTGTGTGTGTGTGTCTCTGTGTCTCTGTGTGTCTGTGTGTCTGTGTGTCTCTGTGTGTGGGTGTGTGTCTCTCTGTGTGTCTGTGTGTCTCTGTGTGTGTGTGTGGGGGGGGGGGGGTGTGTGTCTGTGTGTCTCTGTGTGTCTCTCTGTGTGCCTGAAGAGTGTGAGAGTGTGTGTGTCTGTGTGCCCAGAGAGAGAGAGTGTGTGTGTGGGGTGGTGGTGGGGGTGTGTGTGTGTCTGTGTCTGTGTCTGTGTGCATGTGTGTGTGTGCCCGGGATGTGGTGCCTGGAGTGTGTCTGTGTGTGTGTGTCTATGTGTGCCCGTGTGTGTGTGTGCCTGGCATGTGTGTGCCTGGCGTGCGTGTGCGAGGTGTGCGTGTGCGAGGTGTGCGTGTGTGTGTGTGTCTGCCCGGGGTGTGCGTACTTGGTGTGTATATGCTGTGTGTGCGTGCCCTGGTACACCCCAGTGTGCTCCAGGGTGTGTGTGTGCCAGGTATGTGGGTGTGTGTGCCTGGTGTGTGCCTGGTGTGTGCGCCCCCTCCCCCCCCGCCCCCCCCCCGCCCCCCCCCGCCCCCACTGAGCCCCCTGTGCCCACCCGCCGGGTGCCTGCCCGGTGCAGCGGCTTTGCCCTGGGCACGGGCCCCGCACAGCGCGGCACCCGGGGGCTGTCCCTTGTCCCTGCGCACCGCCAGGCTGAGCATCACCCGCCAGCACCCCTGCAATGGTGTGGTGAGGCGGGGATGGAGGTTAATCACAACCATTTGCTCTTCCCTGCAGCCACCAGTTGAGCACAGTTATTTGGATTAAAAAAAATAATATATAATAACAGAGGCAAACGAGCCGATTCCAAAGCTGCAGCTCATAATTACTGTTACATATCAGGAGGATCAGCCGTGCTCCAGGCGAGAGAGCGGAGCCGAGCGCGGTGCCAAGCCCGGGCAGGTAATTGCCTCATGCCAGACACCCGGCTGACAGCCCAGCGCTGCCTTTTCGCTTTGAACTCCCGCACAGAAAATCATTAGTGCTCGAGGTGGAGCCGTGGACCTCAGCCAGGAGAGCTGCAGGGCACAGCGCGAGGGATGCTCGTGGTCCCGGCGGGTGCCGTGGCAGGGACTGGCAGTGCCGCGGGGGTGGTGGTGAGGCTGGGGGCTCCGGTCCTTGGGGGGAAGCTGGGGAAGGCAGGTGTATGGCTGGGACCTGGGGTTGGCACGGGCTGTTTCAGTCTTGTAAATGACTTCAGAAAACTGCCTGCCAAGGACCGATTAACAAGCAGCCAAGTAATTAAAACCGTGTGGGAAGCGACAGCGCAGCCTGGTCACAGGCAGCACTCTGGGGCAGTGTGGTCCATCTCCTCAGCACCATGGGCAGCCCCTTCCCCTCCCAGCAGATGCGTTGGCCTCCTGGGAGTGCTCCCCCACTGTCCCCCCCGTGGGCACAAGGTGACCAGCCCCCTGCTGGTCCCACCCGGGCCACGGTGGGACCCTCGCTGCCTGCTCACAGGCAACAGCCACCCAACCATCAGCCCTCAAGGAGCAACAGAAAGGGAGGCCGGGAGGGGACCAGCACACATGGCAGATCCTACCTGAAGGGGCCACGTCAAAGCCCCCCTCTAGAGGGGACCAAGCTGAGAGCCAGGGTCCCACTGGGGAGAGGGGCTTCCCCTGGGGCGAGCTAGAAAAGCAACGTCTGCAGGGGCTGTCACCGTCCCTCCTGCCCGTCCTCGTGTGCCATGGGGGGCTGTGTGCGCGGCGTGCATCTGCACAGAGGCCAGGACAAGCCCTGGCAGCAGGAGGGCACTAAACGCCAGTGGGGGAGTCACGGGGCTGGTGCAACCCCTGTCACCAACAAGGGGTTTGGCCCATCCAGCCGGGGTCCGGTGGCACGACTGGCCGCACCCCAGAGCAGGGAGAAAACACCATTCCTGCCCTTCCACAAGCACGAGTGTCTCCAGGCTGATGCCAGTACCTGCCTCATCCCGCTGCCAGCATCACGGCTGTCCCCAAGCCCAAGTCCCCATCTGTGGCTTGGAGACCTGGCCTGGAGTCACTGTAGGTGCAGCGGGTGTGGGCACGGAAGGAACGTGGGAGCCGCTGGTTGTTGCCTCCAGTCAGCATGGGAAAGTACATGTGCAACTCCCTGCCTGCTCTGCTGTGCTCAGCAAGGGGAGAGAGGGATGAGCAGACAGGGTGTGAGCCTATTTCCACACCGACAGAATGAGACATGAGGAAATGCAGGACCTGCTTGCGATCTGGAAGAGAGACACTGAAAAAATAACGTGGGAAACTCCGAAGGTTGGAGTTTGCTGCGGAGATAGAGCTAAAGCAATTCATGATGGCTCGGGAGTCTGGCTCTGCTCAGACACAAGTATTCTTTTGTCTAGAGGAAAACAAGGAGTCGTTTGTTGCCCATCTGTCCTCCCTTTGCCTTGGTCCCACACACATTGCGGAGCAGCTTCCCCTTGGGCTCTGGACCAGGGAATCCCCATCTCTGGTCCATGGCTCTGCATATTGTGACTGGCCTGAGCCCGAGCTGGAGCATGTCAGCTGGGATGTCACCAGAGAGACCGCCGAGCTGCTTAAGCGCTGAACTTGCTAGACTGGGTTCCTCGGCCCCAAGCAGGGGCAGAAGGGCTGAGCCAGACCTTGGAGACAAGACTGGTTGTGATCAAAAGCTGTTCAGGATCTTTACTGCTGAAGCACGGCAGCTGAAAAGCAGTGCTCAGCCCTTGGCTGGGTGACCAGATGGCATGATGGGTGGCCACAGCACTTGGGTAGCTGCAAGGATGAAGAACTACAGCAGGACCAGGGGGAAGAGTCTGAATGATCTGCTGAAAGACTGTCTAGTGCCAGACAGGTCTGTGATCCCTGAAGCAAAGCAGAGATAACCACATACATCGCTCTGTGCTGCCCAGCCCCATGGCTGAGCTGCTCCCGCAGCCGAGCAGGAGTGTGTGAACTGGCTGTGTTTGCAGCGCTGATTCATTGGGAATCACTGCTGTAAGGGGATCTCCTTGGCACACGCCGTGCCAAAATGGGCAGAGCGGCTCTTCGGCCGGGGAGCAGGTCTGTGCTCCAGCAAGGTGCTCACAGGTGGAGGTGGCTTGTGAAGCATCAAATGACGCAGGGCCAGGACTCACCTGGTGCTCTGCAAACAGCTTGGGGCATCGGCCAACGTGGAGGAGCATCATCTTCGTTCACGTTCACCAAGAGGAGAAAAGGGCTCGTTGAGAGCCTGGTGTGACGCTGGCGCAGGGATGCGGGTGAGGCTGCCCGCAGCATCCCACCGGCAGGGCAAGGTCTGGCCTCAGTGTTGGCAGGAGCCAGTTTGGAGTTCAGAGACGGGCAATACGGAGTCACCCCGCTTTGCCTTCCCTCCAGTCAGCCCTTCACCCTCTGGCTCCATCACTGCCTCCTTCGTTCTCCTGCTAAAGGGGACGAGGCTCTGCTGCCTGTCTCCTTCATCCAGCGCGCAGCACAGTGGGCAGGGGGGGGGGATCAAACAGGGTGAGCGTCTGGCGTGGCTTGGCTTGCTGGCTGGTGGCTAAATGCCCTGAGCCTGCCCAGGGGGAGTTTCCATCGCTCACACACACTATGAAGTTTCCTTTCATAGCAACAGATCTGGGATCGCTCTTTTCCTGATAATGGGAGGGGGCTGTCAGGACATGTCCTAGCAGATGATAAAAACAACAGCAGCTGAGATGATAGAAACAAAGACAGCACTATTTCACTCCACACCTTGATATATTTGTTACCCATTTTGGTGTTGTTCAAACCTACAGAGAAAACCTGTCAGCAAGGGTAAAGCCCGTGCCTGCCATTCCTTACTTGCAGGAGACATCCTTCCCAGAGCTGCATCCTCCAGCTAGTTCCTACTGAGCTGTGAACCGCTGTGAAAGGCACTGGGAAGAACCTGGCCCACAGGGGAAACCCAATGACTCCTAATTAGCTCTTAATTCATGACATGAAAAGCACAGTTAAGTGCTATTGTTTGAGGCACATGCCACACACTGACCCGGGCCTTTTCACACCAACCCTTACCACAGTGGGGTACCCTGTGGGCTGCTTGTCCACTCCTAACATATAATTTCACCTCCCTTCCTATGCAAACCAGAGGACTTCAGCTCTTTCTTTCCCCCTGCAGAACACCTGAGGGAGAGATAGCATCGATGGTATGCTTCTTGCTGGAACAGACTCTTGATACCATCTCCTGAACATTATGATGTGTTTTCTTTTTTTTTATCTCAAGGGAATTTACTGTGCGTGAGTGCTTCAGGAGAGCCTGGGAGACTGAATTCTTCTGGTGACATAAAATCGCTGAAGTGGTGCGTGCTTCTCTGCATAATCACGTCGACCTGTCGCCAGAGCCAGTGGAAGAGGAACTTTGTGCTAAGGGTTTCTCCTGTAAGAATGGGGCTGGTTTGGGGATTCTTGTTCGGGAGCTCAGACAGAGGTCAGGGTAGCAGCTGACTGGCAAAAATATCGATTGGAAAAGACCAGAAAAAGCTGATATTGTAGGCCAATCTACAGATCTCCTCTTAGGCTCTTGTGCCAGTTGTGATAAAGGAGCTCAGACATGGGCTGAGGTCGTGATAATACTGAAAGAAAAGCCTTAAATCCAGCAATTCCCTGCCTGTGGGGCTGTGGCAGGGCTTTGCCTCTTCTAGGGCAGTTGCCACATTCAGGCTGACTTGTACCTTGGCCTAAAACATGTGGGTGACCTGAGTGGGGGAACAGAGCTCCCAGCACAGCTTTTGGCCCACGTGAGGGGTTCAGGGCCAATTGCCTGGAGCAGGAAGGTGTTTGCTAGAGCAAACACAAGCAAAGCGAGCACGTCTGGAAGAACTCAGCAGGGGAGGCCAAGGGATGGCTCTGGAGCACAGCTCCCACACGACGGCTGTTGGGTAATCCTGTACCCCCCACTACGGAGGGCAGCGGGCCAGCAGGAGCACTGATCTTCACCCTGCCAGGTTGCCCCAGGACAGCGCTGAGTGGAGCAGAGTCATCTGCACGCTCTGCCAGTTGCCAGCAATGGGTTGCTCCCAGGTCCCCCTCCTTTCCCCCAGCTTTCTGAGGGAGGGGGCACATGTGCATCCCAAATCTCTAGAGTTTGCATCTTGGGGAGTCAAAAATCCAAATCTGAAGCCAATCGGTTCTGAGGCAGGGCTGCCCAGAGCCCTCGACTAAGAGGATCTGGAGTCTCTTTGTGCTTAAGCTGCTTCCTTGGTGGCCACCCAGAAAAACCACACCACCTCTCCCAGAGCTGCTAAAGAAAGAGAACGTGACTCCCTATAAAGGCCTTGGGATCTAACAGCGGTGCAGATAAAGCGTTGTTGTTATTGTGTCCTTCAGCGAACAGATGAAAGAAAGGAGGCACTATGAATTACCAAGGGTGAGGCTCTGGGAACACCTCAGCAACTCCAAAATCAGTTAAGTGTGTTAGAATGCAAAAACAGCCAGAGGGGCCCAGGGAAGGAAGGAGATCACCACAGGAGAGAACACAGAAGGGTTCCTAATCCCTATAACTCTCTTTCACTACCTCACAGGCACCTCTGCTAAAAGAAAAAATAACTTCTCTTATCCGAGAGTGACACTGCTGGAGCCGGGCTGGCCAGCAGGTTGGGTGTGCGACTTTCCACTGTATACTGTAAGAGCTGGCGCCACATCAGTGAAGGGATTTTCTTCCCGACAAAGAATAAAACAGTGCAGTGTCTCCCTTCCTGGTTCTCTGCTGCTTTTTTCACGCTAATACCTGTCCAGCTGCATTACTATAATCACTATGCTCAATCCCTTAATAGCACGATGCAGGCGTGGCTATCGGGGTGTCTGCATTGCCTCATCTCTGTTCCTCAATTCTGCATTGTCCTGTTTAAACCCTCCGCTCTGCCGGTGGTCGCAGGGTTCCTGCCCCTCGCTGCAGTGTCTGTTGCGCTTTGCCCATCAGTACTTTTGATACAGGTGATGCTGGTTCTGCTGAGCTGATGTTAGCATTGCTGTCTTGCAGCTGCAAATCTGTAAGAGAAAGGATATCTGCATGCAGGCATAGCATCCGTAAGGACTGATTGTACCCTTCCCGTCAGAAATCACATGTAACGTGTCCTAGCAGTGGGTGTCTAACGCAGTTTCAATCCTTCTTCTCTGATTTGGACTATTTAAGCATTAAAACCTGCCTCAGCAATGAGATAGAAGAAGCCGTGGCACCGCATTTTTAGCTTCTACAAGTCTTTTGGAAGTGACAGACTGCTGCTGGGGAGCTTGTGAAAGGTGTTGCAGCAAAGCAGGTGCCACTGGGAAACATCAGGCATCTGCCTTTTAAACTGACTGACAATCCACATTGCAGGGACTTTCCAGTCTCTGTAGAGAGATTCACCCTAGACTAGTATGTAAGCAGAAATTACTGGAGTTTCTTCTCTTTTGAGCTACAAAATTTCTGCCAAATACGGTATCAGTACACAAATACCGCCAGGTCTGTGCTTGTCCTGGAATAGAGGTCCTGACGGGAAAATTTCCGTCTGGCTTTGGGTTGGTGCTTATAAAGATTATGGATGTGCAGAGCTCTTAAGTCGGCAACTCCTGTTGACTTTAGACTCTAAAAAAGCAAATAAATAGATTTGTAGATTTTTCATGATATAAGGTGGTTGCGGGCGACTTGGCATATCACAGAGGATTCACTGGCGTTACTTCATGAAGGAGCAGTGGGGTGGAGCTGGAGCCAGCACCTCCGCGTCTCAGGTGCAACAGTGAAATGCTAAAACATAGCCACGAGCGAGGAGCCTTCAGTCTGAATCACGCCGGGCGCTGGGAACTGAAGCGGAAAAGGAAGATCCTGTGTGCACTGCTGTGCTTCCAGTGGGATGTGACAAAAGACGTGAAATCGGGGAGAGAAAAATGATGATTCTGGAATTTGGCTCTGGCTGTCCAGGGTGACGAAAAGCGCCGGCAACGCCTCCTGCCCGGGCTATAAAGGGCTCCAAGCCAGGGGGAAGCGAGCACTCGCTGCCTGCGCTGCCGAGCCGGGTGCCTCTCTCCAGCCTCCAGCCCCCGCCAGCCTTCGCCATGAGCACCACTGTCAGGCAGTACTCCTCCTCCACCTCCCTCAAGGGGTTCGGTGGCCTGGCTGGGGGCTCCAGCAGGCTTTCCTCCGTGCGAGTTGGGGGAGGGGGCTACAGAGCCCCCAGCGTCCACGGAGGCTCCAGCAGCTACTCTGTCTCTTCCCGCATCGTCTCGGGGCTCGGCAGTGGCTATGGGGGCAGCTACTGCAGCAGCGTAGGAGGGGGCCTCGGCAGTGGCTTTGGGGGTAGCTACGGGGCTGGCTTTGGGGCTGGCTTTGGAGCCGGCTTCGGGGGGGGCTTTGGGGGAGGCTTTGGAGGTGGCGATGGCATCCTGCCGGCTGGCGAAAAGGAGACGATGCAGAACCTCAACGACCGCCTGGCTGCCTACCTGGACAAAGTGCGTGCCCTGGAGGAGGCCAACACCGACCTGGAGGTCAAGATCAGGGAATGGTACAAGAAGCAGGGACCTGGTCCAGACCGTGACTACAGCCCCTACTACAGGACTATCGAGGAGCTCAGGAACAAGGTAGGATGCTGTGATTAACACAGTGGGACGTCTCGTTACCAGAGTGGAAGCAGAATCACTGACTGTTACCTCTGTAATTAGTAAGCGCTAACTGCATCGTAAAAAAGTGTCTCAGATGCACATGCTGAGTGCCAGGCTGGGAATTCCGAGATGTCTCAATGTTAGCTCTTGATTACATCCCTCTAGGTGGAACAAACGGCAGGAAGAAGCAGATGTAAAGGGACATAAGGCAACAAATGAAGAAGAAGGAGGCAAATCTGCATTGATAATGCATTTTTTTCTGCAGTTTGAAATGAATGTGCAGGGAAAGTTGTAAATGTGTGCAGAGTGTGTCACTGATGTCGTATTTGTAAACATTCAAAAAATTCATTTGTAAACATTGGCAAACTTGTTTCAGCTCTTCAGTATTGATGTGATTTAGATGCTAAAGTGAAAAAGATGGAACTGACCAACAGTGAGGTTTTCACCTCCTTTTGGCAGTCACTGCCCCAGGGCCAGGCTTGATGCAAACCCACCAACCCAGGCAGCTCTGGGGGGATTTCTCCTGTATCTGATTTGATTCCCACCCTCCCCATTTCAGAGGAAATACCCAAGAGTTGACTTTGTTCTGCTCTGTTACTTCTTACTTGCGAGTTGCCTCCAGGAAGCATGAAGGCAGGTGGTGTACATCTGGAGCTGCAGGAGTGCTGGCAAATGATGCAGGGAATCCGTTTTCCCTCCCTGTCTTTGGCCCCATAACTGATGTCTTCCCAAACTCTGCCTTGAATCTTCTCCCAGTATGGATTATTTGCTTCTGGTTCTGTAATATAAAAATCAGAAGCTGTAGGCACCTGCTCACTGCATTTTGCTCCATTTCTGCAGTCAACAGATTAAACCCACCCCAGAACATATGGGCACAAGGTATGCCAAGCACAAACACCTTGCTGGTCCATCCGTCCCACCAGAAAAGCTGCATGGAGCTGTGGATGGGGGAGCAGGTGATTCCTCCTTGGCCCTTGCGTAATCAGCACCTGCCCTGAAGCATGGGAACAAATGGTGTCATCAGATCTCACACACCTTCCGTGTTTCACGCTGCCTTTTGAAATACTGATGGATTTTTGGAAAGGGAGGTCACAGAGTAATGCAGAGTCAGTCTCAGCTGTGTCTCACTCGGTCTGATTCAATACACACTTCTCCTAAGGAAGCCCCAGGCTTCCCCAAAACTGTTCCTGTCCCAACAGTCTCCCTTCTGCTTCCATCCTGTGGTCAGCCAGGAGGAGTGCCCGACACTCAGTGCTTTGTCTTTATCCTCTGCCCTCCAGGTGCTGGTGGCCACAGTCGACAACGCTAACTTCCTCCTGCAGATCGACAACGCCAGGCTGACAGCTGATGACTTCCGGAACAAGTAAGCCACATTTCCTGGAAAAATGGAACAAAGTCTGCAGAGACTTTTGATGAAAGGAGGAGAAAATCCCATCCAAACACAAAAAGACAACATAGAAACAAGGTCTTCAAAATGAAAGTGTAGTTTCCAAAGCAGATGGTTATCAAATCCTGTAGGCGCATAGGGATTGTTCTGCTTCCATACAAAAACTTCACTATTTTATTCTCATTGCTGGTTCCTCTGTGGTACGACCTCTCCTGTGCGGAGTACTTTCCCTGTGCTTGTGCTGCACATTTAACTTGTGTATGTACAGCCCAGCAAAGCCCAGACCCAGTAACGAGGCCCAGTGATACCAGGAGCACGGTGATGTTGTGGAGTCAGATGGACACTGTTCATCAGTTGTTCCCCTGTGTTCACTAGCACTCACCGTCAGGAAGCTGTCCGTGCACCGTCGGGGTATCAACATGATGCCAGCAGCAGCACGGAGGAAGCAACCAACTGACCCAGGTGCTCTGTCCCTGGCTGGGCAAGTTCTCGTGCCACTTTCATGACTGTTCTTGTGTCCCCAGGTTTGAGACGGAGCAGGCTCTGCGCCTGAGCGTGGAGGCCGACATCAACGGCCTGCGCAGGGTCCTGGATGAGCTGACCCTGGCCAGAGCTGACCTGGAGATGCAGATCGAGAACCTGAAGGAGGAGCTGGCCTACCTCAAGAAGAACCATGAGGAGGTGAGCACAGAGCCAGGCTCAGAAAAGTCCAGCCTGGGCCCAGAAATACGAGGTCTGGTCCAACCCTTAAGTCTATGCTGAGTTTTGAATTGCTGGGCGGGAAGATGGGAGGTGCTGATAAGGACATCGGGATGATGCATTCTGGATAGCAGCACGTCCTCTCCAGAGTGTGTCTAAAATTCATTCACCTCTTGCTATTTCAGTAACGGCCACTGTAGCAGTTAGAGATTTATCAACGATACTGGCAGCTTCAGGCCTGAGAGGTCTGTCTCCCGAGAAATGAAGCCAGCTACAGGCTCTGATTTATTCTCTGAAGGTTTAACTCAAACGGAGACTTCTTAAGAATTTGGGTTATTTTCTTTCTGACTGTGGGGCAAAGGCCCTGGCTTGCTCCCTGTTGATCTGCCCCAGAAACACCTGCTGAAGGATGCTACCTTTCCTTGAAGAACTCTGTGCTGAGAGGAACATATTTATATGCTGGTTGCTGGATTGCATGAAGACGTGTTTCTTGTTCCTTCCAGGAGATGAATGCCCTGCGTGGGCAGGTGGGTGGAGAGATCAGCGTGGAGATGGATGCTGCTCCTGGAATCGACCTCACCAAGATCCTGGCTGAGATGAGGGAGCAGTACGAGAGCCTGGCGGACAAGAACCGCAGGGACGCCGAGCAGTGGTTCTTCAGCAAGGTGAGCTGGCTCCGGCGGAGCAGCGAGGGGCGCGGGACCCCAGGCCGTGCCTGCTCACCGGTGCTCTAACGGCGCGCTGCTGCCTTGTTGCAGACGGAAGAGCTGAACCGGGAGGTGGCCATCAACACCGAGCAGCTCCAGAGCGGCAAGACGGAGATCACCGAGCTGCGACGCACCATCCAGAGCCTGGAGATCGACCTGCAGAGCCAGCTCAGCACGGTACGAGGGGCCGGCTCCCTGCGGGGGTGGGGGGTGGGGGGCACGCAGGAGCACGGGCCAGGGGGCGCGTGGGGGCTCCACCTCCACCCCCACCGCCCTCCGTCCCCCGCTGAACCCGTCCCTCTCCTCTGCACGCAGAAAGCGGCGTTGGAGGGCACCTTGGCCGACACAGAAGCCCGCTACGGCACCCAGCTGGCCCAGCTGCAGGGGCTGATCACCAGCGTGGAGGAGCAGCTGGCCGAGCTGCGGTGCGACATGGAGCGCCAGAACCACGAGTACAGGGTCCTCCTGGACGTCAAATGCCGCCTGGAGCAGGAGATCGCCACGTACCGCCGGCTCCTGGAGGGTGAAGATGCCCAGTACGTAGAGGGGCTTTGACTGGGAGAGCATGTTGGGAGGAGACAGGTGGAAGCAAAGGAAATAAAACATGGACAATCTACATTCCCTGGAGGGTCCTGTGAGCCATTTCCCGACCCATGTCATGCAACAGGGTCTCCCTTTTCTGTCCTGCTAGTCCAGAACAGCCCAGTGGTTATGACAGCACTGCAGCATCCCTGGGATCCCCTTCCCATCCCGTCCTGGGGAGGGAGCAGGTATCACTGCTGCTCATCACAGCTGGGATGCGGGCTGCCCTTATGTCTGAATCCCCGTGGCACACACACATCCTTACCATTTTCAATTTTTACACTAGGCTGTTTCCAGAAGGCATTTTAATCCTGTACTGGTGTGAGAAGGAAAGACGGGGTTTAAATAATTATTTTGTCTTAGAGACAACTCACATTTTTTCCATTTCTGACCATTTTTTGTCCTTTCTCCTCCTGTAGCATGTCTTCCCTCTACATCTCGCAGCCTGTGAAAGAAGGTAAGTACACGTCTTGGCTGAAGCACTGATCACACGTAGCTCTGTTATATCCTTAGCCACCTTCTTAGCACAGACTCTTTACTAATTTACTAAAATTACTGTCATATTATACTTTCAAAATGTGAATTGACAGAAACTGCTCATGATATACCAAAACGTCTTTCAGAAGTATTATTTGTGCAGAGTGAAACTATATAATAAAGTATTTAGTGGTAGGAATGTGGTGGTTATATTTGGTTTCTCAGGCGGTTTTTGGTCATAATAGATTTACCCATGAAAATCTTTAAATACTTTCCCCTTGCTTCCCTGCAAATAACAGTTCCTTCTTTCTCCATTGTAGCACCTATAACTACCCGTCAAATCCGCACGATCTTTGAGGAAGTCCAGGATGGGAAGGTGATCTCCTCCCGCGAGCAGATCACCCAGGCTGCCCACTGAGGCGGCTGTGTGGTTTGCTGCAAACCTCACATAGCAAAGCAGAAGAAGATTCCAGCTTATGTGCTCTGGCTATGCAGATCACAAAAAAGCACCTTCTCTTTTTGTCACACCCTGGCTTCCCTCACCCTTTATCCAAGCACTGTTCCATGCTCAGAAATCAAATAAAGCTTTTCTTTGCACTTATGAAAACCAGGGTCTGGTCTTGTTGCTCTGATGAGCTGGGCTGTCCCACTGCTGGAGCTGTAGGACAAAGCTGCTCTCGGGAAGGAGTAATATTCTCCATCTTTGGTACCCAGGTGTTGAGGCCAGGACAGTGACAATTCCGTAATACCTGTGACCTGGCTGCCTCCGTGAAGAAGCTGATGTGGGTGGAGGTCTAAAGGGAACTGATTACATGGGTCGTGGGAGGCAAAACTTGTGAGTCTTTGTATTTCATCTCAGATTTGGCACGGTGACTTTCAGGTTGGGGCAAAATGCTGCTTCCCCAGCTGCAATGTGCAGCAACAGCAGAGCTGAAGCTTTCAACTCGGTAAGTACAAGCAAGAAAGTGAACAAAACCCAAGTCATGTAGCCAGGACCCTGCAAACGGTTCCCTCCCCAGCTCTGCCTCGACAGCTGCTGTGCAGCCCAGATAACAAGCTTTGAGGTACAACGAAATTAAGCTGTAGATGTGGCAGGGATGCATTGGCTGATGCCTCTGCAGAAATACAAACTCAGCTTAGTTTAATCCTTTCTTCCAAAGGCACTGCTAAAGGGTGAAGAAAACAAGCGGTGGGTATGGTCTATACAAGCAAAAAATTTAAAACACTTCTGGGAGTTATTTGTGGCACTCCCTGGCTGTTAGTGGCTGTTCCTGATGCAGCAATTCATGTTGCCGTCAGCTGGCCCAGCCGTTCCTGGAAAGCCAGTTTAGACACATTCTTGGCTGGATTCTGCCACATTTATTACCTCATAAATCCAACTTCCAAATCAATGGGATGATTTAGAGAAATGCTACTGAATATGTGTAAGAATAGAGCTGGCCACACAGTTTTAAGATGCCTTTCCGGAAAATATGCCTGGATTTTTTGGGGAGATAAGAGAGAATTCGTGGTTTTATTCAAAATGTTGACAGGATCCCTGCAGTGCATCATCTGCACTGCAAGCCGAGGCAGCAGGGATGCACGGTCTAGCGGCACCCCATGCTGCAGCCATCAGCTCTGCCCAGTGTTGGCTGGGACCACATCCCCCTGGCCACGCAGGGCAGCCCCCCATGACCCGTGCCAGGGACCAGCTGTGCTGTGCACCCTGCACAGCACCCTGAGCGAGCCAGCTGAAAGCACTCCCAGCACCCACTGACTTGCAGCAGGCACAGCTTTGGTTTTGAATCTTACCGCTGACGAGCAGTGATCTCATTTCCACTGCGATTCCACCAAAGGACACGTAAACACAACCCAGTAAAGGAGCACTGTGGTCAGGAGAACGGCTCCCACCACTCTGCTGCTGCACGTCCTCGTGGCGCACCGTGGACAGGCCACGAGTAAACAACAGGGCACAATTCCTGACCCCAGGTGCTTCCAGCCACAGCATCTCTGCGGCCTGACTGCTGCGCTCCTGCATCCTTGGCCAAGGGAGCCCGGCACAGCACGGGGCTTCTCCCCCAGGATGCTCCGTGCCCCGGGACTGGACAGGGCCAGGCGCTGAGCAGCCCAAGCCCAGATGCCTCAGAAGGGTAAGGACAGACACAGCCTGCAGTGAAAGAGCTTCCCAGGTCACCTCTTAGGGATCCACTGTCCTCGCCAGGGGTGGTGCAGGGACTGTCAACACCTCTGGCAGCTCCTCGCGATCGTTGTGTCCCTGCAGCTGCCACCCTTGTGACACCTGGCATGGGGATGCTGTATTCATCCTGGATTTATATTTTTCTCCTGGAAAACGGAGCACACCCTTGTTGCTATAGAAACAAGTAATACTTTGCTAACAAACCCCCCTGTTTTAATTACTCCTGCTACTGCAAATTGTGAGGGAGGTGTGGAAAACAGGTGTTGATACTTTCCTGCCTTAAGCATTAATAATTAGTCGTGACCTTAAGAAACCCATTGAGGGGGGAGCTGCAGGTGGTGGCTTATGCAGACAGGCAGTGGCAGCTCGAGGCAGGTTTCAGAAGGTGGTATTTTATTCCAGAAAGATGCTTTGACTTCTCAGGCTACGCTGAGTTAATCTGACATAAAAGACCACTTTAGAAAGAGACATTAAGATGTGGCTTTTCAGCTCATTTTAGGAAACTTTCCTGTAATAATTTGATAGTAGGGCAAACTTTATAAGAATGCTAAAATAAACAGAGAAGTGTTCTTGTCCAGGTAGTTTCATCTACCGGCTCTGCTGGTATGTACGTTTGGAGCCAGAGCTTCGCCGCCTTTTTCCTCCTGAAGACAGAATTGCATGTTTAGACACCAGTGTGCTACCATGAAATTACTGTTATGCCATAGACCGGGCATTCTGATTTTGGAATGTATAAAACCCAGGCTCATAGTGTGCTTGCACTCATGAAACAGAGGCAGAATCTGATTTAATAGTCAGCTTTTTATTTGAAAGAGAGTGTGATACAAACAATATGCAGTCATTTGTGGTTGTGTTCAATTGCAGGTCATGTAAATAACGCCTTAGAATTTTTAATGTTGTTTTAAGTCTTAATTAACACTTCATGATTTTAATTGCTGCCTTGTGGTATCATCAGAATATCGTAGATATTTTGAGCAATGTGTATTTTTATGACACTGCAGTTAAATAGGAAACGAAAGATGAAAGACTGATTTCATGTAAAGAAAGAATACCCTATTAACCTCGTAATGTGGTGACAGTTATTCATCCTACAGCCGGTCTGGGGGAAGCTGGTCGCTCCTGCTGGCTGGCCAGCCTGAAGAGCCTTGCTCACGTCAAGCCTGAGGGCTTGGACTTGCACGGGGGCTCTGTACTGTTTTTGTCACCGAAGTTCCCCTTTCTCCTTGCCATCACAGCACCCAGTGAGGACAATCCATGACTTTTGCCCTTTCGTATCACCCGAGAGAAGGCAAGGAAATGAAGATGGGGAGAAAGCACATTCCTTGGAGCTCCACGTCCCAGCCGCCCCCACGCTGCTGCGCCTTTGCCAGCTGCACCTGGGGAGGACGAGCAGAAAGTGGGCGTTTGCTGGCTCCGTGTTGCGTCTCCTGGCACTCATGCGACACGAAGATGCTGCCGCCAACAGACTGAACCCATCCTCTGGCCAGAGCAGACATGGTGGAGATTCCACTTTCTCCAGTTCTCCAAGTCATACAGACTTGTCTCCGTTAACCAGTGGCAAATGGGAACACGGGTAGCTGTGCTTCTCCATAGCAGCCAACTCCTGACCTTGCAAGGACACATCCCACTCCTGTATTGTTTCCAGCTTTTTTCAGATAGAGGGAAGGGAGTCATGCCCTCTAAAGCTGCTCAGAAATGTACCTTTGTTGCTTATTTCCATACTCTTTCCCCCCTCCTTTGGCAAATGATCTAAGGAAGAACTTGGCTGTTGGGAAGGGGTTGTTGGGGCCTGTCTGTGAAGTCAAACAATTCACCATGTACACACATGAGAACTATCTTCTCCTCCACACCCTGCATTATTAGCTGGTGACACTCAGATTTGTGGTTTCTGCCCATGACGTAGGTCAGCACAGAGAACAGACAGCAGAGCTTGACCATGCCTGGTGCGCTTGTTTTTTGAGGCTTTTTGCTCTTCAGAAGCAACCAGCATCTCTCCTGAAGCTCTGTCTACATGGGAGCTGTAAACCTCAAATTCACATTGAACTTATCTTCCCTGGTCAGAACTGATTGAGATGTTCATCACAGAAAACATCAGCAGCATTAGCTGCTAAATTATGTTACTATCAGCTTTGAACTCTTGTTCACAGTGCTTGGAGAGCAGGAGCTTTTCTTCTTATATCCTTCACCTACTTTATGCCAGTCCACATTTTTTCCTGGAGCATCTCAATTTTTAAGTTACGCCAGCTAGTAGCCATACCCTGCCCTTTCTGAACGGTTTGCTAGGCTCTTGTTCACAAAAATCAACACAAAATATCCACTCCTTATTGCCTTTTCATATTCCTTCACTCTTGGGTGGTCTCTGAAGTGAAGAACTGTATGAGCCCTGAAGCATGAGCTCCCTTGTCATTGCTTTTTCATTACAGAACATCCCTCTCCCTGCAGATAAAAGAGCAGACTCGTATTTCCAGGACTGGTAGCCAAGTTCCTTCTAGCACCATTGTACTCACGGGACTGCAGATGTACTTTCAGGGCTTCATGACACGGCTGTTGTCCCTGCAGGTGTGCTGTGTGTGCAACCTAAAGAGAGACAGGAGACCGCAGAGCTGGGACAAGAAAACACAGTAAAAGAGATGCTGACATGCTCCACTGAAACGCTGCCTGAACCGCTCTGTTTCAGAGCTAACAGTACAAAGCAGTATTAAAATGTAGCCCTGAGCAAGGAGCCTCCTACTTTGAATCACACCTGACTATTTACTTGGAAACGGAAGAAGCATAAAGACGCCCTTTGTCAGATAAAAAGTTTCTGGTGGAATACGACAAAAAAACATGACTAGAACAAAGGCAAAAATGACGATTCTGGAAGTTGGCTCAGATTTTAGGAGTGATGAAAATCATCGGGAATGCAACAGAAAAAAAAGAGCGCCGGCAACGCCTCCTGCCCGGGCTATAAAGGGCTCCAAGCCAGGGGGAAGCGAGCACTCGCTGCCTGCGCTGCCGAGCCGCGTGCCTCTCTCCAGCCTCCAGCCCCCGCCAGCCTTCGCCATGAGCACCACTGTCAGGCAGTACTCCTCCTCCACCTCCCTCAAGGGGTTCGGTGGCCTGGCTGGGGGCTCCAGCAGGCTTTCCTCCGTGCGAGTTGGGGGAGGGGGCTACAGAGCCCCCAGCGTCCACGGAGGCTCCAGCAGCTACTCTGTCTCTTCCCGCATCGTCTCGGGGCTCGGCAGTGGCTATGGGGGCAGCTACTGCAGCAGCGTAGGAGGGGGCCTCGGCAGTGGCTTTGGGGGTAGCTACGGGGCTGGCTTTGGGGCTGGCTTTGGAGCCGGCTTCGGGGGGGGCTTTGGGGGAGGCTTTGGAGGCGGCGATGGCATCCTGCCGGCTGGCGAAAAGGAGACGATGCAGAACCTCAACGACCGCCTGGCTGCCTACCTGGACAAAGTGCGTGCCCTGGAGGAGGCCAACACCGACCTGGAGGTCAAGATCAGGGAATGGTACAAGAAGCAGGGACCTGGTCCAGACCGTGACTACAGCCCCTACTACAGGACTATCGAGGAGCTCAGGAACAAGGTAGGATGCTGTGATTACCAAGACATCTTCGTTAAAGTCAGTTTTAGAAAGACAACCCTGTTCCTAAAAGCTGAAAGGAAGAGTATTAATGAATGACAATTAATAGGTCTGAGATGGGAAAACAGAAGCAACATGCTTGGAAGCAATACTTATAATATAAGAACAGCAGTTACTTGAGCATGCCCTCCACAAGGCACAGAGATGGGTTTTCTATTGGCTGTTGCAGTGTAGGGAGAAAGACAGGGCAGGAAAGCGGGAGCCAGAGGCTATCAGGCGTCAGGTCAGGTTATCTGATGCTACAGGGTGTGCGCTGCCACGCCAGTCATCTCCTGCCCTTCCTCCATGCTCCTTATGCCCCAAGCGTGAGCCAGACTCCTGGTTAAGTTCTCTGCAGGCAGGGACACGTGATTTCTTTGTCACTGCTCACTACTGGATGATATGTAAATGGAGATGTTAAGTCGTTTTCATAAATATCCTACAGATCAGATCTTTTCTAGCCCAATAAGACGCTCAAGGTAGGGGTTAAAAAGGAAAGAAAATGCCCTGTGGGATGGTTGTTCTTTGGGAGGTGCAAACACAGGCATGAGTGAAACCTAGGGAGTCAGAACATACTGGGCTGTAGTAGGTGGCTTCAGAGGTGCTGAAGTGAAGTGCATGCCCTGCTCTAAAATGCAGTAGATGAAATCATGGCCAAGCTTGTTTCTTTATTCTTGGCAGCTCCCTGGCTGATTTTAGGCAAAAGTCTTTGAAAAAAAGCGCTAGAATCTGTCCTTCCCTTCCTACCCTGTCATCGCTGTCCTCCCTCTGCCCGCATTACTCATCACGAGCTGATTGCCTGGTCCTTCACCACTCCTACACGAGGTGACAACATCCTTAGTAAGCTCAGGTTCCACTGGAGGGGATGGAGGTGTGGGCAGGTGAGAAATGACAATACCTGGTCTGTGAGAGCAAATGCCAGGGAAATGAGGCAGCAGCCGTTGACAGGCTCAGGGATCAGCCCCTGGGGGAAATCCCAGATTTTTTTAGGAAATACTTAGAATTTTTCAGTTCTTTAACCCTCCCGGGCTTCACCTTGGGGTGAAGGGCTCTTGCTTTGATGCACAAAGCTTCTCTTCAAATTCCAGCTTGTCAGGTGTGCTCTGATCTGGAGCACAGAAACATGTGGAGACAGAGACTGCCTCCAGATGTGAGCAATGAAGTGCTGGGTCTCACAGAAACCCTCTGCTCAGGATCCAGAGGGATGCAGACCCTTCCCTCCCCTCCCGCACCCCACCGCAGCTGGGAAGTTACCACATCAATATCCCTGGATTATTGCTCGGATATCCCCTGAAGCACCAGAACTCAGTGAGAGCTTTTCATTAGCTTGTGGCTACAGAAATTACTGCTCATTAAATGGCCAATAATTTTCAAAATCCTAGAACAAATATTTGCACCTCAGGTGTAATTACGAAAGCAAAACAATTCAGGCACAGGCACTCCTTCCGCAACTCATTTATTTTTTTTTTTTTCCCTCTCGGCTGGGCTGTTCAGCATTGCCAGACGCTGCCAGAGTGCTGCCAGGACTCTGAGCGTGGTGTCAGCACCAGGAGATGCCACCCTGGCAAGGGCACCAGGCTGTGGCACGTGGCATGCCAGTGCCTTCGCAAGGCTGAATCGGTGCTGGCAAGACTGAGCACCGGCATCCTGCCTCTCCCTTGCAGAGTCCATATGGAAGTTCCAGCCCAACCGGCAGGAGGTTCAGTGCTGCTCCAAGTCCTTCTGAACGGGAACTCGGGCAGGAGCATGCTGTTTTTCAGAACTACTTTTTCACTCTCTCCCTTTCTTTTATCCCCCTCCAGATTCTTGCTGCAACTGTTGAAAATGCCAACATCGTCCTACAGATTGACAACGCCCGGCTGGCAGCTGATGACTTTAGAACCAAGTAAGTCCAATGCCTTTGAGAACTCTTATGAGAAGGGAGGGAAAACCCCGTCTGTTTAAGGCTTTTCTTCAGTTTCTGCAACTGAGGTTGCTCCACCAGGTCACTGCTCACTAGAAATGTGACATTTGGGAAGCGGACACCTCTGCAGGGACACAGCGTTGTCTTGACATTCCTGCACAGTGGAGAGCTGTGCATGCACATTTAATAAAAGATGCTTGGCAGAAGTGCACCAAGTCGGGGTAGGAAACAAGAAAAAGCCTGTATCGGCTGGGCTCCACAGTGCAACTGTGTGTCCGTGTCCCCAGGTTTGAGACGGAGCAGGCTCTGCGCCTGAGCGTGGAGGCCGACATCAACGGCCTGCGCAGGGTCCTGGATGAGCTGACCCTGGCCAGAGCTGACCTGGAGATGCAGATCGAGAACCTGAAGGAGGAGCTGGCCTACCTCAAGAAGAACCATGAGGAGGTGAGCACAGAGCCAGGCTCAAACTGCGACCTGCAGAATGTACCTTGTGCACAATGGCAAGGGGTCAGGTCAAATGTGCAGGAGCATCTCCACAATTAGGGCTGTTGGGAGACCCTTGAGTGGGAAAGGGGAAGGGAAACAACCCCTTGAGACAGGACCTCCAGGAGGAGGGCTGTGGGGTTCGTGTGCTGGGTGCAAATAAGAAATTGGCCACGATGGGAATATACTGATTTCACTCTGACATGTATCATGTGTTTCTTTTGTGCCAGGAGATGAATGCCCTGCGTGGGCAGGTGGGTGGAGAGATCAGCGTGGAGATGGATGCTGCTCCTGGAATCGACCTCACCAAGATCCTGGCTGAGATGAGGGAGCAGTACGAGAGCCTGGCGGACAAGAACCGCAGGGACGCCGAGCAGTGGTTCTTCAGCAAGGTGAGCTGGCTCCGGCGGAGCAGCGAGGGGCGCGGGACCCCAGGCCGTGCCTGCTCACCGGTGCTCTAACGGCGCGCTGCTGCCTTGTTGCAGACGGAAGAGCTGAACCGGGAGGTGGCCATCAACACCGAGCAGCTCCAGAGCGGCAAGACGGAGATCACCGAGCTGCGACGCACCATCCAGAGCCTGGAGATCGACCTGCAGAGCCAGCTCAGCACGGTACGAGGGGCCGGCTCCCTGCGGGGGTGGGGGGTGGGGGGCACGCAGGAGCACGGGCCAGGGGGCGCGTGGGGGCTCCACCTCCACCCCCACCGCCCTCCATCCCCCGCTGAACCCGTCCCTCTCCTCTGCACGCAGAAAGCGGCGTTGGAGGGCACCTTGGCCGACACAGAAGCCCGCTACGGCACCCAGCTGGCCCAGCTGCAGGGGCTGATCACCAGCGTGGAGGAGCAGCTGGCCGAGCTGCGGTGCGACATGGAGCGCCAGAACCACGAGTACAGGGTCCTCCTGGACGTCAAATGCCGCCTGGAGCAGGAGATCGCCACGTACCGCCGGCTCCTGGAGGGTGAAGATGCCCAGTACGTAGAGGGGCTTTGACTGGGAGAGCGTGTTGGGAGGAGATAGGTCAATAGATACAAAATGTGCTGTCTGGGAACTCAAATTGCAGCTTTCAGGGTTCTTCTTAACATTGATACCAGCCACGGATGCCCAGTGGCTCTGTCCCTGGTTTCTGTCTGCAGCGAGATGCTGTAACGGGCACCTTTCCCTGCTGGAAGGGGCAGTGGTCCCTCTGCCCTGCATGAGATGCCGAGTGGAGTGAGCAGGAACTTTAGCAACTTTAGCCTTTTGTGTTTTCCTCCTGCCTGAATACAGAGTCTGTGTAACAACAAGAAAAAATGAGTTTGCTCCTAACTTCTCTTTGTTTTTCTTCTTCTCTTGTAGCATCTCTTCCCAGTACTCCTCCGCTATGTCCTCACACTCTGGCAGAGATGGTAAGAACCTATCTTGCTGCACATATTTATAACAAACAGCTTTGCGACCTGCTTTTAAAGCAGCTGCCAGACCGATGGAGTGAAAATCACTCCTCAGGCGTGCCGTGCCGCCTCGCTGGCTGGATCAGAGTGGCAGCAGTCAAGGGCGCTTGTGTGCGTCTTACAACTGCTAACCACAGGGAAAAGCTGTGGGAAATACCTTGCACTCCTTTATCACAAGAATGATTTGCCCTAAACGGGCCTTGTGATTGAGCAGGTGGTGTTCTGGCTTTACACAGACCATGAAAATCAGGCGACATCACACATTTAAGGAGTGTGCCTTTTGCCTTCTTGAGCTTTCCCATCAGCCTGGCTCTTCCCTCTTCTAGCCAAAGTTGCGTTGTTTAAAACAGCATTTTCCAGTATCTTGTGGAATTTGTGACATCTTCCAGAAAAACATGCAATATCTGATATTGTGGTTAAGAAATTTCTTTCCTTCCTGCCCCTGAATAATTGTCCTCTGCTCTCCTTTTGTAGTGATGACATCTTCCCGTCAGGTTCGCACAATCGTTGAGGAGGTGCAGGACGGGAAGGTGGTCTCCTCCCGGGAGCAGGTTGCGCTTACCACTCGCTAGAAGGGCAAGCACCTCTGTGGACCCTTGACCCCAGGCTCAAGAGAGTGGCGAGCTGAACCAAACCCTGCCTGAGGCCGTATGTGATGGGGTTGTGTCACAGAAAGCAGTCCACTTCATTCATCTGCTCCTCCTTCCTGTACTACCATGATTCCACACGGGTGCCATCATGCACTCTGTACACATTTAATAAAGCTTTTTTCCCTCGTTCATGCAATTACAGACTTGTCTGTCACTGATACATGATCCCTCAAAGCCTCAGGGTTGTGTGTTTGTGCCAGGGAAAGTCCTAAGAAACCACAAGAAGCAGCCAGTGAGAGAAGGGAAATGGAGGGATATGGTTTCCACCTGGAGCAAAAATAATTTGAGACAGCTTTTTCTACTGAACTCATTGCTTGTAAATACATGGGACTGACCGAGACATAAACCAGATAAGTTTATTGCAAAACGAAGGCAATAATGGAAGGATGATGTTTGAGGTCAACGTACCACACCACACGACTGATAAAGCCAAGAGAATAAAACCCAGTTCTCTAATTCCTGGTATCCCAAAGAATCACTTTCTCCTGTAAGTTGAACATAACTGACTACAGCAAGACTACTACTGCCATGTGTACCATTCTGAGACACGAGCACAACATCAGACTCGTTGACAAATCTTACATATACAAGCCTTCTGTCTTACTTGACTGTCTTTAAATCACACTATTAGGCGCATTGTATGAAAACTTCATGCAGGTCTTTTCATGCTGCCTGAGGGCTGCACTTAACAGGTGCTAAAGTAACCATTGCTTAATCCACAAGAGGGATGAGTAGCAATAATTTTTTATCACTATAGCATCTAGTAGATCACTGCTAAAATCCTTCTTGAAACACACGCGCTACTTATCGTATGTCAACAACGTCTGCAGGCAAGCTGCCATTCAGGATTAGGTGAAGCAGCTTGGGCACTGGCAGCCAGGAACCGAGTTTGCCTTTGCCCACTCACTTTCCACAGAGTGACAGAGGAACCAAAGGATGCTCTGCAGGCTGCAGATCTACCAAATATGTCCTGGGGGCTAGGCAGGAGAGGAAATCATTTTAGACCCAAAAGCCTGATGAAACCACTTAGGTCCAACTTCATGCTTTCCAGCCAGTACAGGAAAACACAGCCAGTTTTGGGAGCTGTGTCCAGTCTTGGACCGTGGCCTCATGTTCCACATGAGGAATACAGATGTGGGCCTTAGACAGAAGGAAAAGGTAATAGTTTGCAGTAAATCAGCTTCCCTTTGCTTATAATGATGTACAAGGTGCGACTGTGGTTCAAGTTAAGCATGCTTGTGCCTTGGATTATTATTGATGATTCACGCTCCCTCAGCCTCCACAGGGCACCATGGTCCTTGCTGAACAATTACAAAAGCATGCTCCCTGGCCTGAACAGGCTCTTGAAAAGAGTGGATGATATCATGCTGGGCATGACAACACAAGCAAAGGTGATCGAAGAAGCGGGGAACCTGCCAGGTCTTTCCAGAAAAGGGAGTGTGAAGAGATGTTATCATTCTGTATTATTGTTTAGCAATTACAGAAAAGGGTAGGAAATGAAACACAGACCAGAGTGCTGAGTTCATTGACTGTGTCACGCTTATCTCTTTGCTGGAATAACAGACCTTTTTTTCAGAAATAGGAAGTCTTCCAAGCCAAGAGAGCTAGGGCCACCACAAAAATAAAAACTAGATCAAGCAAAAATGCCCTTTAGTATCAAGCTGTCTTAGACTTTATGGCAACAAGCAAGGGTGCAGGCTGGAAATTCTGATTAAACTACAAACGTACTTCTCCCCCCGATCAGAAGAGCGTTGTTATACTTCAATTATAAATGGCAGCTTTTTAACTCTTGAGCCACCTGGAGGATGCCCCAGGTGTATGAATACAGAAAGGCTTTCTGAAAATCACAAACATTATGGGATAAATATAATAAGTAGGAGGCTGAAAGAGTCTGAGAGTATCTGGCTCTGCTGGCAGCACAGTAAGGCATGGCCACTTCTGCAGCCAAAAGGACACGAGGGAGAGCATATTTAGCAGCATATTTAGTTATCTTTGATATCTGTCACCCAGCACTAAGCCATTTACATCTTTCAGCAGGAACAGCTTGAAATGAGTACCTGAGAATAGCTGGGAGAATAGCTGGGAGAGCTGATGGAGAGCCCACATTTGTAATTAGTTGAGTCAGTTCCACTGGGAGGATCTTACCAGGAGTTTTCCTTATTCACCAACATACATTTGCATCAGTAAAAAAGGCTTATATTCTGTGCAGAGCTCTGCATAACCCTATTATCACAACCAAGACAGAAGTCCAAGCATAGATAATCGCTGTGCTACGTTACAATACTCTGAAGAAGGAAAATACCACATAACTATTAGGCAATTTATTTTTTATTACTACTCTTTGCTACACACTGTTTTTATCTGTGAAACACAGACAAATTATCACATCCAAGAGGTGGACAAACACTGTTTTTGGAGAACATTATTTAAACTTTCTGCAAGATGCAAGCAGAACAAGAAAAGCCTTGTTAGGATTCAGCAAGGAGTTATAGAAGCAAGTTCTCAGTGAATGATGGTGAAACTTGAATGGACAACCGAACAAAAAAGGAAAACCAAGAACGTCCTTCAATGATATTTCATCAGCTGAGATGCAGAGAGAAATATGTAGCATGTGCCAGTGTCAAACAATATATAATAGCAAGAATGCTTACAATGAATAGTACTTCAAATAAGTACCATATTTCCTATCTTTAAATTCCACGTTCGCATCGGACAGTTGTTTTTACAATGCCCTTGAGAAAGTTGGATTACCGTTATTATTGTTTCCATCCTACAAAGCATGACATTGAGACCTGGGGAAGCTGAACGATTTGCCTAGAGTGATTTGCAAAGCTGGGATCAGAACCCTGGAGCGCCTGGTGTCATCAGTGAGATGGAAATCAGTTTCTGTCCAGCCAATAACATGCAGAGAAGAAGTGGAATGACGATTACATCAATAGCTAGATAAGCAAATACTTTGTAAATAGCAAACAAAGAATTTTCCATAGGTGAAACACTGACATTTAGCCAACAGTGCGCAGAGAGGAGCTAGGGCTGCTTGGGGTTCTCACTCTGTGTCAGAGCCTCCTGATGAGGCTCTCCCCAAGCCCAGGGCAGCCCTGCAGGGACATGCAGAAGCCCAGGCTGGTGTGTTTCGGATGCCAGGCACTGCCTGGATCCTACCCTGGCACTCGCCATGGTTGCTTCAAGCCCACAGCTGAGCTGGGGCTGGCAGTCACACAGGGTGGTGGACACAGCTGGGGCACCGGCAGGGATGCAGGGTTCAGTGTCATGTTTGAGTCACCAAGTCTCCAGGGAAGTTCTCTTGGACATAAAACCAGCTAGTGACTCAGAAATGTTTGTAATAACACGAAATGCTGGATCTCCTTCTTGGGGGCACATTATACTTTCTGTACTTCATATGCATTAGCCTAAGAAACAGTCTTAAGCTTTAAACTATCCCCAGACTACCAAAGAACTTCCTCCGGGGAAATCTAATCTTTCTCATTTCCATCGCCCTTTGGAATCTGATAATTTTGTGGAGTAGAACAACCTTTGGGAATAAGTCCCAGTGCCCATCCTCTACCACCATCCTGCTCTCCTTTATAAAGCACAGTACAAGACGCAAATGTAAAGCTGAAGTATAACTCCTTTCTTTCTACTTTTCACAAAGCTTATTAAATGGGAATGGCACCTTTGCCTAGGGGAGGCTCTTCTGCTCATTTGTTATTTGGAGTAGTAATTTTTCCTCATCAGGCCTGCGCTGCTGTTCCTGAAATGCTTGCCGGGAAATCCTCATCAGCCATCACTTCTCTCCTCCTCTTACTCCCCTGGGGCACAACGTTGCCTGCGAGGGGCTCCCAAGTCAGCCGAGGACAGCTCATCAGAGGCATTGCCCGTGGCTGGTTACAAGGCTGTGGTGAGCAAATTTCCGTCTGTAGACTCCAGTCTGGAAGTCAATAAAAGTTAATTCTGGAAAGAGCCTTCCATTATGCATGTAGATACTGCGATTAACAGATCTCCTCATAAAAAAATGAAAATGTCTTTTAATAAAATGAGGACTGTAACTGCTGGCAGGTTTGGACGTATGCTCTGGTGTAAAAGCAAGAGGTGGTTTTAATAAAAACTGCAGATTTTGGAAAGGAAAACGTCTACCATGAAGAACACACAAATTCAGTAAAATCAAGAGTGAAATTACTGTTCTTCTTCACAAAAGCGGTAGAAGTTCTAATTGCCTTTGGCTGCAGAGACCTATGGTAAGGTCTGAAGTTCAAAAAGTAAGGAAGAAATGCGGACATTTCTGCTTAGTTTTCAATAACTGAAAAAAACCAACCCCACTCATTCACATTTTAATTTTTCTCACTGAAAAATGAAGGACTAGATGTTTCCCAATGAAATTAAAAGAAATGCTAGCTCAGCATTAATGTTACCATTCTTCTATAGAAAAAACCCCAGTTTTTGACCAGTTCTGCTCCTGGTTTGCTCCTGCTTCCAGCCCCGAGAGCAGCCACAGGGCTGCAGCTGGGCCGCACAGCAGCGATGCCTCATCCTGACCGTGCCACAGCCTCCGCTCAGGATCGTGCCACCAGTGAGGCATGCCATGGCACCATGGCACAGGCTTCGCTTGCTAATTAGGCATGTAACAAAGGATGGACCTACACAGAACCCACACCACATTTAAGGTGTTCTGGATTTGCAGTGTCAAGATAAAATCAAGACTAATGAACTTACCCAAATGGCATAAGCAATATTTCTGAAACAGGCTGCACCTGACGCGTCCTTTATGAGATGTGTCCAGGTGACCTGGATGCCAAAACCAATGCTGAACAACACCTGGGTGAAAGTCAGCCAATATTAGCATGGCTGTATTAATATTATTAATAAAATGAACTATTCAGATGACAAAACATTTTAATTATTTCCCTTCTTCCTCCTTTCAGCATTCCAAGACTAAAAAATAGGTTTAATCTATCTTTTTCAAATGATCTTTTCTGGTTTCTTTTCTAAACACAGTTCCCCTAGATAATATTTGGAGAATTTCCATGGTGCTTGTTGGAACTGGGTCAGACCTATACAGGATCAGGCTGCTTCTGAAATTCTCTGTGTTAATGTTTTAGAAATCTTATGAAACATCTTCTGTGGCTGTTCTCTCTTGGCAACATTTGGTGTTCAGGAAATACCCTTTTCTCTTTTATTTTGGATAAATATTTGAATATTTTGTCTACCCTCGAAAGCAGCAAAAGACAAACCATGGGGTCACCCCTCTGAAAGGGGGTGTTTTGATGCATGCAGGGGAAAGAGAAGTAACAGATAATCGCTCTAGTGTGATACGCTCCTCCAAGAGAAGAGCATTTTGAGGTCCAACGACCTCTGGGTGGTCCAATGACCTTGGCATGTGCTCACTCAGCTGAGGACCACGAGGAACAGGACGGAGCCTTGCTGCAGTGCTCTTGCAGAGAGGCAGCACAGCCCAGGGTGGTCCCCTGGCTCTGGTCCCAGGGGCTGCAGGGCAGCTGAACCAGGGGGCACCCTCACGTCTGGTTGCAAAGGGGTCGAACAGGCTCTGTCAGATAGGACGGCTTTCCCACAGCTTTCACTTTCCGGGTAGACTCGCCCACGTCAGGGATGGATAATTACTATGATGTTTCATTCCCCGGGCACTCTCGGGTATCGTCGTTTTTTGTGTCACTGTTGTTTAGTTGTCATCACAAGTCAGACCTGATGATTCAGGAAGTAACATTTTTGATGTAGTTTTGAAACACGCTTCTGTTAACCAAAGCATCTTTCTGTTGTGGGATTTCGGGAGACAAACGCCTTTGGGGAAATATTTCCGGCTGAAAAAACACAGAGTACTAGCCAGGTCACAAGGAGAGAGGATAAACAACCCTTCTCCGGTGGCAAGATCCACAGGGAATGGTATAAATAGAGGACTATGGGGACAGAGGGATCACAATTGGATCCTGCAGTGATCTGTGCAGCTTGCCCTGGGCTCGAGTTGGATCCCTGCGCTCTCACTATGAGCTGTGCCGTCAGGCAGGTGGTTACTGCCTGTTCCCAAGGCAGGAGCAGCGCGGGCAGCTCTGCAGCTGGTAGTGGAAGGAAGGTCTCCTCCGCCTCCTCGGGAAGACATGCTGCCTATGACTTAGGTGGTGTGGTTGCCAATTTTTCTGGTGGCAGTTTAAGCGAGGGATTATTTGGGAAGCAGCTGAGCGCCGGCAGTGCTACTGGTGGGAGTTTTGGAGCTACCCAGAGGGCTTGTTCTACCCTTGGATTCAGTGGTGGAGGCATCTGCACTCGAGGCATTGGTGGTGGTTTCACCAGGGCTGGTGCTGGTTGCGGTGATGGGATCTTATTTGCTAACAATGAAAAAGCGACAATGCAGAACCTCAACGACCGCTTGGCCTCCTACCTGGACAAGGTGCGACTCCTGGAGGGAGACAATGCTGACCTTGAGTGCAAGATCAGGGAGTGGTATGCCAAGGTAGGGCCCAGCTGCGAACCACGGGACTACAGCTGTTTTCATAAGGAAATTGAAGACCTTCAAAACCAGGTAAACCATTGTTTTTCAAGAAAATCCTAATATTTCTTTGGGCTCTGCTTGCACATATGGCTAGACCGATGTCAAATGGCAGAGGTGATAGCTGTGTCTCTGGAGGTGCAGAAGAAGCAATAGCTTATATGAAACCAACAGGGAGGAGGATGCTGCATTTACAGAGAACTGAAGTTTTGGCACAGCCTGCTCCAGCAAGCTGGCACATGGGTTTCCCCACAGTAATGTCATAATTATGGCTAAAAAATGCTAACTGATTCATAATCCCAGTATACGGGATCATTATAAAATAAGTGGGTTGCATTACCCCAGGGGGGGTGCTCCCCCCAGGACCTTCTGAAGCCAGAGGAAACCACAAGCCCAAATCTCTCTCCTGCCTTTTCTTTTCCAGATCCTGTGTGCAGCCATGGAGACTAACAAAATCCTTTTGAATATTGATAACAACAGGATGACTGCCGACGACTTCAGAGTGAAGTGAGTACAGCCCTGCGCCAGACCGAGGGGTTCACACTGCCCGTGGAAGGGTTGGTGAGCGGTGGTGATGGGGAAATCCTAACCCCCTGCTTCTCATGCTGCCGTATTACAATGCAGATCTCTGTGAAAGGCACCGATAGCATTGGCAGTCTTAACAGCACTGCAGCCCTGAAGCGAAAGAACTTGATCCTAATTTTTTTCCCCACAAACTCAATTCAAGGGCTTGCCACGGTTTACCGACATGCTGACCTTTCTCTGTTGCCTGTGCCTTAAAGGTACGAGACAGAATGCAGTCTCCGGCAAAATGTGGATGCAGACATCTGCAACTTACGCCCCGTCCTGGATCAGCTCGCCAGTTGCAAGACCGACCTGCAGCTACAGTGTGAGGCTTTGACTGAGGAGATGTGTTGCCTCAAGACGAACCACGAGGAGGTTAGATTGTCCCTGGCTCTTAAAAAATCCAGAAGAGAGAAGGGAAGTCCCCACAAGCGTCGGTATTACTGATACGGTGCACGTACTCTCTGCAGGAAATGAACTGTCTGAGGAAACAGGCGACTGGAGACGTGAGCGTGGAGGTCAATGCCTGCCCTGGCCCAGACCTGAGGAAGATCCTGGAGGATCTGAGGTGCCAGTATGAAACACTGATGGAGCGCAACCGCAAAGAGACTGAGCAGTGGTATGCCTGCAAGGTACTATATACATGCAGAGCTGTACCCTGCTCTGCCTGTTGGGGGGAAAGGGAAAAACGAGAGATGAAGAACATGTACTGGAGACGTCTTAATATCAGCGATTGTGTCACAAATGTGAGATGTGCTCAGCATCTCAGTGGTTTTGGTAGAGGGGCCACTGCATGGTGTTAAAGGGTCACAACAGAATAAACCGGGGGGCTTCACGTTCAAAATTACTCAGATGCACTGCAGGGTATGCAGAAGCAGTGGGGGGAAGCCACAAGGAGATGCTGTGGGGAGGTGCGGAAAGGGCTTCTCTTTTCTGACTTTGCAGGTGGAGGAGGTGAATCTGGAGGTTGTCACAAGCAGCCAGGAGATTGAATCAAGCAACAAACAGGTCACTGAGCTGAGACGTCAGCTGCAGGCCTTGGAAATCAATGTGCAAGCCCAGCTCACCATGGTAGGTGATGCCACTGCAATTCACATCTCAGACCCCCCAGGTCTCTTCGGAAAGCTGCATGTCCAGAGCCGTACCTGTAACCGGACTGGCCACGCTTGCAGCACACCCCGTACCTTTGTGTTGTTTCCATTCTCAGAAAGAAAACCTGGAATCCTCTTTGGCGGAAACCGAATGTCGCTACAACAAATACCTGGCAGAGCTACAGAATCAGATCTCCTGCGTGGAGCAGCGGCTGGCTGAAATACGTGCGGAAATGGAGTGCCAGAATCAGGAATACAAGACCCTCCTGGATGTCAAATGTCGCTTGGAGCAGGAGATTCAGACCTACCACTGCCTGCTGGAGGGGGGACAGCACGACATCATGTATGCAGACTACAGACAAGACCCGGGCACAGTAAAATCTCTATGCTTTGACTTACAGGGATATGAAAATTCGTGACACCAGTAGCAAAAGCAACATTGTGGTGAGGAACCAGTACCGACCTGTTACCAGACAGGGCCTATTAGCAAACCACGAGTCATCTGAGGATTTGGCTCATAAATGTCCAGAGTGCAAGCCAGAGACCGTTTCCCCATCCTGGGCCAGCAACAGGCGGCTGGGAGAGGCCCCAGAGCTGTCCCCGCCACCTGGGCAAGGTGCACCATCGCAGCTCGTGAAAGGGCATTTTCACTGTGAGCTGGGCACAGTCTTTTATGAACACCATCATGTAACTGAGCTTTATTGGCTTTGCCACAGCTAGACAGGATTAGGGACTGGCAGTTAAATTGACTGAAACAATAAATTATCTAAACATTTTCAGTTTCACACAACAATTTTAATTAAAGTTTTGGGAAATTTAATTTGTATGCAAAGCAGCTGGCGCTTCCCTGCCTCCCATTGACTGAGATTTTGGAACAGCGAGGTGTGCTGTTATTCTCATAAATGGCTGCATACACACATAACCAGCCTGAGCACCCACCTGCTCCATTACTTTGGAAAACGAGGTATTTTAATGGTGGTGCCCTGAGGTGGGCTCTCCTGGACCCTCCAGTCCTATATTAGTTACAGAAAAAGTCAGGTTTTATTCCAAAATGCTGGTTGCAACGGATGAAATGAGCTTGTCTCAGAGCCCTGGGTATTCCTGAGTGTGTCAAGGTGGAAAAGCAATAGCTGCCAACAGACAGGCAGGATGGAGGACGTGCTAATTTCACTCTTAAAGACCCTCATGGTTCAAAGGGGAAATGGCCAATAGTGACTGAAGAGACACAGCTAAAGCCAACGCTCCAGGCCATGGGGCAGATCTCCAGGGTGTGAACGTTGGGGGCGTTGGTTACCAGTGCTGTCTCTTTTTCACAGAGGGCCAGTGGGAAGAGGAGTCCCTGCAGCACCAGCTGGAAGAAGTGGTGGGCTTAAAGCCACCCTTTGCCAGCCATGCCTGCCCTAAGCCCGTGCACTCCGGGTGAGGATGTGTGAGGTGAGTCGTCCTCTAGAAGCCTTGAGTGTGACCATGACTTGCTTCTTTAGTCCTACTGCATACCTGGGGAAGAGGAGGATGAGAGATCTGCAGGCGTTTCCGGATGGTGGAGAGGGGCTGGAGGTGGTTTCTTTTTCCTGGAGAGAGGCAGTGCAGGGAGTCAGACATGCAGAATCATGGTTGTGACTGTTGGTGGTGAAGCACCAGGATTAATTGGGCTATGGCAGAAAGCAGTGGTAAGGGATGCAGCTATGGGGCATTTATAAACTTATGCATAGAAAATATGTTTGACACTGGAGAGTTACTAGTAGTAAATGTGCTTAAATAAAACTTCCAGCACAACACGAAAATGAGGACCTGGCAGGGTGTGTCGGTCAGTCATGAGTACTTATTTCAACAAGTACATAAAATTAAGCAAGCTAGGGAGAAGAGGGAAAAGAAAGGTCCGTACAAGAGCAAGGGGGTTCTAAGAGAAAGGCATGGTATGCAGACAGCACCCTGAAAAAGTAATGCTTCCCGCTCTCCCTCAGCAGGTCACTGCAGACAAGAGAACTTCCCTGCCAGCCCCACCGCACATGCCCCTGAGGAGGTCTCTTAAAGAACAAACTGTTTGGAAAAAACTAGACAAAAATAACCTGACAGTTCTCAGTTCTGCTTATAGCACCAGTCAGAAGGGACTTTGCAGAACGGCTGCCTTCCTGCCACCTACGCTGCCTGCTGTCTTCATCCTCTGACGCTGCTTTGATCCGGTCATTGGTCTTCACTTAGGCTAATCTGTTTTGCGGTCAGTTGTCTAACAACTATCAAAGCTTGTCTCTAATAAAACGTTGCTACTATTGACACAGCCTTGAACCTGAGAAATAATTTCTACAAGTAAAGGAATATACAAGTATTTAAAAAATTGTTACGCAAGTAGCTATATTTATCACGCACCTTTGGTTAGAAATCCACCTTTGATCTATATCCACAAAGCAGTCATTGCAAGGGAAAAAGAAAAATAAGCCATGCCCACATCTGCTGCACTGCTCCTGCCGAATTCAATGGCTGCAGGACGGTGATGGAGGGGCAGCTGCAGGAGGATGGAGAAAAGGGACTGGCTGATGCTGTGGAAAGGGACTTTTGTTACCAGAGGAGGAAGCATAAGCTAAGACATGAAGTAGAAGGTGATGAGGAAAGAAATATTCAGGGAGGCTGGACAGAGTGCAGGGAAGGAGTTTCAGGGCAGTCTGACTGACAATCTTCTATTGAAAGAGACTTTCTAGTGAAAATCGAGTTTTCGTTAAAGTAGGTGCGTGCTAATATAATATAATATAATATAATATAATATAATATAATATAATATAATATAATATAATATAATATAATATAATATAATATAATATAATATAATATAATATAATATAATATAATATAATATAATATAATATAATATAATATAATATAATATAATATAATATAATATAATATAATATAAGGTAATATACAACACCTTTGAGTTATTATGAATGTGCAGTAACAGGATAAAATCAAGAACAACAAGTTTTCCCAAATAATACTGAAGTAGTAATTTTGAAAGCTGGACTTGACACACCCTTCTGGTGAAGGAAAACAATTCCCAGAGAAAATGCTAAATAAAGAGCCTTTACATGGATTTTAAAAAAAAGGCAAACAGGAAGAACCAGCTGGCAACATGTGGGAAGATAAAAGGCTGAGACAAATTAATATGTGGGAGAGATTTGTTTTAAAAGTAAGATACAACAAACAGCCAGGAAAAAAAGATGCTGGTATTTTATTACTACAGAGAAAGGAATTACAAACACATTCAGGAACACAACTGCATTTTGCTGCTTGTGCAAGCAAAGACTCGAGATCCAGCCTGTCCCTTCTCACCAGCAGCAGTATCTAACAAATGTGTCAGGCTGTGAGGAGTGCTTACGATCTTTGCTCCTCATTATGTGGCTTTGTTAGCCTTTTTCTGTAATGAAATATTGGATGGGGTTTGACAACTAACTTTAGACAGAGGTGTAATGTGAAGGCTTCTAACAAGAAGACTTATGGGGATACGATGAGTCTGAATTCGTGTCCATTTCCAAAGAAAGAAGCAGCTCAGATGCTTCTGGAATGACATGGGACAAGCCAAAGCCTGACCACACAAAGCTATTTTCGTGGCAGAAATCACGGCAAAGATGGGACTTCTGTTTTTTGCTCTGGGTCTTTGCTCTGCAGAAAGCCTTGTCTGGTCATGTGTCGCCTCCCATGCTCTAAGCTTTCCGCTCCACGTCACACATGATGTCCCTACGGCTGCACCAGCACAGAGGGCCGGGGGCTACGCGACCTGGACTGGTTCCAGCTGTGCCTTTGGGGGATGCCCCTCCCCAGCCTCTGTCCAAGTAACAGACACTTGTTAGCCCTGTGGGGGTAATTGCTCTAATGAGCTTCTGGTCAAGGCTCTGTGCTAGATACTTTCTCTAAGTTCAGTATCTCCAGTTCCTGCAACACTCATTATACTGTGCATTTCAGTATTATTTAACCTGCCTCGGTGTTTACACAGCACTCTAAAGTCACCACATTAAATGCTATGCAGAAACAAAAATATGACTTCCCTGCCCAATGAATTTATAACCCGGACAGTGATGGGAAATGATGACTGTAGAAACAACATAGGAAGAGATAGGGAAGAGAAAATAAATGAAATGTCGAGGATGCAGTGCATGGGACAACAGGACAAGAAGTGACTTGGGGCATTGACTGCAGGGAAAGTCCGATCACATTCCATGTACGAAGCCATTCACAGGAGCACACAGGTAGTGCAGCTTGTAAGAGCTCATTCCTCTCTCTTTTAATGTGCAAATCTTTTAAAGCAAGAATGAATAAGCATCTCAAAGACAGACAGAGACTTAGGCTGAAGGTATAAGACTGGGAGAGGAATTTAAAGATAAAAAGAGCAAGGGCGGGTACCCCAGGAGAAGAGGGGGAGTTATATCTGCACCCAGACTGGTAAGCAGAAGCTATCAGCATCAGAACCAGTGGCTATAGGTGAAATGTACTGTGATAGCTCCAGCAGATACAGTCTCTGTCTTACAGAGAGCAGACACATGTGAATTACAACACCATCAGGAAAAATCCCTGAGGAGTGAACATACCAGAGGTTTAAGACATTGGTGAAGAAACAGAAAGAAAACAACCAGTTTTGCAAATTGCCAACGCTGGAAATCAGCCATGAGTTAAGGACTGCACTGCACAAGCAATTGTACCTGATTACAGGCACTATTCATTTTTAATAGTAAGCCATATTCTGGTGTGATGTATAAACTATAATTTCTCTATAAAAGTCTATTTTATAAAGTACGCAGACAGGTATAGTCTCACACCCATAGCTTGCAGGGTTTGTATTTTTGTTTACTGGCTTGTGTAACATTTTACAAAGGATTATATAGGTGAGTAAACTACTACTATAATCAAGCAGGAGTTTTCTCAGCTTAGTACACTGAAAAATACAATTTAAACAGCCAGTATGAACCACATATTGAAAGTGTATTGAAATTAAGAGACTTTTTAGTTCAAGTATGAGATAAAGATAAAAAGAAGACGCTCTGGGGAGGCTCTGGCTGGGCTACACCTTCAGCTGCCTGTCTCTGTCGTACCACTGCATGGTATCTGAGTGCAGGAATCACCTGGATACTCCAGTTCTGCTTGCCAGGCTCTGGTCTGACCCAGGTGGCTCTGCCAGCCAGGACTGCAGGCTGAAGCCTCGCTTTTCCTCCCGACCTGCACTGCACTCAGCTGCCCCTGCAGGAGTGAAATTGCTGTAAGTTCGTTCACCCATCAGTATTCGCATCTGTCCTAAGACAATTCTCTGATACTCTTCTTTGCCATGATAATCAGTAGTGATTCCAGAGATGCAAATGCTGGGAAGCCTGGCTGTACTGTCATCGTCTGGTAGGCGCTGGAAGGAAATGAAAACCCTTCACAAAATGAATCAGGGAAGATTGTGAGCTTCAGTAGGAAGAAATCTGGTTCTGTCCACCTCCATGTTCTGCTGAACTTCTACTTCATCACTAGCAAATGTTCAGAGGTAGTCTGAAGATGTGAACAGTCAGCAAGAAAGAAACTGAAACAGAGTAATCACCTTGTCTCTGAGGCGTATTTAAGACCTAGGATCATGCTGTTACCAAACTCATTGTGATAATTATTTCACTTACCTTACAGGAATTTTGCTAAACATGGTGGTATAAACCAATGAGTCATTAGCCAGAAAAAAAGTCATGGTCTGCATTTGAAAGATGGGAGCATGAGGTCTGGAGCCAGCTCAGTATCACATCAAAGCAGTGTTTAATAAGTGATGCCTAATGGCTATTATGCAAATTATTAATGGTAATTACAAGTGACAAGATAAAATCATATTCCAGTGTGGTTGCACAAACATCACTGAAGCAATGCTTATGAAAGCAAAGTTCTGTCAAATTAGACACACCCCTCTTGTAGTTGACACAAGAAAACATTATCAATTTTGATAAGTAAGCAAGTAGAGCATGGAGGAGACAGGCTGGTGTTCTGCAAAAAGGCCGTGCGCGGGGACAGTGACCATTCCCACAGGGCCAAAGTGCACTGCCCACAACATCACTTGAAAATGTAGCATCTTCCTGCCTCCCTCGGAGCTGCCCATCACTATGTGTCAGTATTTACGCTTATTACCTCGTTGTCCACTTTCAGATCTCTCTTCTTTTCCATGATGTTCACAAGAATTAATGACGTTTGCACTGACTTTGTGCCAAGACCACTGCTACTCACGCTGGCTAACAGCCCGTCGTTGCTTCCTTTGCTTCCACCTGTATGAAACCATTTGCTTCCACCTGTCTGACATTTAGTTTGTAAATACTTTTGGGACATTTTTATGTCTTAGACTTGCATAATCCTTTCCTGCACGGTGTTCTGCCCCAAGGCTCTGCCCCTAGGCTACAGGAATACAAATAATAACAAAAGTGGAGGTAAAGAAATCAGTTTTGTAGGGAAAAAAGTTGGTACTGATGGAGGACTCGGCAGTGCTAGGTTAACGGTTGGACTTGATGATCTTAAAGGTCTTTTCTAATCTAAATGATTCTACGATTCCACGATTCTATGCTTTCGAACAAGATGGTGGCTCACAGCTAGAGAAAGCAGAAAGCCATACGGCCAGCAAACACACACACACTCACACACGCCTCTGCCCGATCCGTGGTGAGGTCTCAGTGCGGAGCCTCAGAGCCCTGACACGGTTGTAAGGAGCAGGGCGATATAACACGCGCTTGGAGACTGCAAGCTGCCCGCCTGCCAGCACAGAGCAAGAACAAAAATCTAACTGGTTTCAAAATACAGACTGGTTGGTCAGGGACCGGCTTTTGAATGTCTTTGCTGTACCAGTCCCAAGCTCCATTTCCCAGCCCAACTGGCAGGAGCCCAATAAAGCTCCAAATAATGTAATTATATCCCAAATATGAGTACTTTGGAAGAACTGTATGAGTGTTTCTAATCTTCACTGGTAAAATGTCATTCGGTAGCCCATGGACCTTTCCACCAGGACATATGTAATAGGCTGTACAATGCTGCAAACCAGCTTGTTTTGTGGAGCAAGACCTATTCCTTCTTCCTATTAGGTAACTGCCAAAAGAAGGTGTAGGTGCTCCCTGCCCACCCGTAGAGAAACGTCCAGTATCTGCAATGTCTCCTCCTAAACCTAAGACTCTGAAAGGGAAAGAAAGGCTGCCTCAGCGCAGAGCGCTGCTCTCTGCAGATTGCTATTAGGTAACTTCTGAAAACCCACACAGCAGAAGCAAAGCTCCAAGCAATCCAGACATTATATTAATTTCTGTTGGCTCTTACAGCCGCACCCTGTCTTCAATTATATTCCTCAAAATGACGGATGAAAGCCAGATTTACTCCCTATCCTCCTTTGTGCTCATGATTTTCACTACTGTGAGTCTAGGCTGTGTGGGGAGCATGGGGGCTGTGTTTCTAGGAGGAGGATGGACTTGTATTTCAGGCACTGCAGTCTTAAGCTAGGAATCTGAGCTCTCTCTGTCCTTGAGCAAGTTATTTCACTGCACCATACGAATAATGAATATTCTACGATGCTGCCAGCCCTGGGTAGGCATCTTTTTATCATTTCTGATCTAAGTAAAGAAAGAAATCATCTCACTGGGGAGTGGAGAGTCCTAACTTGTGCTGGTGAAAAGACGATCACATTTATATAAGCTTGGGGACACTCTCCTACCGCGGTGACAGAAGCCACCTAACTTCCCACCAGTGAGTGAGATCTGGCTGAGCATGTGAGTGTAGATTTTCTCTGCCCTTCTTCTTGGAGGTGATGGCTGCTCTCAGGACTCCCTGTCAGGTGTCACACTCACCACCGAAGAGGATTTATCACGACGACTGCTATAAATGTGGACATACTTGAGTCAAAGGTTACTTGTGAGTAAGAGTTGCCTGGAAATTTCACCCTGAAGGAACAGAAGCCTCTGTCCCCTGGAGAGCAGAATATCCTCTCATTATAGCAGTCTGCTGGAGAAAGGCACTTGCACTGGTGGAGCCAGTTCTCCGAACACTCTCTGGCTATTGCTTGCCTGGTTTTGGAGATCGCGCTCCCATGACTGGCCAGGTTGGGCTAATGCCTGCTCCTGCTCTGACAAAGAAATGCAGAAAGCTTTTCTCCTCCTTATTTTGTGCTTAAGCACAACCCTAGTAATGGCAAAGACCTGCGGGATCACATCTCAGTCCATCCAGAGACCTGGATATATCGCCCATGGATACTCCCTTTCCTGTCATCTCTTTCTTTATCTACAATCACCACAAATTGAGGCAGCACGGACAGCAATTAAAGTAATTAAAAAAAATAACTTCAGAGAGGTACTTCATACAGTTCAGCTTATATCAAGTCTGTGTAACATCTAGACACAGACGACTTCCAAGATTTAGCAGGCCTGATCTTCACAGACCGTGAGCAAGCTGAATTCTCGTGTTTGCGTGACCAGAGAAATATAATCCACCAACGGGGAGCTAAACCCACAGGGGAATTAGCTCAGTGATTTAAGAAATCTCACAGTGAAGTGTGTATTAGTCCTACTGTCTGTCATTGTGCCAGGTGACAGACATCTACACCACGATATCCCTGGTCTTTTCACTACTACGGTCACTACTAGTCACACTTTTCAGAAGTGAGAATTTATATTAATTTCCCATTTTTGTTTCACGTACCCTACCATAGCATGTGATAGAAAAGTGTTTATTGGACTAAGAATAAAATAAATACAAATTAATAAAAGATAAAAGGCACTTTGATGTTATAAATAACAATGTTTCTTCTTTGTACATAATCTAGGGCAACTTTTTTTTCTTGACTTGTTGTAAAGTTTGCATCATACAAAAAGCTGATGACTCATAAAACATTATTTTACTTTTTGGAATAAGCTGCTGACATGTAAAGTATCTTCCTTGTGAACTGGGATTTCTAGAGGGAAACTGCCTATGGGCTATTTATTCTTGGCATAAACAGCAAGACTAGCCAGCCCCGTGGGAAGAAGAAACACCCTATAGGTGACACCCCCTTTGGAAGGTATAAATAGAGATCTGCGGCAAGAACCAAGTCGCAGTCTGATTCAATATCAAGCTGTGCATCTTGCTTTGGGCTTTGGGTTGGATCTGCAGCTGTCCTCAAAATGAGTTGTAGTATTAAGCAGACAACTGGCTCTCTCAGGGGCAGGACCAGCGGTGGCAGCTGTGTTATTGGTGGTGGTGGTGGTGGTGGAGGAGCACGGATCTCCTCAGTCTCTTCTGGAAGATACACGACTTGCGGGATAGGTGGTAGCCGAGGGTTTTCTGGTAGAAGCTACTGTGGTGGTGTGAATTACGGAGGAGGACTGAGCACTGGCAGTTTGGTTGGTGGAAACTATGGAGGTGGCTTAGGAGCCGCTGTCCTCGGAGGATGTTCAGGCATTGGATTCAGCGGTGGCAGTGCTCGCTTTGGCGGTGGCATGGGGGGTGGCCTTGGTATTGGTCTTGGTGGAGGGGTAGTTGGAGGTGGTTTTGCTGGTGATGGCATTCTTCTTTCTGGTGATGAAAAAGTCACCATGCAGAACCTTAATGACCGCCTGGCTTCTTACCTGGACAAGGTGAGGTGCCTGGAACAAGAAAATGCTGACCTGGAGTGCAGAATCAGGGAGTGGTATGCCAAGCAGGGCCCTTTTTGTGAGCCCCGGGACTACAGCTGCTATTATAAAGAAATAGAAGATCTTCAGAACCAGGTAACATCATTTCTCAGCTGCTTTCTCCCTTGTAAACTTCTCCGATGGTGCTGATTCACAACTTAATGCAGTTATCAACAGTAACATTTCATTGTTGTAAAATGCTTTTTGTAAACAGCCATTAAGACAACTGCCTGTAGAAAGCCCTAGAGCTCAAAGGTAAAAACCTTGAGTGTTTGGCCTGTTTCCACTGCTTTTATTCATCAGATATATTTGAAAGGGAAAATATTATCTTCATGGAATATATCTGGATAGGCTCAGTAGTCTTTCCAAATGAGGTTTGTGCCAAGGTGTTTAAATACATATATGCCAAGAAAGCAACTGAAAGTGAAATAAATAATGGATTGCATTAATTTGCCTGAATGTAAATTATTCTGTCATCAGTCTTGCAAGATGTTATTTACAAGTTTACTCTTTCATACAGAATTGGGAAATATAGAACATCTAATTAAAAATAAGAACAAAGAGAACATCTCCATAACACGTTTTAAGTATGCAATTTAGAAGCAAAACCAGCGTGCTTGTTTTGCAAAGTGTGTTTGGCAAAAATTCTAGCATGTCCATGCACAAAGAAGAACAAAGTGAAAATAATCCAGGAAATGGACAGAATGAGACAGACTTATAATTAAGTCTTGAAACAAGACTTTTAAATCTCTCATCCATGAAAGTAAGGTTTAGATTTAACAGGTTAGGTGGATTGTGGAGGATGCTGGAAAACACTGACAATATCTCCTTGATTGTCTGCATCTGAACCATGTATTTTATCGTTGTAATGCCTTCACTGTGCTTCACTGAACACTCACCCCTGTGTCTGCTGCGCTCCTCAACTCCCCCATGCCTGCTACCCAATATGAAAAAAAAAGAGAGCAAGAAAGAGGTTAGGTCTGGTAGCACTGGTTAGTGGGTACACTTGAGCCTGAGGATACAGGGGAGAAGAGACTTCAGGAGTGAATATTCTTTTTCCAGATTGTCTGTGCAACCATAGACAACAACAAGATCATTCTGAACATTGATAACAGCAGGATGACAGCTGACGACTTCCGTGTGAAGTGAGTACCCCTGGGCCATCCCCTCCCTATGTCGCTGCTCCTGCTCACAGCTGGAAAGAGGAGCTCTCAGACAGGTCTCCTGTGACCCTCCGGTCAGGACAGGCTGGAGGTGCAGAAAAGCTCTTTCATCCATCGCCTCTAGATCTTAGTTAGTGGCAGATCCAGAATGTAAGATTTGGGATAATAAGATATTTTTGACTGGAGATTAGAGTTCTTTAGAAAGCAGAAGGGATCTGCAGACAAGGAGCAGCATGGGTTCACCTGAGCTGCCATTCTGGCGTCTTTCGAAGGGGAAGCTTTTGGTTTTTTCTGTTGGAGTGCAGAAATGTGGTGAGTGACACCTTCGCCCTGGTGAAAAAGGTCCAGAGAAGGCAGACCGAGAGCAGATTTGACAGAGCAAGCCTTGGACTGCTTTTCTCAGCATCCTGTTAGGCTAGTTAGGAAAATACTGTAAGAAAGATGGTCAAATGAAAAAAAAAAGAGCAAACGGTGGTGCCAGACACTGACTACTCTTTCCTGCTTTCCTTCTCACTGGCAGGTACGAGACGGAGCTGGCCCTGCGCCAGAGCGTGGAGGCTGACATTAATGGTTTACGCCAAGTCCTGGATCAGCTGACTCTGTGCAGGTCTGACCTGGAGGCACAGCTGGAGTCACTGCGGGAGGAGCTCTGCTGCCTGAAGAAGAACCACGAGGAGGTAGGGTCCTGCCCCTCTCATGTAAAAAGTGTTAATTCCTGCAGGATCCATTGCTCTCCCTTGCTGTGGTCCCCACCTCTGGGGTGCTGGCTGCAGAGGAGCAAGTGGTTGATGGAGACCCCCATGTGAACTAGGAATTGTAACTGTCCAGGGGCTCTCCCAGGCGCTCTGCTCTTCCCTCCAGGGGAACTTGGCTCCCTCAGGTTTTTCCTTCTCTTCCAAAAATGATATGATCTGGGTTTGGTGTTTCCAGGAAATGAACTGTCTGAGGAAACAATCGACTGGAGATGTGAGCGTGGAGGTCAATGCCTGTCCTGGCCCAGACCTGAGGAAGATCCTGGAGGAGATGAGGTGCCAGTATGAAACGCTGATTGAACGTAATCGCAAAGAAGTTGAGGATTGGTATGAGTGCAAGGTGAGTAAATTAACGCAGCTCTGATTTTCCCCGGCTAATACCCAGGCAATGATTCCACAGTGATTTATTACACGTTAAAACCACACAACATGCTGTAACAGCATTTAGCATTGGTTTAAACGACAGGTGACACAGGGAATATTGCCACTCTGTGTCCTTTTCATGAGGTGACAGTTACTCACATGGGGCACATGTTAGGGAGACCTGAAGCAGAAACTCTTTACAAAGCAATAAGCAGGGAGAATAACTGGACAGCCGCGCTATTAGAAGAACAAGAGGAATGAGGAGCAGGGCTGACACTCCATTAGGATGAGAGAGTTCACCCAAACCTTTCTCATTTCATGTTTTTTGCTAGCTTCTCTGCTCTTTTCTTAATACTTAATCTGATTTACATTCCCTGAAGCTCTTCATTCTCGATTGGTGATTTTCAGATTGAGGAGGTGAATCGGGAGGTTATTACAAGCGGTCAGGAGGTAGAGACGTGCAACAACCAGGTTACTGAACTGAGACGCCAATTGCAAGCCCTGGAAATCGATCTCCAAGCTCAGCTCAGCCAGGTGGGTGGTGAGCTGGTGTAAAGCTCAGCTGTCTCACAGTTATGCTTTGATGTAAGAATTCCTAGTGAAATGCACTGTTTCTCATGCCTGTACTTGTATTGTGCCACATGTCACTCCTCAGAGGGACAACTTGGAATCCTCGCTGGCTGAGACAGAGTGTCGCTACAACAACCACCTTGCTGAGCTCCAGAGCCAGATCACCTGCGTGGAGCAGCAACTGGCTGACCTGCGCGCAGAAATGGAGTGCCAGAACCAAGAGTACAAGATCCTGCTGGACGTCAAATGCCGTCTGGAGCAGGAGATCCATACGTACCGCTGCCTGCTGGAGGGTGGACAGCAGGACCTTATGTAAGTAGGCTTGAGATGCACCAAAAGATACAACAAAATACCTGGGTCCTGGGTATTTTAACATAATAGCAAAGTGAACAAAAAGGTGGAGGCACTGCAAGGCCCCTTCACCCTTACTGACCTTTTTGGGCCACCTGGTAATTAGTGCCTACCCTGTGCCAGCCATTGCCACAAGAAGGGAGCTCACTGCAATATCCTGCCAAAAAGCAAACCAGACTGAGAACAGCGAGGAGAATGAAAAACTGTAGTTCTAGTTTATCTGAAATTTCCTTCACTAAAATGTTATTCTCCTGTCCCCTCAGTCAGCAAGGAGGAATTGGTCAGTCTTCGGGTCTAGGAGGAGGAGTTGCAAGAACAAGTGGAATAGGAGGAGGAGGTATTATTAGAACAAGCCACACTTACACTACGTCTTCCCAGATGCCATCCTGTGCAGCTGCGGAGATACAAGGTAAGAACTGCAACGTTCTACAAGATTTACACAGTCTTCTCTATTCTCACGCAACAAGGACAGGCAGCGACAAAGATCTTTCCCACATAGCTTACAGGTGCTATTTTAAAGTTTTATTGTGAGGCTACTGGGAAATACACCATGGGAGGCTACAAGTGCTTTCAGGAGCTGTGACTCTGCCAGGAAGCGTGAGAATGGCAAAAAGGGAGGAGTGGGAGGAGGGGGAAGCGGGGGGAAGAGAGATAGAAATGAGAAGGACGGAGTCAGCAGGCAGGCAAGGTACCGAAAACATGGAGAAAGGACTGACATGAAATCTGGGACAAAGGAAAGAGTAGGAGAAAGCAGAGTACCCAGAAATTAGGGGGAAAAAAGCAGGAATCATGGGAATACTGGCAGAAAACTACTAGTACTGTACAGGAAGGGGAAACTTCCTGCCAAACTGAAAAAGAAAGACAGAAACAAGGTGACAGTTGGTCCAGGAGAATGAGCGTGAGCAGTGGCATTGTTCTGGCAAGGATGCTGATGCCGTTCCCTCATCCAGATTGCTGGTGGTGCAATGTCCGCAGCTTCCACCATTTGGCATTTTTATGTAAAAGGGCAGACCACGTTCCAGCCAGCTACAAACCCCATCTGCCTGACTGGCAGGCAACAACCAGATCCTTCCAGGAAGAGAGAGTATTTATGCGAAGTCTAATTGAATTGGCTTCTGAAATGATCACCTGTACAGAATGACAGTGTGGGAAAGAATCTATTTTTGCTATAAACAAAGTAATGTTTCCTTTGATGTCTCCAGTGCCTTGCAGAAGGATTTGTGATTAAGCAGAGAAATGAGAATATCCAACAAGAGAAGCCTGAAGCAGAGCCATGGATGAAGAGAGAGAATATTTACAGTATGCCTCCGCAAAGAGCAAGGAGTGTGCTCTTTCGTATTACTCAGCGATGCTAAGCAATGTGTCAGAGGGATAGGCAGAGCGCTGGGCCACATTCTGCTTTATTTTGCTATTTGCTTTTTCTAGTCTGTATTGCTGTGTGTGCCCAACCACCATGACTATTGCTGGAGTTAACCAGTAGTATGATCACTAATGTACCTGCTGGTGAAAACATTTCTCTAATAAAACTTTGCTTCTGCCTGATGCAATCAAGAAACCTGTGTCTGGAAACTGAGTTCCTTTAGCAAACCAGTCGCTGACGCAGGGGCAAACCACAACCTCAGCCGGGCTGGCCAGCCTCTGCCACGGCCCCAGCAGGAAAAGCTGGAAAGCCACGCACAAGGGTCACCTGAACTGGTCAGGATCCTACTCCACTGGGGACAAAGCTGCTTTTCCAGTGGGAGCCAGAGAATCGCCTCGCTGGCCTTGCAGGTCTTGTCCACCTCCTCCCTGTCAAAGCCCGTAGCACACGTTGCCCGTTCCTGCATGACATCCTCCATGATCTACATGAACAGCCAGTTCAGGCAGATGCCTGTGTGCTTCCCACAGAGCATTGTGCTAAAACACAATTTTTAGAAAAATTTTGAAAGTCAGTGATGGAACATCTGGAAACAGATTGCCTTGGCCCCAGTCTAGTGCTGACACACCTGGGCTGTGCCCTTTCATACTTCATCATCCAGGCTGGGGCCTGGGATTAGGTTGAAGAGGAAAACTTGGTCTCCACAACTAATTCAATTTCTGCTGACACGGCTTATATTCCAACCTATCCTTTTCATTTTATAGGAATCTCCTCAGTGGGAAAAGGACTGGAGACAAAAGGTTTGTTTTCTATCTATTTTCACATAGTGACTGAGTCATTTACTGGTCATCCTTCTATTTCAAAGAGTTTCAGCCTGAACATCAGGAGCTGTTGAAAGATCATCTTTACATTAAACACCCCTTCTTTGGAGAACTGGCGAGGGCAGGATGGGAGCTGAAAAAGTGCAGCTCAACAGAGAAAACAATGGAGAAAAAAGCCAGTTAGGGCCTTTGGGTACACAAAGCCATTATGTCTTAAGCCTCACGAGCATGGCAAAGATCACTCCCTCCTTTGGGCCTCAAACAGCAGCCATGTAGCTGGTGCTGAGTCAGCATGGACTAGCACAGTAACGTGCACATATCCCGACACTGACCTGCCCAGAGAAGCAAGGGCAGCAGTTTGGTAACTCGGGGCCCTGGAGCACTACTGGTGTGTGCAGCCGTGGGAACTGGGCTTGCAGAGTCATTCTGGGTTTGGAGAATTTTCAGTTAAAAAACATTATCAGCTGGAGGGTGTTTTGATGGTTAAATTGTCTGCTGGTCCAGAAACCCAAGCATTGATCAGTTTTACATGTCCACTCCACCCTACGCTGGATATGGCTGCTGTTATTTCTGGTATATGCGATGTGGCTGTTACATAGTCATATTCACTTAGGAGATGACCTGGCAAAGCAAAACTCCTGGTTACTCCTCTTCTGTCAGAAGCTGGAGGTTATGGAACAGCCGGCTTTGGGGGAGGAGGGGAAAGGGTACAAAGACAAAACCATTTCAGGACCATATATACATATAGTGTGGCACACTTTTCTAGCATCAGTTCTTTTATATAGATACCAATTTCTCAGTTACTGCAGAGGTAGACTTAACATAACCTGAAACCTTCCAGGAAAGCAGCATCCCCAAGGCCTGTAGGCAGCAAGTGTCTGAAGAAGCTCAGTCATTAATGTATCAGGGAGGAGATGAAAGGTGCCCTTCTCCTGTTGTAAAAGACCATGGAGAGAAGATGTCTCAGTGGTATTTCTTTTATTTAATCTACAAGACACTAAACTCAATAGTATCCAGGGGCTAGAGCAAAATAAGAAAATGCAGCACTGGAACAACTGCAATAATGACTCAGGAGTGTCCACAGGAAGACGCTTTTAATAAATCAAGTCTTAAAAATTCGTTCCAACCCTACAGAAAGTCCTAGACTCGATGCAGATATCTCTCAGTAGACGTGTAGGGCCAGTGCTTCACAAGAGATCAAAAGAGATACTTATCACGGTTATAATGGCAAAGTTCCATTGGCTGATTATAATGGCAAAGTTCCATTGACTCCTCTGTGTATATCCCGGTTGTTCTCAGAGCTCTGGCTGAGAAGTCAGAAAGCAAATCTTTTCCTTTTCCTTTCCCACTGTCTTCTCCTGCCTTGCTCAGCGCAAAGACAGACAGTAGGACCACCCAGTGCTGCCCTTTCTGGCCTCAATCCTTCCCAATCTACAAGTCCTCACACTCTCATTTCTAAAAATAAAGACACTGTAGTGACACTCTTCCAGTTTTCAGTTTTCTGGAAACTCTAGGCTACCTACAATAAATAAAAGCTTGCCACTTTCTTCTGGGAGCCCCAGCTGATTCCCACCAGGTCTGGGCTAGTTTTCTTCTCTCGCGAACTGCTACTGACATCTAGCTGCTCCACCTCGTTCCCTGTATCCATATCAAAAGCCTTCCCACCCTTCCCACCAGGTCCAGCAGGTGCAAAGCATGCACTTTCACAAAGGAGCTGTCCTAAATTCCTGAGAGGTTAAAGAAACCTAATGACATGACCAGAAGGACTCTAATAACCCAGACTTTATGAATATGCCTCTGGAAAGCCCCCAGGGCTGCACAGACTCACCTCCTAAAACACTGTGATGTTGTTTGTGGACCTACAAGTTGGGATGCGTCTGGAAAGCAGCTCATGAGAAGGTGGCTTGTGATAAACAGTTCCCCAGCAGAATACACCCTGGAAACAACCCATATATTAAAGAGCTGCAAATTATGGAGCTGCAAACGTTGAGCTGGAAACTACATTTCCATGAGATTTCTGTATTTGTGCTAATGAGACAGACCCAGGAAGCTTATGAGTTCAAATAACTGAATGAAAACAGGAGGGAAAGTTTAATTTGTTTTTTAAGGTCTTCAGAACAATTATGTAATTTTATCTTAGCTTAACTTGTGCACCCATTTCCTGAAGACAAAAAGGAAAAATAGCTAGAAAGAGGGCAAGTCTGTGCCGTGTGAGGATCTGGGTTGCCTGCTTGAAGGTCCACAGCAGAACAAGGTGGGTCTAATGGATAAAGCTACAGGCCCACGGGGAACCAACATATCTCAGAAGAGCAGAAGCCATCCTCTCTGCTCTCTGCAATAATTACCACAATAGGCATGTAGACATCCTCCACTCCCACAAAGGAGTAAGTCATTCCATGTTTCTGCCTGCATTATTCTGATGTGCTCAAATGATAACTGTGGGTCAGAGGAAGGAATGTGTGCTCACTCAGAAAAGATGCTTGCTGCAGACAGCTATTGGGAAACTTCTCAAGAATCATACACAGGACAGGCAAAGCTTCAAGCAATGCAATATTACATCAGTTTCGGTTCATTCTTACCACCACACCCTGACTCCAATTATGTTCTCCAGTCCTAGTAATGAAATCCAGGTATTCCTTCCTATACACAATAACTTTATTACAGTTTTTACCTATTCTGAGCTCTGTTCCTTTGTATTTAGGGACTGAGTGAAGCACGACTTGGAAGGAAGGGCAGGCTGACATTCAGGCACTGCAGTCTGATATGGGAGACCTAGGCTCAGCTCCACGCTTCACCAGAGGTGTGCTCTTTGTCTTTGAGCAAATCACTTTGAGCAAGTCTCTCCACATCTCTGTCTCCAGCTTGCTGGAGATATCACCGGAATGCTGCTGGCTTTCGTTGTACTGGATAAGTAACATCCAAGGATGCAGAGATAAAGGGAGGCATCCTTTCAAAAGAAATAAGGAGACTAAAAACAATAGAATGATGGGCAAGCCCATGAATATTGGGATAATTCAGTCCTTCAGTAAATGGAATTATTTACTTGCCATAATAATAGCTATTCCAATCCACAATCCTGACACAGAGTGAGGATTTGAGCAAGAGTTTGAACTAATTTGTTCCCTGGTGAAGCAGGCTTGGAGAATTTCTTACAGTGACGGGTTCATTTCAGAAAGCTCTCTTGCTCAATGGCCAGTAGAAACAGTTTCTCTCTAGAGAGAAGGCCATTGCTTTTGAGTCTTAGCAAAACATCTCATGAAAACGAGCTTAGCCTGAATTTTGATGTCAGGAGAGTGAAAGGATTCTTACTTTTATTTTCTCTGCCTAGTTAAGATTTGGTGATATTAGTGACAGAGAATAACATGTAGTTTGTACTCAACCCGTCTTCCCCAAGCCAGCGTAGAACTGGATGGGGCAATGATTGCTCTGCCAGATGAAGCAGCAAGTCTGTCTTTGCATTTCCTAGGACAGTAGTCCCAAACCTCTCATTAGAATGCAGCACATATGGACAGAGAAACTGGCCACAGGATGGCCATAGGATGTTTCCACTCCTGTTCGCTGTTTCAAAACACCCACCCTATCCACAATGATGAAAACTGCAGAAATATCTTTCACTGAACAACAGGAAATATTTAAGGTACTTTTACCTTACTTTATGCTTTCCACATAAAGAAACAAATCCTTTGTGAATTACTGGAGAGCCATGATCATATATGAAACCCCTTTCACCTACGTCCATTAAGAGATCACTCCACGGTCTCAGTTGTCTTGTAGAAGTGTGTTCTGCATTTGTCATTTTGCCAGTGGAGAGACTTAAAGATTAATCTCTGTGTCTCTGATCTTTCCACAGAGTTCTTACATCATTCCTCATACATCAGTTGAGAGTCAAACTTCGTACTTACTCTTTCTTTTTCATCTTACATATTCCAACATCAGCACCTTGCATGAAAACTGCTTATTCAACTCAAAATAAAATGAAAATAAATTAATGAGAGATAAAGAGCTCTTTGATGCAATAACCTTTAATGATTTCTTCCTGGTATATAATTTAGGACAGTGTTTTTCCTGGCTTAATGTTGTAAAGTTTGCATCATAAACAAAAAGCTGATGATTCATAAAACATTATTGCTAATGTATTTTTGAAATTAGCAAGAGACATGTAAAGTATCTTCCTTGTCTACCAGGATTCTTGAAAGGAAACTTCCCTTTGAGAAATTATTCTTGGCACCAATGGCTAGAGTAGCCAGCCTTATGGGAAGAAGAAACAGTGGTGACACCCACTGTGGAAGGTATAAATAGAGTTTCGCCACAACGGACAACTCGCAGTCTGATTTAATATCAAGCTGTGCATCTTGCTTTGGGCTTCTGCTTGCATTTCCAACTGCTGTCGCCATGAGTTGCAACATTAAGGAGACTATTACTGTGTCTAGCAAAGGCAGGAGCAGTGGTGGCAGCTGTATCATTGGTGGTGGTGGTGGAGCACGGATTTCTTCCTATACGATAGGCAGTGGCAGAGGTTTTTCTGGAAGGAGTTACTGCGGTGGAGTGAATTATGGAGGGGGTCTGAGTGTTGGTAGCTTGGCTGGTGGGAGCTATGGAGGTGGCAACTGCTATGGCAATGGCCTTGGTTTTGGCCTTGGAGGTGGTGTGGTTGTTGGTGGTCTTGGTGGCGACTGTTTGCTTTCATCCTGCGATGAGAAGGTCACCATGCAAAATCTCAATGACCGCCTGGCTTCCTATCTGGACAAGGTGAAGTGCTTGGAGAAGGAAAATGCTGAACTGGAATGCAGAATCAGAGAGTGGTATGCTACACAGGGCCTCTCCTGCGAGCCCCGGGACTACAGCTGCTATTACAAAGAAATTGAAGATCTTCAGAATCAGGTAATGCCCTTTTTCAGTTGTTCCTCCCTTATTGAAAGCTTATTTCTGAATTTGTATTTAGAAGCTACTGCAATTGTTAGATGTAACTTTGGTGCTGCTAAATGTCTTTGCAAACATAACTTTTGGCAAGTTCCTCTACGACATTGTTGCGTGTGGGTGCATATCACAGGTGCATGCTGCAAGGTGACACAGGTGGGATCATACCCCCAAAAAAGGGAAAAGGGTGCTTTGTTGCACTCTGTTTTGACTATACAATTATTAATATTACCAAGTGTGCTCTGAGGAAATGTAGTGGTGTCAGCCCAGCAGGAAAAGCAAAGCAAAGAGAACTATAGGACAAGGGCAAAACATACATATCAAACGCTGTGTCAAGTGAAACATTATAAATTCTAGGTGAGAAAAGCTGAGTATTTGAAATCGTTTGCCACAGTGGCACAAACAGCTTGATACTAATATATCTGCAATGAAAATTATGGCTGATCTTAAGGCTTAAAGATACCTTCCAACCATTTTCCCTGGAGATCCTTAAGCTTGAAGCCTGGAACACACCAGCTTGAATATCAGTTGAGATTTAATATCTTAAGGAAGTTTCTCTAGGTTCACTTCTTTGTGAAGCATCTTTGGAACTTGCCCTCAGATCCTGAAACTGAAAAGTCCCATCTCACAGCTCCTTAACTCCCAGCCCCTGCACAGTTGACCTCTTTTCTTTACTGACTGTGAGTTAAGGAGGCAAAACTATCTCCTGCAACTGCTCTGCTCAAGGAACAAGATTACTTAAGTAACAGAAAAAGGAAATTATGAAGAGTTACTACCTAACTGCAATCTAGAGAGACCTATGGAGCACAACAGCTGAGAGAAATGAGGCATGTCTCATGGTCTGCTCTTTTCCAGATTGTCTGTGCAACCATTGATAACAACAAGATCATTCTCGACATTGATAACAGCAGGATGGCTGCTGACGACTTCCGTGTGAAGTGAGTGCCCCTCTGTGTAGCTGAACCCCATCACCTCCTCCCTGCTCCTTTACATCTTACTTGTGGAGTCTCAGTGCACTAATTACAGAGACTTCAGACAAGTCTTACTACACCACTGCCTTAGGAGAGGATGGAGTGATGAAAGGCATTTTGCTCTTGGTCACCAGCACTCCCTTAATTAGTATTCTTGGGTAAAACATTTGGCAACAGTGTTGGTGCGGGCTGGGGACCCACATTGCAGGGAGCGGTCCTTAGTGGTATAGCTGGCACACTTCCATCACAGACCGGTGCGGATTGGGATCAGCAAAACAGAAACGCAGCTGAATAAGTGATACCAAACATACAGTGATATTGAACATATAGTGATCAGGAGCAGGAAAAAAAAATGGGTGAGGAAGAAAAGTTTTCACATAACAGACAGCGCAGGGCAGAAATCCAATGCACAGTGCGTTCAGCTTAGACAACAAAATACGGTTTAGAGCAGGTAGTTGGGAAAGGAGATCTTTGCACAAACGGAGCGCGTGTGAGATGTTAACCGTTCTGAATTTCTGCTTTCTTGTACAACCAGGTACGAGACAGAGCTGGCCCTGCGCCAGAGCGTGGAGGCTGACATTAATGGTTTACGCCAAGTCCTGGATCAGCTGACTCTGTGCAGGTCTGACCTGGAGGCACAGCTGGAGTCGCTGCGGGAGGAGCTCTGCTGCCTGAAGAAGAACCACGAGGAGGTAGGGTCCTGCCATTTCCCTAGCAGCACCACGGCCCTGACATAAAACTGCCTACATGAATGTGCTCTAAATTTAGAAGTAAAGACTCACTAATTTCCTGGCACAGCTTTCCCATCAAACACTCCTGCGGTTCAGACCTTTCTGCCTCGTGGGTGGCACAGGAGCCTTGGCAGAGAGGCGGCTGCTGCTCTCGGGGCTATGCTGGCTCTGGGAGTGCCAGCGTGGGGTGAAAGTGCCGCTAGTTCCAGTGGAAGAGAAATTACCCAGCAGATTTGTTGGGGAAAACACTTGCACCATCTTCCAGTGCTTTTTACCACCATAGCCAGGAAGCAACCCTTGCAGGGAGTGCTGTTCTCAGCCACCGAGCTCTGCTCTTCTATGCTGTCTTTCAAAAGACAGTACGCATCTGATCTGGGTTGTATTTCCAGGAGATGAACTGCCTGAGAAAACAATCAACTGGAGACGTGAGCGTGGAGGTCAATGCCTGCCCTGGACCAGATCTCAGGCAAATCTTGGAGGATTTGAGATGCCAGTATGAAACACTGATAGCGCGCAACCGCAAGGAAGTTGAGGATTGGTATGAGTGCAAGGTAAGCGACACAGTCCTGCTGTGAAACCAACTGACATGCACATTTCAGGGCACAGGAGCATTTCAGAAAACAGCATGGAGAAAATAAGCAGTTCTTCCCTTACAGTGAAGCCTGAGATCAGTGCTCATTATACCTTGTGTTCCACAGCCTGTCTGACCAGTTTGTTATGTCCCATCTGGAACAGCAGCGTTTGCCACAAGGCCTTCTGGTGTGTTGTTGGAACTGAGATGTTCCACGTTTGGATTAAAGAGACTTAATAGCCATGAGGTTAATGCGATTTGTAAAACAGCAAACAGTTGAAGCTGGCGGTTAACGCCCAGTGCACAGAGAACTCACCCTGTTCACTTTTCTCCTTGCCAGCTATTTACTGTATACTGTTTCTGTAAAAGCAAGTCCAATTTATACAGATATTCTCTGAGGCTCTTCATTCTCAATTGGTGATTTTCAGATTGAGGAGGTGAATCGGGAGGTTATTACAAGCGGTCAGGAGGTAGAGACGTGCAACAACCAGGTTACTGAACTGAGACGCCAATTGCAAGCCCTGGAAATCGATCTCCAAGCTCAGCTCAGCCAGGTGGGTGGTGAGCTTACAGCTCTGACACGGTTACTGCTGGATTTCTTAGCATGAACAGCCAGACCTACCAATCAGCATGGTGGTGGTCAATAGCTCTTTCCTTTTTGGATTGGAAATAATAAAACCCAGAGTGACACTTAAATGAATGTCACTTCTTTGGTTGTCTTGTTTATCAGAGAAATAATTTGGAATCCTCTCTGGCTGAGACTGAGTGCCAGTACAACACCCTCCTCGGTGAGCTACAGAACCAGATCACATGCGTGGAGCAGCAATTGGCTGAAATAAGAGCGGAAATAGAGTGCCAGAACCAAGAATACAAGACCTTACTGGATGTCAAGTGCCGTTTGGAGCAGGAGATTCAGACCTACCGGTGCTTGTTGGAAGGAGGACAGCAGGACCTTATGTATGTACATCTCTAAATACACTAGAGAATAAATGAAAATACCAAGGATCTGTATTGCAGCTTGGGAATCCAACATACTCTTTGGTCCATCTTAATGCTTTCTTTGAGATGAAGAAATTGCCTCATGAGCAACTTTACTGTGATGATGTCATTCAAATCTGAACTAAATGTCACTCCTTAGGATCTGCAAAGCAGAGAAACTAAATCTATCAACTGCTAGTTACAACATTGTAACTACTTGTATTATGTCAGCACTCCTAACAATCTCTGTTCTATAGAAAGATGGACAAGAACTGTCAAAATAGGAATTGATTGCAACGCTCCACATTGCACTTACATGCCAAAGGGGAGCACAAACGCAAAGCAACTCTGAAAAAAGAAGGCAATGACAAATACTCTAGTCCCTACGAAAGGCATAGCTTGAGTCTTTGTGTCATGTAGTCAGTTAGCAGTGTCATGTGAAGTTCTAAAATTCCCTATTTCTCTCACAAATTGATCCCACTAGTCATGGAGGAGGAATCGGCGTCGGAACTGGTGTAGGAGGAGGAGTCATTAGGACAAGCCACACCTATACTACAACTTCATCTTCCCATTGCCAGCCCCAAGTCCCACCCTGCAAGACTGGAGATATACAAGGTAAGAGTTGTGTTTTCATCAAAGGAAAACTTTTTTTCAGTTTGCTCCTTTCTAATAAGGCCCTGAGACAACACGCTTTCCTAGGACATGTTATTGGTATCTTTGCAGAGAGTTACTAAGCTACTGGTGTGATCTGTTACAATGGATCCACCTGAAGTGCAAAATCGGCTGTGTCACTAGTATGTTTAAAGAGAGCTCTGACTGAGTACAGCGTTGGAGAAAGCAAAGGAGAGACAAGGGGGAGCAGTAGAACTAAGGAGAAAGTTCAGGAAATGAGGCATAGAGAAAAGATCTGGAAGTAGAAGTAAAGATGACAGCCAAACAAAGCTTAGCGAAAGAGTCTGTAAGGAGTGAAAAGAAGAACAAGTCTGTAACTTGACAATTGCAAATTCCCATTAAAACACAAGTATTTAGGGGATTTCTGGAGTTTCCTGAGCTGTCTGCCAACTGTTCTTGCTTAACAGAGTGTATTCTTAAAATAAGGGCACTACACAGACCAAATTTTTGTTATTTGAAGGATTTTATCTCTGTTCCAATCAAATAATGCTGCTATATTTTTTCTCCAGTGACCTGCAGAAGAATTTGTGATTAAGGAGGAATGGACTAGAAGATGACGTACAGAGAAACCCACAGACAAAACAAGAACACTCAATGTTCACTGCATGCCTCTATGCAGAGATAGTAGAAGTAACTCAGTGATGCTTTGCTATGTACCTAAAGGGGCTCTTGGGAGCCCCCTTTTTCTCTGTTCTGCTATTCTGTTCTGTAATGCTGTAATCTCTAGAAATTACTTGAGTTAGTCAGGATCACTAATGTACCTGCTGGTGAAAACATTTCTCTAATAAAACTTTGCTTCTGCCTGATGCAATCAAGAAACCTGTGTCTGGAAACTGAGTTCCTTTAGCAAACCAGTCGCTGACGCAGGGGCAAACCACAACCTCAGCCGGGCTGGCCAGCCTCTGCCACGGCCCCAGCAGGAAAAGCTGGAAAGCCACGCACAAGGGTCACCTGAACTGGTCAGGATCCTACTCCACTGGGAACAAAGCTGCTTTTCCAGTGGGAGCCAGAGAATCGCCTCGCTGGCCTTGCAGGTCTTGTCCACCTCCTCCCTGTCAAAGCCCGTAGCACACGTTGCCCGTTCCTGCATGACATCCTCCATGATCTACATGAACAGCCAGTTCAGGCAGATGCCTGTGTGCTTCCCACAGAGCATTGTGCTTAAATTAATTGCAGAACAACAAAGGAGGAGGTAAGTGGAGCTGGAGCTCATCAATGAAAGGAGAACAGAGAGATCAGTGACACAAATTTCCATGACAAATCCAGTTCAGGATGGTGTATAGACATACACAGTTATCAGCTCAGCAGCCACCCCTGGTGATCTTTTCAAGCTGCTCTCCAGATGTGACACATCTGTGAGTTGTGTTGGCTGCTGGGGAGTATGATGTCAGTCATACATGTCTTAACAGGTCTGCATTGCAGTCATCTGGGGAGAGGGAGGTGTCTTCTGACCTCACCTGTCTTCTGGACTTCTGTAATGCAAGCATGTCTGAGTGAGCCTGCTTCCCTTGCAGAGCAAATCCCATCTCTTCGGTGTCAGACAAATCACATCTTTTCTGTGTCCGGGGAGGGGGACCGTGCAACGCAAGTGGCTCTTCCCTCGGGTGACTGTAAGCAGAGCTGAGAGCAGGTGCTGAGATGACAGCATTCAAATTTTATCATGAATCTCCTCTTCTCTTGAGACAGCCAAGGTGTGGTTGCACATCCGTAGCTGTGCAGAGACACCCACAGGATGGAAAAAGCAGATGGTTTCAAAGTCCTTTTTACAGCCATATATCATGGCACAACCATTTCTCACACCTAAACACATGTCAAGTATTTTGGAGTCCTTTGCTGAGAAATTAAGAAAAAATATTTGAAGCATAAAAGCAAGTGCATTTCCCCAAATCCCACTCTTGAATATGCCACACACCTGGAAGAGCAGAATTTCTGCCTCTGCTCATGGTCACTTTATGTGCTGCAATAAGCAGGGACGGGCCAAAGGGAAGATATGGTATTTTGGCTTTGAGGCAAAGAAGCAACATGACTGACCCCTGGCAGGAAGGCTATGAGGAGCCGTGGGGACGTGGAGCAGTCAGAGCCCAGAGGCACTGCTGGCTCCCGGTGTCTGGAAAAGAAATGCCAGCAAAGGGCCAACACCATGTTTCTGGCTGATGTGTCCCTGGGGAGGAAGAGGTTAAAGCCAGCAGCACACACACCTGCTATTGTGCCAGGTTTGCCACCTTGCTCTTCCCAGACTGCGATTTCTCCCGGGCAGCAGCCACGGTTGTACAAACCCTTGTACAAAACACCCCAGTTCTGCAGATGGGCCACCCCAACTGCTGCTCGCTCCTCCCAGCGGAGGATTTTGGCTAAACAGCATCAGTCAAATCCTCCCTGAAGTGAGAAACGATTTCTCACCAAAACTAAAATCCTGTGAATTTAGCATCTGAGTTTTCACTTTATACTGCTGTTGGCACTGGCATTTCCCTCTTCCCACCACAGAGTAAAATATCAACCTGAAGAGCTTGTGAAAATATTTATGCTGGGTTGGTTTTGCTTCTTTTTTTCTTTTGTTTTGGTTTGTTTTGGTTTGGGTTTGTTTTGTTTTGTTTTGTTTTGTTTGTTTTTGTTTTGTTTTGCTTTGTTCAGAGGAAAGAGAAATTGAAGGTTTGCCTGAGAACACTGGGCAAAACTGGTAGTCTATCCAGTTTGTACCAAGACTCAAGCAAAAGTTTTTTACGAGCACTGTATTTGATTTCAGATAAAAACTTGAGAGCAGCTGGAATAATAAATTTTCACTACATGCAAATGCTGTTTGTGCTGAAGAACAAGGAAATGGAGAAAGTGCTCGGTAAATACCGGCAGAGCAGACACCCTGGCAATTTCCCGATCTCTCCATAAGGTGTCAGCTCTCCTTAACTAGCAGATCCAAACCAAACCGACCTGCCAGCCTCCCGCTCCCAAGTGCCTGGGCTGGCACAGCCCTCTCCTGTTCTGGAGCATTCCTGCGGGACGTGAGACAGGTCTGCTGCTCTGCTGGAAGTGGGACTTACATTTGGCTAAAAGGCCAGGAGATGCCGAGAAGTTTGGCTAATGCTCTCCGCAGCTAAATGGAAGTTGCTGTTAGAGTGTACAACAAGAGTACAACACTAAGAAATTAAAATACTATTATATAAAATGTAATGATACATATTATACAGTAATTTCAGGACTGTCCAGGGACACCTGCACAGCAGCAGGGTGGGGAAGTGTCCCCTCCTGCCACCGCCGATCCCTGCACCCATGCTGCCGAGGGATTCAGACACATTTTGCATTTCACTACAGGGGACATTTGGAGATGCAGGAGGAGATGGGCACAGCCGGCCTGTGCCAGGCGCTGCCGCCTGCTCTCAAGAGGGCACTCGGCTCTCACCGAGCCTGCCAAAGGGTGCCCAGGGGAGAGGCGTGTGGCAAACTCCGCTCTGATTGCTTGGCTAACCTTCTTCGAACAGAAACATTTGGCTAAACAGATGAAGTAGAGCCTGCGGTATGTGCTGGGGAGATCCTGTGAGCTGAAAACACAGAACAAGTTATCAGCCCTGGCATCTTGCTCCAGCTCACTCATCCGTATTTAATGGTCACATTCGTAGTGAGGTTGATGTGACCTGATTCTGTGTGTGTGACTATCGCAGGAGGTGATGCGGGCCTCCTCCCTGCCTCTTTGAAGACCCCAGCTGTGGGCTCCTGTGTGTAAGTGCACAGAATGGATGCCAGGCTGAAACTCCCTGCACCAATTTGTTAATCATACCTGTTTATGTTTTTCAAATGGCACTGGAATATTTTGCATCATGTTAGGCAGGAGTACAGTGAAACCCAGGCTCTCCATAGGGGTTGTAATTGTGTTATAATGACCCTTTGCTGATGAAGGTGTCACCAATGAAGTAGCATTAGCTGAGACCCCAGAGTCAGCTGTGCAAGGGGCTGTTTAGACCCAAAATTAAGAAGTTCCCAACCAAAGGGTTTGTACTCTAAAAGCCTCTTAACAGCTCTGACTCACCTAATTACTGTTCCTATCATAATCACCATCGTTCCATTGGGTGGTGGATCTTTTGAAGGTGCCCTTTAATGTTTCATCAGTACTAGTCTCTGCAATAACAAATGAGTAACAGATCAACTATAATGTATGCAAGAATTATTTTTTTCCTGAAAGAGAGATGTTTACTTCTAACTACCCTTACCTGGAGGGCAGCAGATCACCTCCCAGTGCTGCAGTCCAGTTTTAACTGACAGGCGGGTGAATCTGCTGCATTAGGACCATCAGAGGTGATGAGGGTACATTCCAGGGATATTCCCCATGACCACACATCTTGGGGTGTGGGTACATGCCAAGACCTACACCCGGTCTTGCAGAAAAGTGCAGGAGAGGTGGGGTGGGGACTTACTCTCTCACTTCAAAACAGGTATTTTAAAAACCTTCACTTTTTAAAAAAAACTAAGTATGTTTTTCACATGCAGGGAATGAACATACACAGATGGTTTTCACAGAACTTCACCGAGCTCTAAAACCAGACTGCTTTTTTTTTATTAGATGTGGCCATAAATATACACAGGAAGAAAGAAAAAGAATGAACAATACATCCTGCATACTGTTCCACTAAGTAACGCTACGTATATTTGAAGATGTTCCCATGGGGCACCGGTGGTTCATGACAGTTGTATAAACTGCTGTGGGAACAAACCAAAGTCCACCTGTTGAGGGTCCCACTACTAGGAGAAGAATAAGGCACAGTTTTTTGACAGAACGATTTCTGATTACAAAAATGCATTTAGAGAAAATCATACTTTTCACTGGAATTAGTTGGAACTGACAGTATTTTCAACCCCAAATATCTCTGGATGGAACTGCTGCCAGGCATCAACAGCTGAGCTGGTGGGAGAAAAGGATTCCAAAGCACATTGTGCCCTTGTTACAGAGTAAACAACTGGGAAACGTTAGGTGGGAATTACTTTTTGTTTAGAACCCTCAGTTAATCCACTATTAAAATAATAAGCATGATTGAGCCCTAATACGTTTCGATAAATCTGAATCAAATTTTCTCAGATTTTCCAGGTTTCAAATATCTAGATTTTTATTGAGGTAAGAAAAAACCCTCGTCATTTACATTTTAGTGGAGAGGAGAACACTTTCATGCTTTTCAGCAGCTGAACCTCAATGGCAGGAAGAGCAGTGTGCATCCTCAGAATCATAACAGTGTTCCGCGTCCAACACACTCATACTTCAGGGACTGGATTTCTTCTTTACTATGGAAAAATATTGTTCTATGGGATTATCTGGTGTTAGTAAAATTGCTTGATGATTATATAATGGAAGTTTGTTTATAATGTATAATTACAAGAGTGAGTCATATTCCCCAGATAGATCTTCCACAGTTTTTCTCTGTGTAGCAACATAAGCAAATTGAATTTTCCTGACAAGACTTGACCAAAGTAGGAAGGATGGAAGAGGATTCATCACCGCAGAAGCACTGAAAAGGGTGGGTAACAGTCCAGTTGTACCCCCACAAATGTGCTCAGTGGCCTCAGCGGTTTCTCCCAAACACATCAGTCCGAAGGAGGCTGTGAATGCAGAGCAGGAAAGGTGGTGCCACGGGAGCTGAGAGGAGCTTGCATGTGCTCTTCCCACACACGCTGCTATCACCCCAACCCGCCACGGAGGCTATTTCAGCTTCGCCCCTTACTGCTGCCACACACACCCTAAAGGGAAAAGACTTCATTCTCGCCCAGCCCCTGCTTTCAGCCAACACACATCCGTGTTGCTGTGGAGCACATGGTAATTCTGCCACTTCAGGGCACTGGCTGAATTCATGCCCACACTGGCTGAGCCTTTCGGGCTTAAATAGTCCACCATCCTCCTCTGGGCAGGAGCTCGTAACAATTTCATCACAGGAAAAGGGAAGAGGCCTCATTGCAAACAAGTATGGTGCCATCCGCCCCCGAGGCACCTTCCTCCTTCTCCTCCACCCCCTCCTATTTTGCCTCTGACCCAAAGCACATCAGTTAATGCGCAAGGGTAGGTTTTCTTGAATGCCATCAAACTCTCAGCTTTGAGGGTACACAGAGACCCATTAGTTATGCCCGGTGCAAAAAAAAAAAAAAAAATCTGTTTCAAAACCAGTCCCATGTTTTAAATCTCATTTTCCTGTTCAATTCACACTTTTTTTTTTTTTTCTACCAGTGTGAGAGGCAGAGGTGATTGCAGCTTCTCTGGAGCAGCCTTTCAGAGGTCTCTCAAGCAGAAAAGAATTGAAAAGACCTTTTTAATACTCACACCAAACACACCTGAGGCTGCACCCAAATACCTGCAGGCAGCCAGGGCCAAGGATGCACAACACAGAGTCTGTAAGAGACCTTCACTGGTGATAAATGAAGACTCCTGCCTTGTCACACTGTTCAGCCTTTCCCTAAGCACAGCCATAGCTCCCTTCAGCCCCTGCTCGTTGCAGCAGCTGGAGTTTTCTCAGCTTTATTCATCTGCCCATAGCTGAGATCTGTCCTCAGTGTGGTCAGAAGATGTATCAGTGCCTGTTTCCAGTGCTGTTAAGCCTGCTGGGACGGGCAAGTAGGGGAAAGTGAGTTCAGATGCTCAGCTGATCCATGAGCATCGCATCAGAGTGGTGCCAGGCAGTTCTGAGTCTGGGCAATGCCAGAGGAAGCCTTCACGGCTCCTTGTGCTGCGCTCCCTGCGCTGCAGGGTGTGATAGCAAATGGCACACCAAAGGATGGATGTGCCTTGGTGTGTTTGTGGAGCAGCAGCTTGATGCTGCAATAAGCAGCAACAGCCCAAGATTTCGTAATGTTTCACTGTCCCATTTCACAGGTTACTATTGGGGTTCCTTGCAGTTCATTGAAATCTCTCTTATGTTAAGGTTTTCCCAGCCCTTCAGGTTTTCTTTTGCAGCATTACCTTTGGGTTTTGCTGGAAACATTATCTAAGATCATCTAGTTAGCTCAGTTTACTTGCAAATGCCTGGACAATCCTATGAGACATATAACTGCAGAGAAAACTATTCTCTCATAAAACAGCTTCCATCTTACAGCAAACTGAAATAACACATTCCTTTCAGGAACCATTTGTTCCATAACTTCTATCTCTGATCCCAGCCTGTCATTTCCAGATATACTGCATCTATTAGGCTTCTTCAGTTTTAAGGAACTAATCTTCACTCTTTGAGGTATGTTGCCTGCATGAATTCTAGGAGGAAAATGGCATTAAATATTCCTTTCATGTATTAAACATGAAGCTGTGAGGTATGTTGCACACAACTGTCTTTTTTGTGTGAACTTTGATATTCAAACTATCCAAACATGTTCTTTTTGTGAACAGAGACATGAAGCTTAGCTCACTTGAAAGGAATGACTCATTCATCATTGCATCAAAGGATGCAATAAACATCTTTCCAGAAAAAAAAAGCTACCAAATCCTTACCCTTCTGCAGAATTACAGAGAAGCACGTAGAAATGAATTCATGTCCTCATAACATGGGTGTCAGCAACTGGAAACCAACAGTTACACAGAATGTAACCCAATAGTTTCACAAGCCAAAGTAGCTGTTAGTACAGCAGAGAATTTCATGCACTTCAAGAGAAAAGGACTTCTCAGTGGAACAAGCTCATATTATGACATAGACTCCACTAAGTTTTGTAGTGAAGCATTTAAATTTCTACCAGCCAGAGAAGGCCTTGCTTCCTTGGACATTTCAGAAATGAAGTTGAGTAGACGATGAAACTTTAGGTGTGTCCTACTGTGTGGGTGAGGGTGTTCTGGGAGGGGCATTTATAAAAAGATGCTTCCACAAACACTTGCTGTAAACCATAACAAACAAACCTCTAAATTAGCAACAACCACCAACACAGAGGCTGAGCAAGAAAACAATATACCAAATCGATACAGGAAGTTGGATGTCACACAGCTAGTGCCACGTACAAAGAATGATGGAAAGCTAACAGACTGCATTTTTCTAAAGATATGTGCCTGGGAAAGAACAGACATGAGAGGCAGTCAGGAAAGAAATTTCAAATACTTGAAACAAGTTGCTGTAAGAGCTCAGAAGGCAGACGCTCAGCCCAGCCATCTACTGCTATGTATTTGAAAAAGATACAATCTTAAAGGAAGATGTACAATAGCAAATATTTCCTACTTTTCATCATGCCGTGTCCATGAATGGAAAACAAAACTGAAGGGAAAATGTTATTTTGATGTACAACTTCCTGACTTAACCCTGAAACCAGACACTAAACTTTTCTCCCTCTCCTCTGAGTAAGTATGTTTCTATTTGCAGCGAGTAAGGAAAACATCCTGACTGACATTTTGAAATGCCTTCAGGAGTGAGAGAGAAAATTCTCTCTCATATCCACAGACACCTCATGAGACTAGCCCAGAGCCAGGATGCTTTCCCAGGTCTCTCAGCCACCCTGCAACTTCATTTGGGCCGAGCACACGGAGAGTTATTCCCTGCAACAACCTGTCACACTTCCTTTCCTGACAGTCTTACACAGAGCCATTATCCAGTTGGTGTCATATAATTTTTCATAATTAAATTGTTATTTATAAAACATAATTGTAGATGCATGTTTGGAATAAATTGCTGACAGGTATGTTATTTGCCAACGTTCACTAAGTTTTTATGAGAAATTACAAAGATGTCAGAGCAGTTCAGTGAAACTACAAAATACATCCTGAGATGTTTTCAAAAGGCATAAAGCAATAAAGGACTAAAAATAAGGAGCATACAGCATAAGATAATGATAAACTACAGCTTATTAGAATATCACTTAAGTATAAAAAAATCAGCTGGGATTCTTGACAAATATCTGAAAGGGGAAAGAGCATGAGGAACGATTATTAAAAATTAAAATTAAAATTTTTATTTAAAAAATTTAAATTAAAAAATTTAAAAATAAAAATTAAAAGAGAGATTCAACAATGTTCATTACTGTCCCATACTATGACAGTTTATTGTTGTGCTGAAACAGATGTGAACAGGATGAGGTGAGTGGGATGAGTTTAATTCAGATGACTGTAAGTCAGTGGACTAGATCGCAGAAAAGATCTACCTAATTCAGAGCCACCCAACAGAAATTACATGTTTTGTATCAATAAACAAATGGTCATGAACACTTTGAGTATGGGTTAAGCTTCCTGACACTGTCAAACATCTCTCTTTGGCAAATTACCCTTGGCAGAAAAACTATGGCTTGCAAATGCACATGGAAAGAAGTTACTCCCTTTGACGGTGCCACCCACTATCTCAGGTATAAATGCAGACCAGGCAGGGTGGAATTCGGAGCTATGATTCCAGAACAACTGTGAGACCAGCTTTGACTTTTAACCTGAGTCATTTGCTACTGCCATTATGAGCTGTGGCTCCAAGCAGACCTCGAAAAGCTGCCTGCGAGGGAGCAGTGGTGGCAGTGGTGGCAGTGGTGGTGGTGGAGGAGGCAGTAAGTATTCCTCTGCCTCCTCGAGCAGAATCACTTCTAGGACAAGCGGTGGTGGCAGGATTTCTGGCAGCAGTTGTGGTGGAGGAAGTTCCAGGAGCAGCTGGGGAGGCGGTGGCAGTTATGGGAAGATCAGGCGCAGTAGTTATGGAGGAGGAATGAGCAGCGGTAGCTGTGGAGGAGGAATGAGTGGTGGTTATTATAGAGGGGGAATGAGCGGTGGTGGCTATGGAGGGGGACTGGGCTGTGGCAGCATGGGAGTAGGCTTTGGATCTGGTGGGGGTGGGTTTGGTGGAGGTTATGGAGGAAGCTTTGGTGGAGGAGGTGCTGGTTTCAGCGGTGGCAGCTTTGGCAGTGGTGGCTTTCATGGAGGGAATGTGGGAATTCTCTCCAACGATGAAAAGCTGACCATGCAGAGCCTTAATGAACGACTGGCTTCTTACCTGGATGTGGTCAGAAATTTGGAAATGGAAAATGCTCAGCTTGAACAGTTAATCAGGGAGTGGTACCAGAAGCAAGGTCCCACTGGTACAAAGGACTACAGCCACTACTATGGAAAAATTGAAGACCTTCAAAATCAGGTAGGATATTCTTTGTCAGAGAAGTTTAAGCATTGACAGACTTCTTGCAATTGAGTAAAATGTTTGAGGCACCCAGCACGGATACTTCTCAACTCATTGTCTTTCTGCAAATGCCTCTTGCACTTGAAATTCTGCCTTCTGTGCATGCATCCAACTATCTTCAACCAGAGGTGAAGAAACAATGCACACACCCCATAGTACACCCCACAGACTGTTTGTTGGCAGCAAGTGAAGCCTCTCAGAATGCCTGTAGTGGATTTTAGAGCATAGGAAAAATGGTAACAATTACCCTCTGGGATGTGCAGTGCCTGACATTTGGGTACAGCTCAAGGCCCATGGGCATGGGAGGTGAGACACAGCAATGGTGGTGACACCAAGCCTCCTGAAAGGACTCTTGGGACTCACAAAGCAGTTTTTACAGTTCTGATGTTATTTTCACACAGGTACCTCTTTGTTTTGCACTGTAGAAGATCATTGCAGGCCTCTGTATGTAGGAAACACCGTTCCCCTCAAACACCTGGGAATTATAACAAAGATTGCATTCATATTTCTGTCCCTTTTGCATACCTGAGAGATTCAACGGGAAAATTAGCATACTGTGTTCTCTTCTAGCTGGTGACTGCAGCTGTGGAAACCAACAAGGTACTTTTGGACCTGGATAACACAAGGATGACTGCAGAAGACTTCAGGATAAAGTAAATACATATTCCTCTTTTCCAGGCACTGACTTCCTTTCTCCTGCTTTCCTCAACTTAGTTTCATAAATTCATTCCATAAACAAATATCAGTCCACAGAGACTAGGGTTTGTCCTGGTTCCATGGCAGTGAAACTGAAATAATTTATAAGACTTAAAAATTCTTCATTATTTCTATAATGATCTTCAATGGGAATACTCCCTATTGTTGTGGAGTCAAAGTTTAAAAAAAGCTTTATTTTTAAGGAAATAAAATTTGTGATTTTCTCTCACTGAAAGTCAGGTGAAACAGACAGATGAAACCTGCATAAAGTCTACAGTAAGAAGAGACAACGAAAAAGACCACATAATACATTTGAATATTAAAGTATTAATATTAAAGTACTGGCTGCTGATTTCATCATTCTGCTGGTTGAGAGTTGCTATGTGCTACAAAGTATAGACACAAAAGCAGACACTGAGATACTGGAATATGTCAACTTTTTCACAAATAAAGTCAGTAGGAAAAGGACTGAGAAGCCAGGGCCAGGGCTGACCGTTCTGCACTGTCCTTGGCGCAGGTACGAGACAGAGTACGGTCTCCGGCAGAACGTGGAGGCCGACATTAATAGCTTGCGACCCTTATTGGATAACCTGACTCTGAACAGGTCTGACCTGGAAATGCAATTTGAGTCTCTAAAGGAGGAGATGATTGACCTCAAGAAGAACCATGAGGAGGTAAGAGCTGGCTTGAAACGCAAACTGCAGAGGAAAACCAGAACACTTACAGTATCTGAAATGGGGGGAGGTTTTGCAGGGAACATCCTCTGCACTAAATAGTCTTCCCTGCTCTCCTAAGGTGCAGCAGCTTGGCCAGGGGCCTCCTGAGACAGGCTGCCAGGCCCAGGCTGCTCCAGGGCACCGCTCAGCATGGGCCCTCTCAACAAGCAATGACTGGGAAGTCAAGGCCAAATAACTGCAACAAGAAAACCCCCACAACACACATATATATGTTGTTGAAAGGATCCAGGATGGTTTATGATGTCAGAGCACACTAACTGACTCCAGAACTTTTTCACTAAGTAATTGCACCATTTTTGTTTCTTTGCCTTGGGGCTGGGTTTCCTCTGCAGGAAATGAAATCACTGCAAACACAGTCCAGTGGTGATGTGAATGTGGAGGTGAATGCTGCTCCTGGAGAGGATCTGCTGAAAAAACTGAATGATATGAGACAAGAATATGAACATATTATTCAGAAAAACCGTGAAGAGGTTGAAAGGTGGTATGAAAGCAAGGTAAATGATTACAATTTGAATTTTCACATTACAAAAGAAAAATGATACCAACTTCTGGTAACACCTTCCTGTAGATGAATGGCACTTTGAACGACAACATCCATTGCTTTCAGGACATAATGGTAGAATCTCTTTGATTAAAATAAAGAAAATCACAGGTGGGCTTGAACTGCACTGGCAGAGCCATACAAGCAAGTTTCAACAGCCCCCATACTACAGATGGACAAGTGGCCTTTCTTCAACCTGTGCTGCCTGATGCTTCCATGATAAATTACCATGTTGGCATTGTAAGTAAAACTCAAAACCTCCAATTCTGTATATTAATTTTTCAGATTGAGGAAGTGAGTCAACAAGTCCAGTCAAGTGGCCAGGAAGTGGAATCAAGCAACCAACAGATCTCTGCACTGAGACGTGACTATCAGAGCCTGGAGATTGAACTGCAGTCACAAATCAGCATGGTAGGCAACAATTGCTTCTGATCCTCTGATATGCAAAGAGCACATTAAGTTCTGGAATGGCAGCAGATAAGCTATAGCTAGCACTCCATTTAATGGAGATGCTTGGCACATCCGACACCATGTAAGATTTTTCTTGTTTTGGGTGTAAGAATGATCTAATCCTGCCACATTCCCATAACGTGCCACATTCCTATATGTATTTTTTCTATATCTCTGTTTTTCCTTTCATTCTTAGCTACAGTCTTTGCAATCCAACGTGGAAGACACAGAACGTCGTTACAACATGCAGCTGCAGCAGATCCAGGGTATGATCGGCCCCTTGGAGGAGGAGCTGGCCAGCATCCGCTGCGAGATGGAGAGTCAGAACCAGGAGTACAAGATGCTCCTGGGCATCAAGACCCGCCTGGAACAGGAGATTGCTCAGTACCGGGCACTGCTTGAGGAAGGGCAGCATGATATTAGGTACGTACATTCAGATTAATTAACATGCCATCTTTGCAAACAGATGAAGATGAAAGTAGCAACATTTATATTAGGAACTAGTGGAACTGATTAATCATCAATATATTTACTATAATCACAAGAATTCACATAGAATCTAAATCTTAGCTGGCAGGGTACAAAGCTTTATTATTCTATACTTATTATGAACTGGACAAAATGTTTACAAAACTATTTAGAACTGTAATTTGCCATTTCTTCTCCTAAGTACAGTTATATATGAAAATGAAAGGTAAGAAAGAAAATAACTGCCTTTCATAAATACTCAAAGTACATATTCTGAAAGACTCCTAAAGCCATCCATTACCTTTCTTGGTCTTCTGTGCAGACCAGTTAATTTGCCCTTAATTACAATAGTTTGAAACCAGTTCTCTATAACATGTTTCACACTGTAGTAATTTCTCAGTCATACAAGGAGGTCAGAGGGAGTCAGAAAGTGGCCTTGATCTAGCTGATAGGATACCAGACACCAGTCATATTGCTATAAATCTTACATATACATTCCCTTTCCTCGCAGCTTCTCACAGGGAGGAGGTAGCGGTGGATCTTCGGGAGGAGGAGGTCATGGAGGAACTAGCTGGTGTTCTGGAAGAGGAAGTAGTGGAGGAGGAAGTAGCTGGTCCTCAGGTGGAGGAAGCAGTGGAGGAAAAACTGGAGGATCCTACGGAAGAACTTCCTCTTCTGGAGGTGGAGGAGGCGAGAGTGGAGGAAAAATAGGAGGTGGAGCCTGTGGTAAAACTTCAGGTGGAGGAGGTGGCAGTGGTGGCGGAGGAGGAGGGGGCAAATCCTGCCTCTCCCGCTCTTCATCTTCCCAGTCTGGCAAGTCTTGTGAAAGCCCAGGTAAAAACTGGAATAAAAGAGTACATCCTCCCACTCACTTCTCTCTCTGAATAGCAGGAAAGGATATGACAGCTTCCTTCCTTATTTGGAAATCTGGAGACATTTTTACTATTTTTTTCACGTTTTAGGTCCACTTTGACATTTGTTCTTATCCAGTAACTTACCAAGGTGGTAGTAGTTTCACAAGTGATTAGAATGAAGAGGACATTACGAAAAGTTGTATCAGGGCATGCAGAAAGAGGAAATGGAGGGGGAAAGGGAAAAACAATGCCCAGTGCAAAGCATGCAGGGAACTAGAGAAGTCAGTAGTTTTGGAACGAAGCCAAATGTTAGAAATGTAACTGGTATAAGGGGAGAAATGGTTAAAGCAGGGATGGAACATCTAAGCCATTTAAAATACAAGGGGTATTAGCTGCAAAATCTTGAAGTAGCAAAAGATGGAGAATGATCAGAAGGTCTTCTCCATGCCTGATTTCACGGCTGTGGTTCCAGGAGGTGCTGAAAACATGAAGCTCTGCCTGGAGGGGAATAAAACATTGGAGAGAGGAGCAACAATGGAAGAAGTGTCTGAGGCCATAAAAACGATGAGATTGGGTAAGTCTCCAGGTCCTGACAGCATCTCAGACAAATGCCTGAAAATGTTGAAAATGAACAGGAAGTTATACTTTTTTAGAAAGGTTCTCACCCACTTGTGATCTTTTTTTTAAAAAAAAGATGGAAAATGATCCTGCTTTGGGGCTTCCACTTACTCCTTCTAGGTAAAGATGTAGCCTGTCTCACAAACATGCTTTTTTCCATCACAGACTAACATTTGGTCACGAAAGTATTGGCTGTAGACTGAAAGGCTTGAAGCCATCAATATAGAAAGTTAAGAATACTACACAGACTCTCTTGCTGCTGAAAACAAAGGCAGCGAATTCAGAAGGCTTTTGTGTAATGAGTAAGATTTTTTGGTAAGGTTTGGTGTTGATGAGATCCTAGTTTCTAAAAATTAATAGCCTTTGCCAACTCCTCCATAAAAATGTATTCCTTTGATAAAACAACCTACCTGACTTGCAACACTCCTACGTATACTAATGCTTTGTAGGCAAGATTGAAATATATTATGCGCCATCCACCTTTAACTTATAAAAATTTGTTGTAAATATCCATACGCACATAGATACGGATTCTAAGTTTGTCTGTATTTGATTTATACTGCTACAGTGTCTAAATTTAAAGAGTGTTTTACACTTACACAGTTGAGAATACAAGCAGGTCCATGTATTTAGGATGATAAAGCTGCAAACACCCATGCTTGTACAAATGTAAAGTCTAACACTGTTCTAATCTTTCCAGAATGCTGGGGAAAAGATCTAGCCCATGAACCGCAAAATCTATAATTATGAAATAATAAAAAGATTAAGAATGCTGAATGAAATAACATTTCTTCAAATAAATTCTTGCTTCCCTTCATCTTTCAACAGGAAGTTTTAGAAAGTCTGAGGAGTGATTGGCAAAACCAGCATCTTCCACTGCAGGATCCTACCAGTGGGCTTTAGACCAAGCAAGACGATACTGATCATGTCTGATCACGCCTCTGTGAAGAGCAAGAGCAAACAGTTGTTAAGTTACTCAACACTGTTCACTCCAGGGGGCTCATCAGAACTCTCTGGACAGCCTACCTGCTTCTTCCATCTGAATTTCTGTTCCTAATCACTGTTACCTGAGTTAATCTCTACTGTGATTGGTATTCTGTAAGGGGGAAAAAAAAGGAAAAAAAAAAAGAAAAAAACACCCACCCCACCCCCAAATGCTAATAAATCTTTGCTTCTCTCTGATGCAACTAGAAAGCCATGTCTGGGAGAAATTTCCTTTAGTGGACATTTTTGTTTGAATCAGTTACAAATATCAAGCCCCACCTGTGGAATACACAGTAACATGTCAGATTATGCAGATAACCCAAAAGCTTGCAGCAACACATTCACATTTAAGATTAACTGGGCAAAACTTTGAAGAATGCTTTGGTGGTCCCTGCAATAGGAAAACTCACAGTCAAAAGCCCTACTCATTTCTGCTATTAACTTCTTTCAGGGAAAGAGAGGGTGGGTTTGAGGAGCTGACTATTCCCCAGAAAGCCTCTAAAAAAAATATTATTCCTAAGGAGTTACTAAAATACATTATGAACCTTCTTTATCATGGAATTTAAAGATGGAAATTTTCAGCTCCCAGTGCCAAACACCCCTGAGTAAAGAAGTCAGATCATGTACAATTAATTATCCAAAATGAACACAAACCCAGCGCTACCTGCTTGGGTACACACTGGATAACAAGTGGATAAAAGCTGAGTAAGAAGATATCCCTACTTTGTGTCAGTAATTATCTGTACTGTAAAATAAATTCATAAAGCTGCAGTATGAACCAAATCGCATGCACATGGTCTCACAGAAGAATAAATTCACAGGTTATTTTTACTGATGATAACCATGCCTTGCTGTCTGGTAGCTGTACAATACCTGGTCTCTTCTATGTATTTCCACTCAGAGCATTTCTCATGTCTCAGTATGGACAGGCATATGTTTTACAAAGAAGACTGGCAAATTATTTATATTTAGGATGTGATTTTACAAAACCCAATGGTAGACTGAGAGGAAAAAAAAAAAGATATCCAAGAGAAAAGATTCCCAAACCAAGTTACTAAGTTTAAGGGTTGCCTACAGATCCCACAGTAGAGGGACTGCTCACAGTGATAAGGGTGCAAATGCCCTAAAATGTAGAGATTGAACTTTCTCTCTTTGTTTTAATTATAGCCACGTTTCCTTCCTTTATGCCCTGGGTAGCTGCTCATCTTGGGTAGGTGCTCCCCAGTGCTGTACCCCTTATAGGGCTTCTCACTTCTGCTGATGCTAAATTAAGTGTGGGGTCCAGGTATGCAGGCCCCCTGTGGGCTGAATTGCTGAAATGTACTACATGGGGTATTTGACATGACAATAATTCAGAGAGCCTCTTACATGACACCTGTTCACTAATACAGTCTTTATCCCTTGCATTTCTCAACTCATCTGCTCAAACACAAACAAAGGGAACCAGACAGGAGTATCACTGCTGTGAATTTTTCTCTCTCAGTTTTACAGTAATGAGTTTTGTTTTTCCACTCTGAGGAAGGCATCACCCACTGGAGCAGGTTGAGAAACACAGATTGAGTGGGAGACCGTGGGAACAGGAATCCTGAATGCTTGAGTTCTAGGCAGATCTGTGTCAGTGATTCACTGCATTGCCTTACGCCAGGCTCTCAGCCAATGTGATTAGTATTTAAAAAGGAAAAAATCTATGAAGAGAATTTTTTTCTGACCAGTGTCTCTAGGGGAGTCTGAGGGACTGGCTAATCTCTGCGAAGGATTACTTTATATATAAGCATGCACTGATGCCCCTGAGCTGACATGTAAAAAAGGCAGTGTTGATTAAGTTTGCAAGGACACCCCCATCTCCCTCCTATTGCAAAATTGCCTACTTAATTTTTAAAACCCTTGAAGCATCACATGTCTCTATATTGCTAGCTGTCCCTTACACCTAGCTGATTGCTCTGCTAGTTTTACACCTCTTGCAGGCTGTGAGAATTCTTTCTTAGACCTGTCTATTCAGGATACTAAACTAACAGCCCAAATTAAAGCATACTCCCAATACAGAAGCCATGCTTCTCATAGCTCCTCCAAGAGCCTCCCAAGTTAATCTCAAAAATGTTTCTGCTGAGTGCATGCTTCCTGGCTTTTATAGAGTGATTTACAGGCCATTGTCTGACCTCTGGCCTTACAGCAACACTGGGGAGGCTTAGGTTAGGTACAATTTACTTGGAGGAGCAGTCTGTCTGTGCTGGAGCTTGCTGCTCTGCACCATCGTAGCAGCTCTGAGGGCTACTGATACCTCTTGCTCCTGTCCTTCTTTCCAAAAATATAACTTACTTTTAATATTTTTACTGCCAATTATCTAATCATCTAACATCTATGCACCTACCCTTGCAGAAGAAATTCCCCTGAAACAAATCCTTGTGAGAGCAAAGCAGAATGAAACTTGCAGAGTTTGAAGTGTGGGAAGGAGAATCCACATGGAAATGAGGCAGTTCTGCCCCTGAGAAACCCGTACTGCAGCACCATGTTGGTGCAACCTTTAGAATGTGCCATACCACGCTATTGATCTGCTGCCGATTTAAATGCTTGCAATGATATGTTACAATCACACACAGAGATATGTAAAAATTTCTGAGCAGTTAGGATAAATAATATAATATTGCTACTACAACTTTCACTACTCAGCACTGGTTGTGCTGTTTTCTTCCTTACCTAAAATCTGTACCTTTCTTAACAAGGTGTTCTTATAATGTTCCTTGCATGTAATGAGTCTGCACCTTTAATGCAAATAAGCTTCATAATAAAGTTTATTTGCTACACGTTACAGTATGTGACAAAATAAATAGAAACCACCAATAAACTTAAAAAAACCAAACCTACTTAATCATGTCACTAATGCTCATTACAGACAATAAGAAGACTGAATGTAGATGGTTTCTTACCATACCCTGGAAGAAAATGCCAGTTTCAGTATTCTTTTCTTTCTCCATTTTGTAAATGCAAACTCTGCATCTAGGTTATCCCTAGCATTTGCTTACTGAGAGAACAGGCTTGTCATAATAACAAAGATGCAAAAGAACTTATGTGGAGGAACAGAGATAGAAAACCAAAACTATTGCAAAACAGGAGTAAGAAATACAAATATTGTAGTGTCAGGTGTCAAAGCTTAGGGCACGTTTAAAGTGGGACTCCAGCAATATTAGGAGTAGTGAGGAGAACCTTGCACTTCCTATTTGCATATATTTTGTTAGGCATTAATCAGCATAATAAGCTTTAATTTTATGAGCACAATATGTTGCAATTCGGATGCTTATCTGATGTTCCTATTAGTGCTCTGAGAAGAAAATTGTAGTACGTGTTAGAACAAGACCTTCAGAACAACCTTAGGCAAAAATACATGTGCACACACACTCCTGTGTTTGGCTTCCGTACTCCCAGAGCAATCCATTTGTCCATTTGAAGGCACAGATGTAATTTCAAAATTGCCTATGCATATATTCTGCTGATCTCTCTTTTGTTTAGCATTAATTGTCAGCCCTATTTTGTCAAATGCCTAAATTGTCGAATGCTCACAGGCTGTGTTCATGGGCTACGGAATTAATACAGCAAGGTATGCCATGTCACTGCACCGTTGGGGGGAAGGAAGAAACTAGCAAAGCTTTCTAGAACGCACTCATCTCAACATGAATGTCCTAGTGGTTCTTCTTCGCTTTTCTGGGGGGGTAACACAGGTCACTTGGGCAGCCATTTGTTTAAAGTGTTGTTAAAGAAGTATTTTTGTGACAATAAATCTCCGTATGGACAAACAAGCAGGGACCAGATCCCCAAAGGCAGTAGGCATAAACAGGATTTAGCTACACGTAGAGTAGCTGAAGTCCATAGCTCTGATTCGTAAGTCCTGGCTCAGTGGGGATTTAACCACCTTGAATTATTACATTCACTAAATCTTACTTTTTGACTAGCGAGTTCTCTAGGCTGCTTCTGTACTTGCTCAGACCAGGCTGAAGCGAAGGAGAGCAAATACCAGCTCCTTCCCAGGTCCCCATGGCACACAGAGACCAGGCAGATGCCCCTTAAGTGTGTAATTCCCCCACCCCCCAAGCTCAGCCCAGCGCCATGCCTCCCCCAGGCCAGCATGACCTTCCTCCTGGTAAAACAAGAAGAATGGATGCCTTTTTTTATACAACATGAGTTGTAGTAACAGAAAGTGCAGTATGTGGATAAGTGCCTTTGCCTGCTGAGATTCAAATTGCTATGTTCTATCTCGCAGGATACTGCAGTAATCAACGCTGCCAAGGGGACAGAACTATTGTAGATGCCCACAGCCTGGAAGGCATCTGAGGTTGCTTAACCCAAATGGACTGAGGCACCTAAATTCTAGAGAAAGGCAGGAGACTTTGTTGGCAGATGCTCTTATCGTGCCCTCCAGCTGTTATAGGCAATATGAAAAGCAATGTTCCATTTTAGCACCAACAAAAAAAATTATTCCAATTGAATTGAATACCCTGTAGGAGACCGCGGTAATCACAGAGGGACAGCTCTCTGATTCTGGCTTAGGAAGTGACAGAAATGATAACTGGCAGCCACAGGCAGTAATTAGTAGCCTGTAAACTGCCCATCAGCTGTAGGGCACGAAAGCCTTGACCCATGACTGTCACATCCAAATGACAAAAATGGTCTGTACATTGTCAGGATCTAAGCGACAGGCATTCTTCCCACCAACCTACTTGCTTGGAAGTTCCAAGTTATCCTGCACAAAAGTGTGTGCTAGGGGAGTGCTAGAGGTTTTAAACCTCACAGGCAAGCTCACTGCTGCCTCAATAGTCCTTGTTTCCTTTGCTGGGTCTAATCTTAATTTCTTTGGAAATTATTGTGATTTCACTAGAACATTATGAGATGAAGTAGGAATGAAAAGTGAGCACAGACTCCTAGGTGAAAACAGATCCTCTCTTACAAAAATTTCTGGGAAGAGTGATGGGAAGAGATTACTAAACAGATCAAGAGAATAAACTCTAGCACTTGCCTGAAGCATGGCTTCAGAATGACACTGAACTACGGGGGAATGTTTTAATTTTTCGGTGCATAGACATAAAAGTGAGATTACATTTTCTCCAGGTCTGTTTCAAATGCAGCAGCTCCAGCCTATTGCAAAAGTCTTCTAGTTTTGCTAAAACGTACAGCAGTGTGGGCTGCTCACAGAGTTCATCTTCATTGTGATGCTAGGCAGTCACTTCTTTGATATGTATCACAGAGGCCTGATTAAAAGGAAAACAGTAACAGAGAGAGAGAGTGAAAAAATGTCAGCTGTACTTGAAATGTGGCATGTGCTGCACATAACAAGAAGCAGTACGCAGTGTCAAAACATCCAGATACTCTGCAGGCTGAGTAATGCTTGTAGCTGTGGCAATAAATGTCTTTATTCTGATTTGATTTTGAAACAGCGATGTTGTATAGCATACTGGATGCTGTATCTACACAAGAATATTCATGATTAAACTGTGCATCACATACAGGAAAGAGATGTGAAAAGGTCCTAAAGTTGCCAGCCCCTTTTAGGTAATTCTGTAACTTATAAACTTTACATCAGCCATATAACACATTAGCAGAAAGCATCAGAGAACAAAAATTTTTGAAGGCTCTTTATAGAGCTCAGAAAGGAAAAATTCATCCTGTCCACAGAGTAGATCTTCTCTGGTTTGTAAGCATTTGTGCAGATAATATTTAATAATCAACAAATTAAAATGTGCCAGAAGGTAATTCAATGTATACAACTTTACAGGAGGACAAAGTACTCATAGTTCACCTGTATTCAGGTACCTTAATATTATACTCCAAAGAGACACACTACATTTTTGAGAGCATAGTGACTTTGAATATAACAAAATACCACAAGGGAAAATTTTCAGCTGGTAAGAACAGAGCATAGTCTAATAGCCAGCAGGATTTCTATAAAAAGCACCAAGACTGAACTAGTAATAAAAATGAAATAATAGTAACAGTAAAGGCAAGAGAGGAATAGCCTATGAGCGTATGACTGAAAAGCTACCGAAGATCTAAAGACAAAAACCTGTATTTGTGTTCCTTTTTTTTATATAAGTAGTGGCAATAATATAGAACTAAAATGAAATATTGAGGCTATCTAAAGTTCTCCATGCTCAATGGCTTGACTTTTTCTTTTCTTTCATTGCTTTTGTTTTTTAAAGTACTTTCCAAGCATACAATAAGATATGCCCTTATCGGAAGGATCTTCCAGTATGGGCAAATCCCTGCTGTGAACAAATACATATAGAAAAAGACAACTGATAAATAAAATAGGAAACAATGTTGGTTCTCAGAAAGTACATAAACAGAATAAGAGACTCCTTTGGCAATACTACAGAGATTTTTTTGCTCACTATCACTAACAAGCGATAGATTGTTCTAGCATGTCTATGAAAAGCATCTATAAGGACTATCACTGGAATCACTGATGGAAATTTGAATGCAATAATCAATTTTACTTACCATAATGGAATTTGTGAAAAAGGGCCCCCATTGACCAAAACGACATTACACAGACACAAAGGCAAAGCAACACTAAAAATAAAAAACATTTTGCACATAGTAAAATACATCTTTCAGCACCAATAAGAGAACATGCAGAAGCCCAGAAACTGTTTATGCTGCTGAGGTGACACTACCATCCTCCAGCTGTGAATCAATGAGAAATTATCACATCATCAAGCTACTTGAAATCTTTCATCATCTTTGAGCCTTTGAGTATATCAAATAGCAAGATAAAATCAGAGAGCTTTTGAAAGAGATTGCATAAGCAGCAATAAAGCAAAGCTGGCAAAAGCAACAGTGCAAAGGACAGGACAATGGATTCAGTCAGAAAATGTTAAATAATTCTCAGTTTCACTTCAAAAAGACCAGAAGTTAAGAGGCAGCAATACAATTTGTAAAAGAATCATGCACATGGAGACTGACAGCAGAGTGTAAAAACCAGCAGCAACATACAATCAGCTCCCAAATCAAGTTGGCCTTTGGAAAGCAAGAAGTGCACTGCACTGTCACCTCCCAGAGCGCTTTTTGAAGAAGGTCTTTGAGAAAAGGACAGCAGACAACAAATGGCAGCTCCTCAGATGTGCCTTTCTTTGTTCCCTGCACCTGAGGTTTAGGGGGAGGTTGCTACATTTCATAAATACCTTACAGTCATTAGAGGATCAATAATCAGAGAGGAGGAAAGGCAATGAAGACATTTCAGTAACAGAGAACAAAACTGTCACTGGAAAAATGTTCACTTTCTTCCAAGCAAATTATAAGTTTGAGGTCCATCTGCAGCAGGACCACAAATGCTGATGTTTGCAACTAGGCGGCAGGGACTGGCTGTTTGCATGAATGAAGTTTCTACTGTATTAACAAATAAGATGAAATTTTTTTCTAAAAGCTTGAAGTGGAAGAACAGAGCTAAGGGGATGCTGAGGGAACAAGATTCTGTGTTTGAACCAGACTGTTTAGTTTTCACCCAGGACAAAGATGAAACATTATAACACAAAAGTGTCTTTGTAGATGAGAGTCATCTGGAATCAAAAAGTCAGTCAGCACCGTTTGCCCAAACTCAGACTCTTCTTACAGATTTTTCAGACACATGCCATTCTGTCTTCAGCTACTCTGCTTTAGCATCAAATCTAACAGTTGAGGATGAAAACTGCTTACAAGGCCATCTTGGGTAAACTTCTGGGAAGCAGAGCAAGACTGAAGTATGGTGTAATTTCTCTTGTCCTCTCAACAGTCTGATTTCAATTGACGTGTGTAAGAAGACATCAACTTTTCTCTCAGGATACTATTTCAGAGTCTTAAGGATCTCTGCATTAAAAGCCATATATATAATTACTCTATCACCTGTAATGCATGACAGAGTAACAACAGAGGGAATGAGTGGTTTAATATAAAACTGTAAAAGGTCTTCTCCCACACAATACTTTGTAGGTCATTGTCTGCATTAATACAGCTTCTAACTGTGCTGCAATTGACTATAATACAGTTAAACTATCCTTAATCTTCCTACTATTTTAGATTAAATAGCTCTTTGGTGAAAAAAAACCAATTTTTTTTTTCCTCTTTGAATTCTAGGGCCTAGCTACCTAGTGTGCTGTCTTATCACTTTCTTCACAAAGGAAGGATTTTGATTTTTAAATAAGAATCCCACTGCATTGCTTGCAGTGATGATGGCATTACTAAGTGATGGCAGGGACACACAAGTTGGAAAATCTAAATAGACAAGTAGACAGTCCTGTTAACGAAACTCTGGCACTATGATGTATAGTGAGAAAGAGAATATAAGCAGTATAGGAGATTGTAAATGCACAAAATATCAAAGAGCAAAAGAGAACAATAGCCTTTGACAACAGCAGCTACAAAAATCTTAGCAAAAAAGTAGATTAAGAATTGAACAAATAAATGCACAGTCTAACATGAGGGATTTGGGCCTCATCTTCTTTCTTCTAGTGAAGAACTGAGAACAAAAAATCTCTCTGTATAATTCCACCAGGTACACATTATCTCAACAGTAGCTTCAGGATCGTGTACGAAGTGGCTTTTCTGTCATAAAGCAGATTCAGGCTGGATGAGGTAAAATATCTTTTCAGAAAAAGTTAAATGAAAAGAATGCCACCCCAAAGAAATTAAACGTTCACTCTTAAACAAACACAATAAACCCAGCAATGGGCTAGATTGCCTGAGATATCAGCAAAAAAATATTGTTCAGCAAATTATTCTTGGCACAAACAACAAGGTTGGTAAATGCCCTGGGAGAAAGAAACACCCTGATGGTGACACCCACTGTCAAAAGTATAAATAGAGAGAGCTAGGGATGAAAATTTACAGTCCTGAATCTTATCAGGCTGTGCACCTAAATTTGGGGTTGTGGTTAGACTCTCACCTGCCGCCACTATGAGCTGTGGCACTAAATCTTCAACTAGTACCACTAGAATTAGCAGTGGAGGTGGTAGTGGTGGTGGTGGTGGTGGTGGAGGGGGTAGCAGCTGTGGAGTGCGTAAGTCTGGTGGATACTCCTCTATGTCCACTAGAAGATACACTTCTTCTGGAGGTGGCGGAGGCTTTTCTGGGAGAAGCTTTGGTGGAGGAGCTTCCAGGAGCAGCTATGGAGGGGGCTTTAGCAGTGGCAGCTGTGGGAGGATTAGCCGCAGTAGCTATGGTGGGAGAATGAGTGGCGGCAGTTATGGAGGAGGAATGGGCTGTGGAAGCATGGGAGGAGGATTTGGATCAGGCGGTGGTGGTTTTGGGGGAATGGGAGGTGGCTATGGAGCCAGCCTCAGTGGAGGTAGCTTTGGCGGTGGTGGTTATAGTGGAGGTGGATTTAGTGGCTTCGGGGGTAGTGGTGGCTTTGGTGGTGGCAGCTTTGGTGGTGGTGGTGGTGGCTATGGTGGAGGTAGTTTCGGTGGAATGGGGTTTGGTGAAGATGCCGGCCTGCTTTCCACAAATGAAAAGTTGACCATGCAGAACCTTAATGACCGCCTGGCTTCTTACTTGGATAAAGTGCGACGCTTGGAGGATGAAAATACTCAGCTTGAACAACTGATCAGGGAGTGGTATAAAAACCAAGGTCCCACTCATTCCAGGGACTACAGCCAATATTACAGAACAATTGAAGAACTGCAAAACCAGGTACGTTGTAATTTGACTAACTTTGAACAGACTGTCATTAGAACGGCACTTGCCTCCTGCAGCACAATATCCGTATTTGGGGAAATATATTCCCTCCTTTGTTTTAGCCAGAAAGCAGACTGATGTGGTGACAAAGCCTGACTGCCAGCTTGTCTTGGCTGTGGGTGATGTGTATATGCTGGCACACTTGTGTCTGGCGCAGGTAGCAGTGTGTGGTGAGATGGCAGATCATCACTCGCACACCCATTACGGGGCCTGTCCAGTGCTCTCTTCAACACTTGGCTATTGCTGGTTTGTTCCTCGCTCTCTTGAACAGGAGATATAACCACTGCTTGCTTATGTTGTGCTACTAGTGGCATAATAATTGCACCTTTTTGTGAATATACATGTTGGATGAGCCAACATGTGCATTTAGTCTGATTCCAGCCCTCAGCCATTTAATAGTCTTGTATCTCCTACATGAATATGCCAAATGCAATGGTAATTATGTTTTTCCACTGTTTTTTGAATATAGGGAGTTTATTTAATTATTCTTTCCAGCAAGGTATTTTTAATAAATATTTGTCAATTAAAACTGACAGCCAAGGCACTTTCTTTTAACTGGAAGAAATAAACTCTTCTCTCTATATATAGCTCCTGCAGCACTAGTCAGGCTTGACATTGCCATGAAGATATTCTGAAACATGTTTCTGTACAGGTATTTTCTGCCTCTGTGTGTCAGACTGAAAAGACAACTGACCACATAACATCTGCCCTCTCCCTTTCAGATTGTTGGTGCAAATGTGGACCTTAACAAGATCCTTCTTGACATTGACAATACCAGAATGACTGTGGATGACTTCAGATTGAAGTGAGTCTTTCCCTTCCTGTCTCATTTCATCTTGCCTCCCTTTAGCCCCCAATGAGTTCATATTGCTGATTAAACTTCTGAGGTGCTTAATCGGAGCCTCTTGGCTCCAATGACAGAATATACAATTTTGGGGGAAAGCACTCTGAGAATGATTTTTTTATTATTTTTTCATCATTATTTTTCTCCAGACAAGTTATTGAAGAGTGCCATTTAAAGGATGACATTCTAAGTTTCTCTATCCTTCCATGCAGATTTATAAGCATAATCCTCATCATATAAATCTCATAGACAGAAATTCTACCGAAATCAAACAAACCTATTAGAGATGGAAAGAGAATTAGGTCCTTTCTTTAAGAACTGAGCAATGAGATTAAAACCCAAAGAGGTACTGATGGGAACTGCTCGTAGTCAAGATAATGAACAAAGAGGTCTGGCAGCTCTTTTACTGTCTTTCTCATCTGTCATTCAGGTATGAAACCGAATACACTCTCCACCAGAGTGTGGCAAGTGATATTAATGGATTACGTCCACTTTTGGATCAACTGACTCTAGCCAGATCTGACTTGGAGACACAGTTTGAATCCCTAAAAGAGGAACTGATCTATCTTAGGAAGAACCACGAAGAGGTAAGTTTCTCCACACTTTAAAATAATAATAACTAATGAAAACTCAATACTCAGAGAATTTCCTGTGGATTTCTTCCACTAGCAGTAACCAGACTCTGGCTGCTGGCTTTGATCACTCAATTTGACATAATCTGGCTTTGATTTTCAGGAGTATGTAGCATCCATAGCTGCCCACAACTGATGTAATAAGACACCTAGGTCAACATGTGCTGAAATGAGACCAGGGAAATGAACGGCTTTCAGTGCAAAGTACAATTCTGTTGCTGAACTCATGGAAGGAAAATTGCATAGAACATAGGGAGGAGTTAAAAGAAAATATTTATACTATCTGCAATGGTATTTCTCATTAAGAAGAAAAATTCATAAAAGGATTTTCACAAAAAGCATGCTGCATCAAATTCCTTATGACCCTGAGGAGAAAATATCAGGGTCAATGTGTATGTGGTGCCTGGCTATTGTTCACTATAAAGTTTGCCTTAGGAATGGCAGAATTGTTCCCTTTCACGACCAGGGCAGATGAGGCCCCCTTTGCAGGAGTGATACATCTGTGTGAGGGTTTGTGTTTCTTTCTTTTCCTTTATTTGAAACTATGACATTTTTCTTTACCTTCACCCTTTGACAGCATGGTGGGGTTTTGATGTTTTTTTTTTCTAGGAAATGAAAGGACTGCAAACACAATCTGGTGGTGATGTCAATGTGGAGGTCAATGCTACTCCTGGCATTAATTTGATGGAAAAACTAAATGAAATGCGTTGCGAATATGAACGGCTTATTGAGAACAACAGGAGAGAGGTGGAAAGCTGGTATGAAACCAAGGTAAAGCATGGGGTTTTTTTTGATTACTCAGTCTTGCACAAGGAGCTGGACCAATTAACATCCAGCAGAGGAAAGGCAACTTATCATGAATTATTTAAGGAACATTAACTTTAAATAAATGTAAGCAGTTTACTGCAACAGGTCAGTTCTGGAGTATTGAGGTTATGTAGTAAAGCATGTAGAATCTCTGTGTTCCAGTAGCAAGGTGAATTACACAAGAGTGAGGTAGCAGAGTGGCATGTGGGAAATATACACAGTCACTCTACATTACATCTTTCTTTTTCTTATTAATTTCTTTCTCAGTGCCTTTATGATAACCCCACAATGTTTTCTTGTTATCAAAAATGCCTTAATTTCATATGTGAATTTTTCAGATGGAAGAAGTTAATCAACAAGTCCACTCAAGTGGCCAGGAGATACAATCAAGCAACCAACAGATCTCTGAGCTGAGACGTGAATATCAAAGCCTGGAAATTGAGCTACAGTCACAAATCAGCATGGTAAGTAAAGAGGTTTGCTTCTGCTTCACCTGTGACACAGGCTGTATGAGTCACTAGAATGAAAGAACGGTTAGACCTAGAAAGTACTCCAGCTGTAGAGAATGGGATACTGGATTATTTATCTTCAAAGATATGCTTTCTCCTGGTTTGTGAAGATCTCCAGTTTTTCCACAAAAATGTGTTAAATTTGCCACATTCCTGTAAACATTCTGTTTTGTTTTCCATTTGCAGGTAGACTCTTTGCAATCCAACTTGGAAGACACAGAACGTCGTTACAACATGCAGCTGCAGCAGATCCAGGGTATGATCGGCCCCTTGGAGGAGGAGCTGGCCAGCATCCGCTGCGAGATGGAGAGCCAGAATGAAGAGTACAAGATGCTCCTGGGCATCAAGACCCGCCTGGAACAGGAGATTGCTCAGTACCGGGCACTGCTTGAGGAAGGGCAGCATGATCTTGTGTATGTAAATCGACAAAAGAACAGAGCGTTGTGTGAAACCCAGGGTGGCTAGATTAGCCACAAAGACAGGAAATTAACAGTCTAGGTTTGCAAAACAGATTTTGTACTGAAATGAGGCTAATTCAGCTATCTTGACCACCTGCCTCCCAGGTTTGAGGTACTACGCATTTCTTGGCAAACCTGTTCAGAATATAAATCATATGAAAAAACTTAATGCTGAAATTCTGAACTACCAATTTGAGGTTGGACAGGGAAACCCACATACAGAGACTTACCTTCACCCTGGTTCTAGAAAAGGCCAGGAACTAACAGACAGAAATCACCTTGCAAAAGACCATAAGCAGAAAAATGACCATAGTTTTCCAGATCTTCATAAAAGTCTCAGCATGCAACATGCTGAAAGTTCAAGCTGATTCAGTCTCCCTTATGCAGTGAGCCTGCTTCTGCTTTTAAGTGGTACCTGAAAGAAGAGCTAAAGCTTCATGTTCTGCCTTTCCAATTTGGAGCGCAGTGACATCATACACTGATACAGCAGCAATGCTAAATCTTGCAAGAAATACCTGAGCAGAATATGGGAAAAGCAAAAACTCTTGCATTCAAGCTGAAATTGAAAAAAGAGGTTGATTTTTGGCACTGCATCAGTTCTCTTGCTGACCTGTGCTAGAGTCTAGAAAGAAGTACAGACAAGGGAAGTGCAGGCTTCTGCACAGTATCTGTAGACAGATTTTCTTCTGAGGTCAAAAATGCATTTGATTAATTTTTTTTCTCCTTCTTTCTCTCTCTTTGCAGAATCCCAGCAGGAGGAATGGGAGGAGGAATGGGAGGAGGAATGGGAGGTGGTAGAATAGGAGGTGGTGGCTATTCTTCTGGAGGAGGAAGGGGAGGAGGAGGTAGTAGCATGAGTGGTGGATATGGAGGTGGTGGCATTTCCTCTGGCAGCGGAATGGGAGGAGGAATGGGAGGAGGAAGTGGTGGAGGAGGAATGGGAGGAGGAAGTGGAGGAATAGGAGGGGGAAGCAGCGGTGGATGCAGTAGTATTGTTGGAGGAGGAGGAGGAGGAGGAGGAGGAGGAAGGATCTCAGGAGGCGTCAGCAGTTCCCACTCCTACTCTTCGTCTTCCCAGTCACAGTCCTGCAGGAGTGGTGGTGAAAGCCAAGGTGAGAACTGTTGCATGGGCACACTGTTCTCAGTCCCATCCTCAATAATTCATACACTGTACCAACATAGGAAGTAAACAGTTCTGAGGATAAACTGAAATTTCTGGAAAGTGTTAGATTTACTTTTACTAACAATTCTTTTCTATTTGTATGCAAAGGATCCATTCTGCTTAAGAAACACACATTCAATTTCTATTCAATTTTGTGGGTGACATCAGCTAATCATGTAGTTAAAACCACAGCCGGTTTTCTTCATCTCTCTTTGCAGAACCTCATAAATACTGATGGTTTTGTACCATGCTGAAGTTTGCCTTTATGCTTTTGGAATGCTTATGGTCACCTATCAACATGTCAGTACTGAAAAAAATAATGTTTGTTTTATTTCCAAACAGGGTATGGAAGAAAATCTTTTGACTAAGCATACATAATAAGGATCCTACAGTGCAAGACCTTTCAAAAGAAATTGGTCCAAATCCTCTACATTGCCCATGCTCCCGAGGAACGACAGATGCTCTTCACAGCTCCCCAATGCTGCTGATGCCATCTATCCAAAAAGGCCCATCACAGCTACTTGGGGGCCACCTGCCCACCATGCTACGCGCTTCTTCTGCCTGGAATGCTTTGTGGCTTCAATCATTGGCACTTGAGCTACTTGCTTTAGAGATTCAAGCTGTTTGTTACTTGGGTTGGGCTGGATGGGGAAAATGTCGCTAATAAAACTTCATTTCTGTCTGATGCAACCAGAATCCTGTGTGTAGGTTTTCTTCCATTCCATAGATGTAAACACATAAAAAGAAAATACAAAGCCATGCCAACACATGGTAGGCAGAAAACTTGGTGATCTATTACAATAGTTGATAATGAAATTTAGAGTTAAAGCACAATGTCTGAGCATTCAGGGCAGATCATAATTTTCTTGGAGCATCCTGGGCTGTGCCCTCATTTTTTAATAATGCGCCAGATACTGTTGTGGAGCTGAGCCCTAAGATTCAATAGCAGTTAATTATCAGACCAGACCAGACTGCAGAATCCCAGCGCTACATGAATGCTAATAAGGTTGGCATCAAAGGAGTGCCCACCCAGGCCCGACAGAGACACATGAATGATTCCAGAACCATGATTGTAAAATGAAAGGAATATTTCAATTTGTGATTCACAAAAACTTAACTGACACTTTTTGTTTTATACTGGAAATACACAAACTAGGAATCTGTTTTTGAAGAGACAAGAAAAAGAAGTTAAAAGGGAATACAATTTACAGGAGCTTTACAACGTTCTCCTCCATAAAACATTAATACTAACAAGAATATTCGCCTTGTACCTGTGACAAATGAAGCACGTGTGAAAGTACCTGGAATGTTTACTTTTGGATATGGGAAGAGCTGTACAATGAAGAAAATTACTATAACTCATTCAGACACACCTAACTGTTACTTAAAAACATTCCTGACTACAACTTGCGAAAAAATTTGATTGCTTGGCTGCTGCAAGAGCTCGGAGCAACTCAACAAACAAATAACTGGAAAGCACTCTCTTGTTATTAGCTATCTTTTGGGAATTGCATTTGCTTCTGTCCAGCTTTTTTATACCCATTATTTCAAAAAAATTACAGTATAGCTTTCTCCAGTGACTGGGACAACCTTGTTCATGAAAACAAACAGTAGCTTGTTTGATTGTGGTCCACCCCTATGGATAAAACCCATTTCCAGAGACAGTTGAAAAAAATAACTTTGCCTTCCAGAAAGTAACAAATTCAGAGATCAAAGGAAATTAACTGTATCGTCCTAGACCCTTCAAAGCAGTCTCTTGTGCACCGTTTGAGGAGTCTCAGGAATTTCTGCATGATATTCTGGAGGAGAGGGCTGCCAAAGTAGACACATTACAAACCACAGCTTTACTAATTTTAATGAGAAGTTAGCATCTGAATTCCTCAGACTCATTTGAAAGTCTTAGTACATTGCACACCTACTATTTGGACAACACAGAACAGAAGTTCAATTATAGGCTGCGCAGCTGGCAAGTAAAACCAGCAGCGGAAAACCTGGAAAGGAACATAAAATACTAGTGCCAGCCCAGCATGCCAGGCTCCCTGTAGCTCTTCCCTGAGGCAGGATCAGCTCATACCGCTGTTTGCAGAAGGCCGGGTTGTAACTCCAGCCCAGACAGGAAAAAACCTAAGTGAATCTAAGTTTTTTCCAAATGCATGCAGAGGTCCTAGCTCCAAAGGCTAGCGGAGTATGCTGGTCAGACAAGGGGCCAAAATTTCCCTGAGGCCGCACAAGTGAGGGCTCTGCTTCACTTGGACGTGAACTTGGAGCTTGAACCGCTGCTGCAGGGCTGGGTGCTCAGGGAGTGGCCTCTAGTGGTGAATAAAGAGTGAAAGAAAACGGGGTGGGGGGGGTGGTGGTGGTGTGGAAATAGAGCTAGAGCTAGCGAGTAAAGGTAAAAGAGGTCGACACACAAGGGTGTGGATCAAGAGAATAGATGCAAAATTAATTTCCAGAAATACAGGTCATATTGCCGTGCAAACTTTCTCAACACTTGGAAACCTTTCAGGGGAATAAAAATACTTGACCTACACCAAACCAAAGTCTGTCGTTTTGTATTGTGACTGCATGAACTAGGCTTTGCAGACATGTTAAACAGACTTTGTGCCACACCAGTACTTCCAGTGACACACAACAGGAAGAATGAGAGTCCAGTAATGCTGATTTCTATTTCTTTGTTTTAGCTATTTGGACTACACACATCATCTAGAAAGATATATGATGTTTATAGCAAATGGTATGTGGATTGTTTCAAAGTAATCAACTGTGCTTAACGCCAGAGCCCTCTAGAGGGTACTACACCGTTAACTCCTGCACCTTGTATGTTACACCACCTCCACAGAACACCACCTCCACGGAGCGCAAGCTACATTTTAAATTAATATTTAAAGAGTATTTCTTCTCCTGTCTCACAATTACCTTGCTGCCCAACAGGCACTAAGTGCTATGCATCGGATGATGGTGTTCAGAAAGGGTTAAAATAGGCAGAGTGGAGACAGCACCTAGTAAGAGAGCCAGTTAGAGGGAATGAAGGGTTCTCAGGAGAAAGTCACTGGTGTGGCTAAGGAAATTGGAAGAGACTATCAGAGGGGAATAAAGAATCTCACTGTACCTTGAGCAAAGACTGAGGAAAATCCTGTGGATCTAGGCAGGATCTTCTCATTATCCTACTCTGATTTGATTGGTAATAAATTAAACTAATTTCCCCAAGTCAAGTCTGTTTTGTCCATGACAGTAATTGGTGAGCGATCTCTCACTGTCCTTACCTCGACCCATGAGTCTTTCCTTAGAGTTTGCCCTTAGGAGGGCAGGGACAGAACAGCTGGGGTGGGCACTGGCGTCCAGCCAGGGTCAACCCACCACAGGCACATACAGGCACACTGTTGTCAAACTCAGACAATGCTACTCCCTCCTCTGATGCGTACCTTCAGATGTAAGGTGACTCAATCCCTTCTCACTCTTCTTTTGCTGATTTTAATGAGTTTATTTCTTCTTCTGTTACATGAAATCTCTTCCTAAAATACTTCAAGGTCGAATTAATCCTCCCTCACTGTGGATAAGCTGATTTTGAGGTGGTAATTCACAGCAGGTTCCACAACCTCCTTGTGCTGCCTTTGTACTCGCCAAATTACTCTTCCGTGGGAATTACAGTGCCAATATTTAATGCACAGCTGGAAACCAGAGAATTTGTTTCTATTCAAGGCTTTTCTCAGTTTCATAGAAGCTTGATTAGCAAAGATGGAAAAAGCAACTCACTGAACATCCCATATTGTATAGGCAGTGGAAAAAAATACACAATTGTTTCTTACTCTGTGTTTTGTGTTGCAAGATATTCTCTCACGGCTGGCAAACACAATTCACTGTAACAACTTCAGATAATGATTATATTACTTCAGATCTAATCTTTGGCAGTGTATCTTTTCACCAAACTTATTTTTTACTGCACTAGATAATTCAAAGACATATTCTGAGAAATGGCTATTTTTAATATGATTATGAAAATATGAAATAGCAAACATTTCTCCTCTCAGTTTCCTCTGAGTCTGCTTAAAACAGCTAAAGTAAAATTAATAGCTGTTTGATAGGAGAAGATTTAATATGTTTTCCTTTGCAAAATACAACTCTTGTGGCTGTCAACTGGTTTTCTTCAATAAGAAAAATGACCCCAATTACCATACTGCACTTTCAGAGAAAGTTAGATTCCAGCAGGACCTTCCTTGATATAAGCAGTGGCAACAGACTAAAAAATTAGTATTAAGTTCTCTTCTATAACAGACATGGAAATGAAATTTTTAAAGTTAAAAATTTATTTCAACGAATTAAAGTAGACTTCTAAAGAGCTAATGTAAATTTTGAATAAATTAATGAATGAAGAGCCCCTTGGAGACTGCTGGTCTAAACAAATCATTGTCTGTGATCACAGGAGAAAGACAAAGCTGAAATACTGAATTTCACCACACGGAAGACTGAAGGAGACAGACAACAAGGTGGAGCCTTCATTAACTCCTATTACTAGTGAGATATTGCCAGATTAATAGTAGCTATGAGATATTGTATTATTCAACAAAATACCCAACAAAGAGCCACCCACATAAAATTACAGTGCATGCTTCAGGTGAATCAACACAGACATACTTGAGCAGAATGGTAATGCGTTTTACTTACCTCAGAAGAAATTTCCTTAGCACATCACTTTTGGCATGAGCACTAAGGCTGGCAAACTTCATGGGAAGCTGGACTGCCTTACAGGTGACACCCACCAACAAGGTATAAATAGCCATCAGCGAGGACAGAGGCTGCAGTCTCATTTTCTGTATCAAGCTGTGCGGCAGGCTTTGCATTGGGGGCTGGATATCTGATTCCTTCCACCATGAGCTGCAGCATCAAGAGAACATCTAGTACCTCTTACAGGAGCGGGGGAGGTGGAGGCGCCTGTGGTGGCGGCAGTGGCAGGAGCTCCTCCGTCTCCTGCAGGAGATATGCCTCCTCGGTGATAGGTGGTGGAAGCTATGGTGGGGGAGCATGCGGCACTGGCTACGGAGGGGGCATGAGCGCTGGCAGCCTTGCTGGTGGCTTTGGTGGAGGCCTGGGAGGAGGCTTTGGTGGTGGCCTGGGAGGAGGCTTTGGTGGTGGCTTTGCAGGAGGCTTTGGTGCTGGGGGGGACATGCTTCTGGGCGGCAATGAGAAGGTCACCATGCAGAACCTCAACGACCGCCTGGCTGCTTACCTGGATAAAGTGCGAAGGCTGGAGGAAGAAAATGCTCAGCTCGAGCACCACATCCGCGAGTGGTACAGGAAACAAGCTCCCAGTGCCTCAAAGGACTACAGCTCCTACTACCAGACCATCGAACAACTCCAGAACCAGGTAGGACAGACCCAGCTAACGTGGCTCCATCTCCCGCGCGCTATTCTCCTTTGCAAGGAATTTGTCCTTCTCTCTGGCACTGGCTCTAAACGGGTGGGAGGGACCTACTGGTCGGCCTCGCTGGTGGCACCGCAGGCAGAAACCTGCTGAGCTGCGCCTCCCACCTCTTGGGTAAGCAAAGCCCCACACCACAGCACCCCACAAGAGAAAGGGATGTGCTCTGGGGGCACAGCCCGAGGCGCCAAGGAGCGCTCCAGCAGGCCCAAACATGCTGGCGCACGTAGCTGCAATCCCACGTTATACAGGTGGCTCCAAACCAGGCATCTGTGGTTTCCAGTCCGTCACTCTGCTCCCACCCGGCTCAGCTGGATGGAGTGCAAAGCCAGAGCACCTGGAGTGCAATATCACAGCTCCTCTTGTCTCTGCACACTCCTACCTAGGCCAGACAGAAGGACCAAGGCCTTCTCTTGCAGTCGGCTTACACTGGTACCAAGAAAACTGGGTAAACAGACTGTGAAGGAGTGCATTGCAGAAAAAGGGCTGAATACATTCCTTGGCACACATGGGAGAAACTTTAGATTGAGAAAGAAAAGCAAAGAGAAGGGATTTGGGAGCATGGTCTGTGATAACCCAAGTCTCCTTGAAAAGTAAATTTGGACCGTTAGCCTCCCATATGGCCCCTGCATTACAGCAGAAAACAATCCTGAGACACACAGCAATGCCCTACCAAAGCTTTATGTCTTTTTTCTTCTTCTCCTGGATGTCTTAAACACAGAATGACCCTTCCCCAACTTCACCTTTTTCAGATCATTTCTGCCACTGTGGACAATAACAAACTGCTTCTGGACATTGATAACAGCAAGATGACTGCCGATGACTTCCGAATGAAGTGAGTACCTCTCTGAACCTTACATGTCTTTCAAACCACACTCAAGACCTCAGGAGACAAGGCAGCACTGCCCCAAGTAGTTTTACTGAGTCTTCATGTTTTATTGGGATATTGAACCTGAAAAGATGTGTGCCATTGAATGTCTTCATCATCTCATTTCCCCATTTCTCTGTCTCTCTTGTCTTCGGCAAAGGTATGAGAATGAGCTGGTCATCCGTCAGACTGTGGAGGCTGACATTAATGGCTTGAGAAATCTCTTAGATGATCTGACTCTGGTTAGATCTTCACTGGAATCTGAGCTGGAGTCCTTGAAGGATGAGCTGATTGCTCTTAAGAGAAACCATGAGGAGGTACAATGCAATGATAAATAGTGTGTCCAAGGCATAATCTATTGATACTGCTTTGCTCACTGTCCCCACCACAAGAAATGACCTGTGGTCCTTGTTTCTCTCTTTGGACTCTCTGCAGGAAATGAGACAGCTGCAGTCTCAGACTGGTGGCGACGTGAGCGTGGAAGTCAATGCTGCCCCTGGAGAAGACTTGACAAAGATACTGAACGATATGAGGAACGAATACGAGCAGCTCATCGAGAAGAACCGCAGAGAGGTTGAGCAGTGGTATGAAGTCAAGGTACGCAGCAATGCACAAAGTGGAGTCTCCTGCTGTGGGAAAACCCAGGCACCCTCGACTGGGCACGCAATGCCTTTGGCTAAAAGGGGGAGGCTGCTCACCTGCACCACACTTGCACGGCTTGGGGAATGGGAAGGGAACAGCTGCTGGGGAAAGACGGCAGTGGCAGAGGGGGAGCAGGCCGGGTCTGATGTGCACAGCTGTGTGGAACATCAGGATCTACGGAGCAATGACTAGGCTGTCCCCGATGAGGACAGGATGGAAGGGAGAGGCTTCCTGGCTACATTAGCTCTCAGTCAGCAAATCTGCTCCCTGAGAGGATCGTCTCACTTAGAAACTGTGTTTGGGGTTTGACTCCTGCAGATCGAAGAAGTCAACCGGCAGGTCGCTTCTAGCAGCCAGGACATCCAGACAAGCAGCCACCAGCTCACTGAGCTGAGACGTGAAATGCAGAACCTGGAGATCGAACTGCAGGCGCAGCTCAGCACGGTACGTGGGGCAGGACTGCTGAGAGCCCTTCCCTCCTCGGAATGGGCAGGTATGGGTAGCGCTCTGGTCCTAAACTCCTGCCTTTCCACTTCCAGAAAAGCTCTCTGGAAAACTCCTTGGCAGAAACCGAAGCTCGCTATGGCTGCCTGCTGCAACAGATCCAAGCGCAGATTAACTCTGTAGAGGAGGAGCTGGCCAGCATCCGCTGCGAGATGGAGAGTCAGAACCAGGAGTACAAGATGCTCCTGGGCATCAAGACCCGCCTGGAACAGGAGATTGCTCAGTACCGGGCACTGCTGCAAGAGGGACAGCAAGACATTGTGTATGTATTCCATATTATAGCAAGGGTATAAAAAGAAATCCTTGAGTGCTTAACTGCTAATAGAAACTTCTTGTCCATGGAGCTACAATAACACCTTTTTTGACTGAATATCCAGTGGTTATGTCTTTCTTTGTGAATTAAGTATTCTCCTTTTACAGTGCCTCCCAAGGAGCTTTCCAAGGAGGTGGAAAATCCTCCCATTCATATTCTTCTTCCTACACTCATTCCCAGTGTGGTGACATGACAGGTAAGACAACACTTTGTATGGATATGCTTATTAGTGGGTTATATCTACCCCAATGACTACAGAATATTTTGTCTGAAAAAGAGTTTAGTATTTTGGGCTGGGCAAGATTCCCAGGTCCAGTAGTCCAGGAGTCAGAGAACTTCACTGACTGTCACAGAATAATTAGGCGTTAAAATACAGTAAGTCTTTCCCTTCCCTCTTCCTAAATACAAAATACAGATTATAAACTTTACAGGATGGGATATGCTTTTTTGCTCATAGGAATAAAAAAAATATACAGTTCTGAGAAAGTGCCTAGGGTATTGCAGGGCTTGGAGCTTTTGAGCTTCTCTTGCTGACACAGCATGTTAGGTGAAAGAATTCAGCTTATCGGGAAAGATCAGATTTCGCCTTAAGGCAATGATCTGTTTTTGTCTTTACACAGGACAGTCAAGAGTGTGCTAGAGCAATCGCAGTAACAGTGACGCTGGCATCTTCCAGCTAAGACGCATTGAGCATGGACAACAAGAAACTGAACCAAACACTTCTGCAGCACAGCTGATGCAACTGGAACAATTTGGAAAGTGTGCCTGGTCACCTGCCTCAGCACCCCTTCTTTCATTCTGCAATGCTTGTCTTTGTCAACTGGTTCTTTGTTCAAAAGCTTAAATTATGCTGATAACACTGCCTCTAATAAAACTTTACTTCTGCAATGCAAATAAAACAAATGTGTCTGGGAAATTTAATTTAACAAAGTTTGAATGGGTATTTATCAAGCTAACCAATCAAATACAGATTGCCCAATCGTACTTTGTAACGTAGTCTCAGGACACTCTATTTTGCACTAAGAAAATGGACACCATTCCGAGGCCTTATCACTCAGTAAAAGGAAATGTCACAAATTCTGAACATGGCTGTACGAAGGCTGTGTGAAGTGTGACATCTTCCAGGCTCTGCCTATGGGAACTGTCAGTCAGGTGAGACTGTCAGAACTCTCTGCTTCAAAGCAAGAGATATAAGGTTGAGAACAGATACCAGTTCTTGACACAATTTTTCTCCTTCCTGTGGAATTACAAATGCTTTACCATTTTGTTTTCTAATGGCCACTAACAGATTGCTTTATGGCCCCTTGCCTTGCTGCTTTTTACTAAAGACACTGAACAATGTGAGTGAAAAGAGAAAGAAAACAACAATGATGGGTAATGCTCTGAAGATCATTTAATTAACTTCTAATGTACTAAATTGTGCTCGATGTCACTACTATGACTCATCAGACTCCATTAATCTTTGGCTTTACTCAGCTCAGCATAGCTAGGGTTCCCGAGGGAAGGTGTGACTCAGTAGAGGTTGTTCCAGAACGTATGGGTTTCCTGACATCAAGTATTTCTACACCTTTGAGTACACAGTGAATTACATATTGCTAACTTCTGTTAGGAAATATGTGCCTGTTTCCTTCAGCGTCACGCATCAAAAACAATCCTATGTTTTATCATAGAAATTTCAATTTAAATACCAGTATAATACCAAGAACACAATTTTTGTCAGTACACTCGATTGACTTAGGAGGAATGAGAGACAGAAATCTGGTCTCTAGTATTTGCTGTTTCATTTAAGAGTGAGGGTATTGCTCTGTTAGGGTCATGAAATGAAAGGATTTCTCATCATAAACAACGTAAAGAGTATTATTTAGGCTAGGTCTTTCAGTAATCATGTGCCTTGGCTCTGCCATCACAATATCGTAATTGCAGTCTGCAGTAAGTATCTACAAAGAAGAGATACTTTATATTCGTGTTGAAAACCTGGGTTTCCAAACTGACTTTTTCAGTCCAGCATCAGGAATTTGTATGAATAAAAGCCCTTTTCCAAAGAATAAAAATCTCATTTCAGGTTCTAACAGTATAGAAAGTGATATAAAGCAAATGCAAACATGACTTTCATCTCCAAAGGCTGCCAGAATTCATTCAAGTCTTGGCTGTACTTAACATAGCCAAAACAGCTTCAGAAGACATCTTTTTAAAGGCAGGATTATGGAAACTTGAACTACAGTTAGTGTATATAAATAAGCACTGAAGTTATTTTGTCTAGTCTTCCAGAAGCAGAGAGAAGTATCAGAATGATAAAAAATGCCATCTTCCACATCCAGAGGACTCCAGAGAACATCAGAGCTGCCGTATGTCTTTCACCATTTCTGAACTAATTTGTAAGAGTGTAAAGTCTTTGTGAAATAGATGCTACTATGAAGAGCTTTAAGTTAAATCTACAAAGCCAAAGATATGCAAAATCTTCAGACTGAAAGGAGTGGATGCACTGCAAAGCTGCCAGTCACTGCAGCAGGGCTAGATCACTGGTGGCAGTTCTGCTGCAGCTCACAGTATGACGCCTTTTGCATGTCACCACTGATTCATGAGGCACTAACCTCCACCTAAGTATGGGACAAGGGCTGTGCTGGGGAAAAGCATGGCCCATGCCACAGGCAAGCCCCAAGCACAGCGTGCCTCACCGCCTCCATCTACGGCTGGCAGATGCCCCACAAACCTTGTAGTATGTTCGATCAGGAATCTTGATATCACTGTCTGCTCCTGGCACTCACTTCACCCGTGGTTCTTAGAAAAAGCAATATGGTTGCTTACTGTTCTGAAAAGATCTACAGGAAAGGAAATAAAGGGCTTTGTCAGGGAGGAATTTAGAATTTGATTTATTAACATCATGGATTGTAACAGCATATTCTAGCAGGTAGAGAGAAAGAGAACAGGAAAGGATTGCTATACTGGAAGAGCTTATTTTCTCTTAGGAATTACTTTCAAACTATTCCTTTTTCAGTGGTAGGAACGGCTGCTGAACTAACAATGTAAATGGACTGTAGAATTAAAATAGCTCACATTTAATAGGATTTTCTGGAGGTCTACACATGTGCAAGGTATAAGGGTCTATCCCAGAGAGTCACATAAAAGAAAAATAAGAATAGAATCTGGGGTTATGGAAATTGTTCATCTCTGAAAAAACTGAAGAAATGCACAGGTGAGTGATGCTGGAAGGTGATGGGTGAAGGATGAGGAATGCAAGATGGAGTTCCTGATGAAACTCATGGGAGTAGCACTCTTCTTACCAAGACCACAGTTGACTCATTTGTCGTAAAATGATTAATTACCAGCAATTGTTTCTGAGGTTGTCCTCTGCCTCTTATGTGACTGAAGACATATATCCAGTAATGGCATCATAACTTCTGTGAAAACCACTGACTTTTAGTTCCTTTGCCAATTTGGCGTATCTGTCTGTGGCTCTGCATCCAACTTCACCAGTGAGTAAACAGCACTTGGAAAGGATTTATAAAACTGTTACTTCAAACAAACTCTTCTGACTTACAGATGTTCACAGGGTGTATTATGAGCAAAAATCTTCCAGAGGAAGATACGATTTCAAAGCTCTAGCAGTTTCTTCAGATGGCTGAGGAGCCTCTATACCCTTTACAACAGAAAATGTCCAATCTTTTTCTGTTATCACAAGGGTTACGAACGTTAATGGAACATTAGGAGCCCTGGCTCTTTTGGCTTGTGAAGTAAATCAGTATGTCCAAATTGACTCACCACGGCTATCCCAGGCTGAAGAGCTGTGTCCACAGGATGGTGGACCAAAAATGAATAGAAGACATGGAAATACCCATGAGTTACAGAACAGAAAGTCTAAAGTTTAAGTATTGTGGTACAGTTACAGCAGTAAGCATAGTTAGATCACCTATTCAAAAGAAGAGAAGAGACAGACAGAGAGAGAAAAGGCATCTCTCTATGGTATGAAAATACAGCATTGGGAAATGTATGAAGTTGTTGGGTCACATGTTATGATGCAACAATGCCGAGAAGGAGATATAAAATCAACACCCCTGGCATTAACGCCGATCAGTAATAAACATCTCATAGGGAAGAATAAAGGTGCATTTCAACAATCTAATGAGGAAAATATGACTAAGGAATCACACCCTGTGAGAAAATAATTTTTAATTTTTAATAATGATGACTCAGTCTCAATAACATATGCAAAGCAACTGGTTCTGACGTGCAGATAATTAGAGAGCTACCAATAAAAGAACAATTATAATTATGAAGATCAAAGTATTACATTATCTTCAGCACATCTAAGAAAGTGTGTGTAGGGGTATCAAAAAAAAGGGTAAATGTCTTTCCATGATTCTTCAGTCAGCCATAACACGCATTAGTAACTTTTATGGGTCTCATAAGGATTGCAGCTAAGAGAGAAAATGTTGCTCCAGCCACAACTGCAAGCTGTGTGTAAGTAAGACCATAAATGAAGAAACCAACAATGAAATGAACCAGTAATTTTGAAATTCTAAATGGAGATGAAATCCCATCAAAGTTTAACTCTCATGTAAAGAGGCTCCTTGTGTTTCAGGCTTAAAATTTTATGTTTTCTAAAAGTTATCTAAAGGCAAAGTTTCATTTCCAAAGAAGGGTTCATCACATCCTGTTCTCTTACCAAAATGCTGCAACTGTGCAGCAGCATTAAAAACCTCAGCAGTGTTAGACAAAATGATAGAAGGCAAGGGGGATCTAAAGGGTCATCACAGCTATCTCTACTATACGACAATAAAATCCCTACCATCAATTGATCCAAGGACAATATCAAACCTTTTTCTCTTTTCCACCTGAAGCTCCTGCAATGGAAGCCTTCCAGACCCTTATACCTCCCACAGATAAAAAGCTCCTGTTAGTTTCCAGCCAAAATACACTCAAAACCAGATTATGCCCTTTCCCATGTGGACAGAAGGATTGTCCTTTATTTTAAATAGCCCTGGTATCTCCTTCCTCAAGAGCAAGGCAATCATTTTAGCCTCCATTTTGCTAAGTTAAAAAGCTGAATCCTTCTGCTCTCCTCTCCCAAGATAAAGTCAGTAATGCCTTATAGCTTCTACACATCTATTTCAGTCGTAAATAATCTTTGGGTGAATGGAAATTTGCACAAAATTAAAAAAAATCACAACTTTAAAATGACATCATTGCATGTCCACCACTCTGTGCAAGACATAGGATTATTTCTGGAAGTGATACTACCAGAGGTTGGTAAAAACAGAAATATCATTGCTTCTTCAAAGGCTATTCTGCTGAGATTTACCACTAAGCATAAGACAGTACTCACAATGAGTTTTCTTTGAAGAGAAGGACCGAAATTCTTAAAGATTATGTTTTCAAAAGCATCAATTACTGGCAGTTCTGCAGGCAAAATGAAACAGAGCTCATCCACAGGGTGCCTGAGTTTGTATTTCTCTAATTTTGAAATTAAAACAGAGTAACTAGGTGGTGCTTTCATCACCTGTTTTCAGGACAAAAAAATGACTACAAAGAACTATTACAATGAGTCTCACTCACTGAGTAGCCGGCAACATGTTATCTGAAACAAAATCTAACACACAGCCACCCACCCAAAATTATAGTGCATGCTTCAGGTGAATCAGCATGCAGACACAATACCTATGGGGAGGGCTGTCCCAAGCCCCAAAAGAAATTCCCCTTAGCACATCACTTTTGGCATGAGCACTAAGGCTGGCAAACTTCATGGGAAGCTGGACTGCCTTACAGGTGACACCCACCAACAAGGTATAAATAGCCATCAGCGAGGACAGAGGCTGCAGTCTCATTTTCTGTATCAAGCTGTGCGGCAGGCTTTGCATTGGGGGCTGGATATCTGATTCCTTCCACCATGAGCTGCAGCATCAAGAGAACATCTAGTACCTCTTACAGGAGCGGGGGAGGTGGAGGCGCCTGTGGTGGCGGCAGTGGCAGGAGCTCCTCCGTCTCCTGCAGGAGATATGCCTCCTCGGTGATAGGTGGTGGAAGCTATGGTGGGGGAGCATGCGGCACTGGCTACGGAGGGGGCATGAGCGCTGGCAGCCTTGCTGGTGGCTTTGGTGGAGGCCTGGGAGGAGGCTTTGGTGGTGGCCTGGGAGGAGGCTTTGGTGGTGGCTTTGCAGGAGGCTTTGGTGCTGGGGGGGACATGCTTCTGGGCGGCAATGAGAAGGTCACCATGCAGAACCTCAACGACCGCCTGGCTGCTTACCTGGATAAAGTGCGAAGGCTGGAGGAAGAAAATGCTCAGCTCGAGCACCACATCCGCGAGTGGTACAGGAAACAAGCTCCCAGTGCCTCAAAGGACTACAGCTCCTACTACCAGACCATCGAACAACTCCAGAACCAGGTAGGACAGACCCAGCTAACGTGGCTCCATCTCCCGCGCGCTATTCTCCTTTGCAAGGAATTTGTCCTTCTCTCTGGCACTGGCTCTAAACGGGTGGGAGGGACCTACTGGTCGGCCTCGCTGGTGGCACCGCAGGCAGAAACCTGCTGAGCTGCGCCTCCCGCCTCTTGGGTAAGCAAAGCCCCACACCACAGCACCCCACAAGAGAAAGGGATGTGCTCTGGGGGCACAGCCCGAGGCGCCAAGGAGCGCTCCAGCAGGCCCAAACATGCTGGCGCACGTAGCTGCAATCCCACGTTATACAGGTGGCTCCAAACCAGGCATCTGTGGTTTCCAGTCCGTCACTCTGCTCCCACCCGGCTCAGCTGGATGGAGTGCAAAGCCAGAGCACCTGGAGTGCAATATCACAGCTCCTCTTGTCTCTGCACACTCCTACCTAGGCCAGACAGAAGGACCAAGGCCTTCTCTTACAATTAGTTTCTTATTAATGAGATGAATTAAAGCATCAGGGACAAAAACTGTACTTCCTTACACACCCAGAGAGCATAAACCCATATGTCCTTGCATAAATGTTCAGTATTCTTTCCCCCAACAACACATTGTTTTATTAGTGTGTTTGGGGAAGTCAAAATCTTGCTCACACCAGTTCTTGTGGCATGGCATTTCAACAAGTTTCTGTGGCCCCTGCATTACAGCAGAAAACAATCCTGAGACACACAGCAATGCCCTACCAAAGCTTTACGTCTTTTTTCTTCTTCTCCTGGATGCCTTGAACACAGAATGACCCTTCCCCAACTTCACCTTTTTCAGATCATTTCTGCCACTGTGGACAATAACAAACTGCTTCTGGACATTGATAACAGCAAGATGACTGCCGATGACTTCCGAATGAAGTGAGTACCTCTCTGTGAACCTTGCATCTTTCATGGCATGAATTTTATCAGGTTAATGAACGCAGGTGATGATACCCTGTTCCAAGTGGTATGACCAAGCATATGCATTGTAATGAAATGAATGACTAATCCTTCTTTTTTCATTGGAAAAGGTATGAGAATGAGCTGGTCATCTGTCAGACTGTGGAGGCTGACATTAATGGCTTGAGAAATGTCCTGGATGATCTCACTCGCACACGATCTTCACTCGAATCTGAGCTGGAGTCCTTGAAGGATGAACTGCTTTCTCTTAAGAGAAACCATGAGGAGGTACAATGCAATGATAAATAGTGTGTCAAGACATAGTGCTTTGATTCTTCAGGGTTCCCAAAGTTACACATCAAGTCTGTTCAACTATATGTCACATGATCGCCATTCGTTGGTACCTTGATACTGCTTTAACTACTGTCCCCACCACAAGAAATGACCTGTGGTCCTTGTTTCTCTCTTTGGACTCTCTGCAGGAAATGAGACAGCTGCAGTCTCAGACTGGTGGCGACGTGAGCGTGGAAGTCAATGCTGCCCCTGGAGAAGACTTGACAAAGATACTGAACGATATGAGGAACGAATACGAGCAGCTCATCGAGAAGAACCGCAGAGAGGTTGAGCAGTGGTATGAAGTCAAGGTACGCAGCAATGCACAAAGTGGAGTCTCCTGCTGTGGGAAAACCCAGGCACCCTCGACTGGGCACGCAATGCCTTTGGCTAAAAGGGGGAGGCTGCTCACCTGCACCACACTTGCACGGCTTGGGGAATGGGAAGGGAACAGCTGCTGGGGAAAGACGGCAGTGGCAGAGGGGGAGCAGGCCGGGTCTGATGTGCACAGCTGTGTGGAACATCAGGATCTACGGAGCAATGACTAGGCTGTCCCCGATGAGGACAGGATGGAAGGGAGAGGCTTCCTGGCTACATTAGCTCTCAGTCAGCAAATCTGCTCCCTGAGAGGATCGTCTCACTTAGAAACTGTGTTTGGGGTTTGACTCCTGCAGATCGAAGAAGTCAACCGGCAGGTCGCTTCTAGCAGCCAGGACATCCAGACAAGCAGCCACCAGCTCACTGAGCTGAGACGTGAAATGCAGAACCTGGAGATCGAACTGCAGGCGCAGCTCAGCACGGTACGTGGGGCAGGACTGCTGAGAGCCCTTCCCTCCTCGGAATGGGCAGGTATGGGTAGCGCTCTGGTCCTAAACTCCTGCCTTTCCACTTCCAGAAAAGCTCTCTGGAAAACTCCTTGGCAGAAACCGAAGCTCGCTATGGCTGCCTGCTGCAACAGATCCAAGCGCAGATTAACTCTGTAGAGGAGGAGCTGGCCAGCATCCGCTGCGAGATGGAGAGTCAGAACCAGGAGTACAAGATGCTCCTGGGCATCAAGACCCGCCTGGAACAGGAGATTGCTCAGTACCGGGCACTGCTGCAGGAGGGACAGCAAGACCTTGTGTATGTATTTTATTTGCAAATAAGGGCATAAAGTCTACCACAATCTTTTTTCTATTGGGACTCAAAGTCAGAGTAGAATGTTTCACCAGTCTGTATTTGAAATCTAAATTTTACAGAACAGACCTTTTCAAAGCATCTGCATTGAAATGTATATATCATAAACTTAATAAGCACATGAACCACAGAGGGAAACAGAGAGCATGTAGTTACTGACCTATATTCAGTTAATCAGTTCCACTTGTCCTGCTTGTGCTGAGTAAATTCCATAAGAGGAATCACCATGCAAAACCAAACTGTAGCATACTGTGTTCTGTCAGCAGATGAGCAAGCACAGCTGTAATCTGAGAGTAGAAGAATTATACTTGTTTTGTTATTTCTGCTTCTACAACTTTCTAGGTAAATATAGCTGAAAGGAATGAAATTAAAAAATATAAAGAAATATTTGCAAGGTGCAGGAAAAGCTGAGCTGTAATATGTACTGCACATCATGTCACAGTACGTCTCTTTATGAATGTATTTATGTATTTATCACTGCCTTCATTAAAACTCCTTTCCTTGCACAGAACATCTCAAGGAGCTCTCCAGGGAGGAGGAATATCCTCCCACTCTCATTCTTCTACTTCCTACTCTCACGGTCAATCTTGTGACAAGACAGGTAAGAAGCATCTTCCAAAGAGGATCCTAGTTTGCCTTGCCCCCATGCCTTTCATATTTTATGTTTCACTGCAACAGGAAATAAACCATTCACAATCAAATCTCTCAATGTCAGGGTGTCTTAGCTTCAGTTACAGAAATGGGCTAAGCTCCTTTCTCACACTTTTGGTAACATAGATGGACATTTAAATAAGGTATACATCTGAAATGTTAGTGCTGCAAGAGACTTGATTTCCCCATCAGAATAACGGTTTCTTCTTTTGCTCCACAGGGCAGTCAAGAGTGTGCTAAGATACCACCAGTGCGTTGGTCTCCCTGATCTCCCTGCTGCCTTGTGAGCAGCCTAGCCTACAACACGAGAATACACACAGCACACGCACTGTGTGCCTACCCAATGCACAGATGGCTCTACAAATGTTACTGATGAAGTCAAGATGAACAATTTCTAGGACTCTCCTAAAATGATCTACTTTTTCCTTTTCATACTGTTCTTCCTATCGAATCACTGTACCTACATACTCTTCCCTGCAGTGCAATTGGTGATCTACTTTCTGCTGATAACAGTTCCTCTAATAAAACTTTAGTTTTCTGCAATGCAAACAAAACTGTGTGTCCAACAATCTATTTGGTATATTAATATAATATTTAAATTTAGGTGGAACAAATGAGATATACCTTCATGGAGAAATTATGGTTGGGTGTAATATGTAATATGGCCCTAAAGAAATTGTGTATCCTAACGTAATCTGATGATGTCTGGATAAAATATTGGAGATGAACAAATACATTCACATCAAACTCAAGAGTGACACCTATAGGGATGGAAAAAGGATGAGTGAAACCCTTTTTCATAGTGAACATCGCAAGGGATGTGCAAGTAGTCAATTTGTTAGTTCAGCAGCTGAACTGAAACAATCAGGATTAATTAACGCCAACTTTTCATGAAATTTCTGCTAAATCAAAAATATTTTCCTTTGGGTCACTGAACAAGAAATCAATCATATTCAGACGGCCACCCCTCCCAACTTTGAGATGAGTGCTTTATCCAGTCTTGTTCAATAAAAACAAAGGATTAGATCAGGAAATGAGAGATGAGTATGCAAAGTTCTCCTTATAACACAAAGTTCAATTGTGAGGCTTATTCCTCCCAACATGTTGGAAGATCTGAGCTCAGGTCTTTTGTCTGATGGTTCAAAATGAAGGAATTGTGTTCTCTTATTTCATAAGACAGCGTTCCTCGCTCCATGGCTGTACAGTGTTTTTGGACAGATGGGTGGAGGATGGTGGGGTGCTGGCAAGGTTCAATCTTTCTTACTAGAACTGCTTCACATTATTTGGCCTTGACCAAGGAAGAAAAACTAGTGAAGTATCTCACTCATTTAAAACTTACAAATCTGTATTTCAGCCTTTGATTTGCAGCAGGCTGAGAAAGCAGCTGAACAGGGTCTACCACATATCAGGTGAGTGATTCAGCTGCCAACCTGTAATAAATCAGGGTGGGTCTCACAAGCCTTCATTGTTCTCTGGACAGCACATAAATCACTAACATTTTTTATTCTATCAAATAGCTTTGTATTTGCACTTTAGCTTGCAAACAGATACAGGTCAGGTAAAATATCTTTTTTTGGATAACAGTGTATTATTTAAAAAGGCACCAAACTGTCTATGTGTTACAATCCAAAGCCAAATTCCCAGCACAGCAGAAAAAGAGATGAGTCAGAGAAATTATTTCCCTAGAAAACAAAGATTTGTAACATCAAAGCAAAAATACCTCTCCCTTTAGTCACAACAGGACTCTCATGCTCCCCTACAAGCTAACAGGGACTCATGTTCTGCCTTATGCTCCGCTCCTCATATCAACCAGTGTTGACTACCTCAAAAAATAAAGTCTAAATCTCAGCATTACCCACCTATAATGGACTTTAGGGTGAAATACTTTATTTGAGCACAGTTCAAATAGAATGTTTCTGATCCCAGAAAGAAGCCAGCTGTGTTCTAGGCTGTCTGTCAGGAACAGTACTGAGTCTCCTGCTTCCCTTCTGCTGTCCCTCTCAAGTGGGAACGGGGAGGAACCTCCATGCTGGGTATGCTTCCCTCAGTGCCTGCAGAGCATTGTAAGGGTGATGAACCGAGGGTGCATCCACCGCTGAGCTGAGCTGAGCGCATCCACCCTGGGCTTTCCTTTGACTTTGCCAGATGGAGTTATTAGGCAGGACTTACCAGAGCATAATTTGTCCATCGTAACATCAAAGCCCATCAAAACAAGATGGGGTGAGCTGAAATCAGTCTACATTTGCAGTGTCGATACAAGGGAATATTGTACTCTGCCCTTTCGTGGCTCGGTACAGCTCTGTTCCTTTGGCTAACCACACACAGAAACACGTCCCACCTTTGGTACAAGGGCCAGGCTTTCTTGGAAGCTGACAATGCAGCGCCAGTCTGTGCAGTGTGTCGGATCACACAGCATCCTCTAGTGGCAAATTCAGAAAATATATAATAGGATTTGTGACAGAGACTGTTCAATATACTCTTAAAAATAAATCCAAGCCTCAGACCTGGGAAACAGTTAGGCCAAGGAAAGAACAGCCTAAATAATAATAAAATCAATACATTTTTCACAGGGGTAACATGGTGATACCAGAGAGGGTAATAAACCAAGTTAATAGACAGACAGTAAAAAGGTTAGAAATTAATTCATTACGAAGGACAGGGAAGAGAAAGAGAGGATGTAATGGTTTCATGTCATTCTTCCTGAAAGTTTTGAGGTAATTCCATATGAAATCAGAAAATTCAGATTGAGTCAAAACCTCCTGGATTGTTCTTGTATGCATTTAATTAGCATTGAAGTTGTTTTGTCTCTGTTGTCAACTCATTTAGTAGCAACAGTGGCTGCCACAGACAGACAGGGAGTCTGGTATTACAAAGTGAAGAGAAGGATTTTATTAAGAACAAGGTTCAATTAAATGGTGCTGTGCTTAAAAAACAGGCCTGTAGGGGGGACTGCAGCGATACCGACGTGGTGCACTGTTACTGCTTTCAAAGACAACCAAAGGCATTGTGCATTGTAATCTTTGGGTGTGTTTGAGTTCCTTAGTTCTGGAAATGAATCATCTCCACTTGCATAAGTTAACATTTTCAGGCGGTTAGATAAAGATGGGAGGGGGAAATAGCTGGGGAAAAAAGAAACCAAAACAAGAGCCAGAAATTTGTGGACTCAATTCTCTGATTGGCTTCATGCTGGATCAGGACTATCATCTACCTACAGGATCTAGACCGGCAGCAAATGTTTTCATTTCCGAAGACAGCTGTCAGGTAGGAAGGGACAGGTACAACAGCCCATTGCTTCTAAGTCTTGCAGCTTTGTGCATGCTCCTTCCAGTCTCCTGCACTCTTGGCTACAGGGAAATGGTATCACTGAGGCAGCGCCTGCAGCCAGCCCAGCCAGGCCCCTCTGCTTCAGTCTGCCTTTTGCAAGGTAGACGTCCCTCTTGGCCCCCACCATTGTCTCAAGTAATGAAAAAAGAAAATATGTGATTCACTGTGCCTCTGATAAAAAATCAGATGAAAGGAAGCGACTTCTATGATATTTTGCACATTTACCAGCCTACCATAATAATGAAAAATCATAGCAGTCAAATTAAGCAAGTACAAAAATTCTTGTAGGAAAATCCATTCTTTCTGTATTCCAAATAATATATTTCTGTTGTTTCATGTACTACATAACATTTTGGAGGGGTGATCCCAACAAATTTCTGAATGTCTTTAAATATTCTCACACTATGACAGATGTTAAGGGCAAATGCTCTCTCATGGTTGATAACAGTGAACGTGCAATTTCAGGCGCACTGTAGCTGACTTTCATCAACTTCTTTAGTACTGCCTAAAGAGAAGTTTATGCACACTGCAATTACTCCTAATAACCCACTATTTAGGAGCCCACGCTCAGAGATGCATTGCAAAGCCTGGCTGCAGGGAACACCTTTCCATTGGCATGCATTCCCATGCTTAACCAGCCCTGGCAGCAGGAGTGTGACTGTGGATCAAAGGCATTTTCGGCCTTATTAATCAAGATTTTCTTACAACATTTCTAATCTTAGTTCAGTTCTTTCCTAAAACCCGATGTCAGACTGTCAAAAATTATGGCAGTACTAAAAAGTTCATAGAGATTACACGCACATGAAGATTTTAAACAAATGCTGACAATTCCTTTCTGTTGGAAGTGCTGTTAAAAATCATGTCACCAGAATCTTACAGTTTTTATTAATTATTAAAGCCAAAACCATTAGAAAAGACTGAAAATGCAATCAGGAAGTACTTCAGTCAGCTTGATTTGGTGGTAGTGGGCTGCCCAAAATACCTAGACAATCGGTGCAGACCTTACTGTTTAATTAAAAGAAGACTTAAAGCTGAACACAAGCATCAGAGGCTGGTGGAAAACCCTGGTGCTCGGCTACAGCTAATGGCCAGGACTGTCCATGAAGGTAACCTACCTGATACACACAAATGCTGTAAAATTTGCCTATAAGCTACTTCTTTTTGAAAATGGAGCAAACTGTTTAAGAGGAATTAGAAATACCCTTTCCTCTCCCTAAGACGTGCAGTCATTCTGGGGAGACAAACCCAGGGCTGCAGAACGTGTTTTCCCACAAGCTGATAGTTGCTATGAGAACAAGCTGCTTTAAAAACATCTCCCTAGCAGTAGCTCTTCCAACTAGTGGCTACGGGACTTGCCCTTGTAGAGCAATACAGAGTTTGATTTTCTCACTGAGGATAAGAGAGATCTGGAGACTTTGAGGATTTATCTCAAGCTAAAACCAGTATGAAGCCACCTGTGGGACCAGGAAAGCCCAAATCCAGTTGATGGGACTTACTAGCCTGGTACAAAGAGAGCTCCTTGTTTTCTAATTTGATCCAGAAGGTGTGTTTAATGTTTGCACAGTAAAATCTCCACCCCTTACTGGAAGTCATGGCATGTCACTATGATCAGGATATATTCTTAAAAAATCAGCAAAATAAATATAATATATATATTTCTATATATATAAAATATTCTGTATATATATTATAGCTCTATAAATACAAATATATGACCACATAAATATACATAATACAAATACATGTATGATCTCCAAATGTTTTACAGGTAAGAACAGAATGAAATAGCCCATCTCTCTTCTGTGCTAGGAGATCCATCTACTCTGTGTTTCTACCAAATATCTGGGAAATTTTTTTTAGTAGGAATTTTCCAAGTGGCGTATGGGAAAATGCCCTCCAAACAGCTCCAGGCCTCCTCCTTCAGTGGGAATCATTGCAGAGCTGCAGCTGACATGGCAAGCGTTCAAAACGTACTTGCTTCCTCTGAAGCCTGGGACAGGTTTAGTCTATTTGGTTTTGGCAGTGGCTTCGAAGTTGCTTATTACTGCTGCCTGCAGAAACCTGACTTTTGGAACACATCCTCTCATCAGTTAGATGTCTGAGTCTTAATAATAGTTTCCAGCCCCATCATACCTTGCTGAGATTTACTAACCAGATAACAGGTTACAGGAAGTGTAAAAATATCTAATCAGTGACTTGTCTTTCACTCGTCAGGGCTTGGTGTCCAACTGCTCCTTTCTTCACAACTTTTAAATGCTGCTGTAAGAAAATCTATTTTATTTTCCTATCTCAGGTACTTTACTCCCTGATTTGCATTATCATTATAGTTCTGGAATGATAGAGAAGTCAAAAGTTTAAAGCTATGTTTCCCTAGGAAACAGAGACAATAATGAGGTATTTCCAAAAGTATGCACCACCTCCAGTTTCAAGTGTTTGCCAAGTATTGGCATTGCTCCTGGTTATTTAAGTGTTTCAGTTCACGATCTTTTATGTATTTTTCTCATATTAATCTATTCAAATATTATATAAATGGCAAACACTGAGAAATTAGATTTAACGTCCCAATCTCACTGAAGAAGCCTGTTAGCCTGTTGCTGAAAAGAAATCCATATCTTTCAAGTTCAGCTCAGATCACTGAACCATCGTTTCTTTTCTGCCATGAAAGAACTAGACCCCTGGACAACAATGAGTTGTCTGCATCTTACTCTCATAATTTCTTTTGAAACTGAACCTTTACATGATCTTATTTCTCATCTCTTTCAGTGCAGAAACCAGGGCACCCACATGTATTTCTCTTCCCCAAATCACATTCCCTCCACTTTGCAAAAATAGTAATTTTGAGAAAGTTAACAGTGTTCCTCTCTGCTCCTACCAACCCTCTTTTTAAACTGTTAACAGCTGTGCATGCATGTGCTAGGACCTGCCTTTTCAGCACATAAACATTCTTGTCTTTGTTGGCACGTTCAGTGAATATATGGCAATGCAAGGTTTGTGAGAATTAAAAACAAGAAAAAAAAGAGTAATGATGGGATATAAAAGCAAGAAAGCTAAGAGTTGTATCTTAGGCAGACATTCAACACAGTTATGTTAGTACCAGCTGCAAATCAGTTCTTGTTGTCACTGGTTTTTCCCACAAGGAAGTTTAAAGAAAAAAGAGAAAATTTTGTGTTTGAGTTAAAGAGATGCAAACATTTCATGCCTATGATCTTCAACAGGAGAGAAAAATATACAAAGCTGTGATTTTAAGAGGGCATACAACATGGTCACTAGGGTGGGGCTGCCAAAGTTTTGATGAGCAAAAGAAGAGATGAAGATGGAAATGTGCATACAAGAGTCAAGAAGCACATTTTACCTGATGGAAGCAGAGGTAGAAAGGAAATTATCAGAAGGGACAAACACTTAAAGATTTGTAAGGTAAATTCAGAATAATAACCTGACTTTGTCATTTATCCACAGAAGCATCCATGGAATCACAGGTACCAATAAAGTAGGTTAAAATGTTCACAGAGTTCCTTTGATTGTAACTGTGTTAGCAAGCCCTAAAACCGAATTTAGCAGGGTGTTAGAAGAGTGAAGTATATGCCAGTGTAACTCAAGGGCAATAAAAAATGCTTCATAGGACAATTAATAAAAATACCCTGAGACAATATGAAGAATTTTATGAAGCAGTAGTGACTAGTAAAGCAGAGTAGATAAAGGTAAAGCAGAACCAGGTCTCAGCCAGGAGCTTGGGCGTGGACTGTTTCCACCAGTATGCTGGATGACTCCACTTCAATAAATGTGTCTCCCTTACCCTCAGATAAGCTGCAGATAAAGGAAATTCCTTTCTTTGAAGTTTCCTTATGTTTCCTTCAGGGAAAGGCTGACCCTACAATAAATTATGTTTATTGTCATGGGAGGAAAAAAGACCTATGCAGAATGATAAAAGCACCTTCTTTCTTGAGCAAATACTTTGCCATACTAAAAGCTTTTCCAAGCATTTAAGTACATGTTATCACCTTAAGGGAGTCCCCACAAAGACAAACATGCAGCCATTGAGATAAAAGAGAGGTGGAAAGTTAAAAGAAAAACAAAACCTTTCTGGAAACTTAGAATACAGTTTTAGTAAAAATGATGCATTTGGGACTGGTTTGACACTAGACACTTATGGATATATTTAAATAAGATTTAACAGTAACTCCATTTGACAGTGTCTCCTAAGCTTTTCCTCTCTTGACACTTTCAGATGTACTTCCAAACTGCCATGAAGAATTGAATGTCATTCTTGGGGAAATTGCTCCCCATATGTTGAAGCAAACCTAACCTGCTTGTAGTATATGATCAATATTCTAACAGTATAATATATGATGATTGTTGCTTTGACTCAAGGGGTTTCAGAGGGAATGCAGAAGCCTTCCAGACCCCAATTTTCATGAACTGGATCATAAAATATTATGCAGCATCATAAACGTGTGTTTTATTTTGCAAAACCCCAAAATACACTGCTTTGAGGTGCTGACATGAGAGTCTAGGGAATGATGAAGGAGTAGCTGGAGGGAAGGATGTCCCTCTCTCCTTGCAGCAGGAGACAAATCAGAGTACACTGGTAATTGTTCTCCTTTAAGCTTCTTGCATTTCTGCTCAGTAAAGAAAAGCACATGGACTTACATTCTTTATGCTCTAACTATGGACTTAAATATTAAACGATAAAATAATTGTTCTTCTGTAGCTTTCTTTTTGTCTGGAGGCAGACTGTAACTTTCTGATACTATTATTTCACTTATTCACAGGACTTGGAACAGTTACCTGCCCAGCAGGTTTTTCATACTCAGGGCTGTACAGGACATTCAGACCTACAGAAGGAATGACCAGCATGTCTCTGGCAGACAGAGGTGTTCTCTGTACCTCTCAGGAAACACTGCACAGTTTTACTGTTCAAGTTGGGAGAGTTGCGTGAATGCGGCAGTCTCTACAGAAAGAAAAGAACTCAGCTGTGATGTCCCTCAGCTACAGCATCGCAGTCAGACGAAGTGTGGTACGTCCACTGTATATCTCAAGTGATATATCTTGTACCTGAGTCACTGCAGAATTCCTCTTTCTGATGCAGCCTCAGAATTAGATACAGGCCAATGGGGCTGTTGATACAGGTGCCTTGGCCAGCTTCCAGACTGTATATTTGTTCCTTTACCCTCCCTATATTTGCCCTGCAGTCTGACATTTTTCTCTGTACAAAGTGAGTACAGCACTAATGTGTGGTCTAAAATACCTGATGCAGTTTTTCATGGGTATAGAAAGACTAGACAGGCCATCACACAGAGTGTGCATTTCATTTGGCTTATCTTTAATTCTTTATTTTGGTATTCAGTGGGTTTCTCATTGAAACATCACAGCATGCATCTTGTCCTCCAAAGGTTCTGTTTGGTGGAAGCAGTTGTAGGTGGCAGAATTTCCACCCAGGTCTGGTTGCTCCCTGAAAGCTGCAAATGCTGGTAGGCCAGCTTACTCCCTCTTTCCTTAAGGAAACTTTAAAGCAGTTCTCCTGGGGAGTCCCAGAGATTTGGAGGGAGCAAGGGGTGGCAAGTGAAAGTAAGAAAATGGAAGAAAAGATGTGAGTATCCGCTTGTGTTAGGGATGCTCATGGAGGAGCTTGCAGTAACAAAAGCAACATTGCCTTTGAGAATTCATCTTGGGTACCAGAGGACTTGAACATTTTAGAAATAACATTTTCCTGCATCTCAAAGACCAAAGATTAAGTGATTATGACTCTTCTGTTAATTTCTCTCTCTCAGTAGCAATGAAAGGACTAAATGTATAATCGGGCACTCATTTCTGTTGCTGCTCACTCCATCAGGTACTCAAGGAAGTTTAATGCTTATCTGCACTACAAATACAGCTACGGTTCCTTGAAAAGGATTCTTATTTCTGTAGAAAACAAGACTCTTTCAGACAAGGCACGTTCTCTGTCAGACTCTCTCTTCTCCTGTCAGCCCAAAAGGAACTGAGAGCAAAGAAGGAACAGTGAAAATATTACTGCTGAAAGAATCTTTCTCAAGGGAAATAAGGAGCACAGAGGGTGGGAACTTGTTTTGTCAAGACCCACACATATTGTTCACCATTTGGGTTCCTTTCAAGCTCTGTTATCAGTCTACCAATTACTAACTTACTCACTCTGTATTAAAACTCTTTCCTGAGACTACATGGAGAGAGTAATCGTGACTTCCTTATGGACACAGCGTTGGCTGCAGCAGGGCTGTGTGCGCCCAGTCCTTTTGTTTCCATATAGGTAAAGTATAACTAGATTTATCAATGCTCCCCACAGCAGGGTGACGCCTCCTCTGAATCCCACCTTTTGCTTCAAGAGGAAACAGTCAGGGGGAGGGAATCAGCTCCCTTGCGTGAAGGTATTTGGGAAAGAAACAGCCCACATCATCAGCAACTGACCAATAAGAGGAATTGCTGTGCTGGCAGAAGGCTTAAGGCTGATGAATTCCACGGGTCTCAGATAACACATTCTGGAGACAACTCCCATTGTCACAGGCATAAAAGAGGTGGGGTGGGGGAACAGAGCACACACTCCTGCCTCAGGATCACAGACTGTGTGTGCTGCAGCTTGGGTTAGGTCCTTGGTATTTCTTATCATGGCTACTTACAGCTTCAGGCAAGTTACCTCTTCAGTGGCAGGGGGACCTAGTGGCTCCTCCCTCCGTTTCGGTGGAGGTTACTATAGGGCTCCAAGCATCCATGGGGGATCTGGTGGCAGGGGTGTGTCAGTCTCTTCTGCTAGATTTGTCTCTTCTAGCCCAGGAAGTGGCCTGGGTGGTGGATATGGAAGTAGTTTTAGCAGCAGCTTTAGTGGTGGTTATGGTGGTGGTTTGGGTAGCGGTGATGGCCTCCTCTCAGGAAATGAAAAGGCAACTATGCAAAGCCTGAATGAACGCCTCGCATCTTACCTGGAGAAAGTGCGTGCACTGGAAGAGGCAAACTCTGATCTGGAAACTAAAATCCGAGACTGGTACCAAAAACAAGGACCAGGCCCAGCTCGGGACTACAGTTCTTATTACAAAACTATAGAAGACCTTCGAGACCAGGTACGTGTTCATACTTATTTAAAAACGTCTTATATATTTCCACTTAGGAAGGAAGCAGAAAAACCCAAAGAGAAAAACTTCACTAGGAAAACACCCAGAAAGCATTGCAGTTTATGGAACTGAGGATGAAAGGAATATGCAATGATTGGGTGGGGTAGATAAAGAAAGTTATCAGTATGGAATTTTCTATGTTTTTAAATGTTAGCTAAGAGAATGTACAAAACAGTCAGTCTGAGATGCCTCAGTACTTAATTCTCTGATAGCGTTTGCTTTCAATAAAGCATAGATACACACACACACATATACTGGTCATATACACATATATGACCAGTTAATATATGTATGACCATATATATACTGATAAATATAAAGAAAGCCAAACAATGACAGCAACCTGCCTGTTACCTGCCATATAGCTTGACAAACTTCAGAGGCACATACACACAGGTTTAACAGTAAAAATAAAAACTGGTTAAATACAGTTTTGCAAATGTGAAGATAGCAGCTCCCGATTTCATCAACATACATTTATTTTTCTTTCACATTTCACTTACTTAAGCTTGGAATTGAAATAAGAGTGCTGAAACATTTGGCTTATGGAAAAAGGAAGTAGCATACATGAAGTAATCAATCCCATACATACATGCAGGATTTGCCCCAATAGCCCATGGGTGCCTGATAACAGATTACTTTGAGATGATACACACCCCGGAAAACATAGGCAGTAGCTGATTAAACTATGTAAACAAATGAAAGAAAACTTGAGGTTTAGTTTTCACAGTTCAGCTTAGAGTTCATGACCGCTCCCACGCAGCTTACTTTCTCCTTGCTTCAACCCGTTCACATTCTCTACTGATTTCAAAAACTGAGCTCAGGTAAAGGCAGAACTGGCAGTTAGATTTTCTCATTTTATTATTCTTTTCCCTCCTGTCTTTTACTGCCTTTAGTTAGGGGAGAGAAAATGTTCCAGCTGGTTTTGTGGATGACCTTATGAGTTTTAAAAGTGGTAGGCAAAAAAGACATGCTTTCTAGGTAAGAATTAATAGGGCTTATTTCTAAATAAACAAAATTTCTTTTAGAGGCTTTCATGATGTATTAGAAGAATCAATAAACACTATCCTGGATATTCTAGGAAACAGAAATACGTTCAAGGACTACAAGTGCAATATGAACCCACATTGTTTATGAAACACAAACACATCATTTATTTTAAAACCATACAGACATTCTAATCACTTCCCACTGTTAAGAAAATGTCTAATGAGAACAAATCCTGCCAGGAGGGGTCTGCAGACTTGGCTTCCTCTGCATCTCTCCAGGAAACAGGTTTCCTGCCTCAGTCCTACAGCATCACCTAAACCCTGGCTCACCAAAGCCCTCTAAGACAACATAGTTTTGTCTCCCTGTGCAACTTCTAGCTAAGAGCCATTTCACGTCAGACATGACTAAGAGCACCTATCCATAACTGACAATCACGGCAAAGGTACTGTGATAAACCTGTGCTACTTTTCACTACAGATCATTGATACTTTCCTACTGAGACCAAATAAAATACACTTTTATTTTGTGTAGCTACAGATTAACTAGATTCTTAACTCTTCTATCTTCAGATCAAGAAAGAAGATAACATAGTTGTTGCAGCCTCAGTAACGAACTCTCATTGTTTGTAGATCCTTGATGCCACTATTGACAACTCAAAGATTGTCTTGCAGATTGACAATGCCAGGCTGGCTGCTGACGACTTCAAAACCAAGTGAGTAATTTCTGAAAGGAAAAAGATCTCTTGAGCAGGCAAAAATCTTTGTTGAGCCAAAGGGCAGCGGCTGTGAAATAAGAAAGGAATGCCTATAAAATCTCTGTATAAACACTAGTTTGATCCTGTCGTTGCAGTTCAGCCCTGTACGCAATTTGCTGAAAGCACCATCTGCACCACAGAATATTTTATATCATGTACAATATGTGGAGAAAAGTTTAATGCTGGACAACATTTGCTACATCATAAATCCTACAAACCCAGATACATTTATACTAAATAATGTGTTTCATGGTGGGCTGGCTTAATCAGCTAACCTGAATAGTTTGGTTTGCTTTTTTAAGGTTTGAAACAGAGCAGGCTCTTCGCATGAGCGTGGAGGCTGACATCAATGGCCTGCGCAGGGTCCTGGATGAGCTGACCCTGGCTAGAACAGACCTGGAGCTGCAGATTGAAAACTTAAAGGAGGAGCTGGCCTACCTGAAGAAAAACCATGAGGAGGTAATAAACCCCAAGAAACAGGTTGAAAAGTGAAATTAGAAAAACAGCATGTGGAAATGTGGAGCCCCTCAGGATTGCCCTGGGCTCTCCAACAGTGAAGAAAAGATTTCTGTGTAGACTGGGAAACTAAAGACATCGCTGCAAGTATTTGAGGGGAGTCAGTCAGACCTTAGACCCTGAAGAAAGAACAGAAGGTTCCTAATGTTTTCAGTTTATGATTGTGCTCTCTTTTGTCTTCTGCCATGCCCACATAGGAAATGAGTGTCCTAGCAGGGCAAGTAACTGGCCAAGTCAATGTTGAACTGGACTCTGCTCCAGGTATTGACCTGTCCAAGATCCTGGCTGATATGAGAGACCAGTATGAACACATGGCTGAGAAGAACAGGAAGGATGCTGAGGCCTGGTTCCACAACAAGGTAGAAAAAACTCCATACTATACAATTACTAACCAAAGAAATCCATAAAAGTAACAAAATAACTATAAAAACACACAGAAAACTGCTGTGAAAGCCTTATAACCTCTGCTTAGAAGCCTCATATTTCTCATGTAATCTTTTCCCCGTTTGAGACTGAAGAGCTGAACCGGGAAGTAGCTATCAATACTGAACAACTGCAGAGCAGCAAGTCCGAAGTCACTGACCTGAGACGCAGCCTCCAAGGGCTGGAAATAGAACTTCAGTCCCAGCTCAGCATGGTATGTTAAAATTTACACTGCATGACCCCCTCACACACACTGAAATGGGTACATGTTCCCCTATATACAAGGAGTTCTGCATGTGGCAGCAACCTTTTTGTGGTTTCCCGTCCAATCTCTCTGCCCTCAGAAAGCCGCGCTGGAAAGCACCTTGGCAGACACGGAGGGGCGTTACAGTGCCCAGCTGGTGCAGATCCAGGGCCTGATTGGCAGCATTGAGGCGCAGCTGGCTGAGCTCCGAGCTGATATGGAGCGGCAGAACAGCGAATACAAGATCCTCATGGATATCAAGACACGACTAGAACAAGAGATCGCTACGTACCGACAACTCCTGGAAGGCCAGGAGTCCCAGTAAGTAACTCTGCTCACTGCAGAAATCCTTTTTCCTTAGCCTCATAACATTTGGCTATGCCATGGTGCTCATTTGCCACGGCACCACAGTAAACACAACTCCAGATGCTCCTGGGGTTCTAAAATTCTTAACTAATTTTTCTGGACCATGGTGGAGCTAGAAAGGTTACACTTCCCATTTACATTAGGTGAATACCTCAAAGTTTCTAAACAAAAAGACAAACTGACAAGCAGTACCGCAGATTAAACGTAACTGACAATTAAAGTGTACCTAATCGTTAGCTGCTTCACATTCAGCAAACATAGTGAAAGTAGTAACGTTTTACAGAATATAAGGATTAACACCAAATTTCTATAAATTGCCTTTTACCAGTTAAATAGCTCTTGAGTCATAGGAATTAGTGTAGCAAAAAATATTCTGGGGAGAAGGCAGACATACTAGCTATTTTCAGACAGCCTTGAGTGGATCTCCCACATGAGAGCACAGCTATCTGTCATTTCACATAGAACCTCAAGGAGGAAAATATCGCATAGCCTGGAACACAAAAATGAGGTAGGAGTTGAAAAGTTTTGATTTCCTGTGTTCCTTCTTTTCCATAATTGTCTTTTCCCACTGCAGTTGTTTAAAAATATATTACCTACAATTCCCTCTCCTGAGCTGAGAGGGAGAGCAAGGAGATGACCATCTCTTATCTGACTATATACAAAATGTACCTGATTGACTGATTTGCTTTCACACATCCTCATCTCATGCGGCATTTGATGTGTTACCTCCCTTTTCAACTGTTCTCTCTTTGTTTACAGGATGTTTGGCTCCCTTTCTGGAACTGCTGGTAAGAATTCTTTCCCTTTCAGGAACCCTTTAGAAGTTTTATTTTCTAAAAAGACATACACATACATGGTAGTTGTGTCCATTCCAGAGACTGGGCTGCTGCACTGATTTGTGTCACAGAAAAAAAATCTAGTAGGTAACAAATGACGACTCTGGCTAGAATTTAACACAATTCAGTCATTACAAGATGCTAGACATCAGAAAAAAATCTCAGAGTATGCTACAATAAAGGCTAAGTAAAGCACAAAATGCTTAATCATTCCCCCAGATGAAAGGACACAAGACATTTAAGCTTGGCCAGCTCACTGGAATTGTATGAACATGCAAGTAAAACTTGCCTAGAGCTTTTAAAGGTCAGCTGCATTGTAAAAGTGATGTATGATTCAAATCAATGCTAGGAAGGAAACTTCTGAGAAGGGAATGAGCAACGAGACATAAACTAAGCCCAGCACCCATTGCAGAGTGGTCTCATGTGTGTTATGCTGAAGTAATTGCTGTTCTTTCTCTCCACATTATTGTAGACAAAAGAGACAAGCTGGCAGATGGAAAATAGTACTGAAAGTTCTCCAAATGTCATCTTCAAAATGAGAAAAAACAGACAACACAGGAATTGAAACAGAGAGGAGTCATTCTAAACTGCTGGAAATTACTATCTTAAAGCACAGAAAAATCTTGGTCACGCAAAGTTTAGGTAGATTCATCCATTTAGATGATTAATTTGCGAATTGGGTTAGCTTTGCAATTATTTCTAATTCTTTCACAGACTGATTTGCTGTATCTACTCTAATAAAGATCTTCTTGCAATCTAACCTCTTTTGAGTTATTGTGATATTGTTACCGAAGTTTGGCTTTAACCAGGCAGGAAAAAGCTAGCCAGCCTCCCTGACAGGTTAATGCTTAGCGTCTGTGCACGGCTTGAGCTCCATCTCTGATTTCTTCTAGCTCTTCTTGCTGGCACGAGCTCTGAATATGGAGGCAACAGCATCCTCAGCCTCTCAGAGTGGGGAATACAAGTGACTTATGTTTCTTACTACAACAGCTGTGCACTCTGAAGAGCAACAGCAGTGAGATGTTAAGTGATTTTGGTAAGCAAGAGCTGGAAGACATTTTGTTAGGGTAAAATATAAAGCTGTTAAAATGGCTTGAAGATAACTCCTACAGAAACAAATAAGAGTGAGAAAAAGCTGTGAGATCTCTTCATTTACTTTCCCAGTTCATACAGAGGTAACAAACCTTTAGCACCAATTTTAGCTACCTTCAGTCTCATGCTATTGAAAGGATACTATACTAGCTGAAATTCCAAATGTAATCACTTTTAGTTCAGGCCCACAGAAATCAGTAATTTCATTTCCAACCATTCCTCTGCCAGCTTACAGCCAAGGAAACTTTTCAGGGTTTGTGCTAAAAGAAAACCACGGCCTTAGCCTACCACATTCCCACCTCCCACTGTTACAAAAGGCACATAGCATATCAACTAAGGGTGATAGTGAAACAAAAGTACACCCAGACTAAAAGTACCACAATTCTGCACTCTCCCAGAGTGGATCATCTTGCAGCCTGTGTTTCAGGGAGATATCATCAAATCCTTCAGCACTTCTCTCCTTGGACTGGAGAGGGAATAATTATTTCATCCTTTTTCATAACTTTTCATAACAGATTAATGGAGCGTTTGCATAGCAAGGAGCATCCCAAAGCTATGGACCTCCCCTACAAAGGTTGGGCAATCCCCTTCAATAAAGAAGTGCTGGTGCTTGGTTGTGGTTCAGCAGTGACTCAGGGGACCTGTCAACATCAGTTGTCAAGTACTGACACAGAAAATCCCAGCTTAGCCCAGGGAAATTTAGCATGATAGAATCAGGCAGTGGCTTCACTGTCACAGGGAAAAACTGTGACAGGGAAGAAAAACAGCCACAAAAAGTAAGAATCAGCAAAGAGATATAGAGGGGAGGACATGATGGGAAGAACAGGGGGACTAAGGGGCTACGGTGGAAACAAGCATGGAATCAAAAGGGAGCAGTGGCATGAAAAGCACTGGCATATGAGATGCAAGCGGTTCTTCAGAAGCTCACCCACATCTGCTTTTGGAAGAACAAGGGGAAGAAAGCTCTTGTGCATTAAATGCTTCAGTAGAGCTCTCCTGAGAGCTGACACACTTTCTAATTTCCAAATTTATTGCCTACAATAGTTAGACCTGGAATCCCTCTCAGATAAAAGAACATACAGCTCCAGGTCTGTTTTTTAATCTTAACAAAACCCATTCCCTGACAGGAATTTCTTGTGACGAAACCAGTCACAAGTCTCAGAGTATGAGATTACTGGTGTGGGTTTCTTGTGTTGTATACCTGCAAATGTGAATGTCTGACAAGAAATTCTCAGGCTCCAAGAATGCAAACTATGTTATAAGGACACTTTGCAAATGTATGTTTTGACAAAAAGAAGGTTTATTTTCAAAGACTGAATTAAATGCATATTTAGAAAAAAAAGATGTTTACAAGGTTAACAGTTTAGAAGTGTTTAAGAGTTAAAAGTGACAAGAATTGAATGAATTCATAAACCCTGCTAAAGAAAATGGGGGCTTCAAAGACTTAAAAGGATCTTGAAAAAGCTTGAATTCTTTTTTTTTATAGCCTAATTTTAATATCAGTTCATAATTTTATTGGGTTTGTCCCGTATTTGTAGGGTAATGAAGGAATTGTGGTGAAATGTTTAATATAAAATCACTCAGAGACTATAATTTTAGAGTTTGGTTCAGAAAAGATGTGTGTCATGTCTGAGTGGTGGTTTTATCAGAAAAGACTGAGACGATAAACAAGCTGCTTCTTGAATGGAACTCTGTCCTCCTGAAAGGAGAGGCTGAAGTGTGTCAACTTTGTTATATCCTGTAACAGAAGTAATAACAGGGCTTGCACAGCATAGACATGTTAGGGAATGTCCTCCAGGAAAGGTCTGTGGAAGCGTGACAAACCAAGGAGCTTCTGCACCACAGTACAACGCAGAGTACTGTGCAGAGCATAGAACTGTGTCAAGACACTGGATAAGAAATCTTAGAGTGAAGATAGTGAGAACAGAATAAAGGCATAAGCCTGAAATACTTTTTTTTTTTTTTTTTTTTTACTTCAGTAGGTTATTGGCTTCAATTTCCTTGTATAGACTATAAGGAGAAAAATTTGTAAACTGAAGTTTACGTTCCAGTTGCAGAAAAGAACTAAATAAAGAATGAACAGAGAAACACAGATCTCTACCAGTACAGAGGTAGCACCAATTTGAGATGTTCCTTTAAAGTCCTAAGAGGTTATGAATCTGGAACCTCATGAATTTAGAGAAATGTAACTGACAAATTTTTTGAAATGGTAGATAGAACATAGTAAAAATGCAGAAATAGTAATTTAAAAGAGAAATATGACTGTATTTTGGAATTCTACCTAGATCTAGAGCTGAGTTAAAGCCAGGTATTTTCACATACTTGATCAAATTCAGATATGAAATTAGATTCATCAAAACGCTTTTGATTTCTAAACTCTTACTTATGCAAATACCAAACTGTACCTAATTTTTCACCAAAGCAAGCTTTGCCTTACATAGACTATCATAAAATTCTATAATGCATGTAGGTTTTGATACAGAAGTCTTCAAAACGGAGGCAGTAATAAAACAACAAATTCTATATAAATAAATGCCATGAGGGAGTGAATTCTGAATACGCACACGCATTTGCTAGCAGTCTGCTCTCAGTGTAGGGGTACAGACACATTTACTACTTCTCTTTCACCAGAAGAGCCAATGTTCATAAGTAAGCTCTCAAAAGGGAAGTTTTTTTCTCTTCAGGAGAATACCTGTGAAGCACAGCAACTGAAGCTGCAAATAAATGATCACCTCCAAACTTCACAGTGCTTCATTGACACACCTTTCCTTGGGTTGCCCTTTGGTTGGAAAATACTACTGACAATTTCTAGTAAAATAGTGGGAACTATTTAGGAAGTAGTTGTTTAATATGAAAGAACAAATAGCAAAGATGATGAAGGCAGGGATAAGCCTCAGGTCTGCAAGTGCTGCACTCTGCATCTACAGGCTTTTGGTCATGGGGGACACACCCTAAGGATCTGAGTTCTACGGTTTACAGAAAATTGAAAAAGCCACAGAATCCCCACCACTGTGGTTTACTGAATTGTTACAAGACATAATCTGTATTGCCTGCTTGATTTATTTTTATTTTTCCCAATGGTAAATATTCTACATGAAAGAAAAAGCTTTATATCTGCTACCTGGTTTTGTAAGTGTTCATCTGATAATGATCTAGAACAACCCACAGGGCACTTTAAAAAGCAGCAAAGTGTATTTCACCATCAAGGTTCCAAAGAAGTTATAAGGACTGAAAGAAGACTGAATGAAAAATCCCCAAAGTTTCCTGTTAAAGTTTACAGTGTTTTCTAGAAGTGATTTTGCTAGATTTTTTTTTTAATGGAATTTGATCTTGCTTATTGTGGGATCACTCAGAGTTCAACAGACCCTAGCAGCGTGCACAGCACAAGATATTTACATAATAGGGGTCTTAAAGAAACTTTTTTATCTTTAGGAGAGTTTGTCTTAACTTGTTTCCTGAGATACTAACTCTTGGAGACACACAGATTTGGCAAGGTACACAGAACCATTAATCTGCCCGACAGCGAAACTGAACTGCTGTGGCAAAGGTCCAGGTTCAGTTTGAAACATGTTTCCACAACTGTGAAACACCCTGTCTTTTCTAATCAGTGGAGGAATGAGGGCACGTTCTCAGCACCAGGCTGCTAAGCTGGGTATCACAGCTAGGTTTCTGGTGTTTCTTTCCTCCCAAGCACACATCTTCTACTAAAAAGGCTGCACATTTCCCTGAGGCTACATTGAAGTCTCAACTGTAAATTTCACAAAACGCCTCAGTTTATTCCAACAACTGGTTTGAGCCTCAGTTCATCTGACATCGCCCATCCTGAATTCTAAGCTCATTTTCTGTTGATATGTACTGTCAAAAACTGTGCTAAAACCAATGCTCTCCTTATTATGTTGTTAGCAAACATATAATTTTTTCTTTTATTTCAAAGTTTTATTTTAAAATAATTTTGGTGGTTCCAAACTAAAGACCAGAGAAAGTTCCTCCTGTCTTCACTCTGTCTCTGCTTTTTTCCTTCCTCTCAAGCCCCCGTTTCCTTAAACCATTATGTGCCTCAGTACCAATTTATTATCTTACCATACCCCTAGTTCTTCAGCTGTGACTTGTGGCTTTCTTCTGAGGAGTGTCACTTGTTGTGCAAAGAGAATGGGGCTCTTTTTTTAAACTCCACACTATTGCCACACTCTCCACATGCATTATCCCCAGTGACACACCCCAGCAGGGCAAACAAGCAGTTAATACTTTCTTTAAAATCTCCCAAATCTGTTTTCCCATAACTATGCAGTATTGAACAGAGCTGTATTACTGAATTACTGCATTTTGAATTTCATCAGCAAATTATTAGATCTGAAACATACAGGTGTTTCAGACTCCCACTTCATATGAAGGATTAAGATGACTCTTCTAAGTGCTTCTGAAATCTTATTTTCAAGAATTACTTCATTTCATAATGCATATTGGTATTAAACCCATTTATTGCTATCTGAACAGTTTCATCTTAAACCCAATTCGTTTACGTTTTCCAAAAGTAACAGGAACTTAATCCTCCCACTTTTCTTCTTTTAATCAAATTATTTCGATCACTTATTACCCTTCTTGACTATTTCACAAGCATTAGTAAATTAACTATGCCCACTCTTCCTTGTACATTGATGGATGCTAATTGTTTCTCACACAATGCTACTATTATACACTTTTTTGCACTAAAAATTCAGACTCCAAAATCTAAACATTTGTTCCAAGCAAAGAACAGGAATCAGAACCTATCAAATTCAATTCCAGATTTTTAATGGGAAAAAATAAAGACAGAAAAGAAGAATTAATGGTGAGATGAACTAGTGATTGCACATCTTTAAAGGAAAGGAGAACTTTAAACTTCATTTTTAGAAAAAGCTGATTTTCTCAAAATAGCCATGGTGGTTGCTGTAAATGGGTAAGTGGGTGTGGTTGAACTAATTTTTTCATTCTTAAATGTCAGAGAAGTAAACTCCAAGTTTCAGAACTATAGCCTGAAGAAAAAACACTCATCTGAATCATCCCTTTTGTTTAATTAAAAAAGAAAACCCAAGCCCTAGCCCCTGAGATGTACAGCCAGCACTGTTTGTGAGGAATGTCATCATAATTGGCCTCACCTCTAGGGAGGAGAAATTTTGGAGGGAGGGCTGCAGGCTGAGTTTGCCTCCCAACACCCTATCTTGAGGGTATAAAAGAAGCACGGGGGCAGTGAAGGCACATACTTTCCTCTTCTGCACCAAGCTGAATAACTGACCTTAGTGTCTTCTTGTGCTGCAGCTATGGCTACTTCCTTCATCCAGAGCTCTTCTTCTACCTATGGTGGTGGCTTTGGGGGTGGTGGAAGCAGGAGCTCTCGCCTTTCTTCAGTCCGAACAGGAGGAACCTGCCGAGCTCCAAGCATACATGGAGGATCTGGTGGCAGGGGTGTCTCCATCTCCTCAGCTAGGTATGTCTCCTCTGTAGGAGGTGGATATGGTGGTGGCTTGTGTGCTGGTTTTGGTAGTGGTTATGGAGGAAGCTACAGTGGCTTCGGTGGTGGTGCAGCCTGTGGCTTTGGTGGAGGGGCTGGCTTTGGTGGAGGTTTTGACATTGGTGGTGGCTTTGGTGGTGGCGATGGCCTTCTCTCTGGAAATGAAAAGATAACTATGCAGAATCTGAATGACCGTCTGGCCTCGTACCTGGACAAGGTACGAGCACTGGAAGAGGCAAATTCAGATTTAGAAGTTAAAATACGAGACTGGTACCAGAAGCAAGCTCCCACCAGCCCAGCCCGGGACTACAGCAATTATTACAAGATAATTGAAGATCTCCGAGACAAGGTATGACATTAGTATGTAAAGGAGTTATAAGAATGCATTAGAATTGTGGAACTGCATATTCCACTTCTTTAAAATAACCTAAAATAATTACAAAATAAATATTGGATTCCCAAACCCCCAATGTATTGCAGTTATGAGCATTCTAGTGGAAAAGAGACATTTTTTTCTCAATTTAAAAACCAAATATGTTATCCTGAAAATGTGACGTAGGTTGAAATTAAAGCACTTGCTGTAAAAGTTAGCAAAACATGGCAAAATGTGTTTAACATTACCAATGTATTTATTCAGTAATGAAATAGTAAAGAATGTGACAGGTAGGCCTCAAAAGTTGAAAAAATAATCCTCGTAGCTACAGATAAGATCAGCTGTTGTACAAATGTACTTTCTAATTGCGTTTCTAATTTGTGTTACACAAGGTAGCTTAGCTCTCTGATTCATATGGAAAAGAGCTTAGCATTTTTAGGTTTTCCCTATGAAAGCTGTAAGACTTACAGTGTGACCACAGAGTAACATAATAAATTGAAATGGCTACTGCAATCCAAAAAGCATGTCTGACCAGTGACATCACAAGAGAGGTCCATATTTATTAGTTCTTTGATGGCCTACAGCCTCAATAACTACCTACTATGTACTCAGGACTGTGATAGTTCATGAGTGTTCACAGGAACCTTTTTCTGTGTTTCTCAATTGCCAGATCCTTGCAGCTACTATTGACAATTCCAGAGTCATTTTGGAGATTGACAATGCCAGGCTGGCTGCAGATGACTTCAGACTGAAGTAAGTTTACCTGAAGCACATTTTCTTTCTCTGTCTTTGTCTCTCCCTCTCAAAACAGTTTTCTGAAGTTTAGTATTACTTTTTATCTAGAAAATAAAAAGTTCTTCAGTCACTGAAGGACACATTTCAAAAGGATGGATAGGTATTTTTCCTTGATAACTTCTGCTGAAAAAAACCCTGGCAAACAGAATCAATGTGATGAAGGATCAAATTGGAATATAAACCTGGTAGGACACAGTATCCAGATTACTGACCTGTTTACATAATAAATTATAGTTTGTGTCTTTTTTTTTTTTTTTGTGTGATGCTCTTAACTATTTTTACTAGCCTAAAACACAGAGGGAAAACCCAACAGGAATAGACTGAGATTTTCATTTAAAAGGAACAGATTGGTGTGAAGAGATCACTGTTCGGTTGCAGAACTTCTCTCTCAGAGTCTGAAATTTAGAAAAAAAAAGACAAAGAGTACTTTGGGGCTTGTCCAGCTCACAGACTCAGCAGTACATCAGACACTGCTGAAAGGATGATAAAGATACTTGCGCAACTGATCTATCTTGCAGTGATGCAGCTGCAGGTTTATATTATCTCCTCTAGTGCCCTAGGCAGAACTGGGCAATCTGTGCCTTCCTTCACACCAAATTTGAGAGGACACTGCAAATGGACTGTCCTGTGTGACATCTGCTCTATTGATGCTGATAACCATGATTAGGTTCTGCAAAGTGAAATGTCATGTACCTCTCAAGAATAAAATCAGATGCCAATGCGTGTACTTTCAGATGTCACAGTTGGATGTTGGAAAAAAACATTTTTACTCCCTCTCCCTTTACACTTCCTTTCAATATATATTTTTTCATTTATAACCCACTGTTCCTCCTATATTCAATATAAAATTTCAGACTTGTATAGCTTTATTGAATACAAACTCGTACATATTCCAGTGCTTGTTTCTTTTTTGAACTGCAGATATGAGAATGAGTTGTTCCTGCGCCAAAGCGTAGAGTCTGACATCAACGGCCTGCGCAGAGTCCTGGATGAGCTGACTCTGTCCAGAGCTGACCTGGAGATGCAGATTGAAACACTGAAGGAGGAGCTGGCCTACCTCAAGAAGAACCATGAGGAGGTGAGAGTCCTTAACAGTGCAGAGAGAAAATTACTTCCCTTTGGAATTTATATCTCTCAGGTGGGGAGGCAGAAATGCAAACACACACAAAAAAAACCTAACCCAGAATGACAACATTACAGCTTAATAAGAAGAGAACTGTAATATTAGAAGAATCCAAAGGGTGTCCTGGGAAGTATTTCTCCAATTCCAAACTGTTCAGACCTATTAGTTTCAGTTTGACATCCGTAAGCACAACAGGTCACTGAGGTAGTTAAGCTGAGTAAAAGAAACATATACATAAGTTACATGTAAATATGTGTGCTGTGTGTAAGTATACAGAGAGTAGAAAAGCATGTGCAATGAAAGATAAAATTTGACAAATGTTTTTATGTGTGTTCCACCTATAATACTTGGTAATAAAAGTCTTGCATACCACTGCATGGATTGCTGATGGCCGGAAATATATCAAGAGGAGAAAGCCTAATCTTTTTTGTGTCCTCTGCACCCTACCCATGCAGGAAATGAAAGAGTATTCCAATCAGCTAAGCGGAACAGTCAATGTGGAAATGGATGCAGCTCCCGGCATTGACCTAACCCGAATTCTTTCTGAGATGAGGGAACAGTATGAAGCTCTGGCTGAGAAGAACCGTAAGGATGCTGAGGCCTGGTTCTTCACTCAGGTATAGTTAGACCAATAAACAGCAAACTGATGCATTGCCTCATTACTACTGCCCCAGCAGATGGGAAGGGCCCTCCCTTTCTCCAAATAATTGAATTTTTTTTATATAATATGTATGTGATTTTACAGGTGCTTTTTTCTTTCAGACTGATGAGCTGAACCGTGAAGTAGCCACCCATACACAACAGATACAGACCAGCAAATCGGAGATCACAGAACTGAGACGCACCGTCCAGGGCCTGGAGATTGAGCTCCAGTCACAGCTCAGCATGGTATGGAGCTGTCCCAAGTACATCACAAGTCACTACTGTTACACTCTCCCCTTCCTCTCTCTCTGTCTTGCCTCTCCTTAGACACTCTGTGGGACAAATCTGCATGCTAACCTATTCTGACGTTACTCTGCTTTAGAAAGCTGGACTGGAAGCCAACTTGCGTGACACAGAAGGGCGATACTGCGCACAACTGGCACAGATTCAAGCCCTCATCACCAGCGTTGAGGAGCAATTGAGTGAACTTCGATGCGACATGGAGCGTCAGAACCAGGAGTACAGAATGCTCATGGACATCAAAAGCCGCCTGGAGCAGGAAATTGCCACATACCGCCAGTTGCTGGAGGGCCAGGACTCTCAGTACGTGACTATATATAAATTCTATGATGATTGGATAATGTTAATAACATGACACATTGTGAAGCAGTAGTTTCTAGTTGCTGAACTGTCTCCAGATAACTAAAATACATTCACTGCATATGTAGCCTTTTCAGTAATGGCAAAACAGATGCTTGGCAAAATATCAAGCATTACTATAACTCAGGCGAAATCTCCAGATCAATTGTGCTGATGATTTGAAAACAAATGCAACATTTTGACTATGACAAATTATAGAAAGCACCAGGCACCATATGTATGAATGTCTTATATAGTCCTCTTGTTGCACTGGAATAATAGCCTTCAGCATGAAATAACCTATAAAAACCTGTTCTTGTTACGTCTTTAGCTCTTGGTTTTCCACACTTGTGCACAGAGGTGAAAATATCATCATCATCATACACCAGTACTCCCAAACAGAAAAGAATTTGGTACAGATCATAGCTTATTTTAGTAAAAATCTACATTTCTGTGCCCATTTCTCATATCTGATCCACACATGGAATTACTTCTGATATCTGACGAGGAATCAGATCCTTACATTGTTTCTAGATCATGGTATTTTGAGAAGTATATAGGGACATATCAGGACCAAGAACTGGTCTGGCTGCTGTTCTGTTTCCTATCTAGTACATAGGAGTGGCCTTCAAAGCAGAAAGCACCTTAACAATAACACCAGTAACAACACACCTGAGAACCAACCCATTGAAAAAAGCAGTGTGAAACCATGGCTATTCACATGTAGTGGTTCCTAAACAGATCAATGGTTTCAGTGGACAGGGTCAGTAATGGCTGTTAATCAAATATTTCTTCTTTTCTACAGGATGTCAGGAGTGAATCCTAAGGATGGTAAGAAAAATTTTGAAGTTTTTTTTAGGGGCTGAAATGAATTGACAAAAGAGGATTAAATAAACCTGTATTTTTGCTTAGGATTTCTTCTTTCTAACAGAAACTACATTCTCTCTGTAATGACTACGTTATCATTTAGAGACAAAAGTATAATACTTTATCCTATATTATGTGCACTTTTGAAACCAGCAGCTTTCCAAAATAATTGCATGAACTCCTCATGGGATTCTAAAATATCAAAATCTCCCAAAGATTCCTAAGTTCCTATTGAGCTGATTCACACAAAATACAAGATATTTTCAAATCTGACATGTGATGTGCACTCCTAAGGTTTACTGGATGAGGACCAGTAGGGAGAGAAGGTAAGGTGTAAAGGCAGTTCTCCCTTTGGTAGGTGAAAAAGATCTTGTGAGGACACAAACAAAAATAACCCCATCACACAGCTCTTCAGGGTATAAGCTGCTAGTTGAATTTCCTTGCTGAGTTGTTTTTTTTCTCCTACATCAGCATTTCTGAGCAGTGGAAGACTTCGCACAAGCGTGGAAGATGATGGAAAACCTGTTTCTACTCGTGAAAGGAGATTCTAATAAAGAAATACTGAATCCTCTCTTGCATACAACACCATAGAAGACCAGTGCAGCCTACAAACTGGCTAATGCCAAGAGAAATATCCTTTCACTTTCGCCAAATCAGAAGAATGTAATCCAAGAATGTGCAACAGCTTGATGTCCTTCCTTAAATTTGCTCTCCCTTTTTGCATAATCATTTGGCTCTCTAAGTCCAAGATTACATGCTTGCTTTCTATCAGTAGCTATATAGTTTCCTTACAAACGAACCTACATAATAAAGTTTCTATTCTGCTTGTGCAAATACATCCAGTCTAATGGTTTCTTTTTGAAGTGAGTATGGCATCGCCATACACGTGATGATACAGCCTCCCTAACACGGTGTTCCCTGTAACCCAAACCAAGAGAAGTTCAGTGGATAACAACAATAACAATAATAACTTTAATAATAATAATAAAGATGATGACAAACGGACAGATATAAAGTGCCATTAAATTCTCCCAGGAATCTGCTAATATCAGTAAAAATCCAAGATCATAACGGAAAAAAATCCCTAAGCTCTCTTTTCTGAATTCAGAGCACAAAACATGACTACAGTCAATGCATGAATAAAACGCACCTCTGGAAAAAATTAATATTTTCCCATATATATATATATATATATATATATATTGTGTGTGTGTGTGTGTTCCTGTACTTCTTAAGCAAAAAGGCAAATTCCCTCAGCTCTTGAGGAAGCACTAGGCAAGGTCCAGGCAAAACGAGTTCCTCAGGCCGTTTGCTGTGACTACTTTGGTTTTCATACACGAGGAAGAAACCCACCTGCCTGTGTCTTCACTGTAGCTGTTGTATTAGTGACGCTGCCATTTCTTAGCAGGAAGTTAGCCTGCAAGTCTACACCAGTGCAATTGAAATGAGATGATTACAAAGATTTAAGAGGCTAGTAAATCCCAACTTCAGAAGCATAAAAAACATTTACATAAATCCTGTATTTTGCACACATAATCTATTTAGAAGATGGTTGTTAACTTCATTGCAGGGTATTTCAATCAACATAATAGTATCTACAAAAATTGTATAATTCTAGAATTACATGTTTTATTTTCCTTCCAATCTTCTTAGAGCCACTATTTTTATGTCTTCTCTTTTCTGACACTTAAAAAAAAGTATCTACATTGCTAGCATCAGCCCCACAGTTTGGCCATGAGCAACGCTGCAGGATCATTGGTATACCACTGTTAGGAAACACATATACTGCTGATTCCCACTGGAAAGATGCAAACTTCAGCCAAGAAACCTCACGATCTACCAGAAAGGAAAAACTAAACAATGCAAATTATATTTTTTCCTGATCCAGAAATCACGTGACTATCATATGTATCAGAGAGCAAGAGACAGAAATTCTACAGCCAAAGGCAACTATCCATTTGTATTTCAGGTGGAGGAGTTGAATCAACAAGTGACGGTTGCAGGGTATTTACCTGTACAATGTAGGTGTCAAAATGTTCTCCCTATCATGAAATGGCAGCCTATAAATTCAGTTCCGTTTGCTTTTCATCTTTCAATTCAGGAAAACAATTATGATTCCCAAATAAAGCAACTTGGGACTATGCATTCCTCGGCCCCTGCTAGGTGGGGCCTGCCGAGCAGCTCCCCAGCTTGCAGCAGGGGAAGAGAAGTCCCTATCTAATGGTGCCATCTGCTGACCATGTTCTACCTTTGTACCGAGACCTTTGCTTTCATTCTGTGCTCGGTAGACTAAATAGCTGACTAAAACCAAGTCCCACAATGCCAGCCTGACAAAGGAGAGCTGTAGTTTTGAAATAAGTTTTTCTGTCTTTTCCATAGATCCTCAACAGATGTTGATGAAAACTGTGTGGTGCCTTTTCCAGTTTGAGAAGGCTGAGCTTTAGAGGAAACACTTCCTATCTGCCAGATCACCTTCGTTTTGTATTACTTGCTAGAAAAAATAGAATTCTGTTTTTCATGATGGCATGATATCCCATGAAACTCTCAGGGAGTAAGACAGAGGCTATTCTGTCTCACAAACTATCAGTTTTGCTGCCAGGCACGTTATAAAGTTCGCTGAGCAATTTCACATGAAACAAAGGATTCCCTTCATTTTATGTAATGTTATGTACTTATGTATGCATGTATATTTTAATATCTTATAGAAAATTAGCTTGCTGAACTGCCAGGCTAAAAAATTCGGTCTGAAATTAATCTCTGGTGAGATGAACGGAACAGCAGGATACCACTGGTTCTATTGTAACTGGGGGTTTTTTTCAAGTTAGACCTTCACTTTTTGTCTGGTGCTTCAAGCTTTTCTCACTCTCAAGCAGCAGGGCAGACACTAAACTGTAGCTATTAATAGTAGATGTTATCAGAATATTTTGTGATAGGCATAGCTGGTACTTACTGGAAACCCACCTCTTCAATGATTAATTTCTCCAAACAATTCAAAATGTTAGTATTTCTATACAATGAAGTGCATGAGGAATAAGAAGGAATACGCACTCAATGGAAACATAACTGGTAAAAAGAAAATCAAGAGGTAGGGAGTAGAGTCAACACAGACCACAGGGAGGAGCTCAAAACCTGCCCTGACCAGGCAGTGAGACCCAGGAAGCATCCCAGGAAAGGATGACGTGCAGCAATTCTTTATTACTGAAAAATTTTAAACTAAGCAGAGAAAAAGAGATTCCCTCAGGTTCCTTCCAGGATAGTGTAATCCAGTTTTGTACAGTCTCTTTGACCCCACCATTCAGAACGAATAACAGTGCTAAGTAAGATCTTCTTGAATAGTTGAGCCTTCAACTGCTATAAGGAAAAGACGTTGCACCATTTCCAAGACAGCCCATGCCCACTCAGCTTTCCAGCTCTTCCCAAATCTTCTTCCCCTACCCCATCCCTCAGCTGCCATCCAGAACTACTCTGAAAGACAAGGCAAATCCAATAACCTCAGCTGTTGCCATAGGAATGTTTCACAATTTACCTCCTACTCATCAGCACGAGGAATAAGAGAATCTCTGCAGAAGCCAGACTTGCCTGTTCTATATTCGATGGATGGAGTTTGACAGAACATTACTGAAACTTTTGAGAAAGACTATGTTCACATGATTGCCAGGTCAATTTTTAGGGCTGGTAGCTTTAAATAATTACTTGAATTTTTCGAGTGTTGTTAGACTCATATTCTAAATATTTTCTCTAGTACACATGTAAATGCCTTAATAGTATTAATACTAGTAACTGCAATAACTGCGATAAATTGCTGCATTAGTATCTGTTTCAACAAGACTATTGAAATATGACTATACCTCAAATCGTGAAAAAAATCAGCAGAAAAGATTGTTAAGTACTTAATTCTCATGTATTTTGCCTGGAAATGCGCAGCTGAAGGCAGTAACTGGGCCTTACTTGGGACTGGAATTTTAGTCAAATGACAGAGGCTGGATAACTTCATTAAAGCCTCATGTCTCATACAGGCTGAAGCTGTTTGGTACGTTAATGACAGCCTGATAGGACATGCTGCGTTTCAGGACTCACAGACTGCTGTAATTCTAAAGCCTGAGAATTACAACAGAAAAAAAGTATCCTGAAAGACCCATCCCTGCTCCAGCTCCCACTTCTTCTATAAAGGACAATACTCTTCCCCTCATAAGCAGGAAAATATGATATTAACTGCAGGGTTAGAAAAATGTCTGAGGCAGAGCTGATCCTGTTCCACACCTACTGATTTTAGCCACACCTCACTATTACAATATGAAAAGAAAAGAGAAAAAAAAAAACCAAAACAACCAAAAGGAAAGCAATCTGGTATGTGGCTGTGCTTCCAAATAACAACAGTGTGTGCAGGCTCATAAATGCTTCAGAATTGACCAAGAGGAAGCACGTTTCATGATGACACAATCTTGTTGCTGTAGTCATTCATCGAAGGGAAACTCCCACAGGAAAAGGCATAAAGCTGCTTGGAGAAGGCTAAGGAGCTGCTCAGTGCTAGTCAGTCAAACATTGGGTTAGATTCACAACAGAGCTAAGTATGAGCACCAGCCAAGGCCCTTTTCAATTTTTTTCTGGGACCCTCGGGGGTAGTTCAGGGTGTGGTTTGGCCCAGCAAGGAACTTCTTACAGACCTTCAAGTGCAGATGGTTGTGCCAGCAGCACACATGCCTCTTTCTCCTCTGCCAGACCCCTCTGGCTGGCTACTGGAGGAGGGGCTCCTTGGGGAGGCTTCGGCGAGCACCATGGGGAAAGCATCTTCCTGGGTGGGAATGAGAAACAGACTATGCAAAACCTGAATGACCGTTTGGCTGCCTATCTGGACAAAGTCCGTTCCTTAGAAGCAGCTAACACTCAGCTGGAAAGCTGCATCCTAGAGTGGCACAGGACAAAGTCTCACGGAAAGAGGCATGACTTCAACCAATACGAGCAAAACGTCACTGACATGCAAAGACAGGTAAGTCAGAGCTATAAGTGACTATGTCATTCTATGCTCTTTTAAGGAATCTGGGTACTCATTTATGTTGATGGCTTTCCTTTAAAGAAAGTTGAATAAACACTTCTAAATGGTAGAAATACTAATGAAAGTGGTTACAGGACCTGGACATAGGCATTCTTCATGTTCAGAAGGAGTAGAATGGGGTACAAGAAAGATAGGCTGTTAGGAGACAAGGGGGATTCTGCAAAGACTGGTGTAATAAAGGGATTTATATGCTGCCAAGTGTTTGTTTCTGTGCATGAAACTGTGGTTTGAGTAACTATGTCTGGCAGAATCTGCTCTTTTTGACTGCACATGTATTCAAGCAAATTACAAAGCAGGCAAACTGAGAAGACTGCCTTCCTTCACACATGCTGTCCTTAGACATACTGTTGCACTTCATTTCTTTGATTCCTGTGGTAGCAGACAATGAAACTACAGGAGTTTTGGGTCCAATGAGCTTATGTAATCAGATGGAAAAATACTTCATTGTAATTAAGAAAATAGCAGTGACAAATTCCTTGTGGATGTTTTCACTATAATTAAAAGAAGAATTTCTGGTTCCTGCCAGTAGTTAATATTAACGTTCAACAGTAACTCTTTCAATCTCCTGAACTCACGTGTCTTTAAATTTAAGCATAATATTAATCTGTATTCATAATGAACATATTAGCACTGTAACCATCTGTGTGACTAATCAGTGTAATTGACTTTATATAGCCATATGGGGCAAAACCCAAAGGTATTCCAAATGCGATGCTGTAGTTTTCCCTCCACTTTTTATAATCTGGTTACCTGGCATTCTCCAGACCCTGTGCATTTTTTTTCAAAAGGGACTGGAAATAGTATTACCCTGCATTTTCGCTGACTGCGGCCAGGGACTTAATCAAACTCCCTGCTCGCTGTTAAATGTGTTGCCTCCAGGCAGAAGATGAGGCACTCCGACCACAGACAATGTGTAAGGAGAACCAGAATTGTCATCACCTATTTCTCTTTTAAGGATAACGAAAGGTCATCCATCTCCAGACCTACCACTTCAGCACTTTTTTTAACTGATCCAGAGATAAAAACTTGTTCATCAAGAATATAAATGTGCTTGCACTGATCTGGAATTAATAAATCAGAACTATTTTGGAAGACAATAAGATAAAAACATAATGCTGATTGGGGTGAAGCTCTCACTTTTGAAGAGGTTGTAACCAAAACACTTTTTTTTGACAGTCCTCACTTAAATAGCTATCCCTGGCTACAGGCACCTCTTAGGCTAATGGTGGTCTCAGCCAGTGCTGAATGCACACTCATAGTGGGGAGGAAAGGCTAGTAAAGGATTATTTACAGGTGACAATTTAGTGATTTAATGCAGAATTTTCACTTTCTCTATAAATTACTGCAATTAGCACCATGACTGTCAGTAAAACAAGTGAAAATATAGCATCTATTTATTAAATATAATTACATTAACTAACCATGAATTGAAAAGGTGAAAATAATTCAGCACCTAAAATGAAATTTAGATATAATTTAGGATCCTAGATCAAATAACACAGAAAGTCTATGATATCCTGGCTGTCTAAACTTGGAGGCTTATAATCATTTGGGTTCTACATTTTGGACCTGAATTCTGGATGAACATGCCAGATGGAGCAACGTTGCTTTGCTCCATCCTGAATCCTTTCTAACACAGCTACAAAGTAAAATAGCACCAGTTCTTCCGGTAAATGTCTCATTCAAACACCTTGTACCGCTAAATAAGCAAACTGGTTTACAGAGAATTCAAGGAGACAGGATCAATGCTGTTAGACAAAGGACACAAGACATGCTGAGGAAGAAGTTAATGCAGGAAGCCTTCTTGAAAAAAATCTAGTTTGAGAAGGAATTTCAGTGTGTTTCATATATAATAATGTGTGAGTTCTTAAGTAAGTTATCTGTAAATTTGCAGATTGGTATTACTGATATACCCATATTCATGATGGATGTAGTGAAGGACTCTGTAACATTGTAAACAGATAAATGTCCACATTTGAAATGCACTGCCAACTGGCACAGCAATCAACATCCTACAGCAGCTGGCAAAACACTGACAATTGTTCAGATTGCACAGAAGGAGTCGTAAAGCATTTACATAAATGTGTTGCTGTGTTGCACGATTATGAAATGGCACTAAGTTGAAGAACTCACACGTTGCTTTCTCATTGCCTTGTTACCTTCCATAGTAGAAGTTACTACTCTCTTAAGTATGTATTCAACAATTGTCTCTTCTCTGACAACAAATTCCAGGCAGCAACACATTCAGGGTACTGTTATACTTCTTCCGCTGGCCTTGATCATGTCCCAGGGCAGTATCCGAGGTGTGCTGCTAATTGCTCAAGGATGTACAGTCTCCTAACAGATTAGTTAAAACATTCCATAGGCACCTTCGTTTTTACCATGAGCAGTAAACTTTTGACACTTCAGGACAATTTTGCCATTTCCTTGTTTCTTTGTGATTCATTTAGGTGTGGGAAGTTTTACTTCAAGGTGCTGAGAGCTCTGTAACTAGCTAATGATTTCTGTACAGCCATAATGCACCTTGTTTTGCTCTGTAAGTGTTGAGTGAAGACAGCTGTTGGAACTGCAACCATGCTTCTCTTTCCTCTTTGTTAAAAAAGGACACAACGTCCCACAGTTATTAGCTCCTGGTAATTATGTATGAGTTCCTGCTAGAATTCTTTCAAAGATTTTGAATGGAATACTGAGCTTTTCATATTCAGACCTATAGTTCAAAGCTACTTCATGTTAACAGGGACTTACAACTCTTTTCAGTGCATGCTGAATACACTGAAGGAAAGATGCAGTGCACTTTCGGGGCAATTTTCAACATCCCAAAGCAAAATCAGAAACAAGAATTAATCACTCCATGCTGCTGGATGATTCAATACAGTTATAGGTTAATAACTGAATGGACAGTGACAGCTAGATGCTAGTGTTACTCTCAAAATGATAATCCATGCAGCTCCAGACTGAAGCACACGGTGGATTTGAGGGGCCCTGCTCACAAGTTGCTGCTACCATCATGGTTACATCTCTGCACCACAACACTGATTCAGCAAGGTGTTTATACACGTGCTTACTTTTTAGCATATGATTAATTTCAGGTTTTTGATTGTACTCAGACACAGCTTAATGGTTCTTACTGAAATGTGCCCTAGAGATGATCAAGGCTGCTTTTCAAGCAATGCTAAACAGAATTAAAATCAGTTTACAAAAAAAAGAAGGAAGACAGTGATTGTTATGCTGTAATACATCATGAAGTTTGTGTAATACTATTCATATCCTCTACCTGGCCATAAATAAGATGAGTCCTCCTGCTTCATATCCAGAAAAGTAAGATAAAGCGAAAAGTAAGATTATGGACAAAAATTGCAGAAGCATGTAAGTGAATTGGGAAACTAAGCTCTTTTTATTCATGTTCTCTCCTTAACATGGGAATTCTACAATTTAGATACTTCCTACAAGCAGCAGGGAGTCTAAAACATCACAGGTTATTCACCACCACCATATGGCAACACTGAGTCTCCTGTTTTCCAGATTGAGGAAGGCAAGATCACCAATGCCAGTATCCTTTTACAAATTGATAACGCTAACATGGCATCTGAAGACTTCAGGCTCAAGTAAGCTCTTCTATGGTTTCCTTATTAAGTTTGAAAGAGAGTTAAGCAAAATACTGCTTTTTCTTGATAATCCAATATGAAACTGATTTTACTGAGGTTTTCTGGTGATACTGGATAAATAAAACCAATGTAGAACAGAAAAAGGAAAAAAAAAAAGATAAAACCCAGAAAGGATAAAAAGGATGTAAAAACCACAAATGATTGCTGAACTATCTTGAGTCACCCTGTTTATGATACTTGGTTCAGGTCCTGAAGAGCAGGTTTTACAGCAGACACTTGATATGTGTGACAAAAGGCATTTAAAACTGCCATCTGGGAATACAAATTAACGCTTCTCTGCCCTATGCTTTCCCAGTCCAGCCCAAATCTATTTCCTGTACTTACCATCTTTTCTGTCCAGCTCCGCAGGAAATACCCATCTTTTGGTATCTTCTGCTTTGGAGCCTCATGAATTTTGCCACAGTGAATTTTTGTTCCAAGGTGACACAGGGACCAGTCCTCCCTCAGCTACCAGTACGGTTTGGTTTTTCAGTACACTGTTGAAAGACAGTTCTCAGATCAACTAGAAAGCCAAAATGTTCGGACAGAAAACTTCCAGGCAGATCTTTGCAAAGGAAATGAATTTACATTCCTGTAAGTTAGACTTCTCAGGAATTAGGAAGATCTGTCTTATTTTCAACAGATGATGATCAGCTATTAAAAAAATATCTCAGCTTTTGGTAAGATCGTAAAAAACTCAAAGACCTTGAACACTGTAGGCCTTATCTAGCCATGCCTTTCTTTCTTTATCATTCAATACTGTCATAAAGAGGAAACAGTAGAACTACTTTGAGAGACTGGAATCGTAGAATGAGTCTAATACATTGAATTTAGAAACATCAATAGAGCCCATAAAAAATTAAGTAAAGGGCAAGATTCTGAGGAGCAAAAGTGCTTCATGTGCCCCAGAGAAGATACAAAAGTGTCCTTCTGTCTTTGGCTCCCTACAAATGGCAAACTGCAAAAGGTTAGAGAGAGATGCTAATAACTGGTTTCCATGACATTTTTCCTATTTCACAAATGACTGAAAAGTTATCATTTTGGAGCATTGCTTGTTGATACTATTTTTACATATTTATTGGCAGTTTTTTGAGAATTATATTGTCAAAGCTTTCACAACCTGGTGAATATATTATTAAAATGCAAAAAAGTAAAATGAAAGCGAATAATGGTTTCATACCACATAGAAGTTTTAAGGAAGAAAGAAAAACAATAATTAAACCCATCTTATTTTTAAGACTGTTCAAGAATATTCAAAGAACAAATGCTAGAAACAGAATTTGTTTTCTTGGTTTTTTGTTCTCTCTAGTTCCCTACATAGAGGACTTAAGCAAGTCTACTTCTCTTTGATCTTATACAAGAGGCTAGAAGCAGTCTGTTCTTAACAAGCATGCTTTATCTTCTTCTTCCTGATAAAGGTATGAAGCAGAGAAGTCTCGCAGGCAGGGAGTGCAGCTCGATGTTGAAAACCTGCGTAAGGAGCTCGATGGCCTGACCATTATTACAACAGATCTGGAAATGGAAATTGAAGGTTTGAGAGAAGAGCACATCCTGAGGAGGAAAGACCATGAGGAGGTAGAAAGAGTTCCACTTGGTAAAATCCTATCACACAAATCTTCGCTACCATGTAATTAACTTTGAGTAAGATCCACAATCTATAAATGGGATTGATGATTCAGAATCTAATCATGTTTCTAAAGAAGCCAAAGAGTCAGATGAGGCACAAAGTTTGTGTACTACTTTACCAATTAAATTGGGATTTCAGAAAGGATAACAAACCGCTGTATTTTCACCCACTCTTTTGTAGCCACCTATCCATCCGTCATACATAGCTAATAATAACTTATGTATTTGACAGAAATATTCTCAGAAATACTTAGATATAAATAGACAGAGATTTCAAGTAAATAGGAAATGTTATTGGTTGCTGTTGAATTTTACCCATCACTCTCTTTTCCCTCAACTCTGGATATCTCATTTCACAGAACCACAGCAGCACAGAGTAGCTGAGGTTGGAAGGGACCTCTTGAGGTCACCTTGTCCACCCCCCTTGCTCAAGCAGGGTAACCTAGAGCACGATGACCTGAACTAAACAGACCTTGAATTCTTGAAGGTCCAACATTAGAAACAATAGTTGGTGAAGTCAAGTAAAATTACTTATTCTTGCAAAATCCTAAGCACGATAGTTAGATAATTGTCAAAAATCATGCTGCTCTGACTTCTTCCAGAGCTATACCACAGTGGTCTCTGCTATTCCCACATAAATATAATACCACTGCCTGACAGCACACTGTTTTCATTTCGCCCGATCTGATGATATTTTCTGTTATTACCTAATGCAGAACTAAACACCCTACTCTGTATCTATGGATTATTAAAATGGAAAATAGAAACACAAGGGTTACACAGCAGTAGATGAAGAGGTCTTTGGCTGAACCCTTATTGCCAAGGATACTACTGAACAGCTATAATAAAACAGTTCTTGGAAGCAGGGCAACCAACAGAGACATCAGTATGTCCAGTTGATCTGCATTTTGGAGGCCATGATGTCATACCCTGAAATGCTGCTTTGCCTAGGTGCTTTTGAAAATGGTACCTAGCACATAAGATTGTGCTACACCAAAAGGAATGTTACCATACCTGCTTGACTTGTCCTGTAATTATGTTGTTTACACAGTAATTATATGCTTTAATCCAATTATTCCTTTAACAATTACATAGAACTTTTACATTTCTCTCCTGTAAACTTAGTTATAGTTCCATAAATATTAACATACAGGGTAAGAAAGACGAAATTACTGTTAGATTTTCATCAGAGCTTTTGGGTTCTGAATAGATAAATAAATAAAAAATGTCAGTGCTTCTTCATTAAGTATATAACTCCCAGAACATTATACAAAAAGATCTTTTCACATGTTTTTTACGGAGTTCTCTAGCACAGTTCTGCCACAGAAGCAGATACGAATCATTGGTTTAAGTCACATCATAGTATTATCAATATATAAATTTGCAAATAGTGTTAACTGAATATAGATAACAATTAACCTACCATAATGAAAAAAATATTTTGGGTATTGTGAAAGGAGGGAACTGAAGAAGCCAAGACAGGAGTGAAAACTTTCCACTCTAATTAACAAGTTTGCTTGTTTCCTCTGCTAATATATGAATAGGATATGGAAGCAAATCGCTCATCACAAGACTTCAAAGTCAATGTAAAAGTAAATGCAGCACCTCCTGAAGACTTAGCCAAGATTCTAGCAGAAATAAGAGAAGATTATGAAGCCATAATTGAAAAGAATCGTCAAAGCCTGGACACTTGGTACAAAGAACAGGTAACAGGTATTTTCTGCTCATTTCAAAGATCTCTGTTCTATACACGACTAACCAGAATCAGAAGTTTTTCTCTTGCTTTTGCTTTATAGAGCACAGCTATGTCTCTGGCAGCAGCCCCTAATCCAGAACAGATACAGCACAATGAGAATGAGATCAAGGATCTAACCCGTACTTTACAGTCCCTGGACATCGAGCTGCAGGCACAGATGAGTAAGGTATCTATTGTAGACATCTCTGGCTGGGCACTGTTACTTCACATATTCTCAGAAACTGTCATGGACCAATTCTTCATTTAAATCCATAGCCTAGCATAACTATTGTAGTTATTAAAGTACCAGTGAAACTGGAATTCGGACTATGCTAACTTTGCCAGAATATGCAAAATAGATTCAGCAACCACCACCAAGAAGTGAAAAATCTCTGTCTGTCCTTGGAACAAAATATGGGGTGTGAAGAAGAGATGGGATAGCTGCCTCCATGATCTAGAAAGAAAAAATGTCCAAGTAGATGGATAGTAATACAAAATTCATATTTACAACCCCTGTTATAATGCATGAAATATATGAACTGAAAAATGTTGGCGGGGAATCTTCAAAAATATTACTCAGCTCTTGCACAGGTTAAAGCTCATATGCCCATGACTTGGAGACTTTGGAGCAATTCTGGACAGTAAATGCAGAACTGACAATAGAGTTAACTGTTACAGGAGCACAGCTTTTGAGCAGAAAGAATATGGCAGGGATAAATTACTCAGGTTTTGCCTCTCATTATGCACACATGACACAGCTTCATGATTCTGCTGTCTTTACATGAACAGTCATGCAAATGCGTAAGTGTTTAAATTACCACAGTCTTAATTTTGCAATCTTCTACCTAGAGACCAAATTTTCTGGCATTTCTGCATTATATTTACCACATAAATAATAAACATAATATTGGTATTATCTGCTGTCTTAGAAACGCATGCTGGAAGACACTTTGGCTGACACTCGGAATTACTATGCTGTTGCACTTCAAAACATGCAGCAGATAATCTCCAAATGTGAGGAAGAGCTAACCCAGGTTCGTTGTGACATTAAGCAGCAAAATAACCAATACAAGGTTCTTCTTGGGATCAAAACCCGCCTGGAGAAGGAAATTTCCACTTACCGCCTGCTGCTGGAAGGGAATGTTGACGGGTAAGGCAAAGCCGCCCTGACTGGAATAGATGACAAGAGAGTTCTCATATTCGTGTTATTTATTTGTTTGTTCGTTTATGCTTAATCAAAGCTTGTGAGTTCCATACTACATCAAGGGTTGGTATTTTAATGTGATGGATCATAATAAAAAGCTGAAGCCACTTAGGATACAGAGAAATGTGTATCCATGTAATTTGGATTACCTAAATTAACATAACTTCTTATTAAAAAAAAATAATAATCTGTATACCCACAGTATACCTGTCTCAGCATGGGAAAAAATGCCAATTTCAGTTAACTTCACAGTTATTTCCTATCTGCAAAACAAGTTCTAGATCAAAAAGAAGCCTGGAGACAAGTTTAGATCTTTTTCTGTCAGCCATCTGCAGTTACAAATACCAGCACACAAAATCTGTACTGTGTGCCCCTCTGCTGATGGGTTGTTTGGTTTCCCTTGTCTGAAATGTCTGTGTTCAGACACCTTTGGGCCTCTATTCTTTATTCTCTCACCTCAGATACAGAGTAAGTCTTACTTAAACAAAATGAGAAAAAGGAAGTTTAGCAGCCTTTATAACTGAAAATCTCGGGGAGGCAGGACAGTATGGCACCAAGTACGGAGTTATCTGTCAGAAGTCAAAACAAGATTGACTTAGGCAACTCAGAATATATGAGAAACAATGCAGCTGTCCACAGTAGAGCAATAATGAATGTACACAGGAACAGTTTCAGCTGAGAGTGTCTGTACCTAAGACTACCGAAGAGGAAAAGTTTTCATGGTATAAAAACAGAATTCTTTTTTCTTTTTTCTTTTTTTTTAATCTCTTTTTATAGTGGTATCAGGTCTCCTTAGAATCAGTGAGAAGAAGAGGATGAATAACTTCTTGAAATTAGCATAATAATTATTTTTTCTGTTTTATTATCTTCACAGGGTAGCAAGAAAATCTGAATCAAAAGCTAAAGGTAAAAGTCCCATATTTTGTTCTCTATAGTGACTCTTAACCGTTGTCATTTCCCATCAATTTTTACTCAGAATAATTTTAAGCTTACTTGAATGAGCTATGAAAGGTTTGCACGGCAATTAATTCTCGTGGAGGCCATATTTGAGAATAATTTCAGTGATTCATTGGTCTTGTGAAGAGCTGGACTTCAGAGCACATTCTGCTATGCCTGCCCCCTGGCAGACTGCTTCAGACTGACCTCTGTTAGTCAACTACGTTGTCCAAAGCTCAGACTCGAGACTAAAGCTTTCATGGTATATGAGGAGGCATCGAGACTCCATTTGGTGACTAAAACAGTGTTAGGGCTTGTGAGCAAACAGAAAATCTGCATGTCTGGAAACTCATATTCTGGCATGAGCATGACCTACAGACATTTAGGATAATCTGCTCTGAAGTTAGATTTGCATTGGCTGGGATGTAGCTGTATTATTCATTTGCCCTGACCTGGACAAGACTCAGGGTGACTTTCTGGCAGTACATTTCAAAAAGAGCAATAGTAACTATTGACTTAAAGGGAAACATGTAAAGATAAATCAGCTGAGGAGGTAGCTGGTAAATTACTGTAAATTAAGCTTTCCCTGCATCATCTTGTCTCAGCATTGCTTCTTGTCTAACTTGTCTAATTAAGCTTTCTTTTTCTTTAAGAACACACGGGGCAGACCCATCGGAAGATCAAAGCAATTGTCCATGACAGTGTGAATGGGCAGGTGGTATCCTCCACCATCAACGAGATCCACCAGCAAGCCTGAAGTAAAGAGTTCTGCTAACTACTGGCTTTCCTAGCAGGCTAAGCTCTGACAACCCTTCTGTGCAACTACGTGCTGTATGTTCGTCTCCCTGTGTGTAAAAGAGGGATACTATAGCAAACGTTCTCCTAAAATGATTTGCAGCTTAATAATGAAAAGTGCCATACAGAGCTAGGTATAGCTGATATTACTAGTTTAAAGAGCTTTTAGTCATCAGAACACTGAAGAAAAGCTATTCCATGAAAGTGACTGGCTGAGCTGGTAATACATGTATTATGCACATCTCACTGGGGCATGAATCTCCATCTGTGATTCATTTATTGCTCTACAAATTAACTATAATTTAAAGTGAATAATCTCTCAGCTTTTCTCCTGATTTTATGTCTCTCATCATATACCAATAAATTCTTTTCCATTACTTTTTCTGGTGGTTGTAATTTCTGATTTTGTTTTTTCTTACATATGCACCAGCCCAAAGTGGCAGTGTTACTGACATGGGTACAGACTGCAAAAGCCTTATTGTTTTAGGAGGTGTAAAACCGGAAGGACACAAAAAAGGAAAAAAGAGGTGACACAAGCTACAAGTGACATTTACATAAGCAAAACTACTAGATTTCCCTACATGCAACTTTTCAGTGTCACTGTTTAAAACCACATTATCAGTAGGAATGTTGTGAAGTACACTTTACTAAAATAGTCACCCTAGAAACATCTCTTTATTCTTCAGCTTTAGAGATATTTTAACTGTCTTTACACACTTTCCTTCAAGGATTCTAAGTACTTTCCCAGATCCTCTCATTCTTTCTCAGTGACCCATTTAATTCAAAAAAACGTTTCAGTTATTTGCTTTCATATAATGTTTATTGGTTTTGCTGACATGTTCTGTAGTCAGGATAGACTGGTGTGTGCAATGCATACTAACATAAGAGGCCCAAGTTCTTTAGGCAAATCCAAGCTCCCCATCTCACTCCAGCCCAATCACCCACTCAGCAGGAGACCCTAACAGCAATAGCAAAATTTCCATTGATACACAAAGCTAAAAGCTGAGCAAGAAAACCTGAAATATTATTAGGACTGTTTAGGCGAGGAAGGCTGTAAAGCAGAATGAAGAGAGACAAAATGGAGCATAATGAGTGCCTGTATGGATTTGCATTCCAAAGTCAATGTCTGCATATAAAACAGTGTGTTCAGGGCAGTCTCATATTCGTGAGTGGATTGTCATTGTGCTCTTTCATACCTACTCATAAGGGACTTTCATAAAGGATTCCTGTTACCTGCTTTGCTTTGAAACAAGGCTCACCAAAGAAAGTAAAAATTTCAAAGAAAATGCAGATTTAAAATAAATAAAGTCCATCTCTATGATGCAGTGTTTTTTTACTGGCATGTTAGGACCAGTTCAAGATTCCCCTTCCCCCGCCCCCCCCCTCCACCCTTGTTGCACAAAGAGATCCCAAAAGCATTGAATGGATTACCTAATGGTTTCTTTAAATTGGGTAAAACTTGCAATACAGGATTAGTAACTCTTGGCTAATAAACAATGTCCTTCCTTATGGCTTACCAGACCCAACAAGCCAGACTCAGTGTTTGTAGCATCTGGACAAAATGTGCCTAGGTTTTCTTGAACAATTTTCTGTGTTATTTAGATACTCATTTATCAGATGTACAGAGCATAAGTGCATTGCTGTGATATAAATAATTATAAAACCCCCTAAGTAGCCCCTTATTTCTAAAACAAAGGGAAGTATCTATGCTTTGTGCTAGGTTTTGATTGTGCTAAACTACAAGGAAAGGAGGAAAAATGAATAATTTAAGTGCTTTCTAGAACACACCTGTCCTCGCTTCACATTCTTGAGCAATGCATTGGTTTTACTCGTGTCCGAGTGTCCTCTCACGCAGCAGTGAGAGATGCACACCCCGCATTCCTGTGTTAGGCTCAGCTGTGGTCCCAATGGTACTGGCTAAGCCGCAGCAGTTACTGTTGCACTCCACGGCTCTGATGATTCCAACCTTCTCCTACAACTGTGTCATTGCATTCTGTAATGGTCAGACCAGTACAGCTCACAGCACTGACCTCAGAGGTCACTCAGTTTACTCACATCATCACACATCCATGGCTCTAACACATCCATTCAAGTTGCTATCTTTTGTCCTCACATGTATAAATATTAACTACAGTACATGACATTTTCTAAGTGAAAGCAAGTATTCTATGGCAAAAAACTGCTTATTTCTGGAAAATTTTTCATGGCTTTAGAATGCAACAAATAATTGCAGATTTCCTTTCTGTTGAACAGCTTAATGATACTGCGCCACAGGCCATATGTTGCCCTATATCTAGTGGCTATTCATTATTTCTGAATTTGTGTTCTGGTAAAAAGCTATGCATTTCTAAATGTATTTAGGGTAGGTCTGCACCCTAGAAAATAAATAATGATACTAATATTTACTACTTGCATGCACTGTAAACATTATATTCTAACAACATGCTGAGAGATGAAGTTAGGGAGATAATGAATGGGGGTAGTATTATCATTCCCATTTTATTGCTTGAGAAATTGGAAAAAAGAGATGACACAACTTGCTCAAGGCTGCAAAGGAAGTCACTGATAGCGACTAAATTAGAATTCATCACTTCACAGCTTCTACTTACCCCAGCTATTAGATAATACAACTTCCGCGAAGAGCTGTTCTCTAGTTACAGCAATCCTTTCTGTATCTGATCACACTGAAGAGATAATTCAATTGATTCATTTCAAGTGTGTACTGCCGGTCAAGACCCCGCACATACTTTGATGGCGTTCTTCAATTTACATATGCCTATAGCCCTACTAAAATTAGTCCTGTACAGAACACTATGGCTGGGTGTCTTTGGCGATTTTGTAGTATTTGGTAAACTTTGAAAAAAATGATGACACGTGCCTTTTTTGCTCAGAGCAGGAAAGGAAAACTTCAGGAGTGTGAAACTATTGCTTGAAAAATTATTTCATTCATTCATTGTATTAAAACTGATTGAACTCTGCTAGCTGGTATCTATTCTACTTCGGTATTAAATACACACAGAAGTGCTGTTTCATCATCAAGGAAGGCCCAAAGAAACTGCAATGCTAAAAATATGAAGTATCATAAAAAATAACACACTCAAAGTGACTACATTCTATTTCCCATAAATGGAATAGGACAGTAAAAAAATATCAGTAGGACAGAATACCATTTCTAAGTCTAAGTGAATGATGTAACAATACTTTTGCAAACTAACAAGACACAGGAACTCAGTCTATAAAAGGAGGCTGAAACCATCAGCATTCACAAATCACTTCTTGTAGTTTCACCTGCCATTTAAGGAAGTCCCGCACTAAATAATCCTCCAGCGTGATTTGTAACAGACTTGAGCACACTCCAGAATGTCTATGAGTCATAGCTCATTTCACTTGTAGAAATGTTAAAACTTATTAAGGTATATTACAATACGCAGCTTTGGTAAGTGAATTGTTGATCCTCTGGAAGAAGTTTGCAATGAGGTAATGCAGTAATGGTTTGAGCTATTAATCACACATTCTTTCTGGTGCTGCGGCCACACATTGGCAGGTTTCTTGCTTATTTATGAACAAGACATTTCTGTAGAATGCAAAATGTTTGCTTTCTCCCTGCCTTGTTAATACAGGTGCAAAATTAATGAAGCCATTTCAGAAAGAGAAAAGAAAATTTAGCATTTATAACACTGCTAAAAACAGTTTGCATGCTATTATTGAAGTAGAGAGAATAGGTAGTAATGAAGCCATTTCAGAAAGAGAAGAAAAGAAAATCTAGCATTTATATCACTGCTAAAAACAGTTTGCAGGCTATTATTGAAGTAGAGAGAATAGGTAGAAGAGCCGGTAAAACATTTCACAATGTCCACACCCTGACCTATAAAGGTTTCTAAAGTTTTGCTGGGAGATGCCTGTTCCTGTGCATGAATCATTTAGAAAAAGGGAAGGATCTATAAACAGGAAAGCCAGCAAAGAATAATGCTTGAGAGGCTTGCGCCCCCCGTCCTCCCCACGTCCTGAATTATACAGCAAAAGCATCTTAATTATTGACTCTGCTTGCACGTTTGGCTTTGTGAAATCACAAGTAATTTTTTACTATGTATTGCTTTCTCATAATTCCTTCCTCAGTAAAATTTTTCATTTTTTTAGGTTGGATTTTTATTATATTTTTAATTGTATTACTATACCAAAATGATCTACTTAAGTCACACATCTAGAGGTTGGCATGAAAGAATTGTTTGCCAAAATATCACATTAAACAGAAACGTGAACATATTACAGTTTGGACTGCCCTTATGAAAGAAGTGCATAGCACCAGATATGACCTAATGGTGAAACAGGTGCATGGTGCATGGCTGCTTCTTCTGGACATACTCATTTGCCTTTTGAAAGTCTGAATATGCATCAGAAGCTTAAAGGCATAAAATCATAACATCAGCTGTGGCAGAGCCACTTTCAATAATTATCTAGACTTCAGGGGTAAATTCTTTTGCTTTCTAACATCCTAAGGACCAGCCAAAAGGAGTTAATTTGATAGGCTGCTGTTAGGCTCTATAGAAAGCAACAAAAATGAGGAATATAATTTGAGAAAGTATTTCAGTTTAGAGCAATAATTATTTGGAGCAGGCAGGGAAAAGAAGGAGAAACAAACAAGCTGAAGTAGTTGACAAACTATATAGTACTTCTTTAGAACAGAAGTTTATAGTCTGCTATTTTTAGCAAGAAAGTACCAGCTTTGGCTTAGATCTACACCCTTGAATCATGCACAGAAGAAATTAAAGCATAAAACACAAAAAAAAAATACACTGGAAGCAACTCTTGCCTGAGCAGTTTCAAAGAAGGAAATAGATAATGTTGCTGCAAGTAGACAGAAACTGCAATTTTAAAGTTACCAGTGCAGGAAAAAAAACACTTTTTCATTCCTTATCAGCGAGACAAATCAATTTTTGGAAGCCATTTCAGTGCCCAGGCTCTCTTTCTTAGTTAATCTCACCACAGAACAGTCTCAAGCCAGTTACCAAGACATTTTGTGAATGAACGTGTTCCACTGGAAATAACATTGCTACTATGCCTGCTCTCACCCCTACACCCCACCCCAAAAAAACCCACCACATAAAAAACCCAAAGAAACCTTTTCTTTAATGTCTAGAGTTTATTGCTGTCTAAAAATTAAGGTACTCAAGCATCATAAAGAAAAGGGCATAATTTGAAGGGATAATGAACATTCCTGTCCTCAAAAATTCAGCTTTAAAGATTTAAAAAGATGGTTAATACTTGTTGCCATTGCTTACAAACTCATTGCCACACACGCTAAACTCTTGTAATTACAGCTTGTGGATGTGAAGATAAATATTACTTTAAACAGTTGACCACAAGGGTTATGCAAAAAAATTTTCTTCTGGATACAGGACCAGAAAAGTGGGTAATATGTGAAATTTTGTTATGTAATATGTAACTTTCATTAACCATGTTCAGGTTCCAGAATGGATTCTCCCGTTGTAGTAAATAATAGGTAGATTTGGGCACGTAACTCTTTTAAGAAAGCATGTGGTGGCCTCTAGTGACAAACAGGTATCTGCACATCACGCCTGGGCCCCAGCTGGCATGCAAATGGCAGGGCCATGACTAAGCAGTCCTGCGGAACTGCTCCTGACACCCGGGCCTCCTCTGAGACTTAAGGCTACCGCACAATTTTCAACTAGAAATTTCTGTTGGAATATTTGCATAATGAACATTCCTAAAAGCGCACAACTTTCTCAAGGGGAGTACTGAGAGGTATTTTTGGTCTGGGTTTTGGGGTGGGGTTTTTTTGGTTTTTGTGGGGTTGGGTTGGGGGTTTTTTTGATACCCAATTGCCTGACCCAGATCCTGACACTGGAGCAGTATTTCAGGTGCTCCTCTTTCCAAAGCAAGCCAGCCATAGCTTGCTTCTGGTTACACAGACACTGGGAGAGGGGATGCCGTAGGGTCACTAGAATGCACTGAAATGATAATTTACCAGAGTGGTCCCCAAACAAAAAGCTGCAGTCATGCAACCACCCTGGCAACTCCTGACAGTTATGAGTGCAATTACACCCTTGAAAAACAGTTAAGTTTTTCTCCTGGTTTGGGGATTCCAAGTGTGATATAATTCAGGTCCCTGAAACCACAAAGATGGAAAAAATCTACACAAATGTGAACACATGCAATACAGTGTGTTTGTACATCTCTTTTATGGCATACTGTCAGTGTATGCATATATTTGCACAGGGCCATAAAAACTGTATTTTCTTAATTAATTATATCAATATGTAATATTTTCTCACGGATACTGAGCTGTCCCAGCAATATGGAACTGAGAAAACCAGTACGCTGAAATACTGTCCAGCTTATTGGTTTTCTCATTCCACTGTCACCTCAATTGAACGTAATTCTTACAAGGGAAAAAGATCTGCCCGGTAGTCTTTTAGGTTATATTAGAGCTGACATTAATGATACTTTTAGGGAAGAAAAAGAGAAGATTCATTTGTATGGCCTGGAGCTGTTACTGTTGGCACTGAAATTTGACTCTATTCGAGGAGAGCAGCAAAGACAGGAAAGGCAGCTCCTGACTTTCATTTTCAACCTGTGGTTGGGGAAGTATATAACCAACACATTGCCTTATGCACCACTCCGAGATCTGAAACACTTCTCAAAAGCTCAAAGCAGAAAGAAATAAGGTGTAGTGATTCTATGATTAAGATATTTTCATTGGACAAAAGATGAAAATGAGAGGGAAATGAGGAAAATATATGTGAAGAAGACAGTGTAAGATCTTGCGCTGCAAATGTTCAAGGCTTAAGTGAATCCGGTTGAGTTAGTGAGATCATCTGGACCTTTCTCTCTTCTGATCACATTCAGCAAAACCTGAAACATCTTTCATTACCCTTTGGAGACAGCAGTTTTCAAGGGTGCTGCATTTGCATTAACAAATAGTGCAAAGGGTGGAGGATTGTCCTAAGTACTGGTTTTTTACTCATTCAGAAAAATCTTAATTTAAAATCTTAAATTTAAAATATTAGCTCACACCTACATTAAAAATTGACTCAGATTTTCCCCTAAAAGCTCATCTCACAACTGTTTCTTTGGTTGTAAACCTGTTGTATGGCATAAATCAGGAAGTAACTTCTTGCAAGCAGCTTGAGAAGGAGGGGAATTTCTCAGACATAGAAATATTGAATACTAGAATATGGCTGGAATATTGAACAAGGAATTCCTCTTCACTGAATGTACTTTGTGCAGTGGAAGTCCTTTCAGGACTGTATCGTAAGAGATCCTTCAGATTCTAATTCTTACAACACAAAATCCAAACTGAGATCAGCAACATAGTTACAGACACTAATAAACAGGCATTGGATTTCACTTCTAGAACGGAGAATCACTAAAGACTGAACCAAAATACTTTATTTAAATCTTTAAGTCAGCCAAAAGGAAAGCATATGTTCCACTTAAAGGCAGCATAAATGCAGAACCAAAGCTGGGTGTGCCTTTTTTCCTTGAACTCTCTTCACTGGTTACCCATGACTGGTTAGTAAAGGTGAGTAATACTAAATGGAATGCACATGTTATCATAACCCTGCATGACTTATCTTCATTGCTCTCTAATATACATTTAACTTTGGTCACACAGGTGAGATTTCTTCATGAAATCAAAAAATTTATTAGCGTTCCTATGAATGTTTTATTATGACTATACACAAACCACTCCAGCTGAGCACGTCACCGAAAGGAAGTGTTACGCATCAGTCCACAGACTGTCCTCTATAGAGTGTTCACACTGTGTCTTGAGTTGCAAACCACACTGCTGAACTAAAGCATCTAAACATAACTTCTTTAACATTGATCAAAACTGCAGATATTAGAGATTATATTTTTAGGTTGCTCAACATCTATTTAGATAACTTACTGTTAAAACCATAAAATTAAATACATATATATAAAAATTAGGCAGCCCATATTGTTCCAGATAATACCTGGTCATAGTTCAAGAGGTAGTGGAGGCTGATGACCACTCCCACCTGACAGCTGACGTGAGCCAGGACGAGCCGCTCGCCCTCCAGCCAGTTTACGGGCCTTGCAGCCTACGGTTCATTTACAGGCACACATGTAGTCTTTGGTGTTCACTCTTGCAGTTTCCAGTGATTTATACAACCATTCCAGATATATTCCATGAAAAAAACTGTATTGAACCCAAAACCAGAAGCAAACCCCACCTTCGGTATGAATAATACCCATCCTGATCTTAGTAAATACCCTTGAAAATATTCCAGATTATATTTTTGGAATAGGAGCATACATAAAATGATGAAAATCAGAGAAATTGTCAGTAAACAATTTGGAGAAGAGGAGAAAAAGAACACTAAGAAAATTCAGCCCAATATCCTTTCATACTAGGTCTGCATGATGCCATTGCTCTGTGCTTCCAGTTGCATATGCCTTGAACACTTTTGCTTAATAATCAAGAGGACTCTTAATAATCAAGAAGAAAAATAATTGTTCAAGGTTCAATTTGACCTAAAACAGTAGAGCCAGAACACAAAGCAAATGTCTGACCTAATCCCACTGTCCACTTTAATTCAGATTACTGTGTAAAGTGAAGTTACAGAAAAGTTGTGTGTTGGTGAATTTTATTTCTCTATCAAGCTGACATTTATTTTTTATGTTATTCTTACATTCCTAAATAGTATCCAGCTTCTGTAAATATCAAAAACCTGACATTAATAACACACACAACTAGCTTTTGGTATTTAAACTATGTAGCTGCTTCTCCATATGGAGGTGGGATAGTTGTGAATACAAAGACTAGGAATTTGACCCACAAAAGCCAATCCAGATCTTCCATGACATTTTTTTGCATTTATAGGCAAACATGAAAGCTAACGAAAGCCTTTGTCATTTGCTCAATAAAAGAAAAAATGGAATCTTCAAGTAATGTTTAGAAAAAATACTATCAAGGTGACATGGAAACTAATTTTAATAAATACTAAGACAACAAAGCAGAATGTTTACTCTCAAATAGACTGTCATAAAATACTGTCAGAGATCTAGGCAGTGAAATATATAGCCAAGAGATGTAACTGTAGCAGGATGTCTTGCTGTATTCCTCTTACAGCTCCAAAGGTGTAAGCTCTGCCCTGCTAACACAATCAATTCTTACTCAGTCTGAATATTTTTAATGAACAAAAGACGACCCACCTTGAGTTTCCACAGTAACAGTCCAAATGATATGGCTAGTGTACTTTGGTTTCAACTGTCATAAATGTTTTTCATTACCAGTTATGCTCAAAGAAGTTCAAGGTCCAAAGACAATTCACAGCATCCTCCTGCAGAAAAGCTCTGCCCTGAATACCATCACTTCAGTTTGGAAGATGTGTATTTTCAGAATAGCTGAGAGTATGACGGCTTCACTCTGCCTCGACCCAATACTATTCAGACTAATCTGTAGCACAGTAACTTAAAAAACTTAGCAGTACCGATTTCCTAATATTCCTGGTTGGATGTTCTCAGAAACCTGAAGATGTTTCCAATATAGAGTTTAATGCCTCCAAAGGTTAGTGTCTCACCAATTTCCTTGCCCCAAGGTTGAAGATCAGTATGTACAGCAGCTGTTTCTACTAACACAAGCAATATGTGTTAATTGTTCTACCTGACTAGCTGTACATTAATAATACACTAGTTAGTGCAATGCCTCAAGGAACTACACCTACGTACCATCCCAATGCACACCTGCTCCCTGCCTTCCTGAAGCACCAATAACCCCCTTAGCGATCAGATTGTTCCCTTGATTTTCACTTTATCTCTGCATTTCCTGTATCAAAAGTATACCCCATAGTCAGTTTAGGAACCTCAGTACAATTAGACATAGGACTGTAGGGTTTCTTCATGCACTGAACAAAGGCATCTGGTTGCCCACTAATGAATGCAACACCTGGGTTTGTGACAGAATGCCCAGCAGTGCCACTCGTTAGTGGGTGGTCTCTTTGTCTAGAATATTGACGAAGCAGGAGGGATACTTGTTTTACATTAACTTCAGCCACAGACGAGGGCTGGAAGCTAGTTATGCTGGAAGCTTGATCTCAGTGCCTCCTGTCACCCTGTGGACCTCAACACATGGGCAATGAAGATTTCCAATATTCTTGTTCCTACTACTTTATTTATGGACAAAGCAATACTGTTTCTGCTTAACTTCAACTGTATTGAAAGCTACAGTTCAACTTGTAACAGTTTTCTAATACTAAATGCATATCCAAAGCAAGCTAACTACAACATTCACTTTCTAATTACAGTATGAAGATTGTTTTGTGCTTACTATAAAATGAATAACATGGTAGTTACTGACACCTCCTTTCTTAAAATTTATACACAGTTCTAGACTGTCCTGAGACCCAAATTATTGCTTACTCAAGAGAAATACATATTTGATTGCAAATAGAAGTATTTTAAGTTTCTTGTCACATAGAGTCAACTCTCATTTTAATTTCATAAACTGCACATGGGGGTAAGAATCTACTCATTTGTTCAAAAGGACTATAGAGAGCATGGCTGCAATAATACTGTTATAAATGATTCAACAGTTTATTTGTGGTTTATCTTTTATTCAAAATAATAACAAAGCCAGCCAAACAACCTGGGGAGGTTTTCTCAAACACAGATGAGCAGATGAAAACCCCTTTATGCTATAGGGAGTGTGGGGGCAATATCCTGTGTGCTATTTGTGCTGACACCAGTTACATTACGTGTCAACAGAGGTGGGGTTTATTATAACTATCGTGCTTTCTCTTTGAAACACAGTATAAACGTTTACAGAGCACAGACTGCTCTTCACTTCAGCTTTCTTTACCTGTGTAGGTTTGGCCATTTCATTGTAGAAGACGAAGACATAGACAAATGGCATCCTCTAACCAAAGCTTTCACTGGGGTGCAAGCACCTGTTTCCAACCTACTGCACCCAGTGTCCGTGGTTTAACCTCCAGGAGAATGGCCATCCAAAAGGTGCAGGCACCCAGCGTCTATGGGGGAGCTGGTGGCTATGGTACCCGCATATCTACCGGCACCAGCTACAGACAAGGCTTCGGTGGGAACTTCCACCTTAACGTTACTGGTAATGATGTGCTGCTCACTGGCAATGAGAAACCAACTATGCAAAATCTAAATGACCGTTTGGCTTTGTATCTGGAGAAGGTGCGTAATCTGGAAAAGGCAAACTCCCTAATGGAAAAGCAGATCAAGGAATGGTATGAGAAGAATACCACAGACATCAGGCATGACCACAGCTCATACTTTAAAACAATTGAAGATCTCCAAAATAAGGTAAGATATCATATAGTCATCTACAAATACATGAATTGCAATTATCAGAGAGATAGATAATACTCTATTGTAGAAAACTGACTTTTCCAAATTTCAGTTGTCTCAGCTTAGTAAAATAAATGCTTTATTTTGATCAGATACAAATTAGTGACAGATTTTACATAATTTGTAATACTAGATATATGTCTGCAGATATAAGTAATTTCATACATGAAAAATGTTTGAATCCAAATTAATTCTAATATATTTGCCTTAGGTAATTTTGATTAGTGAAAGTACTGATGGCAATTTACATATTTAAGTATAGTTTAGCATGTCAATTTCAATGTGTTTTTTTTTAGAAAAGAATGCCAAATCCGCAGAAAAATAATAGATCACTACTTGAAATAACAAATTACCATTACAAACAGTAAAATTTCCCACAGAAATCAGCTGACAGATTTGTCAGTTTTTGTTTTCAGTGAACTTCCTTAAATCCTTCCCCTCTTAATTTTCACCAGTTCTATTTCTCACCCTTTAAAAGCAGGTCCTTTCCAGAAAGCAGTTCATCCCAACTATTTCATATACCTATTTTATGACAAGGTTATTTGCCTTTTGGAGAACCCTAATTCCTTCTGTGCCCTTCAGAGGGAACTTAACCTGGCTTAAACCTGGATGACTAATAAACAGCTAAAGTTAAGCAAGATGAAGCCCACATACAGTATTAATTTCCAAAAACAGATCAAGCATGTATTTATGTGCAAAGATTCATCACTTTTCAACCATTCCTTTTTTAGATTGGTGCCACACAGTTGGAAAATGCAAGGCTTGCCCTGCAAATTGACAATGCCAAACTGGCTGCTGATGATTTTAGACTGAAGTAAGTTCCATAATCATTTAATAAAGTCTCTTTCATGCTCCTCTTATTCACGAAAGCTTCTAGTTATTAGTACCAAAGCTGAGAAGTAAACATTTTCTAATGTAAAGTATAACAACAACAAAAATTTTAGAATTAAGTCTGTAGTAGTTACCATTTCTAACATCTAACAATTCTAACCATATTTTTCAGGTATGAGAATGAACACCTGCTCAGGCAAAGTGTTGAGGGTGACATTAAAGAACTGCTCCAAGTTCGTGATGCCTTGACTTTGACAAAATCTGATTTGGAGTCACAGATTGAAACAGTGAATGAAGAACTAGCATTTCTTAAGAAGAACCACGAGGAGGTGAGAGCAGCTGAACACTAAGAGATTTTTTTTAAAGGGCATACATAAACTGAGCCTCACTAGGAATAATGAAATCTTCATGGTTAATCTCAAAGACTATTACTGGGATTCAGCTCCAGATTAGCACATCAAAAGTTAGGTACCTATTAATATATTATCTATGTGAATGCACCTATGGTTCATTCTATTATAATAGTCAGTCAATAAAAACAGATACAGAACAGAGAGCACTTGAGCCCACTGCAGAGCAAACACCTAGCAGCTGGCCAACTGGGACACTCTGGTCTCTGCTGGTTGTAACAGGAGCTCTGGCTCACACAGAGACACCTACAAGTTAAATATGGGTACTCGGTGCCTCCTAGGTATCTAAGCTCAAACTGAACCTCACCCTTAGCATTAGATTTATAGTTTCAAACGCCTACAAAGGAAAGAATGTTATGCAACCATTGTTTATTTCCCCTTTTCAAGTAAAGACACAAACTGAAATCCTAAATTCAAAATGACTGTTAACAAAATCTCAGTTATGGCACATGCCCAAGCTTTCCTCTTAGTGTCATACTATCAACTTCAAAAGTGTAAACCCCTTGTCATATTTAAGCACTGTATGAGAAAGATCCAACCTAGAAAACCAGCCAGCCTAGCCACCCACTTAAAACTATGCTGTGCAGGACTAATTAATTTGTAACATATCTAGCAGCAGTATAACGAACTGTGTGTGGCACTGATGTCCAAGCCATCAGGCATCAAAGTCTGAACAGCTCCAGAAACTAAGGAGTGAGGGTTCTTTAAGAATAATTTGTGGTTTAGCAGTTGTTACCCGACAAAAGTATACAAATGGGAACCACGACTTCTATACTCATTCCATAGACCTGGTCCTGAGGAAATCATCTTTTTATAATATGCTTATAAAATGTAGCATTTATTGCTACAAAATAAGTAAAATGCTCTAACATGAGGTGCACTAAACAGTATTTAGAAGGTGATTGTTATCTTGCCCTGAGGTGCTATTTAAGAATTACTTCTATGCCTGTAGATCTTTAATTTGCTTCCAATATTCAGGATCAAAAGTTCACTGTAGTTGGTGCTGTACAATCCTTATTGCTGTAGGACATTCACAGACTGCGCAAAGAGGTGGGCTGCTCAGTTAACGTAGAGGTGGATGCTACTCCAAGCATTGATCTTGCAACTATTATGCAAAATATGAGACATCAATATGAAGAAATGGCAGAAAAGAACCATCAAGAAGCCAAAGAACGATTTGAAAAGCAGGTAAGGTAAACTACTTAATCATCAGCAAGAACCTCAGTCATGTCTAGTTGCAGTTTATAATCCGTCCATCTTTGCATTTCAGACAGAAGACCTGAACCAGGAAGTGACAATCAACATTGAACAGCTGCAAGCCCAGAGGAGCCAGATCACTGACCGGAAACAGATCCTTCAGGGTCTGGAGCTAGAATTACAGTCCCAGCTTAACATGGTAAATAATAAAGAGTACTTGAAATAAGGACTATGTTTAGTAGACAGTTACGCAGTTAAATACAGAAACTGAGAGGCTTTTCAATCAAAGTGTTATTTTAACACAAAAGTGTATCCTCTCGAATAATACACCTCTGTCCTTTTCATTGGCTGTAGAAAAAGGCTCTAGAAGTCACTCTGGCTGAAACTGAAGCACGTTACAACTATCAGCTAACCCAAATACAGGAAGTAGTTGCCAATTTAGAGGCTCAACTGAGGCAACTCCGAGCTGACATGGAGGCTCAGAGTAACGAGTACACTGTATTGCTGGATATCAAGACTCGCTTGGAAATGGAGATAGCCACGTACCGCCGCCTACTGGAAGGAGAGGACAGCAGGTGAGGGAATACACGCCCTTCACTTGTTGGCTTAGTTTTGTATAACACAACATTTCAAATATTGTCTATCTTCACAGAAGGTGAAAGTGTAAAATCTGCCACTTTCCAACTGGTTTGGGGCGGCAGGGAAGTCTGTTGCCCATTTATCAATGTAGATTCAGAGGAGGCTGCAGTTCTTGCTCAGTTTCAAAAGCTGCTGTGGAAGCCAGTTGAGCTTGTCTCTTTCAGCCTCTGCATAGGTACATACTGCTGCTCTTTGTGAGCTGAGTGGCTGGATAGACATCTGCACTCCATCAGCATCAGCACTTCAATTTTGGATTGACTTGTCCATAACTGTAGCTTCTGCAGGCCTGGGCTAACCTAGGCTAGATATTTTTTCACCTTGTTTAGAGACTGCAGCACCCAGTCACACTAGAGCAGGCACTCAGCAAGAGCACGTTGACCTTCTCTTGCAGTCCACTGCAAGTTTTTCAGCCTGCACTGGATTATGTTCTGCTCTATCTGCGTCACTAGTAAAGAAGCTACATAAAAATTTGAAAACGTGCAAGTGAGCTGACACTAAATGTTCAGCTAGTCCAGTATCCCATATTCTGTAGTGCAAATAGCAGACGTCTGTGAAAGTGGGGCAAGCAGAAAGTAGTATTTCCCCCCCCAAGATTCTGCCTGTTCAGCTGTTCTGGCTCAGGAAGTAGACTGGACATATCTGCATGAGCTGAAGTCAAAGTACTGCAGAAATGAGTGTGCAGATTAATTTCACAGATATCTTATGCTTAGCAAGTTTTACTTTAACAGAGAAAATTCATTTAAACACCTGGTTAAACATCTTGATGAAAGGACATTACCTGTCTCAATCAAATGTTCAGGAAATGTACAAGGATGTTTCTTCAATATGTTAGGCACCATATATTTATATTTTTTAATTTATAATTTGAACAGACCTGTTGAAGTGGATGTATCTAAAGCAGAGCTTGAAAAAGGTATGTCACACCAATTTTTCTTATTTTTTGATGGCTGACTGTTGAAATGTTATGGGGCTAAGTAGCCTGATATAAAACAACAGAGTTTCAGAGCAAAGAATCAACCAGTGGAATCTTACATCAAGAAAGCAATCAACTGTATGGATAGATAACTCGTAGGGATTATACAAAGCCTGGTTTTATGTGCATAATTCAGGTGCCCGAAGTAAAACCACAGACTCCTCAAAGAGCCAAGAGAACAACAGAGAATTCTTGAATTACCCTTTGGAGGACTTAGAAGCATCTGCTTCTCTCTGTTGACTATGCAGGGAGATGAGGGTACTAAATAAACTATCTAGTTTAATAGCAAAAATATCCATTTCACTGTAAGACTATTCCTATTTTAGGTCTACAAGTTTATACTAAACTGAAGCAAAACTACCAGGAGGGATAGAGAGTCATTCAACACAATGTCCACTACAGTATTATAGCTAACATACAGGATGTTCAAAGGAAGAGAAACTATATCCTGTATAGCCCAAAAGTTTACTTCACAGTAACTGCGCATTGAAAAGATGCCTTCCTCTATTTTCTCATGGTGGAATTGCTACTGATACTACAGTAATATTATTGTATCCATGTACATTGATTTTAGTTAATTGTCTGTTCAATTTCATTACCAGAATCAAGTAAAGTTAAGAAGATCAAGACAATTGTTGAAGAGGTGGTTGATGGCAAGGTCGTCTCCTCTCAGGTCAAAGAGATTGAAGAGAAGCTGTAAATGGCACCAGCAGGGAAGAGACAGCCTCTGAGCTTCTTTGAGATGATGCCAAAACTAAAAGATTAAACTTTATAAAGAATCCAATCTAATTCTTGCTAAAACCCAGAAGGGCTGAAAAATGCCAAACTATCAAATCTCAAACAATCTTTTTTGGTCTGTCTGGGAATGTTAATAAAAATCAGTACATTACAAAGTTTTGGGTTTACTTACATAGTCACTAAATACCTTGATGAAAAAAAAACCAAATCAGCCTCTTATAGATGTATAACTGTTTCCAAGATGGATAACAATGGAAGTATTAGTTCTTACTTACATCAGAGTCTTAAAATTACATTTATAAACTTGCTCAGTAGAATTTAGAAAGTCAAATGACTTATAGCGTGAATTTACTACAGCTTTTAAAATAATCTAAATTAAATTTAGAAAACCACTGAAGCAATATTTACTGCTAATGTTTCAAAGCACTAGGCTGGTGAAAGTCATTAGATGAAGACATGGGATAAACTTTGCTCATCTGCTTAAAAAGCTCTGGACAGTAACAGACTCTTCTCAAAGCACCATGAGAAATTTTTCTTCATTTTTTCAGACGATTCACTTCAACATCTGCTGTCTTGAGCTTTCTCACACTTTCAATGCATTACTAAATAAAAAGTTTTTAGAAGAGAACTGCTACTTCCAAAACCTTGATGGACATCTCATCAAAACTTCACAAAAAAGAATTTCCCAGATATAGATGATGCAGTCTCTATCAAATATGTTGGTTTAATTGCAATCTGCAGTTTAGCAATCAATTTTTTCTGTTAGGTACTAGAACATGTATTTTTTCTAAAATGCATTAAAATGTTCATTCAGCGCACCTTTTCTGAACTTGAACTACTGTTCAAATGCCGCTTCACTTGAGTAAAAACTGATCTTCAAATAAATGAGGACTGCCAATTTGCACTTCATAATAAATTTAAATGAATAAATAAATTGAAGAAGCCTATTTATTATTTTTCACTTTCTGTGAATGTTTATATTACCAGGGACTACAGCAAGCAAAGATATTTTATCAATAAGAAGATATTTTGCCTTTCAGTTCAGAAATATAAAGACCACCATCTCTATTAAACCTTTCTCTACCATGAGTAGAGTGCATGTACCCTTTCCCATCCACAGTGTCATTCTCCAGCGCCACACCCAGATCTTCAGTCCAAGGAGTCTACGTTTTCCTCTTGGCAATGTAAGCATAAAAAACCTCCTTTTGAAATCTCACATGTCTGGTGTGTTATTTACTGTACATAAACAGCTGTCAAAGAAAATAATCCTTTGCTTTCTCTGGCATGAATCACTGATAGCAGGCTATCAATTCCTTTCTACATCAATACTTTACTCAAACCTTTGATCTACTGCTCATAATAAGTTTCTGCCCCAAAAAAGCACTGATGATCCTGGATGTAGACAAATTAAAAATTAATACATTTCAGTTGACAAATTAAATGATATAATTAAGCCAGGACAAAGATAGAACAATTTTCTGTTTACCAAAATAACATCAAAAGAAAAGTACATTGGTTTTGAAGAGTCTCCATGCCTAAACCTGCAACAAGAAATGCTATATTTGTTCTTTAGATATGTATTATAAAAGGCACAAGATACGGAAATAATTTTCCTTATTTTGAGATAATAGCAAACTATTTAGAAGAAATGGTTACTTTTCAGCTCAGTTTATACTCAGAAGTATAAACTGTTCGCACAGGTTATGCATATTACACAGAGATATTTCAGTGATGAAAGTTTGCGAGCAGAAAACACAATTGCAAATTTTATTCTGTATAATCAAGTATATTTATGTTTTCATGTTATGAGCAACCTGCAGAACACTGAATGTCCATACACCTCTTCAAACACTTCTGTTGATCACTTTTCTTACTTCTTATTAAACATACAGGGAACACTAATCTGGCAGAGGCTCATGCCAGAAAAGTATTATGAAAAGAAACACCTTTTTGACATGCACACTTGGGAAGTATGACATGGAAGGGATCACTCCACTGACTTAAGCGTACTCCTATAATAACAGCCCCAAACCAAGAAAGCAATAAATATGTAATGACAAAAAAAATAATTTAGGAAGGATTTATAAATGCAAAAAGAAATTTTTGAGCTCCATTGCACATGGCAAAACATTACCATGATGTCTCAGCTCTACTCCACCCATTTCCCCTCACACAGCAAATACCTGGAGGGCACCAGATTTCCACTCCCATTGGCAAGTCAGATTGGTACATATCACTTATTTGGCAAGGACATACTAAACTGACTTCCCCTCCAAACAAAAGGGAGAAAGAAAAAGAATTAAAGATCTTCCGAGAAGGTGGGGTCTGCTACTGAAACACCCCCTGCCTTCCCTATATAAAGGTTGAACTGTACTCTGATCTGCCTTGCTCTGTGTTGTATGCTTCGCATAACAGATCCAGAGCACCTCGAGCACCATGGCCTTTTCTGTGCGCACAAGCGGTGGATCCCGGCAATTCTCTTCTCGAAGCGGACTTGGCGGGGGATCTCTGAGAATGTCTGGTTCTAGTGGGGGAGCAGGCTTCGGTGGCAGTGGACTTGGGTTTGGTGGTGGATCTGGCGGAGGTTTTGGTGCTGCTTCTATGCTTGGTTCCGGCTCTGGCTTTGGTGGAGGTTTTGGGAGTAGCTCAGGTGGAGGCTTTGGGAGCAGCTTAAGCAGTGGCTTTGGTGGAGGCTACGGTAGTGGTTTAGGTGGTAGCTATGGAGGTGGCTTAGGCAGTGCTTTTGGGGGAGGTTTAGGCAGTGCTTTTGGCAGCAGCTCAGGTGCTGGTTTCGGAGGTGGCTTTGGTAGCGGCTCAGGATCTGGTTTTGGAGGTGGTTTTGGTGGTGCTGGTGCTGGGGATGGCGGACTTATTTCTGGCTCCAAAAAAGAAACGATGCAGAACCTCAACGACCGTCTGGCTGCTTATCTGGACAAAGTACGATCTCTGGAGGATGCCAACACAGAATTGGAGCGCAAAATCCGCGAGTGGTATGAGAAAAATGGCCCTGGTGTTGGCATCCCTGGATCTGGGAATGACTACAGTAAATACTATCCTATAATTGAAGATCTTCGAAGCAAGGTAGCAAAGCAATGTACTTAACATATCTTTACCTTTGTAATTCTCCTAATAATACTTTGGATAAAAATAACAAATTCCTTTCAGAAACCAAGAGCAAATTTATTCTACAGTCCTGACGCTTGTAATAACCTCTGTCACACTGCAACTGGTATCATGTTGAAATGTTCTTGTATGATAAGAGCCGTTCTGTAGCTATATCACACAATGGTCTGTGACTTGGTCTAATTTCAATAAAGGAGAAGACAGTGATGGAATTCAGTTCCACAAAGTCTTGTAGATTACAAAGTTTAGATTTTAATAAGTTTCATATTTCCTAGATCACAAATTAAATTCCTTAAATAGACAGGCTACCTGGCAAGGTCTTCAGAGATTATAAACCATCTAGTCATAGCATGAGAACTGGTATTCTACTATTAAGTGAAGCATGCTGATTTGCAGAAGCTGAAAATCTGTCCTATATATTTTCATAGTAAATTATACAAGAGTCTAAAAAATTACATTTACTATTATAATTGTACTTAGGATTACAGTTAAGTAAACAGCTATATTGAGCTGCAAAGCCACTGGGCTATAAAATCATTCTCTGAACATTGTATTCCAGATCATCAATGCAACTATCGACAATGCAAGAATCATTTTGCAGGTTGATAATGCCAGACTGGCTGCTGATGACTTCAGACTGAAGTAAGTATATCTTAATATTACAAAATTTCTTACTAATATTTTAAGGAAAAAAAATCTTTTGTATTTCTTTCCTTGTAGAATACTTTAACATAATTATTAAACAACATTATAATAAGTATGTGTATCAAGATTTCATATTAAAAGCTATGTAAATACACAGTAATAGTTTGCATTTGACCTCACTAACCATATAAAACTATCATATTTCATTATTTTATTTACAGATATGAGAATGAAGTGGCTCTTCGCCAGAGTGTGGAAGCTGACATCAATGGTCTGCGCAGAGTTCTTGATGAGCTGACTTTGACAAGAGCTGATTTGGAGATGCAGATTGAAAGCCTGAATGAAGAACTGGCTTACCTCAAGAAGAATCACGAAGAGGTACCTTTTTTTTCCTTTGTGAATTCATAACAAGGCAGATGGAATTGTGAAATATCAAATTATTCCCTTATTTATGCCAGTGGGAGCTCCTTGTTTACATTATTCATTTTGTTTGCTGTTCTTTTTTGAATTTGCCAAGTCAAAGAGTGAAAGAAATATACAAGCTATGGATTCTTGTTGAAAGATAATTTACATCACGTCTATTTCTTCACATATATTTTTGGTAGAAGCCTTTTATTAACAGAAACTTTTGTTTATTTTAAATCTCTCCAGGAGCTTCAAGGCATCCAAAGCAGTGCATGTGGTCAAGTCAGCGTTGAAATGGATGCTGCTCCAGGAATTGACCTGACCAAGCTTTTGAATGACATGAGGGGACAGTATGAAGTCATTGCTGAGCAAAATCGTAAAGAGGCTGAAGCATGGTTCAATGAAAAAGTAACAACCACAGATAGCAAATTCAGCAAAATGTATGAAAAAATGAGTTAAGTATTTGGAACAGTAAATTTACACTCTATTCTTCCTTGTCATTTCAGAGCGGGGAGCTGAAAAGGGAAATCTCCACCAATACTGAGCAGCTTCAGTCAGGAAAGAGTGAGATAACAGATTTAAAACGGACCCTCCAGAGCCTGGAAATTGAACTACAATCTCAGCTTGCCATGGTATGTTCTAAGGACACTCCTAACTAGTCAGAGTAAATCTTCCAATTTCAAAAGTGTTGTTAGATCTTATACTATTCCATAGGATTTAAGATTTGCATTTATCTCCTATTAAATCTTGCATTCTTTTAGTTCCTAAATAGCAAGAATATGTATAATTGGATTGCAAGTAGCATGTTGTAAAGCAGATGAACTTTCATGTTCACATTCAGTGAAGCAGCAAAGCCCAGTTTTCAAACCGGTATTTCCAGAAAAAAATAAAAATCTCTAAGTAATGAGGCTATACTTACTCCCATTAAACTATTTCCAATGGTTTTGTATTTTTAAAGAATTATTTTTTCCTCAATCAGAGATTATTTAATATCCTTCTTTCACAGAAAAAATCCCTTGAAGACACTTTAGCAGAAACAGAAGGAGGTTACTGTGCTCAGCTTTCACAAATCCAACTTCAGATTGGGAATCTGGAGTCTCAGCTGTTTCAGGTCAGGGCTGATATGGAGCGCCAGAATGCAGAGTATCAACAACTTCTAGACATTAAGACTCGCCTGGAGATGGAGATTGAAACCTATCGTCGCTTGCTGGATGGCGAGTTTGTGTAAGTACCTAATTTACATAAAATATCTCCTATTTTCTGTAACAATACCCCTTCCAGGAAAAAAGAGGTAAAAACAAGTGGTACATTCACCAAAAGACAGTAAGGCACATAAAATGATTCTTAAATAATACAGTAAATTCTGAGGAGAATGAACCACTCAGTATTTAAAATAATCAGTGCCAACATGAAAAGGGAATTTCTCCTGACCCTGACAAACATTCTGCACTATACCGTATCTCTGATTCACTTTTAGGAGTGCAGGACCAGGAGTTACATTTGAAAGCTCATCCTTGACAGGGTCTAAATCACAAACACAATCACTGGATTCTTCGCAGGGTAGGTAGAACTTGACTGAATAAAATTTTGTTTCTAAAGTCATTCTTGTAAATAAAATAATACATGCTACTCTGTTTAAATGCGTCATAGTTCATTATACCAAGAAACCAATTTGAAAGGAAAAGGATGTAACTGTTCACATACATGTGCTGCTGCTTTATAATTTTTAACACTTTGATAAATATTTCTTGTTTCATTTATGATGTTAGATCCTGCCAAAACTAGAAAGATCAAGACAATTGTTGAAGAAGTGGTAGATGGAAAAGTTGTTGCATCCCATGTTAAGGAAGTTGAAGAGAAGATATAAGGCACAATCTGATATTGCAAAGGATCCATTCACTCCATGTTTTTTCAAAGCCAAAGTGGATAAATAATTTCATGCAGTTGTATAAAATGAAAAAAATAGATTGGCTTTTTACTAAGATTCTTTTACATAAAAGAAAGCCTGCATTTTCATTCTTAGCAGTCATGCAATGTATTTTCTGCTTCAGTCTATTGGTATTACCTGTATTATTGTCACAGTGTTCTATTAAATGTATCATCAAATCTTTGTTCAGTAACTAGAAATATGATGCACACATTAAGCATTTAATTAGATACATGCTTTTTATAATTTTTAGTAATTAATAGATAAATAATTTTGCTATCGTAAGCTCATTTTCCAGTTTTCTTGACTAATAAAAAGAACTCAACAAGCTTTAAGATGTTAGTCTCCCTTTACTCTTCATTTAGGACTGCTGCTCCTGATCGGTATTTGCCACTTCATTGGGTATCTTGCTAAAGCTATCCATTTAAGACAGAAGTTTCTGCAAACAGAACAACATATCTGGTCTAGTGGAAGGTGTCTCTGCCCATGGCAGGGGGGGTGGACTAGATGATCTTTAAGGTCCATTCCAACTCAAACCATTCCATGATTCTATACTGCAGAGACCACAACCATAGTGGAAAAGTAAAGTTACCCCAGCTTGGCAGCACATGGCAGCCCCAGCCAGGTGGCGGTGGCTCCATGCTGCCCAGTGCTGTCTCGTGGGGCGCAGGATGATCCCCCAAGTCCCAAATTTGGCTCCTGGATGATCAACTCAAATTAACTATTTAAAGGAATCTCATCCAAAACAAAAAAAAATAGAAAAAAAAAAAAAAAGAAAACAGAAAAATTACAATCCCCTTACAATTTACACACCTAAGCCTTTGTGCTTCCTGCCTTGAACCAATAAAAGCTAGGGTAATTAAAACAATAATCAAAGAACTAAGTCAGCATAGTAGAATTGCAACATCTAAAGTCCAGTCAGTTAAGGAAAAAGTATTGTGATAAAACACCCAAAGAAATTAAACAGAACAATATTCTATATATGCCAGTACAAAGAGAGAAGAACTTGAAAACCTCTTGAGTAAATGCACAATCTTCAACAGTTTAAGGAAGCAATTTCTTTTCTGAAAGCATGCAACACAAGTGTATCTCTTTTTTGTCACCCTTTAAAAGCAGTCCTGATAAATAAATGAAAAGAATCTTACTACAGGTAAAGTATCTCAATAATATTTTTCACTGTTGCAGACTACATTTTAAAGATTTAAATAATTACAATATAAATTAAAATAATATCAGAAATAGACAAATTGAGGTTGTTTATGTAGCCGGTTATGATTACCAAGAGTACCAGTATAGAGACATCCTAAGGTTAGAGGCTGAAGGAATTTTTTTTCTCTTCCCAAGACAGGACAGCATTCGTCCCCTTTCTTTCCTATCCATAATTTTTTTCTCATAGGTAGAAAACCTGATATCATATTATCTTCCCCATTATAGACAGCATCTCCATTTTGAAAAGAAAAATACATCTCTTTTGCCTTCTTCCAAAGACATATATACTTTCATAATAATTTTATACAAAGAAGTATGAAATAATGTACAGTACCTCAAGGACTGCAACTGTGATTGCTGTGAAATTCCCTAGTTCATTCAGTGTAGATTTCCACTGAATAACCATATAGTTTACCTACATACACATTAATCCTGAATGTAATGTTATGATCTAACAGATGATTTAGAATAGGCTAGGTGCAGTTTAGAAATATGTAAAATCTAGAAACCACTCTAGCTACCGTCTTGTGAGAAAGCAACACTAGCACACGAAAGCAGTTTGCAATCACTACAGCATTATTATACTGTACCACAGAACCCAAATAACTTTTGCAGAGTATGCAAACTATAAGGTTAACTGAAATTCAGCATCTGTAATAAAATATGAACATTGAAAGTAGGTAGAACTAAAAATTACATAAATCCTAGTAAAGATACAATTGCTTACACACACCTACCTTTAGCCTACAGGGATCTCGTACCCAGGTGTTTCCTTTACACCTGAAAACAAGATGGAAAAAGAAAGTATTAGTGCTAATTTCTTTTTCAAAAGCTTTTAAAAATTGTATCAGCTGGCAAATGTTTAGCTGCTGGTAGTGTGAAGATTCATTCATAGATGCTTGTTGATGCATAAAGTTTGGTTTGTGGGACCACATCCAATATCCCTGAAGACCTCCACATTATACTTCAAACTTTTATTTTTTTATTCATTTCTGTATACTAGACAGCCTTGACTTTGCCTGATACAAATAGAAAATGGTCTGAGTCCCAAGGAACTGAAAGCAAACTGTAAACAATCGGTATTGCAATGCAAAGAAAAAAAAAGATTTTAAATTACATTTCAATTTCTTATTTGCTTAAATACATAACTTTTCCTATTAATGTTTATACTGTCCCAAGGTATAATATGTTTGTTTGATGGATTTGTAATGTTTTTATTACATGACTGTTCTCATACCATCAGTGAAAAACTGTCAGTATTTTGGTTTTAGAACTACATAAAAATAAGACTAATGAAGGCACTTGTAGAAAAGATAGCGGACAACAGACCATTCTCATCTCAGTCCAGGACAGCTGAAAAACAGCCAGTAAAGAAAAATAAAATCAGAATACAGGATCCTTTTACATGTGCCAGCAGACAGAGCCAAGAACAAGGAAGCCTTACACATACAAGGAGACTTTTAAGTGGTATAATACCTTCACTTTGAAAAAGATGAGTGTCTTGCAGAGGTTTATTGCCTTTTTTTCTCATTTACCAATGTATATTCTTATTTGGAGCCTAAAATGCATTCTACCTAGTGAATTTTTTACTCAAATCTGATTTTTTTCACTAAATACCTTGTATGGTGCATTACTGCAAAAACTTTGAAAAATGGGTAAGAGCCATTCTTAGCAGACAAGACCACTGGATCATAAGTAGCTACAGTGAGCCAGGAAATGAAGAATTATTTGAAGAAAATACAGCACCACAGAACCTATACTTTCTACCTCCCCAGTAGCTGTCAGGAAAGGTTTAAGAGTCTTACAACAATCTGCACATTCCATGAACTGAACACAACACACTGACACAACAGAGGTCCTGTAAACACCTTCAGAAACAAACCAGATGCTTTTGTGACAGCAGTTAGCTATGTTTGAAGTGTTAATTCACCAGAACTTTGTGCTCTGCAGAAGAGGAGCCAAATCCCTTACCACAAGGTGCACAAGCATTCTTTACCACTAGTAGTGCTCGTTCCTCTCCCTCTTTTCGTGTTCCTGTCCATAAAAACACCAAAGCGTTGGGTGGGAGGATATCCAGGAGCCCAGCTCTTTTTCAAAACGGGATAGTCTTCAACACTAGATCAGGTCAGCCACTTGAGACTTCACCTCTCTGAGTTCCAAAACCTTCAAGGATGGAAATTCTGTAACATCCCTAAATAACCTGTTCCAGTGCTGCACGCCCGGTGAAGGCCCATTCCAGCAGCACAGCCATCAGTACAGGTATACTGCTGGGAAGCTGCTCCCTCACCCTCTGCAATTGTACTCTCATGCTGTGCTGCTATAATTTCATCCTTCGTTTTGCTTCCCTTAACCTCACATTTCTGAAGTTATAAAAAAACACAGTCACAGTGTCACAAAAACATAAAGATTTTGTACATACTCGTTTCAGCACATAATTTAGGAATCATTACTTTAATCGCTGCAAAAGTGACAGATCTTTGCTGTACTAAACTTGCTTTTAGAAATGATTGGAAGCCTCTGACCTTCCAGTACTTCCTCAAAAATACAGCTCTGCAGCTTTAAAATCCGCCTGCGCTCGCTCTCCCCTCACTGCAGGCAGTGAAGGCTCTGCAGCAGCCGGCTCACCCTATCAATAGGGTTCGGTTAGCCAAGGGGGAGGATGGGAGGAGAATGGAACTGTCCCGGCTCCTCAATGAGACCAGGGCAAAGTATGAAACGCTCATCACCAGAAATCAGATAAAGACCGTCACCTCAGCAAGGACCCAGGTAATGACTTCATACAGACATACACCTTCCAGAGTAAGGAGACAATCCCTGTCTATACAGTTCCTCCCTCAGCCTCTATGAGGTACAGTATTTCCTTTTCAATGCAGCATATTATTGGGGAGGGATTTTGATTTTACTGCAGTAAGATGTGAACTGAAAGATACGGAAATAGATTTTGTCTAAGGTATGAGATTCACACTAAACGAATGCTGTGTAAGTCATCTGGATGTTTTTCTGTACCTGCAACAGTGATATTGTTGTGATTTAAAAAATGATGACATATGCTGTAACATGGTAACCTCTAGCACCATTTAGTTATCCCAGAGGAAAAGTGAATCTTAAAAATCAAAGGCAGTGTAAATAATCCATATATATATATATATACAGAAAGCTTTACCATTTTTAGCACCTATATTAAAGAAAACTGTACCTTTTTAGGAACTATTTTATATTGTTCACAGTAAAACTATGTTGAACTCTTCAAATACATTTTTTTCTTTCATACAGATTGATTAAATGTTAACACACAATGCTACTATTATAGACTGACATACAAAACATCTCTAAAACCCAAGTGAACCTTGAAATAAAATGGCAAAACGATTTTCAGCTATCAAATGTCAAGAAATTCAGGGTGAAAATTAGGTATTGTATCACCTTATTGTACTTCTTGGGTATTGCAGAAATGCTGGAGGTTTATTTTAACCACAGGCCAGGCTGCTGCTGCAGTCTGGCTGGCCTACACAGTAATCCAGTGACACACAGCAGCTACAAACTAGATAATTAAGCCAAGTTTATATTTGTGTTTGGCACAAAGCAGCCAATGTATATCTATATATTCCTGTCACATAAATTCTGCAATACCCAGGCAAAAAAAGGGTAGGCAAAGAATATTGACTGTTCACTTGTGCATTAGCCAAATTTAATTTTTCATCAAAATGATGGCATGGTAAAATTACAATACATCAGTATGTTACAGGGGGGGGAAAGGAATGTATTTTACTTGCTTCATAAGACCTGAATTAAAGAGTTCATTTTCTTAGAGTTGATGGCATCCTAAGAACCTACATAAAGCAGTAAAATATGCAAAAGAGCATGTATTGTTTCAAGGGCTTATGGCATCCTCACCACTTGCAGTAAAACTCAGAAGCAAAAAAGAAAAATAACTTTCAGAAGTAAAACAAACATTCTGGAAGTTAAATGCATGAACATATTATCTAAATAAAAGACGAGCTCAAATCTAAAATGACCCCACACATGCTCAGGACTGGCTTAAATGAACTACTTTTAATTGGATTTTAAAAAAGACAACCCCCCACATTTTCTTGCAAATACAATACAGTGCTTTTTGACTATTTACTTTTTTCCTAAGAATAAGCTTCAGCCTTAAGGATGGCAGATTATCTCAAATAATATTTTAGATCGGGATTAAGCTTAGAACAGGCACCTCATTTCTGACTTTTAACACCCGGGTGACAGCATATACTCAGAAAACAAATCAATATTTTCCTTCCTGTGATAAGTAAATCTTAAAAGTTAAGAGGACAAGGAAAAGTTGTAGATTTGGATCAGGTTGCTGTTCATATTTAAATGAATGAAGGTACTTGCTCTCAAATGACAATCTGAAATCTAATCAATGACTAGATCAGGCAAAAACAATTACAGCAATTGTCAATTGTGATATACTCATGCACCCACTCCAAAGGGCTATCTCTCTATAAAACTGTTCTTAGAAATCAAAAATACATTAAAAACCTTATTCAAACCTGGAAGCTTGAACTAACTGCAGTTCCTCTTATTTCCATGAAGTTAAGCCCATTTACTCTAGCGGTGAATAAGGTCACAACACAACTGGTTAATTTGTATGGAAACTCCTCTACAAGAAATATGTTAGTGATAAAGATGCAGCCAACTACTTCCCATCAAACACAGCAGGATAATCGCTTCCCATCTACACGGTACATAAAATTTAGCAAATTTATATGACTCTCAAAAAATTCCAACTAGATATTTTGTGTATCGATTTCATTTTCATTATTTGAATATTTTTAAGATTGTTATCTTTTTTATATCTCCTGTAGCTAGAAGAAGATACAATTAAAAGAATGGACAAAGATGCAGAAGCATTAAAGGCAGCCAGAGCAGAACTCTGTGAAGCGAGACGGCAGTGGCACCATATGCAGATCGAAATTGAATCTCTCCATGCTGTGGTAAGCATCGTAAAATGAAATTTGAAATATCCTGGAAAAAAATTAATCTTTTTCTTGATGTAAACTATTCCACAATTCAGTTGATATAACAATAACATCCACTATACAGCCGAAATACCACACACAGAGAAATGCATGGACTTTCAGCTCAGTGCACAGAGCACTCACCAACAAGCAGTAACCCAGTTGTTTGCTCACATTTAAGAGTATCACACGTTCCGATTCAGGATCTGCCATGCAATATACACATCTTTTCGTGTTTTCACACCTGCCAAACATATATTTGCATGATACTCCCTCATCAAGTTCCTGGTCATTCTACCTAACCAATTCACATCAGGTTTAGAACTTTTTTTGAATATGTGGATGAAGCTTATATTTTAATTAATGATAAAATATGTTAGCAATTTACTGAATTCAGTAATATAATAAGCCACAACAGCACACAGACCATTCAGTTTTCATACAGTACTGAGCTGGATATCATTTTAACCATACAGGTAAAATCAGGAATGTGTAAAATGAATGGTAGTGGATTGCTGGTACAACAAAAGGCTACATTTTTTTATCCTATCTTGAATTATTACAGATCTTACCAGAAAATTTCTCAGCAAAATTATTATATTAAAAGCTTTACTCCTGTTCCTAAAGAATATTCTTAAAAGAACTATGTATAAAAATACACAGCTTGTTAATTAAAAGTATGTATGACATCTCAATGCATATACTTTCCAAATCTTAAAATATGAGTTAAATTTAACAGGAAAAGGGTTTGGAACGTTCATTACGTGCCACAGAGCAGCAGTACCACATGCAACTACAAAATTTAGAAGCTGAGATTGAATGCTTAGAGAAAGAGCTACTGGAAGTGAGAAGAGGTATTGAGAAACAGCTTCAAGAGCATGAAATTCTCCTGAACACAAGGATGAAACTGGAAGAGGAGATAGCAACATACCGCAGCCTGCTTGAGCAAGAAGAGAACAGGTATTTGTTTAGAAAAAAAGTACTCAAATTTGTCTTCCATTTCAGAAGTTCTCATTAAAATATTCATCAGAATTGTAAATACATGAACCAATCATTAAAAAATTACAGTATAAAAATCCTTAAAAATGGTTTCATTGTAACTTCACTGATTCCACGCTTCCTCGAGCTCAGAGCATCTGCACGATGCGTTGCAGATGACAGCACGCTTACTGCACCCGCGCTTGAGGCACTGCACGTTGGTGTAGACTTTGTACGCCATGAGCTGCCTGTTTGTCTCAGACCGTTTGATGAAGCAAGTCCATACGCACAACATGCTGGGAGAGGAGTTCACATCTCGGCACACGACAGATGTCCATTTGCACGTGGAATTCACGCTACTCAGGATCATTCGAAGTGTGTTAAGGCACACAATAGGATGCTATTTAAGAACATACCTTCTAGTGACATTGTGCTTTGGTGGTAACTCCTCATGTCTGCCCTCTCCCTGGTACAGAAATGCCAGTATTTTGAAATGTAGACATAAGAGAGGCAGCTATACAAATGTAAACAACAAGGAGGATACGGAAAAGGCAAAATACCACCTCCTGCACTCAGCACTGGCATCTTAACAAAACCAAGCACGTGATTCTGAACTCTTTCAGTGGAACATTGCCTCCCTCAGTCCTTTCTACAAAAAATAGAGAGCTTCAGTCCAGGCACCTCAGATATTTGCATAAGATGATTCCAAACAAGGGAGTCAGTTTCAGATTTAACACTTCTAACTCTGAAAATACACCCAATTCAGTACTAATAAAATTAAGTAACTCTTCCTAGCACACAATAAACTGACTAAAAACTGTCCAAAAATATGGTTCTCATATTTTTAAATTTTTGATAGTTGCTCATAAGACAAGTTTTGGATTAAAGTAATTCAATATTACTTGATGACAGCAAGAATTTTTATTTTTGCAGGTTTCGTTGCTCTATACCTGACCAGGAGGATGACAAAAAGCCTACCACCAGCAAGACTGCCTTTACACTGCCTTCAGGTGAGTTTTTAGACACTTTCCCCTTAGGGGACTATGGCCCTACAGGAGGTTCCTAACTTGATCTTGTTCCAGTGCAGCAGGAGGAAAAATACTTCCAGGTCCCGTGTCCTGACCTTACTCTTCTGAATGCCCAGTATACCTGCATTTTCTTTTACAGACAGTGTAAAGCAGCATGAAACTGAGAAGGTGGAACTGATGACAAAGCAAGCAATCCTAGATGGAAATATTATGAAGGAAAGCGCTGAAGCTCATGGCACTGTACAGTAAGATAAACATGAATTTAACAAAATAACAATTGACAGTAAATGGTAGCATTACATTTCAGTAGCTTTGAGCTTTCCTTTATTTAGTATCTGTTATATCATGCCCATACAGCCAAGAAGCTGCAGACTAACAGTGAGCATTCTTGAAGGTATATTGAATAGCATGTTTTAACAATACATTAAATTTTAAAGTTCTTTTTATTAGCATTTGCTTCATAAGCAAACAATATCATGATGATGCTTCTGATTTGTAATTTCTGTTTCTGTTAAGAATGAAACTATGAATAATTCATCTAGTTAAGGCTGAAAGCAAAGGAGCCCATACCATGTTTGCAAAGTTCCTCTGGGGCATATTTATGCACATAAATTCAGGCTTGGCTGCTCTAACTTGCTATTTGGAAACTCCTACGTTTCACCAATTACCAAACAGGGAATGGAGAGCTTGGCTCCTAAGTAGGCATGTGAAAGTCTGTTACTATGTATTATTCACTTTAAATTACTTTAATAGTATTGGATTGCCTCGTTGTTTTTTTTTCTCTCCTGCTGCTCTTTTTAAAACAAACTGTAGTGTACTGTTTTACTAATACTTAACTGTCATCAGTTGTTGAAAACATGTAGAAATTCGGACTAAAAATTAATGCCATCATATAGTCCACCCTATACACTGCATACCTGCATCTTATTTTCATACAGCAGCTCTGTTGCCCTCACACAGTCAGATTTGCAGGGGGTTGCTTGGCTGGGTACAGTTTACCTAAGTAAGTCTCCAGAGTTGGACTTTTAGACCTGGATCCTGACACATGCTGAGAGGATTACATCAACAGGATTTGCGCACCAAAGTAATACTGAATCAGCTGGGGTTTTAATTCCCCATATTTTACTTCTGCCCTTTTTTCCTTTTTTTTTTTTAAATTTACTGTATATCTACATTCTGATGTCTATAACGAGAATTTTCTCCTCCCTATTCTGAAGGCTTTCAGTTGCTGGAATTCTGCCCTGCCCACTGTAGTAAGGAGGCTTCTTGCAAAGTTTTTGAGCTTGGATTCCAAACTTTCTCCTTGGAAACAAATTGTCTGATGTGTTTGGAGCAGTGGTTTTGTATCCATGTCTCCTTAAAAGTACAAGAACAAGAATATAATGAACCCTCGCCTGTTAGTTAGCTTTTCTGGAGAATGAACCTGTGAAAAAAAATGAAAAATTCTCGTGTCTTGGTACCCATCTAAAATAACTTGACACTTTATTATGCAAGGTCTCTCTACATTTTAAAAGCAGCCCTGAAGATAGATAACTCATATTGCCTAAATGATTATAAATATTGTTGCTTTATTGTTTCAGGACAGAAAAAGTGGATGAAGTCATTAAAGAATGGGAAGGGTCTTTCTTTAAGGACAACCCTCGCTTAAGGAAAAAATCAGTTTCACTGCGCTTTGATCTCCACCTAGCAGCAACAGAGGAAGGATGTTTACACACTAAGAAGAAAACTCTTCCTAACATTGAAGTCAGGCTGGTAATGAGGAGATCTTGCAGTATTCCTTCTATCAAACCTTAACCTACAGCAAATTAACCCAAAGTTCATCTCCAATGGGCTCTGGAAATAAACTGTAGATGGACTTACAAGGCTATCTTATTACCACAATGAAATCTTACTAAGTACTTTGATTAATACAATAAACACACACAAGTCTTTTAAAAGAAAGGAGAAGAGCAAGGGAGTTAAAATTCCAAGAAATCTAACTTCTACTAGTTTTATACTCTGGGTGCAGCCCTTTAATTTTCTCATTATTGTTGTTTTGTAGAATTTCACCAAATATTGCAAAAATTAAACTGTAACTTTATACTTTGACATATTCTGCCTTTTAAAAAAGAACTTGTTTTCTCTTTCTGGAAATGACAAATGCATATTTCATGCTATTATTCAGTATTGCATACATATAATGACTGATGAATCCTTCTAATAATTTATATCACAACTGTCATAATTCCTGAAATATAATTTAAAATAACACTTTCTAACAGAAAAATTACAAAGATGCTCTTAAAATACATAAACTATTAGCAAAGAATTTTCTTTTTAAAGTGGCTGTATTTTTAAATTATTTTTTTTTTGCAACAACTGAGCAAAAATGTCTTTCCCTCACATAATTATACACACATTTTTAAAACTGTTGTTACAAACCAGTAATATTTTAGCCATACTCTTCCTCTAATTTTGAAGCAGTAATTTCCAATGAAAAAATCATTCATGCTCTTATGTGTCCACACATAACTGTACTACAACTTTCTTAGCCGCAGCAACTAAAATTATACTTCTTACTTGTTCAAACAAAAGGTGTCAACTAACCATTTTAATGCTGTTATTTAATTAATTTTGTTTATTATATCAGTGTGAATTAATTTTTTTCAACAAATTAATCTCCTGACAAATATTATAAGTTATGCTCTCACTATTATGCCAGGGTACAACCATTATTCCTTCAAACTAAATGGACAAATAAGGGCTACATATTCAAAGTAAAATTCTACCATACTCATTAAGCATCCCCCACTACTACTTAAAGTAGCTATGGGCAAATACAAAGTACAGTAGATGATGTTGCATCAGTACACAGAAAAAACTTAAGACATACTGCTTCATAACATTATGAGATAAATTTCAAACAAAAATTCAAACAAGATTGTATGAGGGCAAGGATGATTATGAGGATTTTTAAGAGGCATGGATGTCACAAACTCGCCAAAATCACTGGGATTGCAGGAGCTCAGAATCTAGGAAAACCATGTACTGTACTTGCTGGAGTCACAGCAGCATGTAAAAGATTAAGTGTCAGTATTTGCCTTATTACTTATGGCATGTGTTACAAAAACTGATACTACAAATTCTTTCAGTGTTAATTTATGGTTCTATCTTTTGTTAATGGTAAGAACAATGCATTTATATTGCCCACCGTTCTATATCTACTGTATTAAGCTGGCTAATTATCATTAACCTTAATACTGATCTGGTGTTGTTAATACTTGAGTATTTGGCATCCTGAATGTATTAGCCTGCTCTAGTATTTTTACTATGCAGCTTTTTTTTGTGTGCTTATACTCTGTAAATTTACAATACTTGAATTTAAACTAAGTTTTAATTGCTTCAAGGCACTTTAAGCAGGGATACGAATTTACCAAAGTAAATGACATTACTACAATAAAAAAGTATTAAAATTGAGTTTGCCCATGCATATTTTTTTGTTTTAATGTGTATACCTTAAAAGGAAAGACATAACAGAGAAATACAAAATAAAAGTTGTAGATAAAATCTGTAACGCTGCAACCAAGTGTTCTTTAAAGGTCTCCTCTACAATTAGAAAGGCACAGATTCCCCAAGAATCTATATCATGACATGTGAGCGTCCTCCTGCTACAAAATTACTCTTTTTCTGGTAAATCCAGTAACCCTGACTAGATCTAAAGTCCTTTGTTCCAAGTACTGTACAAGGAAGAAGACAGCATTTGGCACACATAGTTTACAATCTAAAAGATAAGCTGACAGGCAAAGATAAATAGCAAGGAAATATGTAACAGAAACCTAGCTTATTAACTTCAGAACTGCTTAGACAGACTTCCTCATGCAGGAAGAGCTTGCACAGGCATATAAAAATTAGTATACAAATACATGGAAGGTACCGCCATCTCTACAGTAAACAATAATGGAATCATCTTACTCACAGACACATTTTTTTCTTTAACTGGGGGTGTTTGGCTTATCCTCAGACCTCCTCTAGGTAACTCCAGATTTACTTTTTTTTCCCCCTAATGATAGAAACCTCATGGAGCATAGTAAAGAACACATACCTGACTTCACCTTGCTATACAACCTCCATATTATTTTAGAATAGAAAAATTACTGTGTATCTACAGTAAACATTGTCTGGGATGCTAAGTAAATAGAAAAAAAAAATTACTTTCTGCATATACATTATTTCATCCAACCAGTATCTGACCTCAAGGTTCTTGCAGCCATCTCCTGGCCTCAACGACAGCACAAGCACATCCTGAGCTGTCCTGTGATGAGAAATTTATTCCACACACAAAAGCTGTCATTGTTTAACATTGGACTTGCCTTCTCATGAAATATACAGCTGCTGCTTGAAGTTTGAAACAACTGGTATAAACCCAGTTACACTATTTTAAGACCATGAAACCCGATGGATGCTCTAAGGGAAAAAAATAGACTGCAGTTTAATAGCTGTTTCTGTTAACACAAACATTCTATAAGCAGCCCACTCTTGCCTGCTCAGGGCTATTTTCTTCACGTGGGACCTACTGACACTGACTTCATTAGCTGCATTAAGAACTGCTGCTACTCTAGACCTGGTTCAGGTGTGCATCCTGGTTTTAACTGTTTTCTCCCCTTACAGAACATAGCTATCTTTTGTGTTATTCACAAATTCCACCTCTTCAAATGTAAAGAGCTTACTCTTCTGTTCTTAAACTACTTGCACTTCCAGTAGTGTCAGGCATAGAAAAAAATATTCACAATAAAACCTCACCCTGATTTTACATCATTTTAAAGCTTAATTTAAAAACCATTAACACTGAAGCTTGATAATATGACAAAGAATTCTTCACTTCTGTGCTGCTAATTTGTATCAGCTGAGCTACTGCCTTGTAATACCTGCAAATGTCTGATGTAAAAACAAGTTTCATTGTCTCAACCTACTTTACAGTGAATATATGTCTGCATTACAAAGCTTATGAAATTGCTGCTAATTAAAACAGTTGGATAAGAGCCAACTATTTAGAGCCCCCTGGTTAGCACGATGCAGTATAAACAGCCCTATTAAATCAGTAACACTACTTATGTGATACTGTATATTAAAAGGTGTACACAGGCAAAATCTTTCACTATCACAGCATGGAAATTAGATAGTGAAGTAAAAAAACCTTCATAAACCAAAGTAAGGAAAACATTGCTGGCTTCAAAAATACACAATGATTCAGAACTATTATCATGGAAAGTGAGTATCAGTAAAGGTACTTGAACATCATAATAAGTGTTTCAAAGGCTGCGCAAATTTAGAATTTATTTTAAAACTAACAACATTAAATGCATTTTAACACTATCAACAAACCCAAGTTTATTAATAAACTAGAGATGAATGAATGAAGCGGTCAAAACCAGAGGAAAAAACAGGTTATTTTTCACCTCTTAACAAGTATTTTCTCACCTTCTCTTTACAAATATTCTGCACAGGTGGAACTGGTAGACTAAAGAGACATATTTGGCTGGTTGACTGAGGAATCTTTTCAATTCTTACTTTAATTATCATACGGAAGTCATAGGTTATTCTGCTGCATGTCAACAGGCTTCCATTGTGGCCACAGACAGCACACTATAGGCAGATGAGAGCAGTGTTCTTGTCTCTATACTTGTTCCTAAAAATATGGTTGATTTAAGAACGAAAGCAAAAAGGCCCAAAACGTAGGCATCAAGAAGAAATGGGCCTGACTTGCAGCAACCCGGTATCATATTCAGTTTTCCTTTTCACCTTCTGCTGTATTTTTAGGTTTGGTTGGTATCATCTGTTTGGCTTTCCTTCAGCTGCCACATTCACCAGCTCCACCAAAATCCTCCTTTATGGATGTCTCGAAATCAGCCCTATTAGCTGTGTGACAGAATTTCAATGCCAAACTTTAAGTTTTCATATTTAATTCAGTCACATTAACAATTTTCACTGTAAAAAAAAAAAAAAAAAAAAACCAAAAAACACTCCTGTGCTGAATGCTGGGATCTGAAATTCTTCATCTTCCTCACACAATCAGAGCCATATGGTGTAATGTAGTTTGTATTTGCAAGCTTTTTACCTCTGTGTATGATACCTTCAGAAATTTCTGCAAGAAATTGTTCTGGATAATTCCACTGCTTCCAGTCTATTCTGTAATTCACAATCCCCTGTACTCAGCAGCTAGCTGTCTCAAGTCTGACTTAGTTCAAAATTATAAACTACACAGATTTATAAACTAGGATCTCTCCCATAGCCCATATGACCAGCATTCCTTCACACCACTGCACAGGCTTCCCCTAGGCCGCCTTCTGTTCACACCTTTCATCGACGCACTGGCATCCTCCCACCTTTCCTCATGGCACGGCAAGCACGACCAGACGGAGGGCCACATCCTGCTCAACCTTTTCTGAAGGGATGCCATTCCCAAACCACTATTTCAGCACCTCACCTCACCCCTTACACAGACGCAGGGCTCCCCACAGGGCCGTTCACCTGACCTTAGCGCCTGTCTTTATGGGGTTAGTCGCACATTACACCACAGCGTCTCTCCAGCCGCCGCCTGTGCAGCCCGGGCGCCTCAGGGCGCCGCGCGCTCCCTCTGAGGGGAAAAAGGCGCCAAACCTGCGGCCGTGAGGCGCCGCCCTCCCCCCCTCCCCGCTCTGCGCCGCAGATTCGCCACCGGGACACGGCGCCGCCGCCTCTCCCGGTCCCGCCAACACCGGGGGGATGGGGACTGGGGGGGCTGCCCCGCGGGGAGGTGGCTCGGCTGAGCTGACAAGAACGTGAAGGGGGGCAGCTTCCCGCCCGCGCCTTCCCCTGACTGTCGCGAAGGGGACAAGCGCGGTGCTGGAGACTGCGAGCCTGCGGCAGAGCCCGCGCGGTGCCTCGGGACCACCGGTAAGACGCCCCGCCCGGGTGAGGCGGTACCGCCTTCCCGGTAATGACGGGGGCCGCACCCCGCGCCCGGATCGCCTTTGCCCCCTGCATCCCGCAGATTCGCCACAAGCCCTTCCAGCCCCACCGGCCCCGGAGGCTACGGGGAAGGCCCCAGCCCAGCGGGGGCCCGAGGGGCAGCGGGACGGGCGAGCCGCCTCCCCCCGAAAAGAGAAACCAGCTGCCGGCAGGGCGGGGGCGACGTGTCGAAAGTGCGGAACAGGGCGCGCAGGCGCCGTCCTCGCCGCCGCCCCGGCCTGGTGGGGAACAAAGGGAGCGCGGCCGGCGCTGGAGCGGGTGAGTTGGGGCGGCCCATCCGGCCTGGCCCGGCAGCTATGAGGTGGGCAGGCCCAGGGGCACGGTGTGGCCCGGGGAGCAGCCTGGCTGGAGGGGGTGAGGGAGCAGGCCCTGATCTCCTCCCTGTTAGCGGCTGAGCGGGCTGCGTCCTCCGCCGGTTGTCGTGGTGGGTGAGGGGCTGGGGGGGGGGGGGGGTGCGGTCGCCCCCCCGGCGTTTCCCGGCGCTGGTCCCCGGCAGTGGGGCCGTGAGGCCCGGGGACCCCTGTGGGGGGCGGCGGGGCCGAGGGCCCTGCACGCTGCTAACCAGGAATTGCAGGAGGGGCGACTTCTGCTGCAGCTTCGGAGGAGGCACCTGAAGAGAAAAGCCGCAAAAAAATACCGCTTTTTCCATGCACATCGATGGGCTTGTTGCTGAAAGGTTAAATCTCATGGCTGTGCTGCTGTGTTCGGTAGTTTTTTAATTATTATTTTTTTTGTGCTGTGTAAAGGGCATGTTCTTTGGTCACTTATACATTAACACTAATTTTCTGAAATGGACAATGGGTATATTCCCTTTATTTCTGAAGGGAAAAAATACATAGAGACACGCTTAAAACCTTTAACATGAAGAGGACGCAAACCTCAAGAGTTATTTCACAGCTATTTAAGGCCAGATTCCTTGGAAAGCACGCTAATTTTTCAAAGATATTACACCTTGAATTTTTAGGAATTCTTTTGTCTTTATTTCAGAATTGGCAACACTTTCATAATCAGTGGTAAAGGTAATAACTGAAGTTTCAAAGACTTGGGGAAGCAAAGGTATAATACTTAATAGCGTGATATTCTTTTGTCTTTCAGAAGTACAAATATAATGTCAGGTGGCTGAAAATTTGCCTATCAAAATGTCAAGTAAGTTTTCAGATTTTTCTTCCTTTAACTTGATGAATTAAAGAGCTGGTTCAGCAAAGCCTGTTGGTGATTATAATCCTGTTATTCCTTGCGTTAAAAGGAATGATGTGAAATGTCGTAATTTCTGACCAAACTCTTGGCCTTAAAGCTTGCTGTGGCTCATTTCTGACATATTGTTTTCATAGGAAATCCAAATACCACAGCTTCTCCAAAATCCTGTTCCACTGCATTTTTTGCTTAACTACTTTTTAATTGTTGTACATATAAATGGATTTCATATTCAGTCTTATGCCTAAATAAAAGGCTAGCAATATAGCAATGGTGTGGTCTTAAATATTTTTTTTCTTTCTCTTGTGTTCTTTGCTTTATGCTCTTCAGTGGCAAAATGCAAAGTCTTTGAGAGTAGGATTTCTGTCTTGTTTTTGTAAATTGTTTAAATGTTTGCCACAGCAGATGCCTTAAAAAAATCAGTTCAGATTTTCAAGGGGGGGGAAAAAAAATTGCTTACATTTGTATCTTAACAGAAAGGCCATCTTACGCCCCACCTCCTACCCCAGCTCCTGCAACCGTAAGTATAGTGATTTCTCTCATTAATACAGAGATGGTAATACAGTCTTTAATAACTTACCAGAGTAATAATTACGGAGTTGCATTACCTTCCTGTATTGGAAACACAAACTCCTTGTGTTTTGTTATCAATATGGTATACACTCTTTAAATTAATGGGTTTGTTTTGTTGGGTTTTTTTTTTCCCCCTGAAGCAGTTTGTGAAAGAGAAGCTGAATAAACTTGTTTCACTTTTAAGGATAGATTCTGCAGATCCTTTTTTTTCTGTAAGCAGTCAGTCTAAAATTATTCACAGTGGGTTGCAACATATATTGTAATATTTAAGAACAAACTGGTATGTTCAGTTCTAAAACTTCTTGCTTAACTGATGCCCAAATCATGGGCAAACTGCATTTTTTCATGTACCAAGCTGATTTATGGTGGAATGCATGAGTATGCAAAATTCTGTTAAATAATTATAGAATTGTTTAGGTTGGAAAAGGCCTTTAAGATTGAGTCCAACCTAGCTATTGGGTCAGAATAATGAAATGCTCATGATGCCAGTCTTATTCAGATTTCTCGAAGTGACTGCTATTTTGAGGTCTGTGGCATGAGAAATATTTTAATTTATTAAAATGCTATGAAATGACACTGAGGAAAATATGAACAGTAGCTTTGAATCGCATCTAGTTGTATTCATGCGTGTATAAAAAGGTACTAAAATACCAGTACACTGTGGTCAGGAAAGCATTTGAAAGCAAATGCATCTCTTCGGTAGCGCTTACATTTCTAAATAGCTTGCATTTTAGGAGAAACATATTCACATGAGAAAATAAAGAGTCTTTTTGTACAGAGGAATGAGCAAAGATGCTATAGTGGTATTTTTTTTCTTCACCAGAGAAACTTGAAAACTCTGCTAGTAGTGTCCCTGATCCTGCATCTGGGATGAAAACTGCAGGATGGGATTTAGGTGAAATGTGATCCTTCAAATTTATTGTGCCATATTTTAAATGTAAAGAGGCTTGAAAGTTATATAATGTATAAATATAAGTCATGTTCTTAAAAATTTGCATAAATAAAACTTTATTTGCGTATGTTCAGAGTTTTCCTTTTGCATGCAACTTAATAGATTTGTGCCAGTATTAGGAGGAACATGATGGCATCTACCTTACAACTGGATTACTGCATCGAGAGCTGTGCATGTACATGTGTGATTCCTTTGGGATTATGATTATGGAAGTTGTTAAACAATTTATATGGATGCGGTGCATTCTTTAGTCAAGACAGAAGTCTTCAGAAGGGTACATGAAACAAATTTCAAAACTGCAACTAGTGACATGCATTACCTGACTTTCAAGCATCTGCTGTATTACTTATGTTTTATACAGTCCTTCACATGATAGTCTGTGCTCTGTTAACACAAGTCATAAAAGTAGACAAATAACCTTGCTTGTTCTTCCACAGCCAGTTCCAGTAACTACAGTCAACAAAATACCAGTAGTTCTCCTAACTACAGTATTATAGCTGAAAGTAAAAATTCTCCAGGTAATGCAAGGTAGTTCCCTGGTAACATTTAAATCCTGTCTTGCAGAAATAAAGAATTAAGCAGACTGAGATTACAATTGTCATCTGATTTTATTGAAGAGGTGTAGTTCAACTATTCAAAACCTCTTGTTATGGTAATACAGAAAACTATAGTAAAATGGCGCCTTATTAAATAGTGAATGTGTATGTCATGATCACAGGCATACAGATTGAGTAAATGTCAACTGCTGTGACTGAGGTTTTAAAAGTTTGGCAACAAAACATATATTTGAAGCCTGACTGTTAAGGGATAATTTTACTCTGTATTTGTATGTTTAGAAATAAACTAACTTCAGCGTGTCTACATATACTTGAAAGCTTCAAAAGTTAATGTAGTTTAGCTTATGGGTTATTTTTGTTCAGTGTTTGTATTTGTCAAACCTTGGTTCTTGGAATCCTGAACCTATTTGCAGAATTTTTGTAACCGTAATCTAGAACGGGCCCATCAGCAGATAACTTTAAAGACTGTTAGAATGTGTTTCTTACTAGAGCCAAAGTGCTGCTAAAGCGTGGGACACTGTGTGGACAACACTTAAATGTCTAGAAACACTACAGGATATCATGAATCCTAATGGAATGACGGGACCACCACAGTCGGGACTCGATCACAATTACTATTAAATGGTTGATCCATTTGTTTCCAACAGAATTTGATTGGGAAGTGGGGGGTAATGGAAGAAGGCAGGAGAGATTTATGTGAGGAGGGGAATACAGGAATACCTTCTGATAACTTGATTGTAGATGATGGGTAAGAAATTAAAAAAATTAGATCTTTCTACGTTACTGAGGTGAGAATGAATCGATCCACTTTCAAGAATGAAGATTTACTGATTATCCTTTTAAATTGTCTTGGATTCGGTGATCTGTTAAGACTAGTTTATAGTTTCTGACCTGTAGATCTTACTGCAGGTCCCTCAACTCTTGTCAGACTGCAGCCTACCTCTTAACAGAAGCATATCTCTGTGAATTGTCTTCTCTCCCAGCTTTCTAATCCCAGTTCCCTGAAATACTTGTTTTGCAAAGCACCAGTAAAGCAGTAAAGTCTTTGGATACTGGTAGTGGTGCACAGATGGTGCTTTGAGAGAGATTTCCAGCTGCTCCCCACCCCTTTTTTTTTTTTTTAATCAACAGTACAATGTTGGTTGGGAAAGCAGATAGGGGTATTCATTGGTATACTAAATGATACTGAGGATTTCTGCCCGATGACTGTGTGCTGTGATGCCTTGTAAGCTTAACCCTTTGGATATAAGAGTCTTTCCAAATCACTTGCTGGCTTATGTTGGAAAATTTTATTAGCCATGAACTGGATTTGTAGGATACTTGTTTAAATGGGTTACACACTTAACAAATAAAATCACCAGCTTCAGACAGAAATTTGTAGTGACACATTTGCTTAAAAATCCTGTTTCCTTAATAGGTTTATACTGGAGTAAGTTTTGTGTCTTGAGAAGATACCAACTGCTACACCTCATTTGCTTGTTTAAATTCTGGTTGCTTTTGCATGCCATATTGCAGTTCATTTTCATTTCTGTGTTCTCGTTTGAGCTCATTTCTCATTCGTGTTTTTGTCTCATTTGTTTCCATCAGCAAATGCCCAGCACACCAGGGTTTGTGGGATACAATCCATACAGCCATCTGGCCTACAACAACTACAGGCTGGGAGGGAACCCGGGCACCAACAGCCGGGTCACGGTAGGAGAATCAACTATTACATCATCCGGCAAACAACAGGAATTGACCAGAAATGGCTTTAGAGTTAGGTTCTTCTGAGTCTTGGCTGCTGCCACTTCTTTATAAAACAAAAAAGTACTTCTGATTCTTATTTCCCACCCCCTACCCCCCTTTCCTTTCACTCTGAAACCTTTTGCAGGAAAACGGACTTCTACTCAGCAGAGAAAAAAAAAATGTGGTAATCATGTATGATGCAGAACTTCAAAAAGACAGTCTGTGGTCTTCAGTGACCACTGCATGCTTAGGGAAAAGTTCTGTAGTGTGGGTGCAAATTCTTGGAGGGAGGGAACTGCTCATTTTATTGAGATTTATTGGCACAAAAATAAGGAGAACATTTTGCAAGCCAGAGTTCGTTGATAGTAGTTGCGTCGTACTGTTGAGCCATGCTGGAAGTGCAAGCCTTTATTTTTCTTTCTAGTCCTAGTCTGGTAATAACTGCAAGGTCCCAAGTTCAGAAATCTTTTTTTTCAAGTGTAGAAGAACAGAATTATTTCAGATTTTATGTACTCTTGTCAGCGTGTGGAAAATGGATGTTCCATTCATTTTTCATGGAGAAAACAAAGTGAGATGGAGTCAAGTGATCCTTTCAAATACAGGTATAGTCCTGAGTGTTGGATGCAGTTAGGAAACAAAAATGGACTGTGGAAGTGTAACATTCTTGTAACTAACACAACAGAAATAGAGTAAATCCCTGTTGATTTTTTAAAAAAAGTTCTGAGAATTACAGAAACTTTTAAGGTTTTTCATGTAAAACTTTACATCAAAATATTTGATTAGCTTGCAACGTGATATAAAGGTTTCTCAAATAACAAATATGTGGTGCTTTTATTGAAGTGTTTCAGGTTTTTTTTTAAATGTCTCTCATATAAATCTTCTTTCAAACTTCATATATGAAGTTCATCTAGTTTATTAAAAACTTTTACAGAAGAGACCTTCCCCGTACAAGCTGGAACTTGACTGAACGTACTGTCTGAATATATACTTTTTTCCTTATACAAGAATAAGTTAGGTTTTGTCTGAGAACTTTCATTGTTTCTGTATGTCATAAGCATATACAGCTTTCTCTGCCATGCATATATCTATATATGTATGGTGTCTTTAAATTCCTGTTAATTTAAAAGCATTAAACAATTTCCGTTAATGTTTTTCAAATCCATCTGTATGTGTATATATGTATACATTTTGGTAATGCATATACCTCATGTACATTATTTATACACAATCCTGTATGCATTGTTTCATAGAGCTCCATAAGTTCAGCAAAACAAAAAGTATCAAGAGGAAAAACTTGAAAGCTGAATACATGACATGAGCCTTCTTGGCCAAATACAAGTATTTGCTTATCTGTGGCTGTAGTCCTGAAAGATCTTGCAGCTGCTTTATATTTTTATGAAAATGCTCCCACTTAATACAGTAGAACTCCTCGCATGTGCAAGTGCTTGAAGAGTGGAGGTTTTCAGAACCTGCAGCTGGCAGGGGCTGTGATGTTACTGCACTACTTTGGGAAAAAAACCCTGTCAGGTGTTTTGGAGATTGAGTGGACAAGAGGGGATGCAACAACTTTCCATCAGCAAGAGTTAGTGCTTAGTGTCCTTGATTTAGTGCAAGCAGCATGCTTGACAGTGTACAGACCTGAAGGAAGATAAGGGCACAGAAGGATGTTACAGGCTAATTTGGACAATTCAGTGCAGGTTGGATGCAAATAATACGCACATTTACAGCTCAGTTGCGTAGGGTTTTCCTTTTACAACGAGTAGTTTAATTGGCTCCAAATTGCCACTGACAAATTTTGCTGAAAAATACATTACTAAAATGAATGTCTCAAACTTCATGATCTTAGACTTTATCTCTTTTCACCTGTACGGTAGCCCTGTTAAATTTGTCAAAACAGGTAAAATAAATTGCTCATCAGAAGTGAGAAAAACAACCTGCTGGGATTGGTGTTTCTATGTAAACTCCTAAGCTGTCTATTTCAGTTTTAAGAATATGGAGCCTTTTTGAAGATTTATCTAGTTACTACTCTGTAAACTTACAGATAAAAGGACAAAGATTGGAAAAATATTACTGTGAGGACCCGCTCTAGTTAATACCTGTTCACAGTTTGGGTGATTTTATTTTTTGTGATGTTGCTCGCTTCTCTTGGTGGGTGTGGGTGTGTGGCTGGTTTATGTTAACTGCACAAGAATGAGTGTTTTCCAGAAGTAGTGTGTGTAGAAACTGTCCAGCGATCACATTAACGAATGGATTTATTCGGTTCTTTTATAGGCTTCCTCTGGTATTACCATCCCAAAGCCCCCCAAACCCCCAGACAAGCCCCTGATGCCCTACATGAGGTACAGCCGGAAGGTGGGTATACAGTGTCAAACAAGTAACAATAAAAGTTAGTGTTCGTATGTGCTAACAATTAATTGCTGTTATCTTAGTTTCAGCTTCTAAACTTTTACTTCTAACAGCCTGCACATTCTTTTAAGGGAATTGTAAAGTACAGATGCATTGCCCTTCAGGATAAAGCAGTAGTCTGTTCATACAGTTGCCAATTTCTGGGGGGAAAAGATTTCTCTAAAATGATAATTACTACCACTGTCTCTGCTGACAAGGATCCACCCTGCCACATTCAGAAGTTCCTGTGACTTACTGACAGAACTTTTTTATATAAAGGAAGTATTCCTTGCGGTATACTGGGCTTGGTACAGTGCTGTAGCTGGACTGAAGAGTAGCAATGAGTGGACTTTGCATGTTCTCCTTCACCAACCTAGCCTGTGGCAACGTTTACTTCGCTATTCTATGAACTGTTTGACAGAAAGTAGGAGAGAGACTCTTGTGGAGTCTGAAATCTGATGGGGCATGGGGAGGGCATGTCAGCCTGTCTGAAGCGGGTGAGCCAGAAGGAATTTCTTCCACTTCTGGTAAAGTATCTTTACCAGCATGTCTGTCTTAGGCAAAAAAAACATCAACAAAAAAATAAAAGTCAAGTGGCGCAGCAAGAAATAACACTGGCAGCTCTCCTTTTTTTTTCCCTATAAAGTTAGAAACTTTTTTGGTGGAGTCAGAACTTGTTGGAACTCAAATTGATCAGCAAGACTGAAAAAATTTTGAAATGTTACATACTGATCTGAAAAGCTCAGTGCTCTTTATCATAATCTACTGCTGGATGTGTTTACTCAGTAGCATTTTTTTTTCCCAGAGATGCAGCGATGTGCATTTAAGAAGAGAATTAAGAGGGTTAAAGGCAATATTCTCATGAAACCAAAGCCATTTCAGCAATTGCCTGTTTCAGTAGATGGCTTCCTACTGACTTCCTGCCCCAGAAAATAATCGAAATAGTTTAGCCAGACTCATTCCTAACTTAATCCTGTTTTTCATGGTGATTCCAGAAAGAACACTGAGATGACAATATAAAATGTTTAATTTGGAAGTATTTAGATATCATTAGTAAAGCTCCAGCTGTTTCTGTTAAGGTCTGGGACCAAGTGAAGGCGTCCAATCCTGATTTGAAGTTATGGGAAATTGGCAAGATTATTGGAGGAATGTGGCGAGATCTCACTGATGAAGAGAAGCAAGAGTATTTGAATGAATATGAAGCTGAAAAGGTAAATGGAAGAAATCTGGGATGTTTATTACAGCTGATTCTTCTAGGAACTGGTCTGAGAAGAAAAATTCATCTTACCCATGCAGTGGTGTATGAGGCATTCACGAGACCCCTGTATGTAACTTAAATGGAAGTATGTCCTGACACGTCTTTTAGATTTTTTTTTTTTAAAAAAATAACTGTACATCAACTGTGACTGGTCAGTTTTTAGACCTAATTCAAAATGAAGTATTTATAATTGAGTGTCGATTTTAACTGTTTAATGAACGGATTTGATTGTACAACATCAGTATTGAAAAGATTGTCTCAACACCAAAATCCTCTTTCAAAACTGGTGCTCTGCAACTTCTGCTATTGTCATGAATGTGTTCGTAAAAGACTTCCAGTCACATAGGGTTTGGTTTTCATGGTGTGATCTGGTATAACTCCACGCTATGGCATAGTGTTTTGTTTCTTAATAGAAAAATGCTACATGCTACCACTTTTAGGCTTTTCTTGTGGTTTTGTTTGGGTTTTATTGGTCTTAATGACAAAAGATGACAGCTACCTCATGTCTAGGTTGGTAAGTGTTGAGGACCTTTACAAGACTGTTAACTGTGATCCTAAAGTACAAAGGGAAAATTGTCCAGCTGCTGTGTTGTGCTTAAACCTAGTAAGCATCTGAGGCTGTGTATAACCTGGTCAAATCTAAGCTGGTTTTATTCCAAGTCAGTAGAGAAGTACTTCCAAGCCAGATGCTCTTAGTTGAAAAAAAAAAATATCCTATTTTTTAACTTGGTAATGATGTTTAGATTGTAAGCTCCTTGGGGCAGGGGCCGTCTTGTTTATATTTTTACAGTGCCTAGGTAGAAGGATTCCAGGCCTAATCATAAAAAGAACAAGACATTTAGGTACTTCTAACAATATCGTAGGTTATATCTCTTTTTTTCATTGGCAATATTTCCAATCACTGTACAAAATCTAGACTTGGCAGATTTTGAAAGTGAGATTAAAGAAAGCAATTCAAAGGGAAAAATATTTCAAAGAAGGTGCAAATAGTGATGCAGTCCTGCTACCAGGAGGCGACAGTAGTCTGGCTGCAGCACTCTGTATCGTCCCAGTGTGGGGATGGATCAAAGAACGGAAAAATCATAAGCTATTCTGAAAACTGGTTCATGACATACTGCAGTAAGGAAAGAGAAGAAATCAGAATCAGAGATCTAGTTAGAATTCCAGAGAATTATTGAGAGTATTTAAAGTTAATTCATTTTTTTTTTACTTTAACAGAGTTCATCTGATCATAAATACCTTGTTCTGAGATGTTTGATTTTTTTAAATCTCAAAAACCAAAGCTATCCTAAGACTTCTCAGATACTAAAACTGGGAAAAAAAAACCTACTAAAAGCCCAGCTAGTATTTTTAAAACATGAATGACTGTGCAAGAAGTTCTAATTTGTAAAAAGAACGACTTGAGAGACTGAGTATGGTCGTCTGTGTATCAGCCAGATGATTCAAAATCGCTTTGGCTGTATAACTACAATTTGGGTTATACAGACTGCAGTTATGTCAAGTCTGAAACCGTCCAATGGTGCAATCAAACAATATTGGTCACATTTCAGATAGAGTACAATGAGTCCATGAAGGCCTACCATAACTCTCCTGCATACCTTGCCTACATCAACGCAAAAAGTCGTGCTGAGGCTGCGTTGGAAGAAGAAAGCCGGCAAAGGCAGTCACGCATGGAGAAAGGTGAACCTTACATGAGTATACAGCCAGCAGAAGACCCCGATGGTAAGCAGAAGGGAATTTGTATGCACATCCAGTGAGGCAGTCTCATTACAGGACCGACAGGATAGAGAAATGGATGCCAGATACGCAAAACTACCAGTGTACAGCTTTCACAACATTTAATGTGACTTCGTTTCTGTTTTGATACCTTTAATACTGATTTTTCATAATCATTTTTTATTTCATACAGCTAACAGCTGACTTTATCTGTTTCCAAAAACTAAGGTGGCAAGCCAGTGATAAAAGTTATTCCAACCCTTAATTATGTGTGAAATAATGCTTACAATTCAAAACAAATAAGTCTGCTTAAACTCTGTAATGGCTTTAACATACGCACTGTAAAAGGCTTAGCTGCCTGATTTAATCCAGCTTGAATGGAGTTTTGTGCTTTTATTACCAGAAGCACATAATTCTGATAGGCAGAGTTTTGGTATGATTAAGAGCACCTGAACTTTGAATGTGTTCAACAACTGTCATTTGAGATTGTTTAGAAAATAAGTTACCCTTGCTGTTGACAAGTTGATGAGGAAAAATCTGAAAGTTTATTTGACTGCAAGGAAGTGCACCCCACCCAGTGGGAAAACTCGCTCACATACCTAATGTCTGCTTTCTACATTCATGGTCAAATACTTGTTGAAACCTGAGGGTGTGAGGGTGAAAAATGTACTCAGTCAGTTACACCCTTTTTTTTTTTTTTTTTCCTTCTTCCTTGTAAAAGCACACCCTTGAGATAAAGCTCATGACAAGCAGCACTTTCCCCACTGTGAAGTAACTCCAAAATCTATAGAGATAATATTTAGTGTTCAGGTAGCTGGCATTTTGGGACTTCAAACTCTGTTTGGTGCTACCTGAGCCAGATGAACTCGGCCAGAACCAGCTGTACCAGGTCCCAAGTTGCATCTGTTTACATCTGGGACAAAACAGCAAGTTGGGTTTTGTGATGGAAATTTGCTTCTGACAGATCCTGCCCGGCACTGGGATCAAGAGCCTTTAGCATAAAAGGGATCTTACTAAGAGGACAAAGGCCCAATTCTAAGGAGACCAATGTGCTTAATACTTGTCTCTTGCAAATCTGTTGTCATCCACTGTCTTTCTCTTTTTGCTTTATTTAGTCAGATACCTCAACGAGCACTTGAACATAACACTTAGAAATAAAGGAGACAGACTTCCATTAAAGTAGCTATCTTCTTTCATAATACTTTCTGGCATGATACATTAGAATTCTCCTTATGATATCTGTGAATAGTTGGGAGAGGGATCTCCATTAGGAAGACTTCTTTTTCTTCTTCTCCTGGACTTTTCTACAGGACATCATTCTGGATGATAATTCATACCTGTTGCCTACCTGATTGTAATACTCGGCTAAATATGAATTGTACTTCATAAGTTTCTTCTGAGTTTGTTTCCTCCCCAGTACTTAATGCTATTTAATTACCATGCTTCAGGTTCTAATTAGTTTGACTTGAATATTTTGGAGTCTGTTTTGTAGATAGGTTCTTGATACCAAAGCTGCAGGCTGTGTTTTGATTTTTATTATGTTGAAAGGCTTTGCATCATTTCCTTGAAAAAGTGTAGAAGAAATAATAGAAAGATTTCTGTCTTCTATGGGCTGGAAGCTTTTGAGTGCTGCTAGATACAGAAAAACATTCAGTTTGATGCTGCAAAGCAGAAGAAAAGAATCTTACTTTTAAAATGAGTCCTTGTAAAATCCATAATGCTGTAGTTTTGTTACATTCTGTGACTACGTTAAAAATTGTCAGAAGTCCAGTATCTTGCCATAAGTTGGAAATTCCTTTAATTTGATCACAGAGAAGAAAAAAAATCCTTGACCTGTAATTTTTTTAGCTCTTTGTAGTGAATCCTGTAGATGCTTGTCAGAGAAGAGAATTTAGTTCCTGTTGGGTTTCCTTTAATTTCTTTTCTCTGCAAGAAGCTTATAAGGAGACCAGACATGACACGTGTGCTTGTGTACTTCTCCTGAAGTGTATTTTTCTTTTCAGTAACTTGTTCTTTAGAGAACTATGTTTACTTAAAAATAACTGAATGCTTTTAATACACTACTGTGAATTTTCAGTGGCAAGTAAACATGTATCACTACTTCATGTTTTCATTCCTCAGTGTTTCAAAAACACAAGTCTCTTTTGATCTGTGCTACAAAGGTTATTTGTGAAGGAGTCACTCTTCTGTTGATATTTTGCACTGCATAATGTGCTGGTAACATGATTAATCAGGAATATTTTTTTTTTTAATTCAGTGTATTAATAGTCCCTCTTACTCTGGAAATGTGGAAAGCAACACAGTAAATAACTAGGTCAATCCAAGATTTCAGACATGTGGGAAATGCTTGTAAAGTCATAGCTGTTACAACTGTGCCAGTGTAAATGGTGTGCTATCCTCATGTTGTCTTTTCCTGATAACCTGATCTATATTCATTAGTATGAACCTTGTGACACGACAGCAACCGGTGTTAAGGGGCTCATTTTGTTTTAAATTAGTGGTAATGTGGGTATGGTGTCATTAGACTTGGTACGCATTTTGTGGAATTAAAGCAGTTACACTTAAAACTCTTTGTTTCAGATTACGACGATGGATTTTCTATGAAGCACACAGCCACGGCTCGTTTCCAAAGAAACCATCGTCTCATCAGTGAGATACTGAGTGAAAGTGTGGTGCCCGATGTCCGGTCTGTTGTCACAACAGCCAGAATGCAAGTTCTTAAACGCCAGGTTCAATCTTTAATGGTTCATCAGGTAAAAATAAATTATGTGAAGGCAGCTAAAACGTAATGGTGTTGGGCGGAACTCCAAGTCTCGGATCGTTTGATCATCTACATGACTATTCTTGTTGGATGTCAGTGTTCTGTACACTCAAATAGCTAATCTCTGGATTTTCTTGGGAGTTGCAAGATGGGAGGCTTCACCTTCTGTGCTGTTTTGTTACTGAGAATCCTGGTAAAAACAGTATTTTGGTTTTTAGGATATCATAACTATTCCATAGTTCTTTGTTATGCATAACCCTCTGTATGTAGAGTAAGTGTCCTGTGTAATAGGCACTGGTAGAGTTGTGACTTACGGGTGACTTACATGACTCAGAATCTTGTTTGTAAAGATTCTTTATTACAGTAAATCATACCTATTGTAACGTCTTTTAATGAAAGTGAAATGCATACAAAGAAATCTAGTGAGGTTACTCTTGCACGTTTCACGTAGCATTGACTGGGCACATGCCTACATTTTCCAAACACGCATGTTAACAAAAGAACCCTGTCAGTATAGTCAGTCTACATGTAGGTGAAGAAAACTAAGACACTGGAATTAGTTAGAGATTTGTTGCATTTTTTTAAATTAACAAAAGATACTGAGGGTGGAGGAGGGTGGTATCCCTTCTTTCCTTTGAATTGTGATCTTTCTGCTTTCGAGAATGTAATTGGTGTGGCAAAGGTGTGTTTATATACCTATGGGGTATGTAATATGAAAGAAAATTTGTAATTATGTGCTGGAAGATTGTCCTCAAGTACGTAGTATTTTTAATTTATATTATGCCTAGCCAATCCTGAATTACTCATGCGCTTCTTAGCTATTGGGTATTAGATCAAAGAAGGCATAAGGATGTTTATGTATTATATGAGTGTGTTTTAAAATATTGGTCTAAGTATTTTTATACATAGCTGTGAACTTTGTCCAGTTCTTCAGATGACTGAATACTAAAGTTCTTACCATTTATTTCATTTCTAGCGTAAACTAGAAGCGGAGCTTCTGCAAATTGAAGAGCGTCACCAGGAAAAGAAGAGGAAGTTTTTGGAAAGCACAGAATCATTTAACAACGAGCTTAAAAGGGTACAGCTTTTGCTTTTTTCCACTTGCTCAGAGGAATCTGCTAGTTACCCATCTGTCCAAGTGCTGTACCCACTTCTGTTTAGTTCTGTGTTCAATTATGTATAATTACACAACTGATGACTGCAGTGTCCTAGTGTGTGGGTGTTGGAAAGCACACAGTGTTTGCATTATTTCGTGCTCCTTCAGTGACCTGTAGTGGTGACATTCAGCCAGTACAGTTTAGGAGTGCCTTCAGGCTTCGCTGCTTGAGTTTGCTAGAGATCAGCTCGAGGAATGTGGCCTAGAGCCGCTGTGGAGAACATGCTGCTCTGTCCTTGGCTGCATTCAAACAAAGTTTACCTTGTTTATTTATCCCCCTTCCCCCACCCCCTTCTTTTTTTTTTATTTTTGTTAACATGCATGTGTCTCCTTCCCTAGTTACTGAAGCTTTTAATATGAACTTTGTCAAATGAAAAGTAGTATGCTGCGTGTAGAAATACTGAACTCATAATTGGGTTTCACTGATGTTTTTCAATGTAACTGAGGTAGTAAAGGCGCTCTCCTTTTTTAATTTCTAGTTATGCAGTTTGAAGGTGGAAGTGGATATGGAAAAAATTGCAGCTGAAATTGCTCAAGCCGAGGAACAAGCTCGCAAGAGGCAGGAGGAAAGGGAAAAAGAAGCAGCTGAACAAGCCGAACGCAGTCAAAATAACATAGCAGCTGAGGAAGAACAGGCAGCTAACAAGATAGAGGAGAAGAAAGAAGAGGAGAGTGCTCCAATGGAGACAGGTAACTGCATTTGAAGACCAGCTTCAGAATCCTCGAAGGATCAGCATTAAAATATCTCTGTAGAGGCTCAGCTTAGCCAACAGTAGTGCCCTGTATTTTTGCTGTTAATAGGAAGAAAAGCTTCAGAAGAACCACATTCAGAATAGTTAACTTCAACTTGGTGAAATCCAGTGTTCGCTTGCTTCTCATTAAATTGCTCCTTTTAAAAAGCGGAGAGGATAAGATGCCACAAAGTCCTGTGTATTGCTTTGTGTATAATGTACCCAAGGCGAGGGGAAGCTTTCTAAGCCTAACTCATCTTCCGGAGGTTGCTTAGCTAGGAGCAGCTGCAAGAGTTTCCTTGTCCCAGTGTCAACATCTAGCAAAGATGATGATAAACAGCACTTCTGTCCATGCTGCTCTTATGAGCTGATTTGCAGGCTTTTTTGTGTTGTGTACTGTGACACTAGAAAATATGATTGTATTTAAGCATATCAGCAGCCAGTATCTCAGTGAGTCATTGCTGTAACAGCATGAGTGAAAGGGAGAGGGGACCAAAGGCGTTGAATTCTAGTGCTGCTGGTTTAACAAGGCCCCTTGCTTTCTTGTGGCTGGACTTGGGCTGTCAGGCAGCTGCAGGTGACTTTCAGGATGCCGTGCAGCAGGACCATGCATATCCTGAGCTCCGAAAGGTCTTTCAGAGCTGTGCCTGTCGCTGCATGTTCTAGGTGACAGAAATAACTGCTGTGGAGTACTCATATGTATGACAGTTTCAGTTTCTTCCTAAATTCTAATTGCACAAGCAAAATGTAGTGGCATGTAGATGACACTGAGAAATATCTTGTTACAGAAGAGCCTCACCCAGAAGAGAGCACAGAAAATCAGCAGAATGGTGAAGAAGGAACATCTACCCCAGATGATAAGGAGAGTGGCCAAGAAGGGGTCGATAGCACTGCAGAGGAGGGAACCAGTGACAGCAACACTGGTTCGGAAAGCAACAGTGCAACAGTTGAAGAGCCTCCTGCAGACCCTATCACTGAGGATAGTGAGAAGAAAGAATAAATACTGACTCGTTTCATGTGTCTTTTTTAATGAAGTACTGGTTTGATTTCAAAATGTGATAATGCGCCTTTTGTATCTTCCTTGCCTGTATCACTTGTCTCCAAAGGATACTGGGTTTTAATAATGTGTCAGATTATCAGCATTGCAACTTAAAGGGGCCTTTAGAGGCAAAGGAACTCTTTACAACAGACAGAAGAGAAAACCTCGTGTGTCTGTAAACGCAGCTGTTACCATGTGGAGAGATATTTACTATTGCTTGGGATTTCTCCCTTAGAAAGATAGCGTTGGGTTTTGTATTAGAAATCAGGCCTTCCCCCTTTCTTCTAGTTACATTACCACAGTGAAAATGTGATTTCTCAAAGACCCTTGTGTTCATTTGTGGCTGGAACACGATGCAGATGTGTGTCACCTCGGCCCCCTGACCTGGCTTCACAGAGGGGCTGGCTGCCCCTGCCGCAGCACACCTAGTTAGCCCAGCACTGCTCTGCAGCCAGGATGCTGGTGCTGTGGTCATGGGGGCTGATGAAGTGGCACAGATCACAAAGATGGTTACTACCACTCGCTTTCTAGAGAGTTCTAGAGTACTGCTGAGACATCTTAAAGTCAGCCTTTGCATTAAACAGACATGATGCCTATAAAACCCAGAGCATTTCCTGGCCCTAACCAAACCAAACCGCCCCGCAGCAGGCCTAGCCTGCGATACCGCTGCTGCTTCAGCTCTGGCCAGTGAGAACATCTGCTGCAGCTGCCCAGATCTTTGCTTTGAAAGAAAGCTTTTGGTCCTCACGAGTAGTGCTCCTGAGTAAGCCTGAAAGACTTGGTCTAAGGTGGGGTTTTTTGGTGTAATCTTTGTTGTCTTTTTCTAGAGTAGCTGTTCTACAGTGATGGAGGCTCATGTTCTGCAGGCAGCGTTTCAGGACATCCATTTCCGAAGGGCTGAGTGGAGTCCTCTTGAAGTAAATGACTTATTTCTGTCATGCAGGATTCTTTTCAACAAGTCTTTTGCTTTTCTTTACCAATTAACTCCTTATTTGCCACTAAGATACCCTGGTATGACCCCAGCCAGAGATACAGCAGAGTACAAAGGACAGCTACACGTTCTCTGGGAACAGTCACCAATAAGGCACAAATGGTAAAAAATGGTAGTTTTGCTTGCCATGAGCACAAATGGTAAAAAATGGTAGTTTTGCTTGCCATGAGCTTCCAAAACCTTTGGGAACTCAACAAATGTACTGAAAATGCCACATTTTGCCCTATATAGGTAAGCAAAAACCCTAATGAAGAAAACCACTTAATTGCAACAACAGATACAAGCAGTTTTGTGACTTTACAACTCCAAGAGAACACATGATGCATATGCTTCAAGAAACTGGTATGTTTTTATGGAATAGTGGGTATATCAGATGGTAATGCTTTTTAAATCCTTTTGGTCTTTTTTTTAAATGGTCTAAAAATAATAAAATCTGACACGTTTGGGTTTTTTAAACATGCAGTGGTCTGCTTCTTGTCTTTTAAGGTAATGTCTGTATTTGATTTAGGGCTCTCAGCAACCATTCTCCATCTTAGGGCCAGAGGAGAATAAAACCATGGAATTAATTATTGAAATATACTACATACAAAAGGTTATGCTGCAAAAGCACTTTGAAAACCAGAATAAAAACTCGTGACTTGGTCTAGACTTGGGTTTAAGTGCTGGCTCTGCCTAGCAGGATCCCTGATGATGGCAGTTGACTTTAAAAGCCAATGCATGGGAGAATTTGTGGAGGAAATAATACAAAGTATTGGCGAAATTTTAATCTCTTTGCCTCCAAGCTTTTAACTACCTCACCTCAGATTATGAGAAATATTTTTTGTGTTTCTTTAAACCAAGTACCATTTCCTACCTAAAGGGCTGAGAGGGAGGAATTGGCAGAACATATCATACTTGCAGAGAGGAACATGCAATTATGGACCAAATACTTTGTATCTGAAGCCAAGTTTTCCTGCTAATTAACTGCTGTGCATTCTCTCCAGGTCCACGAGACTTTATGAGCTGACTTGGGCCTTGATTTCTGCTTGAAAGCGATCGTTAGATCAGGTACTGTCTGGTGTACACACATAAATCGGAGCCGTCTCATGTATGTATTAAACAGCTGCTCCGGTCTCTGCCTTGCAGTTTACAACTTCATTTTATACTCCCAGCAACGCCAACCTTTTGGCAGCTGGTGCTGAGTGTGCTGGTCCTTCCACGAAATAGGATAATCCAGTGTAATTCTAGAGAACCAATATAAATGCTTACTGTACCGCTAAGGCTCACTCTCCCCCAGCAGCTGCCTGCTGGGCTCTGCGCTGCACCTGCTCTTCCCCAGTGTGCAAATCTGAACGTGACCGTTCAGGTGCCGAAGCAGAACGTGGCCGTGATCACTCCCATCATTCCTACGGACAGTGTTGCAGCTGACGCACCTGCCGCCACGCACTCGCTTGTACCCGCCAGTGACGGTGGCTGGAGGGGTTGTTGCAGAACACAATAGAAAGGAGGAAAAGCGAGAGATCACCGATGGCAGCCTTCCTCGAACGGGCACACCGCAGCCTGCGTGTGTGAGAAGGCTTCCATCTTCCTCATCTTTTAAGGAAAAGCAGTTCTGATACTAATGCATTTGGGAAAAGGTGTTACCTTGGACACAAAAAGAACTCTTCAGAGGAAACGGAAACTGTGGCTGCTCCTTCACTGGGGTTTGAAAAATTCGAAGCAGTGAAACCTGCCTAAAAATTCAACTTAAATTCAAAATTTCAGTTTCTTGGCAGAGTGGGCAAGTTATTCTTGCCATTGTGCTTAAGCAGTTGTAGTGGTTAAATTGCATTTCGGGATTTTTTGTTTCCAGGAGTGAAATGGATTGCTTTTAGAGAAATACAATCTGGAAGCACTTGAAGGGGGGAGTTTACCTAGTGACCCATTTTGGTTTTACATTTCATCATTAGCTGTGCCAAAAAGGCAGTAATTGAGAGAGGAGGCTTACTTGTTCCACTAACTCATTCATCTGAGGAAGCTCCCGTCACAAAAAATAACAGCTGAAATACAATGTGAAAATTCAGATATGCATGTACCTACAGCTCGATAGTCTCTTGGTTTGGGTAAAAAACGAGCAAATTGAGCAGACACAAGCTACGTACTTGTTTCACGGAGTAAGGCAGTTATATAATATTAACACTTTCAGATTTACAAAACTGAAGGCAAAACTTTTAGGAAAGCTTGCAAGCCTGCCTTTCACAGGAAGAGCCAGGTTAGCACTCGTCCTAAAACCTCTCCCCAGGCTACACGGGAATTTTTTGGACGGCAGGATAACCCGCCAGGCATGTGGTCCGCTCTTTTCTTCTACTAGAGTACTAGAGTACTTTGTACTTAAAAAGCTCTGAGCGTTCATCATCTATAACATCGTCTGGCCTCTTCACACTCGTGCAACAACCCCAGTCAAGCCAAAATGGATTTATTTTCCTTTAATTTCAGCCTGTTTGGTTGTTGGCAGAGACCATGGTGTGACTTTAACTGGGAAACCAGTCCCCTGGAGTTGAAATTGTGAGGAGTTCTTTGTTAAAATGATGTTATTCGAACTGTGGAAGTCCAAAAGAGACGAGGCTGTTGCCCTTAGGTTTGAAGTTGAAGTTCAATATATCACATTGCATTTTCAGAAAGGTAATTCAGATTTAAAAGAAAAAATAAAAAGGATCATTCATCCCTGATGGTTCTATTCCCTTAATTCCATCCTGGGATCTGTTAGTGCTCCAGATCACGCAGAAATTAATGGAAGCATCGCTCCCATCAGCTGAGCTCCCTCCAACAAAGCTTTTTGATTATATACAAGTTGCTTCACATCTTAAGCTGCACATCTGAGGATTTCTTTACTGTACATTGGTCTTCTTAAAAAAAAAAAAAAATTCTCTGGAATGATTGTTGCTGCCAACGCAAAGCTTTGATTTCTGAAGTGATACCAGCTGGTGCCTGGACAGGGGGCCCAACCGCAAAGGGGCTCGGGAGGAACGGGCTGGTGCAGGAGCAGGAGGAGCCTCCACGGAGCCTCCACTCCTCGGGTGCTGCGAACGCTTGTTGTGCAACAGCTTTTATCCGTGCAACAGCCTTGGGTTTTGAAGGCCGTTTGTGCTTTTCATCTGCTACCTATTCTCAAGGTATATGTAAATAACCGTAATTATTGGCGAGGATGGGGTGTGTTGCAGTGAAGGGTGTGTACCCCAGTGAGTAGGTGTCATCTTCAAGGGTAAAATAACTTTTCCGAGCTCATTAAAACCTCCTGAACCAACGCCCCGTGGGCAGCATCCAAACACTGACCAGCACCCCGGCGCCTGGCAGAGGTGCCCACCAGGAAAACGAGCATCAGGGACCAGGCGCAGGGGAGGGACCAGCCGGTGGGAAACCCACTCCCTCACCATGCCGCAGCAGCCCTTCCCAGCACCCCGAGCCTGGTCCCAGCTCAGCACCCCCAGCTGCTGGGCTACTGGCCACTTCTGATGGCAAACAGCTCACTGGAGCTCCTGAGGAGCCAGTGTGCCCGCCCATCAGCAGGGCCTGAAACCCTCCCACGAGGCACCAGAGCAGAATGGAGCCCACCAGCTTGGTGTGGCTCTTGCTTCCACCGCTCCGTGCTCAGCCCGTGGACATGAGCCCCTGGGGCTCCCTCCTCCCCTGCCGCGGGTGCAGGATGCTGGGGGGGCTGCCGGGGGGCCAGCACCACCGTGGTCCCTTCTGGGGGGCTGAGCTACCTCCCCAGGGACCTGGCGAGTCTTTCCCACCCGCTGAGGAGGAAGAGAAGAGGCAAATCCAAACCACCGCCCCGTGGCCAGGGAGGAGTTGTCTTTGGTTTGTTTTTCTCTTTGAGGGAAAGAAAAAAGAGGCTTTTTTGAGAGTCTGGCTCACACTTGGTGACCTCTGACATTGCCAGGGCGCTGGTACTTCCTTTGTTCTGCAAGTAAAATCAAGTAGGCAAAGGTTCTCCCGTATTGGGTAGTTCTCAAAAATATGCTTTTATCTCACCACAAAAATACACTTAATAAAAGTTATTAAGAAGCCTGGGTTTAAAAAAAAAATTGCTCTTAAAGTTCTTTTGGATTTTTTTTTTTTTTGCATTAATGCAATTATTAGATTTTATCACCCCAAAAACCTTTTGACCTACAAAACTGAAATCGAGTAACAGTTATGGAGCATGGAGCAGGCCCCAAAGGGTAAATATTGGAGGATATTTAGATGTTATATTTATATATATATATATATATATAGATGAACTGGGCACCTTGTGAGGTTGTTCCAAAGCAATTCAATAGGCAAAGTGCTTCACTCCTGGTGAAACCCGGAGGACTTCACCTTTTAAAAGCTTTATGCACCTAAACACCCTCTGAAAGCACCAACCCATGTCAGGGGGTCAGCACCCTGTGAAGGGCAAAGGTCTGGTGTTTGTGCAGCAGCCAAACTTTAGGGGGAGGGAAAATAAAAAAGCTTCTGGAGAAACTAAAAAAGGGTTTAAAAATAAAATCACCTGTGCATTGCATGGGATGGGCTTGCAAAGTGGATCTGCTGCCAGCGCAATGAGGACTTCAGCTGTAGGAGCTGGGGTTACATCAAGGGTTATTCCTAGGACAGAAAGAAATCAAACAGAGGAACAGAGGGATAAAATACCCGAGTAAAACCAAGGCCCGGCACTGATGGGAGGGCAGGGCAGCGGTGCGGAAGGGAATGGGGCGGCCGTGCAACGGGGTGTAGGGCAGAAATGGGGAGACCTCGTTTCACCCTTCAGCTCGGGGGCCGGGGAGCAGGTCCGGAGCCTGGCGAGGGGTGTGGGGTGGCGATAGAGCTGGGAGCGAGGGAGCTCCTGCAGGGAGGGGAGGGTGCTGAGGAGCAGCGTGCTTTCCTGGGCTGCGGGGAGCAGGGGCAGCCCCTCTCTTTGTTCGTTCAAAGCAGGTGCTTGAGGGGGTCCCCTCTGTCCCACCACGTGCTTGCTCACATCCCCCAACGGTACCCACCCCACTCACAGCCCACCTTCTGTGCCCACCCTGCCTCAAGGAGTCCGTGAGGGTTTATTTCTCCTTTTCTTCTGCCCATGTTTTGTACTCCTAGGCTTTGCTGTTTATTTAAAAAAAAAATTTAAAAAGCTATTTTGGATTTTTTTCTTAATTTATCAACATTTACTTAAAGAAAATGCCTTCAGATTGGCCATCGATCTAAAAACCCTGTGCCGACACAGCGCCATTACAACTGCGCTGCCCTCGCTCTGCTCCTTTGCTCACCTCTCCTTCGTTCTTTCCACTGACAAGCAGTAATCCTGACTGCTGGAATATTGAGAAAAATACTCCTCGTCACCAACTCAAAGCGTAAATTGGCGCTGGCGGAGGTGCACGAGCTACAACCAGCGTTGCCAGCAGGCGTCCCTCTTAACCTGCCCGGAGATGGACTGCGGCGAAAATGGTCTTACCCTCAGTTCCAGATCCCCAGTACTTTTCACTCTTCTGGGGTTTTTTTGGGTTGTTTTTTTTTTGTGTGTGTGTGTAATACCTAGGAAGTGCCAGCCAGCAGCAATATTTGTTGCAGCACACTGCTTTGATGACTGATGATGAGGGCTCCAAACGACACACGCTCACTTGCACACCCCTGTTTACAACCCCGAGTGGCAGTTACGGGTTTCTAGCTTCACTTCTAGAAGTAGACATTAGAAGCATTCAAAAGAACTAGGATTCTATCCTCTTTTCTTTTTTTCCAGCTCTGTAACAAGAAAAGAGTTGTTGGGGAAAAAAGCTTCATACGTTACAAAGGGATCCCTCGGAGGAATCCTGTGCGCACAGGCGTTGGCAAAGGCTGTTTGCAGAGAAGATGCCGTGTAAGAAGGTGGAGAGAAGTGCTTTACTGGAGCGTAGGTGAAGCTGTAGGTGGTATGTGCCAAGGGGAAGGCTCAGGCTGCCAGAGCTGTCCTCACGAAAGTGCCGCTGGCCGGTGATTTGAGCCTCTCCACATCTTGTACCAGAAGATGGAACCAATCTGAAGCCATGTCCCTGCACAAACAGCAGAAATTCAAATACGAGCCTGAGCTTTCACGTTTGAGTTGCTCTGGGATAAACGTGCCCAAAGAGAAGAGTGTAAAGCTACTTTTCCACCAGCCCAGGTTTGTGGGGGCTGATCTGAAGAACAGCTCCATCGAGAACCCGGCAGCCCAGGGCGTGTTTTGCCTCTGGGAAGGCGAGGAATCCCTCCCAGCATGCACGGCCAGGCTTTCCCCATCGCCACCTCACTCCTGGATAACTTGACGTGACCCTGCTCAGTAATCCCACCACAGCTGATGCAGCTGGTCAGTAAGGGTAACTTATAGTTACGCTAATTTAACTTCATTGAATTAAGATCAAGTTAATTCTAAGGGAGCCTTTGTGTGAGCTGAATGCGGTTCAACTATCCACATCAGTCCGTGCATATTCACTTATTGGTATACCCTCGTGCACTTAAGGAAAAAAAGTTAATCCAGCGTTACTTTGTTAGTAACTTCTGGGATTTTGGAGTACAAATATTAAATAACTTTCATTTATTATCATTTATTATCAATGTTTTGTACCATGGCCAAGGAAGGACAGGATTGCACAGCAAAGCAACGTGGATGCCGGAGTGCTTCGGCTGGAGCAGCGCTGGGGGGGTGAGACATGTGGCTGCTCTTTTTGTTCTCTCTTAACTGCATCACGTTAAAAACTACGGAGCTGGCCCTGGCCGGGGTTTTGCTGCAAAGCAGCTGTGGTGGGGGGTGCCCTGCAGCACCCCCTCGGGAACCGGTGGAGCACGCTGAGCCGTTCAGCTTCCCTGTCCCTCTTGGACCTGCTGCGCTTGGAAGCAGGAGACTGGGAGCTGCTCCCTTCGGACCGGTACAGATCCTGTGCTCACGTGCAAGCTTGCTGTGAGCCAGAACGGGTTTCTGTTACTGGTTTGGATCCCAGCTTGAGCAGGAACCATCCTCAGCCGGTTCACATCGCCTTGCGAGAGCTTTCCCGCGGGACCGGGTCTAACGCTCCACACCTCGAATTCAGTGTGTGCTTCACACACGTGCGATTCAGTGCTTGCTTAACACACGGGGCACCGCCTCTGCTGGACTGCTTCCTCTCTGCAAGGGGGACAGGCGAGGCCGGTGTTCCGTAAGCCCACCGCTCTCCGGCATGGTCCTTCTCGTGGTTAGAGATGGAGAGCCGGGAATTGGAATTCCAGATGCAAACCTTGGGCTGTGCTGCCTGTTCCCCATGACTCCCGCTGCCTGCCTAGGCAGAGAAATGCAGGTGTGAGCGCTGCCAGAGATGCTGGTACAACCCCAGCAGGGGCTAGAAATCAGCTTTAAGCTCTGTAGGCACCTCGGATACACGATCGCTGCGCCGCAGCAGCGTGGTGTTTAACCACGCCAGGTGGAGGAAGGAGCTGTAATTGCACTTTGCTCTCAGAGCATCCCGGTTTTGTCTCAGACCCATTGCAGCCATAACCGCCCCTTGAAGGAGCCTTGATCAAGGTTTTGAACACCTCACAGGGTGCTTTGATTCCTGGATTTGCAGTCCCCCCCTATGTATGCAGAGCATTACTGACAGTGATCCCTGCAAATCTCTCCGCGGTGGGATTTGTACTGGTAACCAGGTGGAGATCAGCTCGTAGACTCTGGGTTGGAAAGCATGGATCCTGCTCTACTTTAGGTCTGTCTCACTGTTTTTGTTCTCAGTTCCCTTCTTTCACTTTGATGCTTTTTTTTTTTTTTTTTTCCACGGCCTTCAAGGGGTTTTTTTGAAGTGGTTTTGCATTTATCAGGCTGGTGCCTTATTTTGCTGTAAATTATCATGTATGGCTTCACTTGTGACTTATCAAAGCCTGTAATTTCTGTAAACAGTTTCAATTTGCCTTTTTTTTTTTCTTGATTCTATTAAAAAGGCAAGAAAAAGACATTTTAACCCACCAATGCCAGAGGCAGGGCGAGAGCCAAACTAGAAAGAGCAACAGTAACAACAGAAACAGTGAAAAATCACATCGTTGGTTTTTTATTATTATTATAATTTCTTTAAGCCCAGGGATGAAGAACACCAGATCTGTGACAGAAGGGATGGGATGAGCTCTTCTTGCAGAAACCGCTGACGGGCTCATTCCCTGTTTCTATACCCAGTGTTGTTTCAAGAGCCCAGGGCACTGGTGTTCGATGTTACCCCTTGTGAACAAACAGTGGCCTGAGGATGCCGGCTGTACAGCCAGCAGAGGCTTTAACGCTCAGTTCTGTTTAGGAGACATACCGCTGCCCCTTTATCTCCCTAAACAACCCGTGCCTCGCTAGTGCTTGATATCCTGGAGGAACTTCCCAACAATTTGCCCACCTGTGTGGGGAACAAAGTACAGGGAAGGCTTCAAGACCCTCTCTAGCCCGACCCAGTGGCCGTGCACCCTCCCCAGCATGGTTCCTATGATGTCCCAAGGGATTTTCTTCCTATTTTCTCTCTCCTCTCCTTTCCCCACCTGCCACACTGGGGTGACCACTCTTTCACGCTAGTTGAGGCCAGAAAGGATCCGTTTGTTCCTCGCAGGTCCCTCCCTATACAAATGGACCTGGGAGTGTGGGCAGATGAAACGGAGCCACCCGACCTGACCAAAGGGCTGGGGGGCCGGGGACACCAGCAGCACTTGCCACCAGCTTGTCCCCTGTCCCTCAGTGGTGGCAGGGTGCCCATGGTTCCACCAGCCTGACCTCTCCCCAGTTGCGTCACTGGGTACATTTCCCTCGTCACAGCTCGATTCCTGGGCTCCAGGCGGAGGAAGTGGCTTTAGTGCGGAGCAGGTGCCAATCTGTAAAATTGCTTCTTGGTTTGGGGCTTTTTTTTCCACCAGAAAAGAACTGGAGAGAAAGGCCGTCAGCCGCGACATGACGCAAGCATGAAGAAGGTGACGCAGGCATGAAGAAGGTGAATTTCCAGTGACAGCGAGCGTGTGCCCTTCCCTCCTGTGCCTGACCAACGTCCCTGGTGGGACCTGCCTGCCGCACAGATTGCTTCCTCTGCTGGCAGGATAAGGATCTTTTAATAACCTCGAGGTGAGATCACAATCATGAGACTTTTTTCAGGGCATCCCCTACAACTGCTCTAAGAACTCTTCTTGGTGAGGAATCCCAGCTCGGTACCACTCTTAATGTCAGGAATTTACTGGCCATTTCACTTCTGCTATTCTGTTTGCTGGAGGAATGGCTGTGCCGAAGCCCCCGCCTGGGGCAGACCCTCCCTGCACGGCTCCCAGGCCTGGAGCTGGGTGGGCTGTCCGGGCAGGGGGCAAAACTGGAGGTGGGAGATGCCGAGGATCTCGGTTTGGCATTGCCTGGCAAAGCGAAGCAGCGCCGATGTCAGAGCCCCCCCTCGCCGCACGCAGAGGCGTGTTAGTGGGAAGTGGGCACTTGGGGAGGGTTCGCCCTTCGCTCCCCAGAGCTTCTGCCTGGGCGACTCCGGCGTCGTGCGGCGAAGGGCAGAAACCTCCCGGGGCACTGAGGGCAGCGAGAGCAGCACAGAGCTGAGAGCAGGGGGTGCAGCTGGCGTTTCCTTCGGTGCTGCACGCTGCCCTGCCCCGGCTCAGCACATTGCAGGGGACCCACAAGCCCTGGATGTGAACTGCGATGCTTTCACTTGTAGCAAAACCTTCCTACTTGTAGCAAAACACAGCTTTGCCTACCTGATAGGGATGGTGCTGCTCGCTCAGCACCCCGTGAGCTGAGCTCTGAAGCAGAGCGGGGGTCTGGTGCAGCCGGCGGCAGAGCCGGCTCCAGCTGCACGGGCTCTCCACCCGCTGGGCCAGCAGTACTTCAGTCTGATCTCATGTCAATTCACCCAAAGCTAAATTAGTGGAAAATACAGGCAGGCTTTGAGTTCAGGATGTAAAAACATCTTGTGTCGTGCTTTTCTCAGAATGGATTGCACCTCGCTAAAGTGCAGCAGAGCCATGCGAGTCCTGCTTGCTGAAAGCACACAGCCCGTGGCGCTGGGGTCCCTTCCACCCTGGGGTGTCTGCGTGACTTAGTCGAAGGAGAGCCTGCAAGCAGTCCAATCTTACACACAGGACACGGACGTGAAATACAGGAACGAAATTCCGACGAGATACTCCGCTGCTGAACGAGCATTCAATGTCAGATCCATTCGAGTCTACATGTTTCAATGCAGTTCAGCAGATTCAATCTTTCCGTTCGAGTGGAACCAACCTGAACTGAAATCTTTCTTTCTGAGCTAATTTCCTGTGGAATTTATTAGGAACGGTGTTTGCTTTTGAGAAGTCATATTGACGAACAGCTGCCATCTAGCCCTGCTACTTCGACCTGGGCAACAGATTTTAACCACTTGTTTCCACTCTTCTTGCAGCAGAGTCACCTAGGGTCTAACAGGAGAGTGAAAATACCGGGCCACTTTTTTTTTAATGCACCAGGTTTTTTTAATGCACCAGTTTTTTAATAGTTAATTTAACTTGAGGGTGACAAATGTGCTGTAGCAAGCAGGCAGCACAGTGTGGCTTTACCTGGGCGGTGTGTTTGTTCGTGCGGGATCGCAGTTTTGACAAAGCCTGCTCGTGGGGCACACGTGTCAGCAGGAGCACGTCAAAGAGACGGATCACTAAGGCATGAAATAGACTGCAAATATACACAAGCAAATTAAGCAAAGCTTTAATAAACGTTTGGAGAACTCCCAAGGTATAAAACATGACTGTACAAGAAGATGGGGTGTCATAAAGACACGGTACATTATTTTAAGATATTCCCATTCTTTTTTTAAGGAAAACAATTTGCTTGAATTGGCTCTGACAACCCAGAACTTGGCATGTACTGAAATGTTGAAGTTAAAGCGCGGGTGTATGCGCAAAAAACAAACTGCAAAGCATTTGCCTGCTGCCTTCCTCTCGTCAGCTTCGGCTTCTGCCGCCAGGGATGTGGGGATGGACTCCTGGGAATGTTGCCTTCCACCCCCTCCCTCTGGCACAGCATGAGCACAGAGCAGATGGAGGCAATCGTGCCACCTCTACACACCCCCCACTCCCACAGGCAGCACCATGACTACGCTTCAAGGCTCTACACCCACCATTTCTGAGTATTCTGCCTGTATCCGAGGGAAGTCTTTCATCTCTGGTCCTTCTTGGAGGAAGTGGTTACAAGATAAAGCTCTCAAAGGCTGCTTACCTGCTTGGATATCGATGAACAAAAGGAAAATGGAGCAATAAATAGAGTTGCAAAGATGCAAGCTGCACCTGCCTGCTGAGAGAATTCGAAAGCAAGCGTGATGAAAAGCCCGTGGTGGTGCTTAGAGAGCTAAGGGAAGTGCAGGTCACCTTCTGGGAAGCCAGATAAAAATGCTGATGGTCTTCAAGCCCTGGAATTGTGCCCATTACAGACCCCAGAAGGGGATCAGAACCACAGTGGCAACTGGCCTGCCATGAAAAACCAAGAAGGTTTTTAAGTGACGGCTGGGCTGGCACAACGTCTAAGGAAGGTCTGAAACTGTGGACGGGTGTTTACATCGGATCTGAGACCATCCTCAGGACCCTCAACTTCAGATACGTTTAATTAGGGCTTGCGAGAGCCAGGGAGCAAAATGTTTGGCCTCATGTCGAAGGAGCTGGTGTTACAGGCAAGGCAGCAAGTGATCAGTAGTTTTAGTTTCGGATGCTCACATGTGCTCAAATTCTACTAAAGTCCTGTTTTGGCTGTGGTTAGCTGTTACGTTACCTTACGATAATTTAAATAGAAACATGCCATGGTAATGTTGGGGTGGAGTTTTTTTGAACAGCACAAAATCTTCAGATCTTCGAGTGCTGTACGCTAAAGGGAACCAAATCAGCTCTTCCCAGCAGTGAAAAGTCCTTACATGAGCCACAGATTACAGAACATTCACTGCTCTTAGTGTTCTAACGTTTAGGGAAGGCATCATTCCCAAAACAATTCTGCCTGGATGCTGGCTGGAGGCACTGGCAGGGAGCTCGATTCTGCCTCTGAAGGTTGTAGGAGCAGCAGGGCTGAGATGCTGGTGTTGATGTAACGGATCAACTCACTGAACACAGCTTATCTGCTCCTTGTAATATATATCCCAGTAACGGTCGGGTAATTAAGACACTGATCAGATTACCCTGAACAGGACAGTGATGCATGAGAGCCAGACAACGGCTGCCTGGCGCAGAGATCTGTTATAACAGCAGTTTAACTAACTACACCGTTACTTGTCTGATGCAGAGCAAATGTTGCATTTAGGCTAATGGAGAGATAACACAGGTACCACAGGTTTTCCTTTATGTCCATTTGCTGAAGCAGAATAATGCCTTTTGAGGTGTCTCCCATCCCAGCCACACAAACACTGAAACATTGCCTGAGCTGTGTTCTCTCTCTCTCATAACACTGGTCTTTCTGGCTGGTTTTGGAAGTTCCCTGGGAACTTTCCCAGTTCCTCAGCGAACTGGCTTGTTTGGGTCCATCCTGAGCTGTTCCATCTTCCCCCAGCTCCGCACAGGTGATGGGACAGTAATTCAGGGTAAGCCCCAAAGCACCAGGTGCTTTGGAACCTGTTGGGGACTGCAAGCTCCGTCCAGGACCCATCTTAGTGACCTGTCATTTTCCCATCTGTCCTGGCTGCCGTAACAGCATTGCCATCTCATAAGAAGAGGACGCAGAGGACAAGATGCCAAAGTGAATACTTTTGAGTCGCCTTGGAAGGAAGGTGAGTTCCTGAGGAGCTGGGGATGTTGCTGCCTTGTTCGAGGAGTCTGTTCCAAGAGCAAGGGTCCACCTTGGGCAACCACGGAGCAAAAGCCCCTGATTTGTATTGATGATCCACTTAGGACCAGGATGGGATGGCTGACAGCACTGCAGGTCCTGAACTTCTGCATTAATGTGATGGTGGGGAAGGCATGGGACCGCAAAAGCGCAAAACCTTTTGAGGAAGATGATGCATGCTGATACTCAGCAGATGGTAACACAAAACCACCCAGAAGCAGAAAGGAGGGGGGAAGTCCACTTACTTGTTTGAGCTGCTGAGAATCTAGAGAGGATGCTGTAAGCGTGTGGGAGAAGGGCAAAGGGATGCTGGCTGCCAGCAGTCCTGCATGCGGAGATTTTTTTCATGTGCTAGTTGAACATGTTCCCCAGAAAAAAAGGGTCTGGCAGAGATGGGGATCCTCCCTGTTTCCTACAGCACTCATTTCTGGTGGATGCTCTGGCAGATGAAGCAGGATCTGCTCTGGAGAGAAGAGATAAGGAGAAAGGAGATAATTTTTTGCCCCTTCACCACAGACAATTTCTCATGTGTCAGTGCAAAAGCAGAACCCACTTTTACCGAGTCTCGGTAGTGCGTGCGTGCCGCCCCTCGCTGCACGTGCTGAGGAAGCACCTGAGCACCCGGAGCACCTGAAGGTAGCGTGGCATGCAGCACAACCGTCCTGTATCAGTGAAAGACGAGGAGGAGCATCGACTAAATGTCAGCCACGCAAGGGTGTGTCACGAGCCTCTTGCAGAGGTGCAGGAAGTATAAAAGGCAGAGGTTCCCAAAGAGGGTCCCTGGAAGGAGCTGCGGCGTGCTGAGCTGTGCTGGAACCTATGATGCTCTTGCGAACCTGGTGACTTCATCTCCCTTCACAACGAGACCATGGAGAGTGGTGAGTACCTGCTCTGCAGCCTCCGCCTTTGTCTTCTGCTTTATCAATCATGCCCAAATCCATGCCTCGTGACACAGGGATGGAGCACTTTTAACAGAGTAGAACAGTATAAAAGACTTTCATCTTCCTTATATCGACTATTAAAAAAGAAATGCACAGTTCTCTTCTACATGCTCAAAACCCCTCCAATCAATTAACTTCAGAAACACACACATAAAAAATAGGCTTGTAGCCAATTTCAAGGGGCTATTTTGTCCCAAAGCAAATAAGCTCTTCTCACATAGCATGTACCTTTTCTTCTCTGTTCTTATTAAAAAATACTTATTAAAAAAAAGAGAATGCACCTCCTTGGCAACGTTTTAATTCAGGGAATGAATCAAAGGAAGCAGGAGCAAGCATATCTGTGGTTACTGCTAGCTAAGTCTGTCCAGACTTTTACAGATTGTTTCTATTAACAAATATTTTCACTGCAGCAACAAAACTTTGCAGTTCTGTGCTTGCTCGGAGCTGGAGCAGCCCTGAGCCGGTGCACCTGTAGGGGTCTGTGTTCCCATGGATTCCTCCATCATGAAGCAGGCAGAGAGAAGCAAGCAAGCGAGAGAATCCCCTTCTCTTTGGTCCGTATCCTGTTAGCCCAGGAAGCACAAGACTCTTTCTGTTTCCTCTTGAAAGTTTCAAACTTTCCTTTGCCATTTCTTATTGTACTTTCACACCCAGAGCTCTGTGGGCACCCACTGCCCGGAGCTTGAGGAGATGAGGAGCTGTAGGAGGGGAGATGGCACCATGGGTCAGGGACACGGCACATAAGATGCACGCTCTTTCTCCTCGAAGACTGTCAGATTTATTCCCTTTTTATTATGTTTTTTTATGCTCAAATATGTGCAAACACTAATCTGAGGGAGTGCGGGGAAGAGGGACAAATGCAAGAGCTCAGATGGGTAAGTTAGTTTAAAAGCAGATTAACCAATCCGGGTTTAAAACCCAACTTCTACCTCTCCGTGCCGGTGAGCACGGGCAGAGCTGCAGTGAGGATGGCGAGAGGATGGGACAGAGCCACCAAGTTCAGCCCAGTAAAGCCCTGCTCCGGGTGTAACGAATTACAGGGTGAAACGGGAGGCGTCACTGCCTTTTCTCTATGACATTTGCAAATCGGAGCCTTAAATTAACCGCAGCGTGCAGGGGGGCACGGGGGTCCCATGGGAAGCACTGCAGGCAGAGCTGCAGCCTGTGACCACACTGAGATTTGAGCACCCAGTTCCATACTGGTGCCTCCGACTGTGCCACATGAAGGGGGACGATTGCCCTCACCTGTTTTTGAAGAAATTCAGATGCAAAACACTAGTGACGCGCGCAACAGCAGAGTCAGGCTGGTGCAGCTGGGAAAATTTGGCACTTCTTCCTTTTTGTATCTTTGTCCACTGTTTCAGCCCACAAACTAGTCCCCTTCCCAGGCAGGGATTTCTCCTCTGGAAAGGTCTCCGGTGATTTCTGAATGAAGCAGAGGGGGGTTCCGTGCGCAGTGTCTGGATGCAAAGCCCTGTACAGCAGCTGGGAAGGGGGAGCCCAGGGTCTCCCAGGCTCCAACGTGACACTGGGGGATGCGGGATGCTCCCACGGTGCTCGCTGGAGCTCCTGGCTCCCATAGGACCCACCAGGCAGGAGCAGGGAAAGGGCAGAGGGAGCCTTCTCATGGATGTCTCCCGGCAGCTTCTGGGAATCGTTGGCTTGGGAAGTGCTGCATCCCAACCAGCACCATTTGGGAAGCCCTGCATCCCAACCAGCACCACTTGGGGAGTCCTGCATCCCAACCAGCACCATTTGGGAAGCCCTGCATCCCAACCAGCATCATTTGGGAAGCCCTGCATCCCAACCAGCACCATCTGGGGAGCCCTGCATCCCTAGCACCATCTGGGGAGCCCTGCATCCCAACCAGCACCACTTGGGGAGCCCTGCATCCCAACCAGCACCATCTGGGGAGCCCTGCATCCCAACCAGCACCATCTGGGGAGCCCTGCATCCCTAGCACCATCTGGGGAGCCCTGCATCCCAACCAGCACCATATGGGAAGCCCTGCATCCCAACCAGCACCACTTGGGAAGCCCTGCATCCCAACCAGCACCATCTGGGGAGCCCTGCATCCCAACCAGCACCATATGGGAAGCCCTGCATCCCAACCAGCATCATTTGGGAAGCCCTGCATCCCAACCAGCACCATCTGGGGAGCCCTGCATCCCTAGCACCATCTGGGGAGCCCTGCATCCCAACCAGCACCACTTGGGGAGCCCTGCATCCCAACCAGCACCACTTGGGAAGCCCTGCATCCCAACCAGCACCATCTGGGGAGCCCTGCATCCCTAGCACCATCTGGGGAGCCCTGCATCCCAACCAGCACCATATGGGAAGCCCTGCATCCCAACCAGCATCATTTGGGAAGCCCTGCATCCCAACCAGCACCATCTGGGGAGCCCTGCATCCCTAGCACCATCTGGGGAGCCCTGCATCCCAACCAGCACCACTTGGGGAGCCCTGCATCCCAACCAGCACCACTTGGGAAGCCCTGCATCCCAACCAGCACCATCTGGGGAGCCCTGCATCCCTAGCACCATCTGGGGAGCCCTGCATCCCAACCAGCACCATATGGGAAGCCCTGCATCCCAATCAGCACCGCAGCCCAGCTGGACCTCTCCACCCCTCAGCACCCTGCTCTCCTTTACATCCCTGGCCTCTGCAGCATTATGTGGGTGCCCTGTAGGTTTCTTTACTTAAGTTTTTCAGTATTTGGGAGGGCAGCTGTTACTCTGACTTCAACTAACTGGTAACGGTTAATTATGACAGGAAGAAGAAAAAATTAGTGAGAACCTGACAAGAATAGTACAACAATTTTCATCCTTTGGGATTTTATCCTAGTACTGTATTTCAAAGGAATATTCCAAAATAAATATTTTGCACTGGAAGATGCACAGCATTAGTGCTGCTGCTGGGGTTTTTGGGTTTTGGGTTTTTGGGTTTTTTTGGGGTTTTTTACACACACATAGGAAACACGGGTAGCTCACTTAAATTCATTCTGAACTTGCTTATCTCTGCTTATCTTGTCTTTTGATTCACAGTTTCCTAAAAAGGGGTGGAGGCAGGTAATTATTAAATTTCTTCTCTAACAGATATATGAAGCCGTGAGATAGAAGCATGACTTAAGTTTCATTGGGACTGTTCATTCCTGAAACGATGGTATCGCTCCTGTGCCAGTTGTGAGAAGCAGAGGGGAAAGGTGGCAGAGAACGAGCACTGAGCTGTAACTGCCAACAGTCATTATATATTTAAGTATGATTAATTTTTCTCAGAAATACCTGGTTCTTCCCCCGAAAGCCTACTCTAGCGATGGTGAAGAGGCAGCAGAAACCGGTACATGTTTAAAGATATAAACAGTACGTTACTCGCTGCCTCCACATGCTGAGGTGCTCGAGAACGAAACTTTTGCTTTGCGGTTTCTGGCCAACAGAAAAATAATTCTTTCACCACGAGGGTTTAGCCCGAGCCAGTTTGCCAGGCTTTGCCAATACTCTTGCCGGACTCTCGTTTCCACTTGGTGCCTTCCCCAGCACCAGCACGCTGCTGCTGCTGCTCGCCACTGCTCCAGTTAGAGCCGGAGCTGCCAGGCAGGAGCCGACCCAGTGCTCCATCCTGCAGGATTTGGTTTCTCCAACCTGTTTTAACCATCCCACACGGTTCTGTTTCTACTCCTCTGGGTAGACTTTCTGCTACCAAGTATTTCTTACTATCAGCAGCTTTTCTGGGCATGCCCGGGGGGGGTTCACAGCTACTACAGCTTCTTTTATCTTGATTGAGATCAGTTGTGATGGCAGGGAGCTTCAGATGAGCTGGATGGATACAGCTGTCCGAACCCACCCACCCTTCTGCTGTGGGGTGGCAGGAGCTGCACCCCAGGTGCCCACCCTATGGCCTTGACCCTGGACTCAAACCCACCCGTTTCTTTCCCTTTGCTATCGAGGGAGCCGAAACGCCCACCCAGGTGCCAAGGGCTAGAGCTCAGCGGGATGGATCCCAATTGCGCTCGCTCTGTGGAGGAAGATTTTCAGGATGGATGGGTTGTTGTCCCCTCTCCGCCCTGCCCTGCCATTAACAGCAGACCCTTCCCTCTTCCATTCACACGGAACAATTCTCCTTTCCACCTTTTCCCAGGGCCCGCAGGACAGGAGCATGCTTTGAGAACTGCAGCAAACCAGCACGTCACCAGCTGAGGGACAAGGGGGCTGACGTGGGGCTTGATAACGTGCCTGACTCATTCGCTTTTTATAAATGTTGTCTTTTTATAAATGAGGTTTCTAGTTCAACTGTTCATGGGGATTTTTGAGAGGTTTTTTTGTTGTTTTTTTCTTAATATTTTGAGGAACAAAACTTTAGGAAAATACCCACAGCAGAGAACTACCAGATAGGGAAAAAAAAAAAAAGGAAAATAAAAAGTAAAGAAAGCTACCCAAAATTGCCTGTTAAGCTCCAGGGCATGTCTCATTTCCTCTATGCAATTAATTTGCTTGTGGTCCCTCTCCCCTGCTGCCTTGGACCCTCAGAGCATTGCAGGGAGACATCAGCCTCGTCCAGTCTGCCTGAAACTGGTGACGCAAGGACCCGCTCAACAAACTCCTGCGTGGGGACCACGAGGCTGCATCGCCTCTCTCGTTATGCCTTTGCAAATGACTCTCTCATTATGCCTTTGCAAATGAGTAAGTTGAAAGGGGGGGGTGTACAGAAAGAGGGGAAGAAACTGTGCAAGCTTTTTTTTTTATATTGAAAAAAATCATTTGACATTTAAGACACTTGAAACGGTAACCGAAGGGGGGGTTGTAAACCAGTGTGAAGATCTTTAAAGGAATGATACTTCACTGAACTGTTTCAGGATCGTTAGTTGAGTCACTTCATCAGTCCTATTTTGTTAGATGCCTCAGAGCATGTTAAGGAGGAAAAAAAAAAGTACAGAACAGCAACTCACCAGGGCTGCACACTGATGACTTTTCAGATTAAGGGCTGGGCTGGTCCGGTCCTTCGACTTGAGGGGGTGATGCAGAAAGTGGTGGAGGAAAAGGATGCTGCACCTGGGGGGCAATGCCCTAGACTGGCCCCACCGGCACATCAGCCTGGCACTGGGCAGTTCTTTGCATGAAATGAGTGAAAAATGCCGACAGCAATGCACTGATGGAGCCGGATTCAGGTCGGTGCCTTTCCTCTGTAGCCTGAGAGTGGTTCCTCTCCTCTGCCTCCTTTTTATACAGCTGCTAGGAAGTGAATTGCCTTTGAGGCCTCAACCCCTGCCCAGCGTGGCCAAGTAATTATTATCCATCAGCGGGCAGACATAAGCACCAACTCCAGGACTCCCCCAGAAACCAAGCCATGAAGACGCCTGGCCAACAGAAGACTGGAGACTCTGATGGTTGGGGGGGATCAGGGACCCCACACCTGTGTCCCAGGCAGGGAGGGCAATGACAGTCAAGGCTTGTGGATTTTGAGTGGTTTGGGCTTTCAGAGTATTTCCTGTGTTAATATGTGAAAGTCAGATCAGCATCTCGAAGGGAGAGATGGCTACCCCAGATGCTCACCAAACCTCTTCCTGCAAGTCTGGGACTGGTCAGAGTGAAAGCCATCAGACAGACAGAAAGCGCAGACAGAGCGTTTCGCCAAGCCCCTGCCTCCCCCCTCAAGCCCAGCCTTGCCACCCTCCATTCCTGATGCAAACGGCACTGACGAGGCACTATTACCCTCCCCAGATTCCCCCAGGAGGGTTCAGAGAAGGTGAGGGGGTGTGAACAGAACTGAGCACCCAGCTGCATGAGTGTAAAAGACGAAAACAAGGGGGAAAGGCAAGGCACAAACTTCTACAAGACAGTGGGAAGCTCACACGCAGGCTCTGGGGGTGAGAAGCGTGAATATTTCCACTCGTGGCCAAAGATCTCTCAGCTGACACATCACTGCTCACATCCAAACAAGCATCTCCAATCGCAGGTGCCCAAGTAACGATTTCTGTCATTAACAATGCTACTGCACGCGACTTGAAGTGGGGATACTGGTGCAATGGCTGCAGTTACCATGAGCAGTGGAAGTTCATCATCCTGGTCCACTGCAACACCGAAGAGGAGACGGGCAGAACAGGGAAGGGGGCAAAGGAGCTCGGCAAAGGAACAGAGTGGAGCTGCATACATCAGGCTGCCCAGCGTGAGAGGTGCAAACTGATCAGTCAAATTTATGAAAAGGCCATGAAGAGAAAGCCGTGCTCCCTAGGAGAAACAGGCAGCTGAAAGCCAAAGGCATCTCCCGCCTCTGCCCCAGCCTTGCTTAGTGACCCTGGAGCAGCTAATCAGGAGGGAAATGAGAGGCTGCGGCACAGGGAACAAGCCAGTGCCTAGAGAAGCATCCTGGGATGAGCAGCATGATGCTCAGAACAGCTGGTGCCAACTCTCCTTCAAGGAAGGACACGTCTTCTGTTCGTGCCAGAGCAGCGGCCAGGGCTTTCTCCCAGCTGCCAAATCACTTCTACATTGAGCAACTTTCAGTCGCAAATGCCCAAGGTAGATGGTGGTACATGCTTTAAATAGAGCAAAGAAAAAGCTTTCACTGGCCTCCCTGCCTCTGCTAACCACAGCAGGAAGAACTGTTTGCCCGAGATTGCTCTCACCATTATCACATCTGGCTCTGAATTGAAATTTTTCCTCCCAGCTGTCAACATCCTGTATCTTCACATCCAAAGGCAGCAGCAGCCAATTTTAAGACATTTAAGAGACAAGCAATAAATTTCAGCCAGCTTCAGTTCTGCACATCCTGCCAGGAGCTGAGCTTTCCTGTTCCGCAGATCGGTCACCGCACCGGCGGGGAACAGCTGGGCCCGATTTATATATATCTATAGCTGGGCGCTCACAGCTGTACGTTTTTACATGGGTTGAGTATGCTACACCCCCACAGCTCAGAACAAGGCACAGGGGGCAGGCTGCTGTCCATCTGTAGGGAAAAAACAATAATTAAAACCCCATATAAAATAAAAATTAGTACACTGTGCACAGGGTAACTGTCCTTAGCTATGAGCCTTTACAGATGAAACTGGAGGGGCCAGACTCCTGAGACTTTGTGCTCTGACAGTAACTTGTGTGGCCCTGGGTTATCCTGTTAGCATCTTCACCAGGTTTTAGTTTACCCAGCCGTGGGGAGCTTTGCAGGGTTGAGAATGCCGTGGTCAAGTGTGCTACTGCTGCTTTTTCAGAGTGAGCATCATGTGGAAAACCCCCACTCAACTAACGCCAACTAACGCCCGTCTCCTTCTTCTACAGGCAAGCAGCTAAAGGTCACCCTTGTTTTCAGCCTTCCTCTAATTTTTCAGGTAAGATGTTAAAAGCAACGTTGTTGAAATCCAGCTGCCTTTGTGTTGTGGGTAAAGAGAGATGACGAAAACTTTCGACAGGCAAAAAAGCAGCCACCCACAGCCCTGCAGAGATGCGTGGGGGGGAACGGCCGCTGGCACGCAGGATCCAGCCCCAAGGAGGTGGGTGGGGAGACAGCAGAGCAGTGCTAGAGAAAAACAAAGGAGAGAAAACAAAGAGAGAACAGAAACAATGACATATCCTGTGACTTTAGGAAGGCCTAGACTGTTAGCACCAAGTCCCTCGCTAGCAGCAAAATGAGCATTTTCAGGAAAGACGAGAGCATCCTCCAGCGAGCGCTGGGGCAGAGCCAGCTCGCTGCTCCCTGCAGGTACTCGGCCAGCGCTGGGCTTCAACACAGGTCAGTGCTGAATTGCTGCCATGCCCAGGGAGGAAGAGTTCAGCTTCTTCCTCCGCTTGTCCTTGCTCAGAGTCAATCTTAAGCAGGAAGAACCCAAAGCACCACGCCGTGCCGTGACCTGCTCTCGGACCGCAGGGTGCAGCGCCAGCGCTCACACCCCCACAGCTCAGCCACGCTGCAGCCCCCAGCCCCAGCTCTCCACCGGGCTCAGCAGAGCAGGGAGAGTCTTGCAGCCTCTTTCTTTTCCCTTTCACTTCTGGTGGCATGCCTCCAGGTAGCAGGCAGGATGTGGTGAAAGCCAAGCCTGCCTGAGATGGAGAGCACGCTGAGATACTCAGCGATAACAGGCGGGGGTATCCAGGGGAAACCTTTCATCTCGGTGCGATGGAGTGAAGGTACCAGAGATTAATAAGTCACAAAAAAGCAGGGCACAGATACCACAGGCTCACTCTGCCCCGTAGGTTACGGCAGTGTAGGAAGACGAAACCATAATCAGGACTTAGATCAGGGGCCTGAATGAGACACCGGCAACACGTCCATGCCAGCGCGGTAACAGCTTCCTGCTTCGCTGCATTTCCCCAGGTCTCATTGACATCTCTCTCCATCACTTTAGCAGAGGAAAGAGCCCTGGGAGGCTCTGGCTTTGCCCTCCCTTTGCTCCCAGCACTCGGCGGGCTTGGCCCTCGCTGCGGGGGGGATGGGGTGGCAGCAGGACCAGGAAGGCCGGGATGCCAGGCTGGATGGGGCTCAGAGCAACCTGGGCTAGTGGCAGGTGTCCCTGCCCATGGTCCTTTCTGACTCAAACCATCCTGTGGTTCGGTGACGCTGGCACTTGCCATGCCAGGTCGCTGCCAGTTACAACCACGGCAGCCCCTTCTCGCACGGTCACAGGGAGGAGGGGATGGGAGCAATGGGAATAGCTGAGATGGGGGAGGGAATACTGAAGTCAGAAAATGCCTCACAAGTAGAGTTACTCGAGAGGAAACATTGCCCCTGCTGAGAGGAGGATGCTGAAGGATGTATTATTTTTCACATTGCATCCGACAGCTGGCTATGTGCATGCAGCTGTATGCGGGTCCTGGAACGTTCTGGAAAGCAGCCGCACACCAAGCGCTTCCAGGCTGAGCACTAAACTTTTCTGGTAGAATTCCCACTCTGAGCCCCTCCAAAAAGCCCAGACCCCACGTACTTATGGGGAATGTTTTCAGCCACCAGATCCTGCCAGCTGGGTCCATGACGTTGGCATAAGCCCATGCTCGGGAAGTCCCTGGGGTTTCTCCGTGGGCTGCAGCTGGATGCTGCTGCCTGCCCCACAGATCGACACCCTTGGAACACAGCACAGTACCTGTCCCAACACACTCTTCTTGTCTTCCCTGTTCCAGTTCTGTGCCGGCAACAATGTCACCGATGACTATGACTCCAACATCACCATCGACTACACCATGTTCGAGACCCTGTGTGAGAAGGAGGAAGTCCGTAACTTCCGCGCTGCCTTCCTCCCAGCCATGTACACCCTCATCTGCTTCACGGGGCTGCTGGGGAACGGGCTGGTGATGCTCACCTACATCTACTTCAAGAGGCTCAAGACCATGACGGACATCTATCTCCTGAACCTGGCCCTGGCAGACATCCTCTTCCTGCTGACCCTCCCCTTCTGGGCCACAAGCGCAGCCATGCACTGGCTTTTTGGGGAGTTTGCCTGCAAAGCCGTCTACTGCATCTGCAAAATGAGTTTCTTCAGCGGGATGCTGCTCCTCCTGTCCATCAGCATCGACAGGTACTTTGCCATCGTTCAGGCTGCCTCAGCCCACCGCTTTCGTCCCCGGATGATATTCATTAGCAAGGTTACATGCATCCTCATTTGGCTCCTGGCCTTCATCCTCTCGATCCCTGAGCTGGTTCACAGTGGTGTAAATGACCCTGACAACCATCCCCGTTGTTCTATCATCGCTAACGACCTGCAGACCTTCAACACTGGCATCAAAGTGTCCCAAATGGTTTTTGGCTTCTTATTTCCCCTGCTGGTCATGTCTGTCTGCTACCTCATCATCATCAAAACATTACTCCAGGCCCGCAACTTTGAGAAGAATAAAGCCATCAAGGTCATCATCGCCGTGGTAATCGTCTTTGTTGTCTTCCAGCTGCCCTACAACGGCGTCATGCTGGCCAAGACCATCTCAGCCTTCAACCACACCAGCTCATGCGAGGAGAGCAAGAAGCTTGACGTGGCGGATGACGTGACCTACACCCTCGCCTGCTTCCGATGCTGCCTCAACCCTTTCCTCTACGCCTTCATCGGTGTCAAATTCCGCAATGACCTCTTCAAGCTCCTGAAGGAGCTGGGCTGCCTGAGCCAGGAGCGCCTCTGGCAGCTGTCCACCTGCCGCGAGAGCAAGAGGTTTTCCTTCGCTATGGAGACAGAGACGACCACCACCTTCTCCCCATGAGCCAAGCTCCCAGCAGGCTTTGGCCAAGCTGGAACAGTTTTGTACACGTCCTCTGTTCTGAGATACTGGTAGAGCAAGACCTGCCGCTGCTGTAGGAAAGGCAGCTGCAGGAGGAAAACCCAGGAGCATCCCCCTATTCCAGGCAACAAGCACTGCTAGGCAATACTCCTGTGGATGGAGAGGCTTGAATAAAACTGTGACCGTTAGCAAAGCAAGGGAGAGGGAGGCCAGTCAGTTTAGAGTTCTTATGTCATTTCACCTTTCTTTTAGTCTTTAGTCAAAATGAGAAATGCTCGAAATGGAACATTCTCCCTAAAAGCAACAAATACCAAGAGAAACGGATATTTGCGCAACAGAATTGCTTGCTTTAGAGCTGAATGTCCAAGAGCATCATCCTGGCTTGGAATGGTGCTTTTAACAAGTCTACATATTGCTCTTCCATGCCTACAAAAATTATGCCCGTTGCACTGGCTCAGTCTTCAAGACAGGACAGCACCAGCCTCAGGCGCCAAGCTTAATCCAATATGCAATATAAGCTGCGGAGTATCCTAGCACACCGTTCTCTGCTCTGCCTTCCCCCATGAAAAGCCAGAAATTTCCATAACTAATACTAAATCCACACATATGGTATAAACAATTCCAAGAATGTTGTCTATTATTGTAGCAACTCCTACGTTTGTCAGGAAAATACCAGTTCTGCTTCATTTCTACCTGCATCTGGTGTTTCACCTACAAAGAAGGTGCATCCTGAGAAGCACAAGGTATTATTATTCCATCCCAACGTGGGCTTGAATCCATTAGAAATGCTGCTCCGCTCTGGAAATAGTCTCCTTGAGCTTCTGGAAGGGCACCTGTCTGCACCAGGTGGAGGTAGGGGCAGCTGGCACAGGTTAGATTCAACCTGCTTGCGCAAAGAAAAATGGGTTACAAGCTCCAAATGACCCATGTCTTTCCAATCCCCAAGCACACAAATCTGAGCTGAGAAACAGGTACTTCTGCACCGATCCAGCCAGCTGCTTAAAAGACATCTTTATCGCTCGGCCATCCAGCCTGTACCAGTGTCACCCTCACTCTCGATGGGCTGAGGGATGGTTTGCTCACTCACTTGGTATAAAGATTTTAGCAGACTGGCGCCAGAATCCTCAGAATGTTAAAGGCTGAAGCCCAGGGCAAATGCATGTGCATTTCTTAAGGCAAAAACACTCAAATTCAGGATACAGTTGTGCCTATGGTTCAACCCCTTCAGCGTGCCAGTGGCCAAAGCTCACTTGTACCCAGCTGTATCGGCTGCCTTCTGTGCTATTGCTTCTGACCTCGAGACATAGAGAAGAATGTGGGGTTTCTTCTCCCTTCCCCATCAGCGTGCCTTTCTAGAAGGACATTAGCAGCTGGCTTTTAACTCAGACGTGTATTTCACATATAAGCTATTGAGAACGTGTTTTGCATCCAGACTGTCAGGGCTAATAAAGATGCCATTCACTGCGGCTGGATTTAAACGCCGGGACAGTCACGTGTGGAAGATTACTGCCAGGGTCACCTACTTGAAAGGAACGTGGCAGCTGAACAACAGATTATTGTCATGTAAAATAAGACCTTGAAAAGAAGCCCAGAATATAATGCCAGTTGGCGCTTCTACTGGAAGAGGGAAGATTCCTACGACAGATGAATACCCTGGGAACTGCTTGTCATGCGACATCTGAATGTCACCCGGGGAGGAGCTGCTGCAATTGTTTGGGCATCTGTCATGGAGGTGCAAGTGGTAAAAGCCCCGCAGAGCACAGCTCCCGGGAGCCAGACGTCAATGGGAAAAGGTTTGGCCAGGAGCTGCGGGGCAGCAGTAGCCCGGCTGAGCCGAGGCACGGAGCCTCACCCTCCGGAGCAGCACCTCAACCCGCTTGTAGAAGCTGTTAAGGCACATTCCAGTGGACACATGGAGCAAAACACACTTTACTAAAAAGATGTTTATACTTTATTCAATACCACGCATGGATCCATCAGGAGCGATACAGGGAACTCCCTGGATCATCAGTTGAACACCTTTGCTTTAGAGACGTGAGAATGAAAATCAACCTTCCAAGGAAAGACTTCGGTGAGCTGGTTTTGAGACAGTGTCGCCAGTTATATAGCTGGCTGCCATCATAATGAAATAAATTCTTCATAAACCATTTGGCTTTGGGGTATGGGATTTTGCCAAGAGCTGGGATTCAGGAGGAGAGCACCTTCTGCTCCACGTGACCGGAGCTACAATCCCCCCCAATCCTTCAATGCATTTTCTCTCGTAATGCCCACGCAACGTACAGAAGCGCTGCTTCTCCATGGTGCAAACTGCGGGGTTATGACTGACACCCAATAGTCATCTGTTCTGGGTTTGTTCCTACAGCCCTGACTCAGGCGAGATGCTCAGACAACAAGAACTTCACCAGAGCAAGGACTACCCATAATACAGGGTCTTTTTCGTTTTCTTCATCAGTAACAATATATTCTTAATGTGTATTCATATATGTAAAGCTGCTTTACACAGGGAAAAAGTATGTATGTGAATGTACCCTGAAAATGCACTGCTTTCACTAAAATTTTATACAAAATAGATTCACCTAACTTATTCTAGCAAGGAGCATTGCTTCACCAAAACATGCAACTGTACTTGACTCCTGTTTGATAAAAGCCATCCTCCCTTCTACAGACTGGGGGGGTCTTCAGGTCTTCACCAGCTCAGTGTATTCTAAATGGGAAAACACGCAGCTGCTGCCCTACAAATGAGGTACTAAAAGCATCATCTGGTGCCACCTCAGCAAGACAGCAGTGACTTCAGAGTGCAGGGCTGTTCTTTCTTTTTTTTTTTTTTAATTTTATTTAATGGTCAGGACAAATTTGCCACTCATTTAGATGAATCACATTAACATTGGCCTTAGATCCTAACCTGAGATTCCCCACTGAAGTCTGAAAACTGACTGTATTTTGCTATTTGTGGAAAATAAATTATAACAATTTAAAAAAAAAAGAAAAAGGTACCGTTGTTTTTCCATTGTATTTCCTCCATAGGACATATTTTGTATGTATCATAACAGCTCGTATCACATCCTTCTGGTCCTGTCAAGAGCTGTTTGTCAATTAACCTACCTTTGTACCAGTACTGCCCTGCAGAAAAAAACCAAACTAAATAGAAAAAGAGCTGGTTTACTTCAATTGTTGATGAATTACACAGTAAACAAGTCACCAACACATTAAGTAGTAGCTTTTATTTTAACTATTTACCCCACCGCCTTAACGCTGCTCCACTACTGGATATACCTGATGGCTCCTTATCACTGAAAAGCCTATATAGGAAATAAAATGTTGTACCGTTTTCTTGTTCACTTTCAAATGTAAGAAGTCCATCATGAAATACCGTATTACTGGGAAAATTGCTCAAGGTAGAGGCAGGGACCACAAGGGCACAGACCGTTTCTCCCTGACCTCCCCAGTGAATTTATGCAAAGAGGGATGTTCAATAGCCTTTACCAAAAAGTGGTTTAGAATTGCAGCCATGGAATCAAAGAGGAAGGAACCTCCAAGAAAACCAGGAGACATGAAGCTGGATGGTTAAGTGCCAAAACTAAGGACCATTTCTGCTTTCGCTAGACAGCGCGCCTCTCTCATGGTTTCTCCCTAGAGAGAAAGCATTAAGACCAGTTTCAGCACCCAGCCCAGAGGTTCCAGCAGCGATAAGGAACATCTCAAGACCACAGCACCGCAACGCAACTCTAGAGAATAACAGTCTAAACACAAGGGTCTTTAAATAAACATTAGGTCTCGCTTGCCACGGCTAGGTCAGAAGTCACGACTGCCCCGAGTCCGTGTTGCTCAGCCGTGAGAGATGCAGGCGGCTGCAACAGCAGCAGGAACTGCAGCACGCGCGGTACAGAAGCAGAACCAGGGAGCTGCAGAGAACCACCACGCTGAACAGGTCCCTGTGCTTCTCCGAGTTGACCCTGAGCCAAGCTTTTCAACAGGAAAGATCCCAAATTTTAAGAAAACGGGAGACTCCAACTTGCAACCCTAATTTAAACAAGTAAAAACTCAGCCCACCAAGCAATCCTCCGAGGTCACACCTTACATCACAAATACCCCGGCCAAAGCACACAGAACCTGCTACAGGAAGAGAGGTGCATTTCTAGGATGGATTTAACCCATTTTAGTACCTTTCACCAGCAAGACAGAGAAAGAAGCCTCCTTTTACATTTCACTAAGGGACTGGAACCAATCACTAGGGGACTGGGACCAATCTCAGGTTTCAATCTTCTTTCAAAAGTCAATTAAAAAAGCCCAGCCCTCACTACAGAAAGGAGCTGCTGGTCTGCAATAAACTACACGCAAAGCAGAAGAGACATCTACCACCTCGTCCCAGCCATGGGGACTCCAGGTGGGTCCTGCCATCCCTTCTCCAAGTCACCGTGGGAAACCTCTTCATTGCTTAGAAGCCCTGGACTCCTCATTGCTCCAAATAAAGTATCGCTGCTAATTGCTTCCCCTTCCCTGCCAGTTCTTTATCAATGCACGTGTGCTAATGTGTCTTTTGGCTTAAAAGCCCACAGTACCAAAGGGATCTGGGCTGGAGGTAAACTGGAAGTAGGGGGAAGGAAAAGTGGAATGAGGCCTCACTAAGTGCAGCTGCATCCATCCACCCACCCATCCATCCATCCATCCACCCACCCCCTCAGAGCAGGCTCTGGTTTGTCCTCTCCCTTCTCATGCTGTCCCAGGTGCCGCCTCCCATCACCAGCTGGTGAACGAATGGATGAATACGATGGTGGAGGTGAAGCTGCTCCTGGCACAGCTGTGGTTTTTGATGTGCCACCTGGGTAGCTACGGGAGGGAAGCCCTTGTCACTCTAAGAAAGAATGAGCTGGAGTTAAATGAGGCGAACCCTAAAAATACCACACATGGGTGATGAGGAAGGGTGGTGGCACAGTGTAGCTGTCAGAATAGCTGAGAGTGGGCTATGGTTTCCTCTCCCCACATCTTCTTTTATATGGAAAAATAACGCCAATTCCTGTTGTGGGGGTGGAGGTGTCAGACCTCGGGGGAGAAGTTCTTGCATGGTCCTCCTCCCTGGCTCCTCAGCGGAGCTGCCTTGCCCGGGGCCACTTCCCCCAACGGGCTGGCGCTGGGGTTTCTCTCCACACCAGGAGATTTCTCCCCCCCTACCTGAGCCACCCTAAGATGGATCTGGGGAAACTTAAGTCAGCTGAGACCTCAGCTGCGCCTTGTTGGCATCATCACAAGCAGCTTTGTGACCTCAAAGCAAGGAGATCAAAGGGCCGGGCCAGATTGAAAAGCAAAGACTTTTTATAGATTAGAAGGCAGCTGGACCGGCTCAGAGCCTCCTGGTGGCACATAAGATGGGACAAAAACATGCAGTTGGACTTTAAAGAAAATGAACCAGATAAACAGCATCACGCTGTGTTTAACGACAGCAGCACGAGCCGCTGCTGGACCACCTCACCCTCCTTCCAGCCCCCCCTGCGGTGGCAGTACACTTTGGGGGGGTGGGAAAGAGAAGAGCATTTGTCACATAACAAATAACCCTCTAGCTTCAGATGTGGCTGACCATAAAACCAGAAAAGATCCAAAGGGATGGAGTCTTCACGGGGTTTTGCTGAGTTCTTTGTAGACATGCTTCCCAAAACGGGCAGTTTCTTCCTTGTGGTGATCTGTATCAACAGGCGAATGCGCAGTACACAAGGGTCAGAATAAGAAGGATGGAAGAAGATGGGGGAAAAAAAAAAAAAAAAAGGTGGCTGACTAGAAGGAAGAAAAAGATTAGCTAGAAATATTTGGTCTTTACCAGGTCTTTTCCTGCTTGGCTGCCCCTTTGTGCTGGCACAAGCCTCCGGACCAGCACTGCACGATTACACCCAAAGGCTACGTGGCCACGGCAGCTTCGCTGTCTGCGTGTTCCCAGTAGTGACACTGTGGGGGAAAGGGAACCCAGTCAGATCCAGTGGTGAAAAGCCTGGACAAGACTTTAAAAATACAGGTTGTATCCCCAGCTCTGCTCCGCAGTGCCCCGAGTCAATCCTGCGCTTCCTCCCCAAGGACTAAACCAGAGCTAAAATATCACTTTCCAAAAGCAGGAACAGGAGTTCCTCGCACTGTTACTAGTCCCATGCATGGCAGCCTTCCCACCCTCTCGCCAAAAACGAAGAGAAGCCCTCAGGTGTTTAGATTTTGCAGAAATTGCAGGTATTTAAGCACCCACAGGCTCAGCTCCAGGTGGCAGGATAACCCATCCTCAAACTGCAAAAAAAAAAGAAAAAAGTTATTTTTCCCTTTTGCCTTTCCGTAAGACCCCAGTTCTTCCCAGAGCCAAGAGTATTACCCAAGCAGGAGTCCAACCTCCTCGATATTAAACCAACACCTGTCACTGCCACAGCTCGTTACAAAAATCTTCTTCAGGTCTTAACAAGTACTGGAGACTTTCGGTTCACCTTCACCGCACGCACCGCAGATGCTGAGCCCAACTAGGCATGATCTCATGTATTTGTCATTGCTGAACCCATGCAAACCTTCAGCTTGCAGGAACTGAAACTCTGAACTTCCCTTCCTGATGCTTTGGGGGTTTTAATTCAATTGTCTAAAATAAGAGAGCAAGCAGATATTTACTTTCCTTTCCTTGCTGATGAGCACTGTTGCACAAAACCCTAACTCTTGAGTAATTATGTGCTTTATTGGGAAATTTCTGTGACTTGAAGGTCAATTCTAATGACTAGAATCACCCTGCAGGAAAGGACCAAATAATTCCCAGCCCGAAAGGCCTTCCAGGATTCGGAGCCTGTGCACATCGCCCTGTACCAAACCCAGAACTTCTCCCACGGACTCTAATTCCTTCTTCTTTATCTAGGAGCGCTGTCTAAATTCCACTTAGAACAACAGGACCTTTCATGAGGTTCATGACACTTCATTTCTGCCTTACCCTGCGAGCTGGTATGAAATGTTCATGCTATGCAACGTGAGGTGAGGAGGTAAGATCCCAGCGGCTGTAGATGTGGAGCAAACGCCCTCCTGGCAGAACACAGGGAAGAGGAACTACTTTGTCTGCTATCCCCTGGGTGCGGAGACTTCTACCGGATTTGCAACAAGGTGGATTTCATGTAGGTGTCTGTTAAGGCTTGAAGAACCCCAGAACTGCTGTGCAAGCCCAGGGCAGCAAGAGGACAGTGACAAATGCAGCTACTTTTCAGTCCCCACCTGTCCCGAAGGTTACGCTGCAGTGTAAAACTGAAAAGCTGAGCTCCTCTGGGACCATGTCCTGGTTTATACGCACAAAATGACCAAACCCCAAGTGGCTGAATGCTCCAGAGAAGGAAAAGGTTCTTGTAAAATACTCTTAGCTAACCAGGGAGTAAAAAATAAAATCTTCACAAGCAGAAGTGACTCACGAGCCTTTCCCAAAGACTCCTTCAAGCCTTCCTTTCCAAGAGACACTTCCAGCTTTTACACTCGCACACCCAACACAGGCAACCTGTTTCCCACCCAACTGTCTGAAAATGAAGGTGCTGAGCTGGACATCCAAAAAACCTTTGTCTGGTACCACTGGTGACTTCCTCCCATCCCCATCCCGCACGCCTTCTTGTGGTCTAGAAATATAGGCATTCCGGTTTACCAATTTTAATTACAAGAAAAGCAAAGGAAATCTTGCCCCCTGCTGCAGGAGCACGCTGCCCCACCACGGATCCTGACTCTAAAGACCTCGGCTCTCTCTGCTTGATCCGTGTAACTCGGACAGGTAGCGCAACCCCGCAGGTTTCTTTAGTACACCCACAGCTTTGCACATTATTATCAGGGAATCACTCCATGTGGAAGGAGATGTGAACACACACACACACACACGTTCATATTTGCATCTGTCTCCCAGCAGAACTGGTTGCAGACTCGGGGGGGCTATCACAGCAAAAATCAATACCCGCTGGAGCAAAATCTCACCACCTGAGGTGCACAAATAGAAGCTCACATTTTTAGGGGAGAGTTGACCGATTCCCTCAGAGATAACACATTTCTTCTTCTAAGTTTTGGCCACACCAAGTAGTGAGCAAGAACCTCTACCCCTGCACCAGGGCGGGGAGGGGGAGAAGGAAAAACAACTCTCTCTCTGGATGACTAACACAGCCAGCAGCAATTGCCACTCTGCAGCTCAGCCCTGCTCTTCAACGGGGAGTTGCGCAAGACGCCTTTGAAGAGGTTAACACGTTTGCAGTCGGTTCTCATCTGCCTTGCCAGGGGGCCGCAGGTAGCTGCAACGCTCCTGCTCAAACTCCCTGACCCGACTGCACGGGAGAGGCGCTGAGCATCCCAGAGCTGCGCCCCAACAGATGCAGCTTCCACCAGGCTTGGGGGGGGGACTGCAGCAGAACTGGCAGGTACCCAGATCCTGACAAGACTCATCAAAATGTCTTTATTGCTAGCGGCTTCTGGTGGGCCTCCACCCCCACCTACAAATGAGCAACCCCTCACGTGCCAGTGCTGCCTGCACAACCTAACAAACAGCCACCAGGCATGCAGCCAGAGACGTGGGGACTGTTTTGAAGCAGATGGCAAACAACAGAAAAGGTCTCCATGCCATCACGAGCCCTGCGATGCTGCCTCCTCAGCTGGGCATCCTGCTTCGGGCATTACGTGGGCTGCAGCTGCTGGATGTGCGCCCTCCACGCCGGCTCACCCTGCAACTGAGAAGATGGTGGAGCATCGTCCCGTAGCACCACAGCTCTCCTGCCACTCGCCGCAGCTGCCCCAGCCCCAGTGCCGCTGCCGCCCAAGGGGGCACGATGGTGATGCACTAGTGGGACAGCAGTTCTGCAGAGGAGCTGCCCCTCTTTGGGGACTTCAGGCTCCTGGTATGTGCCCACACCAGAGACCTGCTCCTGAGCAGGGAGCACGTCACGACGCCATCTGAGCCAGCGCACCCCCGGCAGACAGCTCCCCGGTCCACAGCCCACTGGCTGCCACCGCGGTGGCAATGTCCCATGGGGAGGGTCAGTCTCTCTCCCTCGGGTCCCGTTAGGAGCAGCCGAACCCCAGCGTGTCCCAGACGTGTTGCCCATGAGTGACAGCGAAGCACGCGTAGGGGGAGAGGGGCAGCAGCAGCAGCAGAGGGTCCGAGGCACCTCCTGGCTGACCCTGGCCAGCGGCGATCCTTACAGATCCTTACAGCACTCTGGGAAGGAGGGAGGTATCTCCTTGCTGAGCAGTTAACGGTGATCCTCAGCTTGGAAATTCATGCCCTTTATAATCGGCAGTACAAAAAAAAGTCTTTCCCCACCAGGCAGACACGCATCGAGTTTGTCGGTCAGGGCACATGGCCTGAAACACGCTCTGAAATGATGCTTCAGTGAGTAGTAACCAAGATGCAAACACTTCCTTCTCCTTCCTGCAAGGGGAAGCTGCCTGAAAACAACAAATACCGACGATATGCAAAGGCAGGTCACAGAAGGCATGCTCACAACGGCCCCAAGCCCTGCAAAGCCACCACACCCCAGCCAGCCTCCCAGTGACCTATGGTACATCCACGGTCACGGTCCCTTCTGGCTGTGGCCATCAGCACCAGCAACCGGCAGCCAGCGGGACACAAAGCTGTGAGTTCTGAGGAGCAGGGACACCACCTCCTCTGCATCCTTCCCTCCGAGCTGCTCTCCTCCTCTCACCTTCGGTCACCCAGGAGGTGAAAATCCAGGCTTTTCCTTGGAGAAGGCTCCCAGCCAAACCTCTGCTCTCTGGTTAGAGCCTGGTAAATCCCCAAACCAAGGGGCCTTACTAATCTCTTAGCCCTCTGGCTGAGAGATGCTGACACCATGTGGGAAAGGCTCAGCAACGCTCCACCGCAGGCACCACGCTGCACCCACCAAGCCGGGACTTCGGGAAAAACTCGGGAAAACTTCCCCCTGCAATAAAGGTGTGGGTTCCAGCACTATGAACCCAACCATATTCAAGCCCTCTGCGGGCAAGCAGGCTAAAAAGTAGTCATTTTAGTTTGGCTTAATGTAAATATACTGGAAACAATTTTTAAAAGGCTTTGAGTCACTCTCTTTTTAGCTCTGAATCAGACTGCCAGTGCCTTTTCCATGGGATTTCAATAATCCGTTTGGAATGCTGAACTTCATGTTTCTCACCTCTTCCCGTAAAAATGACATCTCCCATGTATCGCCTTCCACTAGCTTCGTACCCAGATCTCCTAGATAATTTTGAAACACATAAATGGCCTTTTTCAGTCACCTCCCACCACTCGGGATCCCTTGGGACACTGCACTGCAGCTGCTGCAGCTCAGCACAATGAGCAGGGTGCGAGCAGAGGGCAGCCCCTTCCCAAGCCCAGGAGCTGTGATTTTTTCAGGCAGCTGAAGAAAGCAGCTTTTTTTTTAAAAAAAGTGAACTTTACAAATATGCATTTTTCCCCACAAGGCCTCATTCGGATTTTTAATCACTCCACAATCTAACCCACGGGGAGCTCAATTGCTGCTGTCACGTGCAGCGCCGGAACCTGCACGTATGCAGCAGCCCCGTGAAAACAGGTTGCTTGAGCGTAACCACAAATTTCTACCCAAAACCCCACAAAAAGCCAAATTCCTTAAGCCCCACGCTGCTGCCGGGTCCCTACAAAACAGTGGACAGCCTTAGCTTCCAAGCTTTTGTAGATGAACCAAGAAAAAAAAACAACCATCATTTCAGCCAAGGCCACACTCGATGACTCAAAGACTTAGTCATTGCGATGCAGGTGAGAACAAACCTTGCAGAGGTGTAAATCTTGCACCGTAGGAAAGCCACAGCTGGCAAGAAGTTAGAACAGAAATTTCCACAGCAGACGGTACCGCTGCTAACTGCTAGAGTCTTTCTGTTTCCCTAAAACCCTATTAACAAGTCACCGGCATTATGTTACACTGTGATTCCTGTATTTGCCAGCAAAAATGCACATGAAAAACCCAGAATTAGGTTCTTTCTCAACATCATGGAGAAACATGCTTATTTCAGCCGCTTATTTCAGGGGGAAGAGGCCAAACCTCTTAGATGCTCTTCCTGTGAAGGCTTCTACGCTCCTCCAGCATGTGTGAGGCATAATTTAACTTTGCTTTTTTTGATTTTAATGGAGGCTAACGCCAGGGCAATTACTGCTTTCAACGCATACTTCAAACCCCTCCACCTGACACGTCTGCAGCGCTCAGCCCCAGAAGACCCCCCGTGCTATGCCCACTCTTCTCATCTGCTGCGGGGCTCCGCCGGCTAAACACGCGGGAGGATGCACGGCAGGGCTCTGCAACACAACCAGCAGCAGAAGCTGCCACCTCCATTTCACCTCCAAACGCACTTATTGCAAACTGAAACCTCCCTGGCTCCATGGGGGTTCACTCCGGTAATGCCTCTTCCCCTTGTTTGCATAGAAAAGTCTTTTCTTTGTGGCTTTCTGCAGAAGTTAAATGAACAAAAACAACAAAGGTTGCTCCACCTAGGCAGATGGCTTTTACCTGAAAGGGATACAGCCCACAGCCCACACTCCACCTACCCAAGCTTTAAAGAAATAAACATACAGTGACATGAAATCTGTTATCAAGGAAAGTTTCCCCACACTTAGAAAAACACTTCAATATTTTGTTCTCCGAGATGCTGCCAACTCACTTCTCCCCCGCAAACCAGAATGTGAGCAAACAGATAAGGCATCAGACACCTGTTTTTGGCCTTAAAGATGTTTCACTAGGCATTTTCCAAAGACCATTAAAAACCAGGATACATGCAAGAGGTGAGAAAGAAAAGCTATTTACTAAAAAATGCCCAAGCAGACCCCCCAAAATGAGTGATGCAATGATAAATGGAATGACAGCTTGTTTGTGCCCCAGGCCAGGCTATGGCAGGACAGAGCAGCGTTGTCCTTCGAGGTTCCGCTAGCTCTGCCCGTAGCGCAGCCCAAGTCACGTCTGGAGCATGAGTCCCACCGCCGCTCAGGAAATGTGGATTTTATCACTGGCATCAGTCAAGCAGCCAGGAGCGGGCGCAGGCACTGCAAGGTAAGCTGGTGAGACAACGGGACGTCGGTGGGATGGCGGCAGGGATAGCGTGACCCCATTTGTCCCCACTCTGCTCTTCTTCCAGCTGCAGAGAGACGCCAGCCTGCTCCCACAGCTTTCATTTCATCAATCCCTACACGATCCCTGACGCTGCCAGCAATGCAGTGATGGTGAAGGGCTTCAGTAGGAAGTCATCCCATCTCCCCCCTGCCACATACCCATTTTCTGGAGTCTCCTCTCCCGGGTGAAGCACTCTCCACTGCTGTGGTGCTTCTGGGCAACGCGCATCCATCAGCTTTCCCTGCAAAATAAACATTGAAAAGCATTGGTTCCAGGTTTGCCAGGCTCTAGAGGGACAGCAGCACCAAGCCAAGCTGCACAGGGAATAAGAAAACTCCTCCGCACCAACGCAGCGTAAGAAGAGGGATGCGCTATCGCAGCACTGGGTGCATGGGGTGCATCCTTCCACCCAACATGCTGCCGGCTTCTGCCACCCAGCCCTCCCTGGCACCGGCTTTCCAGGCACTTTGGGGCTTTCCTGAGCTTTCCTGCTCCATGCTCTGCTCCCACCCTCGGGGCTCGCCCTCCCGAGTGCGGTGTTGGCTCAGCACGGCTTTGTGAACCAATTCATCCCCGTTTCAGCAAGTCCTGATCCATCCTGCATCGCAGGCTCTGAAGAAGCAGCAGCCCGAATGCCTCAGCATGGAGAAGCTCGGGGTCTGGTTCCCTTCCCAGCTTCCCTACACATTCCCTGCGTGATCCCAGACCAGACACTGAGGAACAGCAGGTCTCAATTCCCAAGCTATAAAATGAGACCATTAACACTTAATTCCTCTCATCCATTGTCTGCCCAGATTGTAAACTCAGTAGGAAAAACTGTGTTTGTAAAGCCTCTAGCATGACAGAGCCTCCAGGCGTAAATGAAATATAAAATAATAAAAATAATTGAAAATCCCCAGCAGGCAGTTGTAGAAGGAGCGGAATAAAAGAGAAACATATGCCTGCCTTTTAATGACAAAAATAAACACCCTCCAGGCAGCAGGGAGACCGCCGAGCTCCGCGGTGCAAGGGTGCTCATTGCTGTTCTGGGAAGGACTTGCAACACCGCCGCGCGGGATACCATGGCGAGCAGCGCCAGGCGGGTGGGCATCCTGTCACCACCAGCAGCAGCATCCTCCCACCGCAGCCTCAGCGCCCGACGCTTACCGGGCCTGGCACAGCCCGTGCGAGGGACGCCAGCGCTGCCAGCCCCACGTGCTTCACCCCCGGCTCCGTGCCCGACACCAGCCCCGCCAGCCTGCACCGCTCCTTCCACGAGAAGCTGTTGATGGATTCCACTTCATCCAAGCCACCAACCCATGCCCAACCCTTCCCATTTCCAAGGCTGGAAATCCCGCCGGAGGCAGCGAAGCCAGCCAGGAGCGCTCTGCAGGCAGCATGAGCACGGGGGAGAGCGTGCAAGGAGGGACCGCGTGGCTGGGCGAGCAGGGATGTGAACCAGCCATACAGCAGCGTGCCAGGGGGCTGCAGAACTGCCACCCCAGGAGGGAGCGCCCACCCCAGCCCGCCCTGCACAGCCAGTGCTGGGAAGCGCTACCAGGGCTGCGTTTCAGGGAGGACCATGCGTGGAGTGCTGCTGCTGCTGCTGCTGCCGCTGCTGCTGCTGCGGCTCATACCCCAGCCCTGGTCCCTGCACACCAGTGGATGGCAAAGGCTGGTGCAGCCAACACAGGGCGTGGGTTGGGGAAGGGGACACTCCCCTGCGCTCGCCACAGCCACAGACATGCCCCTCACACGCCACAAGTGTGCTGCACACGCAGGCCCACGTGCAGCGTCCGCTCACGCAATCACATGCTTGCACACACCTTCCCCTGTGCACACCACAGGAGGCACACACGGTCCTGTGCACCACTCCTTGCACACGCAGACACGTGCAATCACATACACACATGAGCAATCACACATGGGCTCGCATGCACAGATGTGTGATCACCTACTCACATGTGCAATCAAGCATGGGCACACAAACACGTGCAATCACGTGCCCCCCCATGTGCATGCACTTGTGCATTCCCATGGACCCACATTTAACACTCACACACAATGCTTGTGTGCACACACGCCCTCACACATGGGCACAATCACGCGTGCACAGCCAGGTGCGATATCACCTGCATGCACCTACACACCCTGGGCACACCCAGGCACACCCAATGCGCACCCTGGGCACACTCGATGTACACCCTATGCACACCCAATGCACACCCTATGCACACCCAATGCACACCCGATGCACACCCTGAGCACACCCGATACACACCCGATGCACACCCTGGGCACACTCGATGCACACCCTGGGCACACCCGATGCACACCCTGAGCACACCCGATACACACCCGATGCACACCCTATGCACACCCTGGGCACACCTGATGTACACGCAATGCACATCCTATGGACACTCAATGCACACCCTGGGCACACCCAATGCACGCCCTGGGCACACCTGATGCACACCCTGGGCACACCCTGGGCACACTCGATGCACACCCTGGGCACACCCGATGCACACCCTGTGCACACCCAAAGCACACCCGATGCACACCCTGTGCACACCCGATGCACACCCTGTGCACACCCAAAGCACACCCAATGCACGCCCTGGGCACACCTGATGCACACCCTGGGCACACTCGATGCACACCCTGGGCACACCCGATGTACACCTGATGCACACCCTGTGCACACCCAAAGCACACCCGATGCACACCCTGTGCACACCCGATGCACACCCTGGGCACACTCGATGCACACCCTATGGACACCCGGTGCACACCTGATGCACACCCTGGGCACACCCGATGCACACCCTGCACACTCCCGGGCACGCACAATCACCCACACGTACAACCCCGCGCGCGCCCCGCGCCCCGCGCAGGCGCCCTCGCGCCCCCCGCACCTGCCTCGCGGCGCCCCCTGGCGGCCCCGGGTGGGACGCGACTCCCGCCGCGCGCCCCCCCGGCGCGCCCGACGCAATGGGGCGGGCAGGCTCCACGTGACTGGGCCTGACCACTCCGGCTCCGCGGGGGGGGGCGGACAGCGGGAGCGCCGCGCCATCTGTGCACCATCGGAGCGGGGCGGGGGGCCCCGCCACCCCCGCGGCTTGGAGCGGCCCGGAGGGAGTGGGGGGGAGCGGCCGGGCTGCGGGGGCTGGGCGCGGCTGAGGAGAAATGGCGGGAACGGGGCGGCGGGTGTGCGGGGCCTGGTGGGGCGGCTGTCCCCGGCGCTGCGGGCAGGGCCCGGTCACCCCTTGCCATGGCGGCCTCGGGGGCAGCGCAGCAGCCGGTGGGCACCAGGGCGTCGGGGGGGTCATGGAGACCCCTCACTGCCCGGGGCCTCGGGGCTGCCCTTCCCCAGCGGGGCGGTGGGCCTTGGGTCGGGCCCCAGAGGCACAAACAGCGCTGCCCTCGCAGCCTGGGTTGTGAAATGGCACAGCAAACAGCACAGTCGCAAGGGGAGGGAACTACAAAAATGCTTCAAAAGGAGCATTTTAAAGGAAAATGGGAGTGGCGGGGCACACGGGGCACCTGCCCATCCAGGCTGAAGTGGTGAGGGCTGTGCTCCTCCGAGCCTATCTCCTGTGTGGGCTGGATAACACCGTATTGGATTTGTTGTAATGTAATTATTTGTGTATCGGGTCACAGGGATCAATGCGTAGTGAGCAGTGCTGCCAAGTCAGATCTCATCTAGGAGGTCCTTATCCCTGAGGAAACACAGGGGAGCATGTGTCAGACAAACACGGTGAGCCGGTGTGTTGGGCGGCGCTGAGCTGGGTGCCGAGGGGGGCATCAGCCTGGGGGCTCACACCAGCCAGGGGGCTCACACCTGGTTACTTGTTACACCGAGGTTACTCATGCTGCCATTGCCCCCGTGGTGCGATAGGTGCTGTGCATTCGGAGCAGGGCACGGCACAGAGCAAAGCTCTAAAAAAATGGGGAAAAACGTTGCCATCCTACAACTACTGCGTGCTGCTCTCCTGGCTCAACCTAGAAAGAATCTGAAAGAGAAGAAAATGCTTTAAAAATCAGGCTATTCCCATTCCTAAATGGGAACTGGCAAAGGGCACTTCCCAGAGCAGTTTATGCCGCGGAGCAGAGCTGGCTGGCAGCCTGCTCCTGTGCTGGGCAACACGGGGGGAGCGCTGTGAGAAAGCACCAGCATCTCCACCTGGCTGGGGTGGGCTAGCTGCCTGTTCATTAACCACGTTGTTCATTATCCGTGTATTAAACACCAGGGGGGAATTACCTTGCGATTCCCGATGGCCGTGCCCCGCGCTGGGGCTGCTGTGAGCCGCTGCCACTGGAGGGCAACAGGAGACCACCGGATTTCTCGCACCCCCGAACCTGCGGTAGACCTAAAATGAGCACAAAGGGTAAATGAAATCAATCCGCTGTTGCAGAATCGGTCTGCTGGGAAGCAGAGCCCCGCAGAAAGATGAGGGAGCTGCAGCATGCCGGGGAGATCAAGCCCTAATTAGCTTTTTATGTGTTTTCTCCCCTGTATTATTTCCCAAAAAAGTTTCTAAATCTTTCTCCGAGCTTTGTGTCGTGTTATTCTGGGTTAAGTGGAACAGCATGGTGCTCTTCATTATTTTTTTAAAGGGTCTAAAAGCTCAGTTTGATGCTTGAATGTCCTCATGCCTCCCAAACGGACGCTGTTACAACCTCCCCTCTTGCTGCTGCTGTAGGGTGTCAGATAATGCCCAAGAAATCCAGAAACAACACATTCTTGGCAACGCTCGGCGTCTTCTCTTATAAACACAGACTTGCGCCATATAAATCTGGCTCCCTGCGTCCTGTCAGTGGCCAATGAGGCATGATTTCCATTTCTGCAAACTGTGAACAACGCGGTGGGAAAGCCCAGCTAGGAAACAAGGTGGGAGAGCCGTGCTTTACATTTCTCGGGGACCTTTTGAGGATCTCGAGGCCCTTTGGAAATGAGAGCCAAGCTCTAAGTGTGTGTTACAGAGGGAGAGAAATAAGTCTGAGGTGATGCTTGGGAGCATGAGCAGAACCTGGAGCTGGGCATGTATTTCCAACGTCATGAGCTCATCCTCATGTCTGCTTTGCTGGCACAGGACTGCAGCATGGAACTGTGGCACTTGAATTAACAGAGAAGGACGCAGTAATGCAGTACTTCTGGTATTAAAATGAATCAATAAATAGACCATGACCTGCATGGAGTGCACTAGGGCTCTGTAGTCTGGAGCCGTTCGTTTCTTGGCCGAGATCTAGGAGCTGATCCTTTCCTCGTGCTGCGGCTGGTGAGCTGTAGCACCATGGCTTACCCACAGTTAGGGGCAGGAGGGAGAGGGAGAACACAGGCAAGCAAGTGCTAATTCACAAACGTGCAGGGAAACAAACAAAACCATCTTGTTCTTGTAAACGCAGAGCATTTGGGGGTTTGTTCTGTTTTCCCATGACACGTTTTTGTCAGTGTCGTGAGACAAGCGCTGAAAATTCCTTGGGGCAAAATAAAAAGTAAAGAGGCCTGCATGTCATGCCTGACGCATAGGTCAGCCCTGTCCCTGCTGCCAGGAGCCATCTCCAGCAGGGCGTCTCACCAAAGAGCTCCGAGTGGAAGGTGCCAGTGTTATCTGGCAGAATCGGGACTGGCGAGGCAGAACACGAGCTACCCAAAGTCCTCCAGAGCGGTGCCACTGACACATGCTGACATTTCCCATCCCGCCTGCCTCGGTGGTCATGCCTGGAGTTGCAAATCTTCCTCCGTTACAATTTGCTGAAGCTGTGACCCCAAGGGATGTCTCAGAGTGACAGCCAGAACAACCGTGGAAGTGTTAGTGATCCGTTCGCTGCGTTTTCTCTCTTCAGGACAGCTTGTCTGCTTCCCAGGAGAATCGCCACAGCTCCATTAGAGTCCATTAGCAGCTTCCTTTAGCCTTGAAGTGAATTTAGCACTGGTGAAAGGTGTTGGCGTGGCAATCCCGCAGGCTGGAGCCTGCTCCCAGCACAGCTCCGGTGTGGAGAGGAGCCAGGCGCACACGGAGCAGCCGAACCTGCCCTGTCTGCCGACAGCCATGTCTCACTGCAGGAAGGAACCACGGGGGCCTCTTCTTCCTTTTCCTGCAGACTTGGACAATAGCAGAGGCAAGAACTTGAAAGGGAAGGCGCCCCACATCAAAACGAAGAGTTGTTTAATAAAGTGGTGTCTGATGGGCATTTGCTTCCCCTGCAGAGGGGATTTCAGGGGCACTAGTGCTTTGCTGTGAGCTGTCTATGCCATCAGGTTATTACTGCCATGGCCTGGCCATCCCCGCTGGAGAGCCCTTTGCATCCCTGAGCCAAGGGCAAAGCCTGAAAAAAAAACCCCTATTGCAGGACCACATGGGACAGGAATGGACAGGACTTGTATTGAGGGTTTTGGCTAGGACAAAGAGATGTCTCTTTCGCTGAGAAATGGCCCGGCCTGGAGCCCGCAGAGGGACCACGCACGGGCAGAGAGCGGCATGTGCCTTTCCAGTCCAGGAGCTCGGCAGCCTCGGCAGCAGTTGGACAAGGGCACTGCAGGCCGGGGCTGAGGCATGGAGAAAGCACGCAGAGCATTTGGCCCTGCTATACCCTGCACTGCAGATGTGAACAGCCTTCCATAAATATCAAAATGCTTGACAAGTGTCAGCAGCTGTGAGTCAGCCCTTTGCAATGCTCCCAATCAAACCATGGTTTCATTGTCTTTGGGTCCCCTGGAATGTGAGCCACACAGAAACCCACCCTGGCAGTCCGGATGCTTCCCTGGTCTGCAAACAAAGGCAAAGCAAGCACTTTGTGAAGTCCCAGTGCAATGATGCATGCCCCAGACTACACAGCATCCGAGGGAAGATGCCACTTTCCAGGTACCACTTTGCGCATGGCCCGTGAGTGGCTCAATGTGGAAAACAGATCCCGAGAGCTCATCCCAACTCTTTTACCATGGGAGATCTGGGAACAGCTGCTGAGAAAGTGCTTGATCCTCAGTCCCTCAAAGGCTGCTACAGATTTCAGTGGATTTTAGCCATTGTAAGATGGAAATATGCATGTGCCTATCCACACATAGCTGCAGAGAGGTAGCTGCATGCCCTCAGCACTGCCCTATCCCACTCACAGCTCCTGGCAGCCCTCCAGCACCGAATGATTCTCACCTTTCTCACCATCCTTGCCCACTTTATGCCAGTAAACTCACAATAATCAGCCTATTCTTCCCTAGCCCGCTGCTGCTGCTGCACCCATCTGGAGGCCCTCAAATACACTTTGGCTCAACCTTTCCTCTTCCTGTGCCGTCCCTTCTTTCATTCCTACTCACTCCTGCTATTATCAATAAGAGCTGTAATTAACACTGCTGGCTGTGCCCAGAATCCTCTCCCTACCCTCATTGCAGTAGGGTTTACGGGTTTTTCCGTTGAATAAATATGGGTGCAACTCACCTGAATTGCCAATCCCTATCAGTTGGAGGCTTGGGGCATTGCAGCATGAGCAAACAATGATGATTATGGAGAGGAAAAGCAAGTGTGGAAAGCAATTGTTCTCATTGACTTCACCTTGATAAGAAAGACGCCAACTCCAAGACAAAAACCGTTTCTTGCCTTAGGGTTGCAGGAATCTAATTCCTGGAAAAGGAAAAATTGGTGGTGGTAAAGTGTAGCTGTGAGGTGGGAAGGATAGTCCACTGGTCAGGCCGAGTGGGAAGAGCTGGATTCCATTCTCTTTTCTTCTTCCACCCGCCATGAAACCTCAGACAAATCTCCTATCCTGGAGAAGAAAACTTTTCCATGATCAGTTGAAAGCTGTCAACAGCTGTGGCTCAGAGGTTAATGTCTCTCCTCTTGTAGTGCTGTCAGTGTGTGCAGAAATGCTTCTGCTGAGAGGTCACTGGAGCGCAAACAAGCGTGCACATAGACAGGTGTGATGCCTTCATCTCAGCTCCACGGACCATCTGCAGGCTTTGCGCACAGCACACCCGTGCCACGGGCCTGGCTGCCACCTGGATTTAAGGGCCATCACACTGGATTTCTTTACAGCGTCAACCGCCCAACTAATCATCTTTCAAAAATCTTGCATATGACTATAACCCATGGCGCGTGAGCTGCTGACTCTGAGCCCAACCAAACTGACCGCAGGACTTCACCCTGTGCGCGTGCAAGGGATCCTTCACGGCTGGCCACGTTGGGGGTTCTCCAGTGGCTTGTGCTCACAGCTTCTGCGCCACCCAGCTCGGTGGCTCACAGGTGGGTTATCTGCAGGTCTGGCAGAGGGCAGAGCGGTGTGCCCCACATACCATGGCAGGTAACAGCTACTGCAGGTACTTGAGAGGGTCATGATGCAGGGCAGTGCCTAAATGCCAAGAAGCTTCTGCAAGCAGTCAGGGTGCATGGGTGAGAGAAGCTCTGTGGGGTCTCTCCCAGAGTGACTCACTTTCAAACTGAAAAGTTTCCTTTAAACAGCCAGGGATTTTGCACTGATGGGGAAACAAACCCTGCTCTGCAGAGGAGAAGCCTCTGTATCTTTGGGCACACATAAACACAAACACCTCTGGGATTTCTCCTCTGAGAGAGCCCCTGCCTGCTGAGAAGCTCTGCAGCCTTCCCCCAGCACTGCAGCTCCTGGGGGGCTAACCAGCAGCCAGCTGAGACTTTCAACCAGCTTATGTTTTTAATGATGAAACGGCTTCCAGCTTACTGAGGCAGGATGAGTCCTGCTGCTGGGTAGCTCAGCTTGGGGGTGACCAGGACAGTCTCCTCTGAAAACCCCTGGGATTTAGCAGATAGTTACTGGAATGGCTCCAACCGTGGGGGTTTTTCAGGCAGCATCTCCACAGCCCTGTGTCTCTGATCACGTACAGAAGGATGGTGGAAGCGCCTGCTGAACCATGGCTAGCGTGTGCCTTGGAGGTGTCCATTCATGTTCTGGCTCCGGCTGGCTGGGAGCAAAGCCTGAGGCAGGGCATGGGGACTAGTGGATAGAGAAACAGACTCCCAGAGACTCGCTGTAGCAGCAAGAGACGAGGGAGTGTCGCTGCTCCTCTGGAAACACCATGTGGTAGTTCCACACCTGGAGTGGAAGGTCTCTTGTTAGCCCATGCTCACGTGCCTTTGCACCATGCTGTCCTTGTTGAGTTAATGTGGGGTGTCTGGCACGGGCACTGGGAAGATCCTCTGGTACCTGAGAGCCCCAGCTTGCAGAACGCCCTCAAACAACCCAGCTGAGGGTCCCCCAGGACTCTGCTGGCAGGGATTGCCTCCAGGGCCAACACAAATCTGTGATGACTAGCTGCAAGGGGATGGCGTCGCTTGGCACAGACTAAAATACACCTCTGGTGGAGAGCCAGGTGGCTCCATGATTCATTGTGTCTTACATCAATGTGGGATTGTTCACACATTGTATCCGGGGCGGATCCTGGAGGCATCTTTCTAAGGAAGGTTTTGGACCGTGATGTCTCAGCTTCTGACAGATGGGTGCTACCACGTGGCACAACCCGCACGCTGCCTGCTCCTGCCCTCCTGCAGCATCACACACCACAGCAATATGAAGGCATTTATTCCCCATACAAGGTTTCCTCACTGGAAATGATCAGTTAAAAGCTGCCTCAGGAAAAGGGTTAAGAAAAGAAGAATCCAGTCTCGACTCTTTGCAATTTTGAGAGCAAAATGCAAGCTGCAGATGCAGGCTGCAGAGAGCTGTCCTGTGCTCTTTTGCTGCCTTTAATGTCCCCAGCCTCTGAGAGGGCACCCCAGAGAAATCAAAGATGCATCCTGGGTGACAGTGGCTCGGGAGACTCTTTGTTATGTGCTGAGAAACACCTGTACAACATCCTCAGTACCCTTTGGGGCAGGGAGCCTCTAGATACCCGTCTTCTTTTGGGCTTGTCCATAGCTCATTGGCACATGGTAAACTACCAGTCTCACACAGCGCTGCCCCAAAAGGGTTTTTCTCAGTGCTCCACCTCCACAGCGAGGTAATTCCTTCAGGGAGGCTGTAGGAACCGCCTGGTGCTGCCACCTCAGCTTTGCCCGTGCAGGGCAGCAGCAGGACCTCATCCTATTGCATTGACGTCAGTGGTTTTCCCCTCGCTGGCTGCTGAAGCCCTCGCACTACCCGGCATGTGCAGACAGATACATGGAGCTCTGCTGCAACCCAACCCACGCTGCTGGCACGCTCTGGGCCGCAGCGGTTGCTTTTCGATTCCCTCTTGCACAGACACATCTGTCGGCTCGGGGCACCCCGCTCAGCCCCCACCGCAGAGCTGCAGCCGTGCGTGCGGGACGGAGGGAGCTGGTCCTTTCCCTCACCCGGCTCGTGGCTGTCTCTGACTCTCACCGATGCTCCCGGGCATGGTGTGGCTTCCACTGAGGCTTGCCCTTTCGGTCTATGAAAATCTGAACTGTAAAGTCTAGAAAACAAAAGGTCCTTTTTCAGTAAGAGGAGGCTGATTAACATTCCCTCAGGGAACCAAAGGGACTCGTCACTGTTCTGAGTAAATGTGTTTTGTTGTTCCAAGGAAAAGTCTGACTCACCTGGCGGAGGCTTCGGAAGCGGTGAGGTCTCTGCAGCACGCACGTGGCCGTTGAGACGAGCCCTGCAGTACCAGGGTGTAGCGGAGGTGTGAAGGGCTGCCTCCTGCCCCGGGGTACCCAGCATCAGCCTGTCCCCTAGTCCCCTCAGCTGCATGTTGTTCAGTGCTTCAGGCTCAGTGCTGCCAAACAGCGCTAGACGCTGTGCCTGCATGCTCTCACACCAAAAGAAGGGGCTGGTTTGGATCGGGGTGTCTCTGGGGGTGTTTGGAGGTGGCAGCAGGACCAAATTCCAGACCTCGGTGGGTACTTGTGCTCCTCTCCCCTGCCCTGCGCTGCTTGCCAGGCTGGCCGGGCTCCAGTTAAGTACCGAGCAGGTCAGGCATCCCTCAGAGGTTTCCCTGGGAGCTGCCTGGACTTGCTCCGTTTGTAACAGTTGTGCCATCAATCCTGGGAAGGTCATAGCCCTCTCTGGCTTTTTCAGGTAGGTATTTCAGCACTTACCATGTCGTCTTCATTTTTGGAAGCCCCAGAGGAGGGAGGAAGGCTGGAAGGGGGGGAGGAAGAGGATGGAGGAAGACAGCAGCCGTCTGCCTCCTGCCCAGATTCACAGCTCTGTCGACTTCCCATGTCAGTTCTGATGTGTTGGGCATGGTGCCACTTCACTTCTCGTGTGTCAGACTCCTGCAGGGCTTTCTGGAGCCGGTGGTGAGGGGGAGGTGGTCTCGCTGGGTAACACAGGACACAGGGCAGAGCATTCCCAAAGGACAGTTGGGCAAAGCAGCTGCTTGGGCCAGCTCACAAATTTTATTTGTTCTTTTTTAGCTGACAAATTGATACTTTGTCTTTTATGAGCGCACCCTGGGTAGGGCCATGCCCAGAGAAATCTGCTCTGCGCAGACAGGTCCATTTTAGTTAAGAGACAAGGGAGCTACCAGAGTGGTGGTCACAGAGGATTCCGCGCTGTTGCTGCCCAGGGGTGTTCCCAGGGTGAAGAAGGACCTGGAGAACAGTCCCTTGTTCCATCCTGCATGGCCTGAACGCTCCAGCCGCCTCACCCCCTGCCCCAGCCTGCAGCCCTCGGAGCCACTGGGGCTTCCCTCCAGTTACACACGAAACAAATCATTGGTTCTAAGCAGCAGAGGTGACAGAGATTTTCAACTTTTTCTCCTCATTTGCGCAGGTGCATTCCAGGGAAGCACTCCTGAGTGTTATTCATAATCAATATTTGTTCCTCTGAAAATGCTCATTTATGTTGGGTCAGCTCACTGATACCTGGGTGTTTATTTTGCTCAGATTCCAGACACAAGTAAACATGCATTTACAAAACCTACACGATCTTGACTGCATGGTTATCTGCCTCTCTTGTTCTTGAAATAATTTTTCATTCTTTATTTTTGCAGGCTGCTTCTGCTGGGAAGGTCGAGCTGCTCTGCAAAGCCCCTGCACACCTTGCTGTTACTGGCACGGCTCCGTTTGCTGGTGATTGTGCTGAGCTGCGCAGAGCCCAGGAGGAAGACTTTCCTCCAGCCACTCCTATGGCCACTTCAGTTTTCCTCAGCCAGCTCCAGCTCCCAGCTGTGACCAGAGCATAATCCTCCAGCCAGTCTCCCACTCCTCCTGATTTCCCTCTGCTTTCTCCTGAAGACAAAAAAGGGGCATTTACAGCCTGCTAAGCACCTCTTCCACCCCTTCCAGCCCTTCCACCTCGGAGAAGCTGCATTACCATGGTCTAACCCACCTGCACGACTGTGTAACTATTTACAGAGTCTAGGGATATGTTGTTTGCTAATCGTGTTTGGGGCCTTCAGGGTGGGGAAATCCAGGATGACGCAGAGGCTTGTTTGTGGTGGGATTTTTCACTTCACTGTCAGCACACCCGCACAGTTGACTGGCGTGTGCTTCTCACAGGCCTTGCTGCTTAAATACAAAACATCCTCAGTAAATTCAGCTTAGCCCAGGTTGTAACTGGGGTCACAGAGCCCTAACGCAAGCAGATTTTCACACCTGTGCAACACAGGGGGTGGTTAGTGATCCATCGGGGCAGGGCAAAATACCCTGCTGCGTTGACAAGCCCTCTGTGCACCTCATTAATTTTTTTCTGTTAATCTTCCGCGCACACGGAGAGCACAAAGTAAACGTAATGGCTTGGCAAAAGAGCCACTGAACAGCTTGGCTTCACTGCAAAACCAGCAAAGTCAAAGCCAAAGGAAAATGGTGGGGTTTTTTCTGAGGGGTCTTGCAATATCTCCATGCTCGTGTTGGCTTCGGCATTCGGGGAGGAATTTGACAGGACTGCAACAAACAAGCCTTTTTCTATAGCAACTGGCCCCTCCAGGACATCTCCAAGTGCCTTACACAATGCAAATGGAAAAGCACTGACTCGTGAATGTACTGCAGATTGAAAGCAACATTAAAAAAGCAACGCAGGATTTCAATTTGGCTTTATAAGTGCCAATAGCAGTAACAATCCAATACCCACTGAAAAAAAATTGCATCACTCTGGGACACAGAGGCCTCCTCAAGCCTGGGGCAAACGGGCCAGGATGTTAAAACACACCAAAGAGTTTTCCATCTATTTATGCATTGCTGAGCAAGTTAATGTGAGCGAAAGGTGTCAGTGCAATGGAAGCACCTTCTTTTGCGGATGCCAGCCCAGCGCCACAGCCAGGTTTGAGCTGATCTGATCACCACCTTCTTGCGCGTGAGGCATGAACCAGCTGCTGCTGCCTGGAGCTGGGGCAGTGGGGTGGGGTGGTCCAGCCGGGGTCGCTCCTGGATGTGCATGCCCACGTGCTGTTTTTCCAAAGGAGATGATTAGCCCTGAACAACACATTTTATCCTAACGACACAGGGTCATTAGGATGACACAGGGTTGAGCTTACCAGGGTTGCAAACCCCACAGAAGAACATCGTCAAAGCCCAGATGTGCTCTGAGTGCAGGCCACAAACAACAAGACCAAAGCACAGAGGCACCTTGTGCTGCTGCCAAAACCCCCCAAAAGCCCTGGTGCTTTCCCTTCCGACACTGTCTGTAGCTGCTGCAAACGGCGCAGTCCTCTGTACCTGCCCAAGCACCCTGTGGGAGAGAAGATGCTCAGCTCGAGGGACCTAACACAGATCGTGGTTCCCCAACGTTACCCCCCGTCTGCTCCCTCCAGCCGGAGGCTCACGCTGGTGATGCGTGTGCAGTCACAGCGATGCTGAATGTCCTCCAGGTTATAAATGCTGTCTGTCAAGGACCTCGTCAAAGGTGAATTTTACCAGCCAGGAAAAAGGAGAGCGGCCGGGCGATCCCTCCCCACTGCAATCTTGCAGCCGTTACAGAAGTGAAGAGGCTTTTTTGTTTACCCAGGGAAGTAAGGAAAGGAAAAAACAACCACTGATAAGTAAAACGTTGGAAAGATTGTAAAGTGAGATCAAGGAATTTAAAGGAAGGGAATTTATATGGTGTATTTCCTGATAAAATCGGACATTTCAAAGCATCCCTTAGCGGTGTGGCAATGTTGCGGTAACCCGAAAGCATTTATGGGCAGCAGAATAGGCAGTTCCCTTGAAAAAGGGTATTTCAGACACATGATTTTAAAGGCTGCTCCGTGGCTCTGTGCCCATTGAAACGGGAAGAAACCCTCAAGCCAAAACGTCCAGCAATACAAAAAGACGTTTGGGGATTATTTATTATCATCCGTTCCCAATGCGGGAACACTAAATGCAGTAGTCAGGCCTGGCTGCTCTGGGCTGGACACTCTGCACACACAAGTTAGAGATACATTTTAATCTGCTCCCTGTAATGCACCAGTCAGGTAATTGTGCCGAGGGTGTGGGCAGACCTGGGTCTTTTTTTAGATCAGGTCAGAGCAGGCTCAGAAGTCTACAGCCGCCCTTTAGCCAGACGGAATGGGATATCATTTCTTTCCCTTTGCACCTAATTGGACCAAATTCACTCGTTAATGCAGCACCTGTGCCACCGAGGCAGTGACAAAGTGCCAGGTGTAACCTCTTTAAAGGGCTCTTCCCTTGAACAGATCCACCTGTGGTGCCCTCTGCACCAGGGAGCAACAGGCACCTCCCGAGAGTAGCAGACAGGATTGCAATGCTCCAGCTAGAGAGGGGTGAGTTGTGCGCTTTGTATTCCCTCTTCGTTTATTTTAGCAGCCTACAGCCCAACGTCGGGCGAGACTGAAGCACAGTCCCCCCTGTCTGTTCTCCCTCCATGTGCTCGTGGCGACTGCTGAGCCGCGTGGGATTGCAGGGGCAGAGCACCATCCTGACCCTTGGCACTCGGAGCATCGGATCCTCAGCTGCCCCAAGCGGATCCACCTTGCTCAGCACCAGCTCAAAGTGCCCCTCCTGAGCAGCTCTCTGCCTTCAGCTGCCGGGTGCCAGCAGGGTTTGGAGGCAGGCTGGCTTCTTGCCAGCTCAGCGCTACTCCGGGTTGTAATCCCAGTGTCTGGGTCTTCCCTCTTGCATCACACCTGGCCTGAGCAGGGCTGCACCCTGCGCACAGAGGGGCGGCGAGCAAAGCTCAGCCCAGGTGGGAGGGACTGCGCTCCTGTTAAATCCACGGCTCCCAGAGGACCCAGTCCTCGCACAGACTCACCCTTGTGCTCATTTTATGAGCTCAGGGTGCTCTTGGAGGTGTTGCAGCGAGAGCGGTGCACAGGAGAGGGGACAAGCAGCTGCAGCTCAGGTACCTGCAGGGTGCTGATTTCAAGGGCCATCTCTGCCTTTTCCATGTCTCTCTCAAGTTGTTTTTTTTTTCCTCGTTCAATCCTCCACGCTGATGTTATTTGCGGTATCAGCTCCTCTCTCCCATCCCTTCTCTTTCTTCTGCTGCTGCTTTGCATCTAGCTGGTGATTATTCTTGTGCCCTGAGAGAAATCTGTTGCAGAGATCTGAAAGAAGCCAAGACGTGGTTGTTCCTGCCTGAACAACACTGCCGGCTGGCAGAGAGACCAAGCGGTGTTTATCCTGGGTGGGGAAGGCTGCTGGATATTCTGTGAGAAATGGCACGGGATTATGCTTATTGCTCAGGCTAAGGTTTTGGACTTTTCTCAGGAGTCCATGGGTTTTATTTTATTAGCCATTACCTGTCTCATTCACCCAGCGTTTGAAGCCTATTTAAGATTTCCAGTGATGTTTGTTGACCGTGCAGCCGAACAAGCGGTGTCAGATGCTTCATCCCCTCTGCCTGAAGTGCGTTCAGCCTGCAGGAGCAAGGCTGCAATCATGTGTCTGTGCATGTGCACCCAGCTTTTCAGGGGGAGGCTGCGGTGTGCTGAAGTGTTGAGAGTTCAAAGGCAATCAGAACGCCACGTGGTAGCAAGGAGTGTGACTGGCTGGAGGCAGTGGTTTACGCAGGGCTCGGTTGTTTGGTACTGCTGCATGTTCTTCAGCCGCTGACAGTCAGCAAGGTCAAAGTGTTGTGACTCAGGTCAGGATCAAGAGATGCTGTGAAACCAAACCCAAGGTTCTGAGGATCCGTCCGTGCGTAAGAGGAGAGCAGAGCATCAGGATGATCGCGTGGAAGCTGTGCAAGCAGGGCTCCAGGCAGGAGCGCTGCAGATACACGGCCTGTGTAGGCAGATGTTTTGGCAAGAAGGTGGAGGTCTGAGGAGGGGAGGAAGAGTATCTAGTCCCACCTTGGGTCTGTCCCTTGGACCCCAGAGAAGAGCATGGTCTGCTGCCTCACAAGGTTTCAGGCCCTGAGGTGCAGTGCTGTACACTCCAGGGGATGTGTTGCAGGGGAGTGCAGATGTACAGCGTTTTCTGGAACACTTTTTAAAGAGTTCTGCAGAGCCCTCTGTGCAGCAGCTCTCATCCTCTCCTTCCCTTGGCACCTCTGAAATGCAGGGAAACAGCCTCTCTTATGCAGCTGCTTCCTTTGTAATGCTACTGCCTAATGTGGTCCCGCAAGGGGATGGAGGTGAGATCTACCCATGGTCTCAGAAGGAAAAAATCCAGGCTGGTGCTCCAAGGAGCTTGTTAGTGTGTCTAAAAAGTCTCACATTCCTCTAACTCATCTGAAACATTCCTAGAATTAGCTAATTTACTCTCTTTTTGGACAGACACCCTCGTCTAAAGATGCTTCCCGTGTCCACTGCTCACCCTGTGAAGAGGTGGAGGGAAAACTCTCCTGGGAGTGGGGGACCAGGCTCTGCTCCTTGTCTCCTACGCAGAGAAGCTCTTGCCAAAGGGGCAAGAGCCATCCCGGAAAAGGGAGCATGGCAGTGGGAGGGAGAGTTATCTGAGTAACAATTTCAACATTACTAATAACCCTCCTCATCCAAAACCCTGGAGACCCTTTCAGAAGTCTGAAATGTTGCTAAACAAGCAATGCATCGGGGCTGTTTGCAGGGGGATCGCTGGGGGACAATGGCTTCCACTGCTGGATGCCACCAGGTCATGTTGGAGTGCTTCTTGCTGCCCCAGCAAAAAGTCCTCTTTTGGCAATGGTCACACAGATGCTGCTCCATTGTGGGGCTCCGGGGGCTGATCAAATACCAAGAGTCAGCGATGCTGTCTGGGATTTCATAAAGGCTTCTTTTTGCAGCTGAACTTTCTAATTATTCTTGTTTGAGCAAGGAGGGAGGTGGCTTCGTCTGACAGTCGCCCCTTCTCCCCCCAGACGCTGGGAGGGCTGCCCCTCTTCAGGCACCAGCTGCCTCGCGCTCCAGGGGCTGGACCCCCCCTGGAGCTGGAGGTATATTCATATTTGCTATGTGGTACTGCTGCTCTCTCTGCTCTGCAGGCAAAACACAGCGTAACCACAGGAACTTTCTTCCTCAGCCTCCTCAGCACACCCTGCTAAGCTAGGCAAGTCGCCCCGCAGCCCTCACGATGATTAAGCTGGGTGTAATGAGCTTTGTGAATCCTGGGTGTCCCAGCAGTTCCTTTTGCTTGTCCCGGGAAGGGGATGTGAAACCAAATTGTGATCGGGAGGCTCCCAGGGCTCGCGTTGCAAGGAAAAACAACCCCGGCTTGCAGCTGGCTTTCCTGTTTTGGGGTCTCTGCGCAGACAGGGAACAAGTCTGTGTCCCGGCTCATATGTCTTTGCTCCAAATAACTGTGCTGGGACAGCCAGGGCTTTGGGTGCAGCTGCCAGGCGAAGCTGCGGCAGCTCCACCAGCACAGCGGTTCCCTTTGCCTGGTCTGCCGAAGACTGGGGAGAGCCAGTGTGGGCAGAGGTGGAGCTGGGGGTCCACATCGAGCTGCGCTCCAGCAGACGAAGCCAGGACACGGCCCTGCACAGGGGGACTTTGCTCCGTGTTGGATCCGTAGGGCTCGGTCCACCTGGCTGTGCCTGGAGGGTTCTGGAAGGGCGTGCAGGCATTATCTAACAGCCGGGGTGTGTCAGGCATGGCCCTGGCCCAAGGGCATCCTGCTGCTCCTGCTGCCGCCCAGGAGGCACCCTGCAGCCCTCCAAACCCAGCACCCTGCACCCTGCCTCTGCTCCCCGCAGCCCCGCACGGGGACTGCGGCCCCAGTCCCAGCCCCAACGCCCCAAGCCCAGCTCCTTCCATGGCAGGGGGCTCTGTGTTTTCGTGTTGGGGGCCGCTCCTCCGAGCTGGGCTGGAGGTGGAGGGGAGGACTGGTATTAACTGGGCTGAACTGTAACTCCCGCCTCACCGAGCTGGGTCTGTTTGGTGCAACAGGCAGCTGCCTCACCAAGAGCCTTTACAAGCGTGTCTGTCTGCATCCAGCAATCTGTGAGTTGTCCCCTTCATTTTAGGGGGAATTCTGTTCCACGGTCTGTTTCCAGAAGCAGAAACTCTGTGATTTCCAGTCTAGATGCGTTTCTGGCTGGTTTATTTCCATTTCTTCTGGTGCTAACTTTGTCTTAGCTCAAACAACAGTGCTCCTTCCCCCAGTGTCTCTGCACAGCCAGTAAATCCTCCCAGCCTGGGTGAAGCTGGCCAGCCAAGCCCTGGAAGGCACGTCTGCAGCGCCTCGGTTACCTCTGCCAGGCCTGCGATGCTCCTGCTGCTCAGCTTGCTCTGCTGCCGGAGCAAAAAGCATCGCACCTCGGATGCGGGATACAGGCTCCCTGCCTGGCTCATGGTCCTTGCACTCCAGCCCAGCCCCTCTTCCGTGCCCGGGGGGCACAGCTGGACACTGCCCAGCCTTTGCAGGGGCTGCGCCCCAGGGTGCTGCTATTTCTGATTGCTTTTGGAAGGTCCTGATGTCTGTGGTTTTTCTTTCTCGTGGCTGCACCACGCTGGTGGCTAACAGCTACCTGGTGATTAGCCTCCTTCGCCCAAGCCCCGGTTCTTCCAAGCAGAAGAGCCTGCAGCTGAGGCTTGAAATTCTTGTGAGGAGCCTGGGAGACCTCTCACTTCAACCCAGAGAAGGGAAGGGAGGAGAAATGAGGTTTGGAGGCTAATTCTGGCAGCATCAGGCACAAGAAAGATCAAAAACTCAGGGCAGGAATACAAGAGAGGAGGGAAGCTGTTGCGTGCATGCTCCTGGAACCCCCTGACAGTCCTGGTTCATGCATACTGCACGTTATTTCTGTACCTACTTAAATTAAAACCAGCCTTGTCTTGCGGACGCTGACTGGAGCCAGGCAGTTCTTCTCCCCGGGGGAGAATCCAATTTTCGCTCCATCTAGCTTGTGTTTTTGACCTGGAATGACTCTTCTTTTTATATTTAACAAATGTTCCCTCCAAGCCTTGTACCGTGCTGCACTTCTCACGGTGGTGCCTGCGGCATCATGGCACATACGTGCTCCAAGGCAGGAAAACAGAAGCGGGCAGACAGCTTATCTGGGATCCGACTGACCGCAGGGCAGAGCCGTGCAGTGACGGACCAGAGGCGATGGGAGCTCTGCGGGCAGAGCCCAGGCACGGCCAGCCCGGCCGGCTGCTGGGAGGGGGGAACCTGGGTCTCAGCCCCACGGCTGCATCCCCTCTGCCTCGGGGTTTGGGTCCAGAAATGCCGAGGAGGAGCACCACACAGGTGCTGGCCGTGGCACAGCCAGCCGGGAAGGCACCGTGGGCTACAGCACTGCTGCGGGTGCAGGAGGGACCCCACCATGTGCAGCCCGTGCTTCTCGCCCACCTGCTCCCGAGCCTGGGGAGCAGCTACCTGGAGGTGCAGCTCTTCCCACCCGTTTTCTGATCGATCCCTTCACAGCCATAGGGGTAACCTGCTCCGGACTCTGTCCTTCTCCCATCCAGGCTGGGGCTGCCTGTCTTTCCCCTTTGTAGCATTAACCAGTTAGTTAGAATTCAGAGATGCTCTGTGCCAGTATAACCTGCAACTAAAGGCACAACAGCTGCCTCCCGGAGGCACTTTCCTTCCTGCAGCACATGTCCTTGCTCCTGAGCCTCTTACGGAGCAGCTTGCCAGTCCTGTAAATAAAATCTATCAGGAGACACAGTGGGGTCCGGGATGGGAGGAAGCTAAGTGGGTTTGAAGTATTTATTCACTTCTGCAGTCCTTAAAAACCTCTCCTAGCTCTTTTGAGAGCGTTACTGGTGTGACTCATGATCCATAGCCATGCCGAGTGCCATATGCTGTGAGCAGCAGCAGACAGCAGCAATGTTTTGCTTCTAATTCCCTCATCTTCATGAGTCTGTGCTATTCTGAGTGTCTCTCCAGCAAGAGAAGAGGCTTCTTCAGGGTTATATAATTAATAGAGGGCAAAGCTGGCCTGTTCTGAGCCACCTCCGTAACAGCTCTCAACACCCAGCACGACAATTAGTCACCACTTACCAGACATGACGTACCGCGCCAGCCCAGCGCTCCTGCCTTCGCCCACGGGGGTTTATGGACTGGCTGCCCCAGAGCAACGTGTCTCTTTCTTAATCCTGTGACTCCATAGTTAATCAGTCTGAGATAGGTGAGTAAATAAGTCAGTCATTCAAGCCTGCTGCAGGAAAGGACAAATATTTCAGTAAGCGTAGCCTACTGTTTGTATGTATTACACATCAGATCCGCACAGGATATGGAGGAGGGAGCCCTGAGCTATGGGATTAACTCCTGTCACTGAGACTTTGACTCTGGACATCCCATGGTCCCCACTGGTGCTGCCCACCCCGAGGGCTGGAGGGGACAGGCACGCTCCCAGTGCAGTACAGCCATGGGCAGTGTGCTTGGCTTTGATGTCCCCATGCACTGAAACGCTGGGGTTTGGCTGTCACGGTGGGTATGGAGCGGGACTGGCTTATTTTCCTCATCCTGACGCGAATGAGCAAGGTTCCCTCAGTGCGTTTGGTGGCAGCGAGTTTTGCCGAATGGCACGGCAGCCACCACAGTGCCGCAGACAAGCACGAGGGAGAGTGGCAGCCAGTGGGGACCCCACTTATTCACTGATGCAGTTAAACTTCCCCCACCTCCAAACAGCGTCCTGAGACCTTTTGCCCAGGACCCCCCAAAGGAAGCCCACCTTCTGCCGTGTTGGGTAGGTTTTTTTAAACGGAGCATTAAAAAAGTACTTCCTATCTAAAGCTAAGCCAGGAGCATTCCAAATTTAATAGCAATCGGATTCCTCGAGCGTCACCTCGACTGAGAGAGCAGCCACATCCACAGGCTTCCAGGGCTCAGCTCACATTGTACCAGCAAAATAAACCTTCAGATTAAACGTACACCCACTCACAGAACATGATCCTGGTGGGCAGCCCAATCTCTCTGGCCCACCACGTCCACCCTGCGTGGCGCTGGGCTCGCTGTCTACCGTGGCCTCTCTGGACAGCTTCTGAGGGTCTGGGTCCCGTGCAAAAGGTGTTACCAGTGATACTTCATTTCATTCTTAAACAAGAAAAGAAGCACCATACAAATAAAGTGGAATGTAGTTTGTAGGCCTTTTAATCCTGAAAAGCTGTTGCAAATTAATCCTTCTTGCACTTGCCCGGATGCACTGTGGCACCAGGAGCAGAGGCTGGAGGGGGGTGGAAAAGCAATACAGGATGACTTGTTTTCTTATGAGCTGAATTCCAGCTTTGCACTCCAAATCCTCGTTTTTATAGACTTTTCCGCTGAAGTCTGCTCCTGCCCGGGGCATGCCTGTGTAACCGCTCCTCTCTCTGCATTCCTTAGATTCTTCTTCTGCTTGAGACGCTGGATTGAAGAAGGGGTCTGAGGTCCCTGGTGGAGAAAGGGAGGCAAGGAGGAAGAGGAGGAGGAGAAGGAGGAGGTTTCCCTTGGACTCTTAAGCTGTCAAACCAGAAAACCGAACCATGTCACAGGTCATACAAAACCACGTGTTGCGCGTTGGACAGACTGTGTGTGTTTCCTCACAGGAGGAAACTAAGAGCTTGCACCCGGCGGGGTACCCGGGCTGCTCCGCGCTGCCGGTGGAGTACGCCTACTACTCAACGGAGGGCTGGGCTGACCCATCCATGATGGTGCGCAGCAATGCACGCCTGCTTCCCGGTGGACGGCTGTACGGAGCCCACCCCGTGTTCGAGCACGTGGCTGCCCACGCGCAGGGGAAGGGGCAGCAGGAGACCTCTTTGGAGAGACCCACTGCTCCCTATCAGCCAAAGAAGGAGGAGGACGACACCGGCACGGATCCTGAGGCTCACCTGGTGTCTCCTACCTTGGACATATCAATAGAAAGCCTGAACCAGCTGATTCTAGAAATCGACCCAACCTTTCAGCCACTCATGTGCAAGCCAGTGAAGGACACAGTCCAACCTGCTTCTCAGAGTGACACTGCTACCACCAAGAAACAAGATCCGGAGGCAATAGGTGAGGCAAAAGGCGCTGGTGGTGCGGTGGAGCCAGCGCAGCTCAGACATAGTGAACACCAGCTGCTAGAGGCAGAGTGGAAGTCCAGGGCAGAGAGGTTGGCCCCACAGCAGCCCCAGTGAGCAGGATGAGGTGCTGTGCTCCTGCGGAGGGCTGGAAATGGGCATCAGTGACATCCCCCACCAGCCCCAGTGGGATCAGTGTGGGATGCTGTCTCCTGCTCTCAGGGTTTCATGTAAAGGAGCAGAACAGAACGCTCTCTGCCCAGCTGGTGTGCTTGGGTGGCCTTGGCCTGATCACTTTTGAGATGTCTCCTGTCTGGCTAGCTCAGCAGGATCCAAAAGTCAACAGAGAGAACAGCCTTTACATCAACCTGATGTTGGTTTCCATGTGTTTGGAGAAAACATTTCTTGTTAGAAATGGGACTCGTAGCTCTCAGGAAACTCCTAATTTTTATTACCAGCAGTGACTAGAGACAGGCACTGACCTCTGGATGCGACGTGCGGCCCCTGCTCACCCCCAGAGCGGAGCCCCAGTGCTCCCGAAGGGCAGTGGAGCCTTTCCCAGGGTCAGGCTTGACCTGTGGAAGCACAAGGATTCGAAGCCAGATTTCCAAAGCCCTAGGCTAAGGTACTGATAGTTACACAACCATCCCATTTAAATGTTCCCGATCGTTTTGCCAGGGAAATTCTTTTTTTCCAGGGCTTGCACACTCCTCCAGCAGCATACCTGGCATACGCAAGGCAGAACATCAGCAGCACATACCAACCCCCTCTTTCTGCCCTTGTGCCTGGGTGCCTTACGTGAACCCTTTTGCAACGCTTCCCTGTCATCCCTGCAATCCGAAGCTCTGCTGTGTGTGCTGCTTCTGATCCAAGCACTCTTGCCTGTGGCTCTTTTGCAGTGCGTTAGCTGCTCAACACGCTGTGCACAGGGTAACACCAGCAGACAGCGCGCTGCATGCCGCTGCAAGCGTTCTGGTGGGCTGGAGGACAGATCTGTGATTTGTTGAGGTGCCTGACAGCGGTCTCACTGATTCTGAAAAGCCTTATCGCCTATCCGTGTCTACAGACACGGAAATACCTTGAAAATCTGTCCCCAGGCCTCTTTCCAGGGGCAAACAGGAGGATGTTAAAGGCGTGAAGAAAATTCCTCCTGAGCCCTCACGCAAACATCTGCATGGGGAACGCAGGGCTAGAGGTTGGGAACATGCATGGGAACGAGGTGCATGTCTGCAAGTGCACTGAGCAGCAGCCCCGGCAGGTGTGAGGGTCCTGATGCTCCCGTGGGAAGCAGCTAAGCCGGAGTCGGGCAGCGCAGGGGCTGGAGCGGTGCGAGCACGCCGCAGGGCTTGGGCCATTCCGGAGCAGACGGCATCCCTGCTTCCCACTGGGATGGAAGGGGGTGGCCTTGCAGATAAAATACTGTGACAAAGTGCAAATTCAGCTCTTGGCTCCTCAGCTAGTGTTTGGAGGCGTTCAGATGCCTCCCTCTCCTTCAGGCATCACTCAAGGGCTGCAGTCCCGAGCAGCTCAGCAGGTAGCATGCTAGTGGTTTTGAAAATTTGGCTCCAAGTGTGAAACCGAACATCTGGAAATCTGGCCCTGAATTCAGTGGGAAAAGCCTCACTTCAGCTTTCATTTTCTTTTAACAGCTCTTCTTTTGTACACAAACTTCCTACTGCTGCGCAGTGCCCCTGCTCACCCACCTCCTCCTGCTCCAGCCATGCGACCTGTGCCTCTGCCACTGCTCCTGCCTCTCGCTGATGGGAAACGCTCCCGTTAGGCTCCTGCCTCCCTTTTCCCCCCCTCGGCCATTGCAGAGGAGACCTCACAGGGCCCCTTTGCGCTTTCTAAATAATTTCCACGCTCCTTCTTTCTGCCTAAGGTGTAAGTTCCCTGCAAGCACGGCCACTTGCTGTGAGGGCTGCCAGGAGACTGATGATACCCGGAGTCCACGAGAGGGGCTTGTTCTTTAGTGGAAGCCCTGAGGAGGGCTTTTATCGTAACAGATGCTGTAGCAATAGGAGATGCATTCGTGAAAGCCGCTAACACCCCCTGCTCCTGGAGGGGAGGAGATCATCTCGGCTTGCGTGACAGCTGGGCTCCGTGGTTGCGGCACTTTTGCCACTCCTTGATGCTGAAGAACTTGCCAAGGTCTCGAGCAAATATTTGAGGTTTAACCACACACGATAAGCAGGAGCGAAGGCAGAGAAGTAGGAGGCAAAAGGCCTCATTAGCCCAGCGCGCAGACGCTTTTCAGTTATTTCTTTAAAGGTCAATTAAAATCCCCATTTCTTTTCCCTTTTTGAGGGAGACATGGACAAAAAGCGCCCGGCCCAGAGCTTGCTGGGAGGGTTTGCACGCTGATACCGGAGCCAGGCGGCTCCGGAGCCTTCCCGAGGACAGGCTTTGGAGGAGCTGCCGGCTGCCAGGGGCGGTGAGGGTGTGGAGGGGGAAGGCTGCGGCTCTGGCTCCTTCCCGTGCGTGGTCCAGCTGCATCCCCACTGGGGACCAGCCCTTCTGGCTTACCCGGCGCCTCCTTGGCGGCTCTCCGCTGGCCATGCCGATCCAATCCCGTGCTGGGATCGGCATAGAGAAGGGGCTCGGAGAGTAACTTTTGTACAGACTTGTGCTTTTCCTGCTCGTCAAGCTTTATGCCCCAGAGGTCTGGTTGTTCCTCGCAGTAAACAGGGTCTGCAGTGCTCGGCAGCCGCTTGCCCCAGGCAGCTTCCCTCACAGGCAGGTCCCAGGGCAGGACCCAAGTACATAACCCCAACTGCCGGGGAACTCAGGGCTGTTACCAGCCGTTTTTCACTGCTGCAGCAAAAAAAAAAAGGTTTTTCTCTCTCCAAGAAACACCCTTAAGAAGGGGAACTTTCCTGAACTCCATGGCAGGGCAAGAACCAGGAGCTGAAAACAAAGCTGGGCACGTTCAGACTAGAACGGAGGCGTGCGCTTCCAGCAGTGGGGGGGATGAACCACTGGAACAGCTTCCCCGGGGAGGTGCTGAATTCGCCATCGCTGCAAGCGCTTAAATCAAGTCTGAGTGTCTCTTGCTAAAAGGCATCTTCTAGCTCAGCCAGAAATGATGGCCTTGGTCAAGGAACCCAGTGACTGAGCATCGGGTACCCAGGCAGCCAGGCACATCCTTGTCTTGGCCCTGAGGTTTCACTGAAGCTCTTGGAGCAAGGGATGCTCTGTCCGATGTGCTCCCCTGTAAATGATGGCGGGCAGAAGGGCTGGGAGGTGCCTGGCCTGCCCCGAGCACAAATGGGAGAGCAGGAAGAAACCCCCAACAGGGTATGGGCACAGAAACTGCCTTGGGAATTATTTCTCTAAAGAGACTCGTGCAGGATGGGGGAGAGGAGGGGAGAGCAGCCGGCCTCTGCCCTGCGCTGGTGCTTGCTGGACACCTGCAGCTTCCAATTGCCCTTGTCCTGTGTGGCATCCCGCTGCCTCCCGCTCCGCAGCCACGGTGTGGATGCTCCTCCACCCAGCCAGGGTGTGCAGACCCACGTGCCTGCTGCCGTGGGCACCCTCCGAGCCTGATGTCATCCCTGGGGGGAGCAGCCAGATGTTTTTCTCTTGAGTCAGGTACAACCAGAGCGGCTGCTGGAGGAAGCACCCGCCTCTCGCTGCAGGTCTCGGCAGGCACCGGCTGCGTAATGCTGGCGGGGGGGGTCTGTGCAGTCAGACATGACCGCAGGTAACCCCCCTCCCCGGGGAGCCTGCCAGCGCTGGGGGGGGGGGGTGGGGGACACTGTGGCTTGGTGGCTGTGAGAAAATCAGCCCTCACAGGGTCTTAGCAAAGGCCGGTGGGGGGCCATGGGGGGCTCCCTGGGCCCAGCAGTGGCAGGGCAGGCAGAGCAGAGCCGGAGTTAATAGCGAGGAGAGCAGAAATGTGTGTCCCTCACAGAGCTTAGCTAACGAGAGGCAAACACTGAATCGGTAACGATCTCCTCTTTCTTCCTGCAGACATCAAGTACATAGAGATGACACCAGGCAGAGGCACGTGTGGGGAGCTCTGGCAGGGCACCCCCCACCCCCCACCCATGCCCTTCTCAAGGTCCCCCCAGGGCAATGCCTTCCAGCCCCAAAAAGGGGGACTCAGAAGCAACTACAGCACCAGCAGCAACGTGGTTTTCTTGAGCCCACCCAGCCCCGCGAGCCCCCGGGCGGCCACCCCCAGCTGTGCCGCCTCCCCGACCTGCAGCAAAGGGACCGAGTGCATCGCCGTGCCCCGGCAGTGCGTGGCTGGCCAGGTGGACAGCATCTCCTATGGCCCCGGCGCGCTCAGCACCTCCCCGGGCTTCGACAATTTGCTGAAGCCTGTGCACGTGGTGAGGGCCCAGCAGAGGGGCAGCTGGGTCTCCCAGCTCTCCATGAGCCCCGGCTCGGACACCAGTTACATCCTGGGAAGGTAAATGCCGCCTTGTGTCGCAGTCTCAGGCTGATGGTGGGGATGGAAGGGGCACAGGGCAGTTACCCCAAGTCCTGCTGTCCAAGACCTCCTTCCTCATGGTGGGAGTCGATGCCACACAGGGCTGGGGATCCACCACTCTGGGGGGGCTGTGCATCACATCCCGGCGAAACAACCCCCCCGATCTCCTTCTGCTCTGTCTCCCTCTTGCAGCAGCACCCACTCGCTCCACAACGATGACTCGGATGCTCACCCTGCTGCCTGCCACGCTGCTGACTGCCCATCCCCTGCCAGCTCCCTGGGCAGCCCCTGCCCACCCTCCCCGAGCATCAGGTCCAACTCTGGAGAAGTTTTTGGCCTGAGTCCCCACCAGCCCAGGGCACCCTGCGCCACCATAGCAAACACCTCCCCATCCCAGAAGGGACAGGCCAGCAGCTGCCCCCCCTCCATCCTCAACTCCACAGCCGACATCCCAGTGCTGCTGGTCAACGGGTGCTTGGAACAAGGAGATGCATCTTCCAGGCCGGCCAAAGCCCCCCCAGCTTCTGTCAAGCAGATCCCCCTTCCCAGCTGCAGCCCAACCTTGAGGCTTGGTGGCCTGAACAACGCGCTGTCGGCACCAGCACTCTCCTGCGTCTCGGACAGTAAGTCACCTCCCTGCCGTAGGGCAGGGCTGGCGGGGGGAAGGAGCTGTAGACCCCAAGAGCAGCCAGGAAAGGGGGAGCGAACACCGTTTTCTACTCTGGTTTATCTGTGGGTTACAGACGTGAAGGACGGGAGGTCCTGGCTGGAGCTGGAGATCCTCACTGGATCTCCACAGGGTTGCAGAGCGCTCCAGCTCTTTGCTGATGACTCTGCATCTCAGGGTTTTGCCCACCAGGGTGCTGGGGTGTGTGCTCAGAAGGCAGAAACGCTCTGGTTCCCTCGGGAGATGCAGGTACACTTACTTATTTATAGCACCTGAGAATGAGAACCGTCCTTTTGTCATTTCATGCTTGTCTGTGGGCCCAGAATGGGTGGGGAGGAGGGGTTAGGGTTCCAGTTTGCTCTGGAGAACATCTAAAGATGTTCTTTAAACCAGAGTTTACAAGGTCCCTCATTCAAGGGTAAACACTAGGGCTATTGTTCTTGGGAGGAGATTAGCAGAGGCAGCTCTCAGAGCAGAGGGTTTTAATTGGGATTCTTAGGGGAATAGCAGGAGAGTTTCGTGGGTCAGATCCTCAGCTGGTGTAAGTCCCCATGGTCCAGTGGACTTGTGCGGGGTTGGGCAGACTGGCACTGCTGGGAGATTCCATGTGCTGCCTCTCCACGCTCCATCACAGCCTGCCAAGAGAGATAATTACATGGAGAATGAATTATTCTGAGGAGCAGGGAGGAAGCTCTGTTCAAAAGGATTGGAAAAAAACCCTTCAACCCTGGGCAGCCTGCAGAGCGGTATCTTTGCTGGGGCTCTGCATGCTCAGCGGTGTCTGCGGTGAAGGTCTTTCAGGACCTTGACACCATGAGGTCTCTTGCAGGTCCCCTCAGGGCTGGGCAGCCAACCATGAAGTTTGTGATGGACACGTCGAAGTACTGGTTCAAGCCGAGCATAACGAGGGACCAGGGTAAGGCAGCCAGCGTCTCTGCTGGGGTAACCCCGTCTCAGACTTGCTGGCTGCAGGACCGCAGCCTGTTCCCCGTGCTGGAGTTCGCCCCCGTGCAGCATCTCGGTCTGGCTCTTGCCCATGATGACTGAGGTCCCATGGGGACCTGGTGGTGGCACTTTATAGTGGGGGCTGATGGGTGTGGAGAGACCCCCTCACAGGTCTAGGGGGAAGGCTCAGAAATACAGGTTGTACCACAGCCCCTCTGACCCCCCTCAAGTCCCCCAAAGCTGCTCCTGCCTCTGTGCAGCTACTCAGCACGGCCTGGGCAGGGGCTGGCTCTGTCCTGGGGACCACAGGGACCCGTGAGACCACGCTGGGGCCCCTCGTCTGCAGGGCCACTGCAGTCGGTACCCGCACGAGGGACATGCACGTCCTCGGCAAACACTCCCGAGTATTTCTCGCTGCTGCCAAGGAACGACTCCCCGCGAGAGCATCGGCCGGACACGAAATGCAACGCGGGGAGGTTCCACCTGTTTTGCTTGGCTGAGCCTCCGCCTGTGCTTTGACAGCGATCCAGCTGCTGAAGGACAAGGAGCCAGGCACGTTCGTGGTGCGGGACAGCACGTCGTACCGGGGGTCTTTTGGACTGGCTATGAAGGTTCCCGTCTCCCCATCCGGCAGCCAGACAGGTACAGGGACTTGCTTGGAAAGGTGGGGTTTTGCTCTGAGGATTTAATTGAAACTAGTCAAACCAAAGCAAGCCAAGAAGCTGCAGGACTCCGCTTGTGTGACAAACACTGGCAGCAGCATCTGTGCACCCCCATCCCACCCCTGCACAGGGGCTGGCATCGCACTCTCCATGCAAAGCAGAAGCCCCAGTGGATGCCCTGGGATGGGGCCCTGGGGCGGGCAGGGGTGAAACAACGGTGCTTGTGCTGATGCTGATGCTGCCTTCAATCCCGCTTGCAGGCGACGAGAGCAGTGACCTTGTCCGGCACTTCCTTATCGAGTCGTCTGCCAAAGGGGTGCACCTGAAAGGAGCCAGCGAGGAGCTGTATTTCGGTGAGGACGGTGCCATTGCCTGCAGCAGCCCTGGCAGCCCCAGGAGCTGTTTCCAAAAGCCCCTCGAAGCACCAGCCAGGTCCCCCTCAGCATCCCTGGCAGCCCCAAGCCCCTCAAAGCACCGGCCGGGTCCCCCTCAGCATCCCTGTGGTGTGTGCTGTACAACCACTGGCACAGGGACCCTCCGGCCCCAGGGTCCTGCTGGTGAGGCTGTGGTAGGGGTCTCCAAAACAGACACATGGGGCGGGGGTTGCAAAACCCACATTTGTGGCTGTGAGGCCCCACATAGTCCAGTTTAGCCCCCTTCTGAGCTCCCTGGGACACTGATGTGGGGCCAAAGGTGGGTGGGTGGGAGGTTTTGGGCGCCAGGACCCCCCTGACTCGTGGTTCTGCGTTGCAGGGAGCCTCTCTGCCTTTGTCTATCAGCACGCCATCACCCCGCTGGCACTGCCCTGCAAGCTGAGCATCCCCACCCGAGGTAGGTGTTACGGACAGGATCGATGCTCCGAGCCTTCCTTCCTGCCTGTCTGGGGAGGTGGGCGAGGTCCTGCAGTGGGGAGGGGGCTGAACCCGGGTACCCCTGCACTGGGGCTGACTGCCCTGGCTGCACGTGGAGCAGGGACCTGCAAGAGCTGGCTCAAGTACGAGACGGCAGCGACTTGCTTCTGCTGGGGATGGAGGGGGGTGAGCAAAGCAGCGGGGGTCAAGGGGCCACTGAGGGTGGGCAAGGAAAGGAGGAGCAGGGAGATGGGAAGCGAGCAGAGTCAGGAGAGGGAGGCAGAGGAGAATTGAATTAATTACTGCTCTAAACCCCTGCAATTTAAGTGGTCCTGGGCTTTTGGGCCACCTCTTGTGAGATAAGGAATCACTACCCAGTGCAAAGTGGTGACCCAGAGCAGCCTGACCCGTGGCATCAGTGCTTCTGCGTGTCGTTTGTGCAGACCTCGCCGACGGCGAAGACAGCCCTGACTGCGCTCCCGAGTCCACGCCATCCCTGCTGAAGAAAACCGCTGGTGAGGAAAGGAGCAGGCAGCTGTCACCGGGGGACAGTCACGCTGGCAGTAGCTAAGCTGAGGGCGTACACCCGTGCTTTGGGCTTTAGCCCTCACCTATCAAACACCAGGCTCTATGTTTTTTTATATCACCCATTCTGAGACCGTTCACAGCAGAAGCTGAAAAGCCAGCGCTGCCCTTGGGGCTGTGCAAAGAACCAGGTCACCCCAGCGCATCCGTGGGTGCCGGTGCAATGTCCCCCTCCTGGCTTTAGCACCAGGCTGGGGACACCTGCAGGTTTTCTTCACATCCTCAGATCATGGAACCTGATATTTTTAGAGAAAGGAGACTTTTGGTTCTCACGACGGTGAACTGAAGCTTGAGAACACAATTCTTGAGGTCACAAGGCTGATAAAAGACCCACAATTCCCACAATTTTCGATAGCCCCTGATTTTTAAGCTTCTCCTGATCGGCTTCAGCTGGTATTGAACATCTGGAGTTTCTAGGAGAGGGATGGGGCAATCAGGGGCTGGTTAAATTGCTGAGGGACCTTATAGGAGGCACGTGGAAACAGCACAGCAGGACGGGGAAGGGTCTTTGCTTCTCTTCTACACCTGGGTGCCCCCAGCCAGGGTGCAGCAGTGGGTGGGCTCCGGGTGAGAGCAGAGAGCGATGGGCAGGAGACCGTGCGGATGGGTCACGGCGCAGTCGAGGGAGTCGGGAACCACTTTGTTTTGCTGGAAATTCTGAAAAATAAGTTGGCAAGCTGAAAAGTTTAGTTTGACCCAGAACAGCCCTTTAAACAGCTCAATCAGCCTGAAATGTCATGTTTTAGGTTGGCCTTCAGCCGTTAGTTGGCTTGGGGTATTTCTGCTTTTCATTAAAGGAAATATGTAATAAACAGGAAAAAAAATCCAAATATGACATTTAGAATCCGGAAATTAAATACTTTGACTTTTAAAACAATTAGTGCAAAGCATTAAAGTAAACCAAAATAAATTTGCGAAGAATTTCTGAGTCACCAAATCTTTAATTTTAATCAAAACAAATCTGACCCACGTACGCGTCGGGTTCCGCAGGAGGATGCCTGGGACCCAGCCTTGGACCCGGCCCCGTGGTGCTCAGCGCGGTGAGACGCCAGCGTGCTGCGGGGCCGGTGCTGAGCCGGGCTCTGTGCTCTCCTTGCAGTGTGCAACGTCTTGTACCTCAACTCGGTGAACATGGAGACGCTCACGGGAGCCCCGGCCATCCAGAAAGCTGTCTCCTCCACCTTCGAGCTGGAGACGCTGCCCACACCCACCCTGGTGCACTTCAGGGTGACGGAGCAGGGCGTCACGCTGACGGACATCCAGAGGAAGTAAGAGCTGCCGCCGCGGCCGAGGGCTGACGGGTGGCAAGGTGCAGGGCAGAGTGGAAAAGCGTCTCGCCCGTGCCCACCCAGCGCCCTCCTTGCGTCTCAGCCTGCCCGCCTGCTGATCTGCAGCGCGGCAAGGAGAACTCGCCCGCTAGCACAAACCCGTGCTGCAAGCCAGGGGGGGTGGGCACGACCCCCCCCTGTTACAGCACCGGGCACGATGCTGCTGGCGACATCTCAGGAGTGGGAGGCAGGAGCTGGTGGAACCCCCCACCAGGAGGTGCCGGACAGGAGGCACCCCAGGGAGCAGGACCCCACACCCCCCTTCCCCAGCAGCCACTAATTCTTCAAGCCGGGCTTCAATTTGCAAACGCCCGTTTCTCCGAGCAGCTTCTGCCCAGGGCTTCCCTCCTCTAACGCCAGGCTCTCCTCCCCGACAGGGTCTTTTTCAGGCGACACTACCCCTTGGCTGCCATCAGGTTTTGCGGGATGGACCCTGAGAACAGAAAGTGAGTAGTGGGCTGCCAGCGGGCTGGGGGCTCGCATCCCTGCGCTTCCCAGCTGCTCCCGTCTCTGCACCGCTTCGAATCCCAAATCCCAACCGCCGGCTGTGCAGCCCCTGCGCCGGGCTGGGGTTTAGCTACGTGTAACCCTGGGGTTTGCGGCTGATGGGATGAATTAAATTCCAGCCTTTGAGTAAATCCAACTCTGCTTTTCCCTCAGGTGGCAGAAGTACTGCAAGTCCTCGAGGTAAGAGCCACGCGGGGACCTGCCGTGCCGGTGGCTACTGGGGGGAGATGCTGCCTGGCCCAGCCTCGCCTCCCCAGCGGGTGCATTGCAAAGCTTTGCTGGGCAGCCAAGAATCGAAGCTTAAAAACGCAGAGGGGATGCAATAAAAGTTAAGGTGGCGGCAGGGTGGGACGTGGGGCAGATGGGTGAAGCTTTACAGGGGTTCTTGCTCAGTAGGTTTTGATGGGGGGCTTGGCTGAGCCCCGTTCCCTGCATCCCCTCACGCAGAAAGCCCCCATCCCAGTCCGTCAGCCTTCCCAGGGACTCGCGCACTGGGCTCGGGAAGCGAGTTTCTCTCTGGCTCTCCCTCGCATTCATGAAACTCTTTGCAGCTGGGGGAGCCTTGCCAGAAACGCTTCTCCCGGCTGTTTTGCTTCCAAGTAAACGTGATCGGGGAGCAGGCCAAGGTGGAATTGCTGGAACCGGGATTTTGCTTTGTGACTGGGGCTAGTTTAAGCGTATTCCTTTGGATTCCTGGATGCAAACTGAATAAGTCTCTCTCCCCTTTTTCAAAGGATCTTTGGGTTTGTGGCCAAAAGCCAGACAGATTCGGAGAACCTCTGTCACCTGTTTGCAGAGTACGACACGGTGCAGCCAGCATCGCTTGTCATCGACCTTCTCTGCAAGCTCCTGCCAGGCCCGTAGAGGACAGAAACCCCAGGACAGCTCAGGGCTGGCAGCTGCCACACGCTGCCGAGCTTTTGCCGCTCCCCTTTTCCTGCTTCTGGGTTGCATTTTGGCAACGGCTCGTATTTATATATTTTTCTTACGCACTGTCACGTCAAGAGTCTCAAAGATTTTATGCTCTGGTGGGATACGTTCCTCCGAGACCCTCTGCGGGGCATCCCCTGGCAGTGCTCGCTGCGGCGGCCAGCGCAGGATGGTTGCCCACGGGGAGCTGTGCCGGGCTGGGAGCGGAGCTGCGGGCTGGGAGCTGTGCTTACCGTACGGAACCGCTGCCTCCTTCGCCTGGCTCTGGAGAACTGAAATATTCTGGCTGAGATTTCTACTGGCAGCGGGGGATGCCTATGCTTGGGGTGTGCAAGCTGAGGTCCATTCAGTGGAGCTGAGCTCCCACCTTTGGGGACTCAGGCCCCCCAGCACCACGGGAGGGGAAGTTTGCTGCAGGCAGAGGGGGTTGACCAGCATCAGGAGGCGGTTTTGCAAATCAAAGCGTATAAAATCATTAGGCCCTGCTGAAAACTCCTGCTTCCCTCAAAGATCAAGAAGCATCAAAAGGCAGAAATGTCAGAGCAGCGTGGTTTTGCCTAGTGCTGGTAAATTCTCCTGCCCTTTTTTGCAACGCGGGGTTACAGGCTAGCTCAACCTCCAGGCATCACAGCAAGCTGAGAAATAAATGTTGACATTTTCATGACAGTAAAACATTGGCTTTTTGGAAATGACTTGCATGAATTTGGGCCAGATCCTCAGATGACGTAAATTGGCGCAGCCTCGTGGAAGTCAGCGCTGCCGTGATTTACACCAGCTGAAGATTTCGCTTTTGCTGTAATCGCGGAGCGGCTCCGAGCCCACCATGCAGTCGCCTCCCTTGGCACTCGCTTACCTGGTGCCTCTGCATCGCTTTAACGTTGCACCCTGCGCTAACGAACCCTGCGCAGGGGTATTTGCAATAAAGCAGTGGCTCGTTCGTCTCACCACAAACACCGCAGCGGTGTTAGCGACTGACCGACGTGACTCTGCTCGCTCCAGCTGCCCAGCGTCTGCATGCGCTGCACATACAGAAACAGTCGCTCCCCTCCAGCCGAGCTGTGGCAACGATAAAAAGAGATACTGGGGTAACTGGGGGAGAATGGGGGGAGCACCCAGCTCCAGGATGAGAAGCTGACAGCTCTGCCCCCCCCAGGCCATCTGCCCGAAGCTCTGCTCGGCCAGAGCCCAGCACCCAGCCCAGTGGGCTCCGTGTGCTTGTGCCGTCCCCATCCCCGTTCTGCGAAGGTGCAGGGGAAGGCGGCACCCCAAGCTCATGGGCAGCTCGGGGGGACACGGCTCAGCCCCAGCGCCCCGGGCTTCTGCATCCCCAGGCCCACAGGGACCCCAAGCCCCCTGGGGTGTACAGGATGTGACCCGCTGCAGTGCGCGCTGCAGCCGGCAAGGGGCCCCAGCACACCATCTGCCCTGCCTGCACCCTGCCTGCACCCTGCCTGTGCCCTGCGCCCTGCCTGTCCCCTGCCTGTCCCCTGCCTGCACCCTGCCTGCACCCTGCCTGTGCCCTGCCTGCACCCTGCCTGTGCCCTGCCTGCACCCTGTCTGTGCCCTGCGCCCTGCCTGTGCCCTGCCTGCACCCTGCCTGTGCCCTGCACCCTGCCTGTGCCCTGCCTGCACCCTGCCTGTGCCCTGCGCCCTGCCTGCACCCTGCACCCTGCCTGCGCCCTGCCGGCACCCTGCCTGTGCCCTGCACCCTGCCTGCGCCCTGCCAGCACCCTGCCTGTGCCCTGCGCCCTCCCTGCGCCCTGCCTGCGCCCTGCCAGCACCCTGCCTGTGCCCTGCGCCCTCCCTGCGCCCTGCCTGTGCCCTGCCAGCACCCTGCCTGTGCCCTGTCTGTGCCCTGTCTGATCCCTGCCTGTGCCCTGCCTGCACCCTGCCTGCACCCTTCCTATGCCCTGCCTGTCCCCTCCTGAGCCCTGCCAGTGCCCTGCCTGTCCCCTGCCTGCACCCTGCCTGTCCCCTGCCTGCGCCTTGCCCACCTGCTGGGAGAGGTCAATAAGGGCAGAACCAGCGGTGCCCACAGAGCTGCTTTCATTAACCAACACTCATTAGGGCTGCGCTGGCTGCAGGAGCCCGGCCTGGGACGCCGCGGGGGTTGCAGCCCACGAGCCAGCGCTGCTTTACGCCGTCGCCTTTATTGCGATGCTGCCCAGGACGGCGGAGGCAAGTGCAATGGGAACAGCAGCACGCCAGGGCTTTGGCTCCAAATGGTGTTTGGGGGGGGGATCACGGTGCTGCCCCCGAGCTCGGCCAGCGCCGTCCCCACATGCTGCTCCCTGCATCGTCAAACCTGGGGTTTTTGACGGTTTGGAAAAAAACCAAAACTCTTTTGCAGAACTCCAGCCACAACGGGGATGGTTCATCTCCTGGGGAACGGCGCCGTGGCTGCTTTTCCCCGCTTTGGGACCACTTTGGGACAGGGAACGGGCCCATCGCCAAGCGCCGTCTTCCACACGTGGAATTTTTATTTTATTGAAAACCCTTTTCCAGTGCAGCGGAGCTGGAGCACGGGCGCAGCCACCACGGGGACAGCTCAGCCAAAACCACCTGGATTCAGGAAAAAACAAACAATTCTCTGAGCTCCTCGTGGCTTCCAAAGTTTGTCCCAGGCTTCCTGGAAGCGCAGCTCTTGGTTTTGGTTCCTGGGTCCAGTTCCAGCCATTTTGTAACAAACCCAGCCCCTGTCCTGGCCAGGCTCACGCGTTTGTTCCTAGCAGCCTGTCACCGGTGGGTGATGCCCCGTGTCCCCAACCACAGCAACACCCTGAAAGCCACCGATGCTGCGATGCTCTCCCTGGTGACAGGGACACGGATCACACCAGTGCCCCCCTCCCCGCACATGTGGGTGCACAGACACACGTGCACTTGTGTGGGTGACACACAAAGCCCCACCATGGCTCTGTGGTGACACCGGGACAGGTGGCAGTGCGGTGGCCGCAGGGGTTCCCCCACAGAAATGTCCTCACCCTGCACGTGGGATGAGAGCTGCTGGCTGCTGCAGGTGGAACTTTGCTCCTGACACCATGCAGGGTAGCTCAAGAGCCGCCACCGGACAGTGCCGGGGGTGAGCATCACTGCCCGCCTCCCCCATCCTGACACAAGGGGGTCCTGCCACTGCTGCCCAGCACCCCCAGCACATCGAGGGCATGAGAGGGTTCAGTTTCCTCCTGTCACTGGTTTTCTGGTGACCTCCAGAAGAGGGAAAAGGCCACAACCTTCCCTCAGCTGACATGAAAGAGCTGGGGGGGGGGAGGGAGGCAGGTGCCCCCAGCCTGCAGCCGTCACGGGAAGGTGGAATCGCCCCCCCAGGCCCTGTGGCCCCAGCCCCCACGCTCCCGGCAGCCCAGCAGCAGCTCTGCCAAATGCACACGCGCATGTTTCTCCAGCCGAATCGGTCCCCAAGCCCAGCCCGGTGCCCCCGCAGCTGCCAGGGCTGGGGGCAGCCGAAGGGACCCCAAAGGAGAGCTGGGGGAGCCCCAGCCCCGGGCAGCCGTCAGCACAGGGCCGGGGCGCTGGGCCGGGCTCCAGGAGAGCTGGCGGCGTCCCTGGTCCGGCTGCCGATCTGCTGCGCCAGCAAATTACTGGGCTTGTCTACATTGGCCGCGCTGGCTGCCTTCGGGCCCAGCTCCTCCACCGTGTTTGCACAACCCCGAGCACTGCGGCCACGCAGCTCCAGTAACCGGAGCATCGCGCTGGCGCCAGCCCCAAACAGCCCCGCCAGAGCTGGGGAGCCACGATGCCACAGACCCAGCCGTCCTCACCCTCCCGCGACGTGACCCCCCGTGACACCGCGGGTCACAGCTGCCCTGGCAGCGTGTTCGGGAGACAGCCGAGCTCCGGGAGCACCGGGTAGCCCACCGGCGTGCAGCCACCGGCAGCGCCATGCCTGGGCATCTCCCAGCTGTGTCCCCTGCCACCCTCCCAAAGCTCTGAGGAAAGCTGGAGATGCTCAGCACCTACTGGCACCGGCACTGCCACTCGTGCCGCGGGCTGTGGCTCTGTGAGCCAGCGGCTCTGCCTGGCCACGAGCACATTGCCCTGGCACAAGCCGGTGCCTGTCCCTGTCCTCTCCTGAACTTTGAAGCCCATCCAGTGTCTCGTCCCAGCCTGGTGTGGTCTCCAGGCCCTGCTGCTGTTCTGTGCCACCGTGCGGGACCGAAGGTGACGATCCTGGCTGCCCCCGCGCTGGCACCGAGCAGAGGCTGAGCTCACGAGGACGCACGATACCGTTTGCTTCCCACCCCATCCCTGCTCAGCGTAGCTCTTCCTTGGCTTTGTGGGTGCCTGGGGTTTCAGGGCTGCTGAACCCCAACCCTAGCACAGTGTCCCACAGGCTGGGGGAGGGGACGGGACCAGGTCCCTGGGCAGGGACAGCACGGCTGAGCCTGTCCATCCCCCGTGGGACACCCAGCACTGGCCCCCATGCTCCACGGGCTGCGGATGCTGCCGAGCACAGGCAGGCGCTGGCCCCACTCCCACCGCCTGGTCCTGGGATCTACAAACCAGCTGCTCCCAGCTCAGGCACTTTTCCACTTCCAAGCCATCGCAACCCAACACCCCCCCCCCGCCCTCCCCAGCTCCCCCCGCCCTCCGTGCCCGCAGCCCCTGGCCGGTGGCAGGCAGGTGCCTTTGGAGGTGGCCAAAAGGGCTCCCTGCCTGGTGGGTGCCAGGGCTCAGCCTGCACCGGGGGAGCTCAGGGAGAGGCGCTGAGACCCACGGGTGCTCCTGGGTGACATTCCCTGCTGCCACCCAGACCCCTCCCCACTTGCCCCGCCGGCAGCCGGCGCAGCCCCGCTGCTCTCCCCAGTGCCCATCCCGCAGAACGAAACCATCAAATATTTTTGCTGGATATGAGCCGGAGCCGGATGCCGGTGCACACCTCGAACCCCTCGTGCCAACTCCGTCGTGCCCTGCTCCCACCGCCAGCACCGGCACGGCCCAGGGCCGAGGAGCCCCCCACCAGTGGTCCATGGGGATGCGGTTTGCGGGGGCTCTAGAGCTGGGATGGGCTGGCAGCAGTCCAGTGGCTGAACCTTGCTGGGGATGGGGGGCTGCAAGTGCTGCTCCTCCATCCTCTGCCAGGGCTTGAGGCAGCAGCAGGAGGGTGCTGAGCTCGCGGGCAGTCCCTGGTTTAATTTGGCCCGTTTGGAAGGGGAGCATTTCCATACAGCACATACTGGGAATGCAGCGCCCAGCTGGGTGGGACCCCCGCAGGCACACCCCCCCTTCTTTAAAACAACGCAAAGATGAAATACACTTGATAGAAACACATTAAATAACAAGGAAAATTAAATACAGTAATTACCTTTTTTTTTTTTTTTTGACAATACAAAGGTTCAAGTTTACTGTAAAAGAGGGTCGGTGCTACATGGGAGTCCGAAGGGGTGGGCTTGGCCCAGGAGGAACTGACAGAAATCACATCAGTGTGGAAAAACGCCACTGGGGTTGGGGAGCCTTATGCTGGTATATGATCATGTGTAAATACAGCCTTAAACTACAGGAGAGATGATACAAAACGCTGGAGCCCTCAGAGCGGGGCACAGAAGGTGCCCTGGCGGGTGCCGGCTTCCCTGATCCCTGCCTGGTCACCCCAAACCCAGGAGAGGCTCTGCTGGATCTGCCAGCGCTGCCCGAGCCACATGTGGGGAGGGTCTGGGTGGCTGAGACCACCAGGCTGAGGCTGCCACCAGACCCCGCACCCCACCGCGGTGCTGCCAGCGTAGCCACGTGGCACCAGCACTGTGACCAGCCATGTTCCCCAGCAGCACCTCCCTGCGCCCCAGGAAACCCACCCTTCGCAGGGTGGCACTGGGGGGCCGGGGGGCTGGCAGGGGCAGAGACCCCCAGCCCCACCAAGGACCATCCTGGCAAATTGACTCCGGTTAGAAGCTGTGTGCAGCCTCCAGTGCGGCACCGCGCAGCCAGCCAGGTGGGCACCGGGGTGGGCACCGGCTCCAGCAGTGGGCCAGGGCAGGCAGGAGGGTTCAGCAGCAGCCCGGTGAGATGCTGAGCCATGCCAGGACACATGCACCTGGGGACAGGGGACGTGGCACGGGGACACTGGCACCCAGATGAGAAGCCAGGCGAGGCGGGCAGCACTTGCACCCCCATTCCCACCCGCACGCCCACTGAGACAGATGAGAACATCCCTGCAAGTGCTGGGGAGCTGACATGCCATGCCATGCCGTGCCATGCCGTGCCGTGCCGGGAAGCTGCCAGGGACCAGGGGGACACAATGGTGTTTCACTAAAACTGAAACATTTCGTTCACACCAGGGGCCTTGGCATGGCCAGGGCGAATCCACACGGAAAACCAAAACTTCCCACTGAGGCCATGGAGCCAGGGGGTGGGTCAGGGGGTGGGGATCAGCAAAATCCCCTCTGTCTTTGGCACACTTGCCATGGCAGCCAGCATGGCTATTTCTCACCTAAAAGACATTTAGGTGAAAAATTTCCAGCCTACTTTGAAAAAAAAAAAAAAAAAAAAAGAAAAAAAATAGCTACAAAAATAGTGACAATTTCTCAGCTGCGAACTTTGTGCTGGCGAAATCTGCAGATCCTGTTGCTGAGATGTTCCAGAAATTCATCCCGGTTTTGTCACATTGGCCAAGTTGGAAGAAGAGAAGACAAAACCCATTGCCGGCGGTGCCCCGTCCCACGAAGATGGAGGATTTCAGCCTCAGGGGCCACATGGTCAGTTTTAAGATACCACCACCACCATTTTTTAAATATTAAAAATCTTTGGGGAAGAAAAAACCACAACAAGCAAACGAACAAACGAAGCCCACCCTGCTGGGAGGCATCTCCTGGGCATCCCTCATCCCCCACCCCTCATCCCCAGCGCCTGGGAGGACACAGCCCTGCACACATGGGGGTGCCCGACCCCCTCGCCCGGGGCCGGTGGCTGGGGATGGGGCAGGGGGAGATGGAGCCAACTTTGTCCCCAGGCAGGGAGAGCGGGATGGGGCTGGACTGTGGGGCAGGCGGTTCCCAGGCCGGGGGGCTGAGGGCTGCAGCAGTGAGGGGGGGTCTCGTATTGCTCTGTGCGGCTGCGATGCCCATTGCATGCACACCTTTGGGGGAGGGGGAGGCAGGCAGGGTCCCAGGCAGATGGTGGGCTCCTGGGCCCCCCCAGTCCTCGCCTGGGCAGCCTCCCGATGCCGGGGAGGGCAGGATGAGGCACTTCTGCTGCCACATGCAGAGCTCTGGTGTGGACGGCAACACGCTGCGGGCAGGGGGGCTGCTGCGGCACCCCACGAGGCACTGGCATGGCCACGGCTGCCTGTGGGGCCAGGCTGGTCCGGGGCAGCAGATGAAGCCTCGGCCACAACCACCGGGTTCCGTGTCCCCTGGCCCTGCTGCAGCGCGGAGGGACCAGGGCAAAAGCCAGGGGGGCACCACGGGGTGGGTGGGCAGCAGCGGGAGCAGCACCCAGGGGCAGCAGCATCGTGGGTGCTCTGCTCGCTCCACCCAGGCAGCCCAGCACCATCCCCAGGGCAGCATCTGTCCAAGCAAGTGTCCGTGCGGGATGGAGGTGCTGCTAGCGCGTGCCGGGGACCCCTCCGAGGTGGCAGCTAGTGGTCACAGCACAGGTCGCGGTGCCCCGTGCCCTGGGCAGCCTGCGGTGCAGAGCACTGCGGCAATCCGGGGCGCACGCTGGGTGCCCAAGCACCAGGGAGCTGCTGGGCAGTCACGTCCCCTCTCCTCCTCTCCTCCACAGCCCTGGCAGGTGTCCCGGCCGCAGCATGGCACAGGGCCGCCGCGGTCGTGCTCACATGCTGTCTGCCAGCTGGTGACAGTCCAAGTCCCCCTTCAGCTCCAGGAAGCCCGGCAGCTTCACACCCGTCTTGCGGTCCACGCACCAGCACTTGCCCCGCTGCCCATCCAGCGCCGGGTGACACTGAGGGGACAGGTGCGGTGAGGGGTGCCCAGCCTGGCCCCCACGATCCCATTCCCGTGGGCTGCCTGGCTGGGGCAAACCAGGGGGCTTTGCCACCCCCATCCCACCCTGGGGCTTTTGCAGGGGACCCTCCAACACCCAAAGGGTGATTCGCAGCGAAGCAGGAGCCACGGGTGGGCTCTACCGTGCACTGACACCACCGGCCCATCCACCCACCCCACCCCCCTCCAGCCTCAGCCTGGCTCTGCAAAATGCCCCCATGTGAATGGCCCCCCGGGCCCCCCCCGCGATGGGCGAGAGCCCACCCTACCTGCTTGGGGTGGAAGTTGCCGTTGCGGTCACAGTTGGGGATGGGGATGACGTACAGGTCCTCGTGCGTGCGGGTCTGCGAGGCCGCCAGCCGCTCCAGCGCCCGGTGCAGCTCACTCTGGCACGAGCCCTGTGCCTGCGGGAAGCAGGGCCTGAGCCAGCAGCAGGGCTGCTGCGTGCCCCTCCCCCAGCACCCCAGCCCTGGAGCATGGCCCAGGGGTGCTCAGCACCCATCCTGCCCTCCCCAGCCCAGCTGCCCGCCACGGTGCCACACGGTGCTCACTATGGGCCGCGTCTCCTCACGGTGGTACGGGCTGCCGCTGTTGCGCATCTTGTTGCCGTTGTTGACCCGCTTCGCCTGCTGCTTCTGCAAGCACTTGCGGTCATGGATGCTGCAGGGGCTGAAGCTGTTGTTGGGGTGGTCGATCTCCTCCTTCTCTGCAAAGACACCGACCAGAGGGGGCTCAGCGCCACAGGGCAGCCCCGGTGATGGTGATGCCCCAGCCCCTGCGGAGCAACTTGCACCCCCAGGCACAACGTGTAGACGGTGCCACCAGACCCCACACCACCCTCCCTGGTTCCCACAGGTGTCACCACCAGCCCCGGGGTCCCCTCCTGCCACCGCGCTGGGCTGAGCTCTCCCTGCAGCACTGGGAAAGGCTCCTAGGAGTTTTTACAACCCATTCGCCACAATTCACGGGCTTGTTGCCATGTGTCTGTTATTGTAGGGTTGCAGACGCACGCTGCGAGAGCGTCGGGCAGTCGCTCCTGTGTGCTGCGTGGCACGAGGCTCTGGCTGTGCCCCAGCCAGCCACATGCCACCAGGCACCGGGTTGCTCACCCACGGCACCGGGCCCACAGGGCTGGCAGATGACCCCAGGATACACAGCCAGGGAGCCCCAGGCAGACCCCCGGTGCCCCCCAAAAGCTGCCTCTGAAGAGCTGCAGCAGGAAGAGGGGCACTGGGGCTGCACCGGGGCGGTGCTGAGCACCCGCCAAGTCCGGGGCGGCAGCGGGCACCACAGCCAGGAGCAGAGCCGTGCTCTGCTGCAGGGCACAGCCCCCGCGAAGACATGAAAGAAGAAATTCCTGGAATAAGAAAGTTAATCTCCCATGGGTCCAATCCCAAAAGGCGGCGCTTGGCATCCTCGCCTGCGCCAGGAGCGCAGCCAAACTGCAATCCCAGATGTTGGCAGCTGGACGGAGCATCATGAGACCCGAGCTCTCAGCGCGACTTTATTTTTTAAAAAGCTGCTGGTCCCTCTGGTTTGGGGCCCGTTAACCCTCTGCAGAGGGGGGTGCCCTGGGAAGGCAGGGTCCTGCCTGCGCTCAGAGCCCTGTCAGGCACGGTCCCAGCAGAGCTCTGACTCCCAGCCTGCCTGGGCTGTAAGAGGAAAGCGGCCAGGGCTCCCTGCTGGAGTTTATCCCGCGTTTGGGCTTGTACTAATCAATATTGCAGTTGGCAACGGGAAAAACCTTCCCAAAGCGGGTGGGGGGCAGTCACGGTGCAGCACGGGTGGAAACACGCCGGAGACTGACAGCACCAGGGATGGAGGCTGCTGCGGTGATGCCCAGCACCGGCCCTTCACAGCGGGGTCAGAGCCGCAGCCGCCTGCCCGCTGCATCCCCGTGGCATCCCGGTCTCCCATCGGCACCGCACGCGGCAGCTCCCCTGCAGCAAAGGGCTCCTGGACCAGCTCCCAGCAGCCTGGTTAAAGTTCACAGCAAAGCCCCGATCGAAGCCTTCTCCTTCATTCGTGTTATTTGCTTTTTGTTTAATCTGTCAGTTTTTTTCCAGGAAATGGCTCATGCCCTTGAAATTTGAAACACAGACCCAAAGTCTCCAGGACCCCGCGCAGAGCGATGCCAGCCCCGGCGGCACCAACCACGGGGCCGTGGCGCAACACGGGCACTGGTGGCAGAGCCCAGCTGGGGGCCTGGGGGGGCTCGGGCAGGGATGCTCCTTCCTTCCCCTGCACCTCCTCAGGGAAACACACAGGGAAGAGCCAGGCAGGAGATTTGGCACCGGTGGGGACCACCACGCCAAAGTCCCAGCACCTCCATGCGCTGCTCCGGTGCCCTGGAAAGGCAGGACCAGGAGGCAGTGGGCACTGCCCGCTCTGCCTGGGGGAAGCCCTCACCCACCCCTGGCACAAACACCTCTCCTCCCCACCGCCAGCCACCCTCAGAGCATCGAATCTCTCAGCTTAAATAAAACCAGATGCCAATAACGTTTTCGTAAGGCCACATGAAACATCGGTGCCTCTGGGCAGTGAGGCGGCTCTTGCCGACACTCGGCTCTGGGGACAGAGCTCTGGGACCCGCGGTCCCCTGACTCACAGGGTCCAGGCCAGGACCCCTCCCCACAATGGGCATCGCTGCAGTCCTTGGGGTGATTTTCCCACCCGCGAAGTGACACGCAGCAGCTCAAGGAGCCTCTCGTCTCCCTTCGCAACCCCCCTGCACCAGCTGGATGAGGAACCTCCTCGCACTCGCGCACAAAGATGCGGAAAAAGCAACTCTGTGGAGCCTGAAGGTCCCCCCACCAGCCCCCCCACCAACTCCCAGTGCCGCCTGGTCTGCTCCAGCCCCTTGAGAAGCATCACCTGGATGCCAGCCCGGCAGCCCCGGTGCCTGTGGGGTGCCCCCAAGGCTCCCCACACCTCCGCCCCTGGTCCTGCTCCACCTGGCAGCCTTGGCCACGCAGCGCAGCCCCATGCAGCAGGCACACACACACACACACACAGTGCTGCCGGTTGCGTTGGGGCTGTGCCAGCCTGTCCGAGTGGCAGGGGGAGGGCAGGCAGAGTGGGGTGGGGGGCTCCTGCTTGGCTGAGGGCTGGGGGAAGCCCCTCGGCTCGGTTTTGGATGGAAGCGGGTGCCAAGGGGATGGGAACGGGTGCTGCCCTCGCCGGCCATCCCGGCAGGAGGAGGGTTTCTGCCCAGCCTTCTGCCCAGCCCGCAGCCAGGAGACACAAACGAGTCATTCAGCATCGCCTTCAATTAGCAGGAGCTGCAAATGAGGTTGGTCACGTGCTGAACTTGTGATTCACGGTGCGGAGCCCAAGGGAGCAGGGAAGGGCTCCGGCTCCACCGCGCGGCTCCCGCAGGAGAGCCCAGGGCAGTGACTGGGACCGCGTGTGTGTCCATGGGAGAGGGACAAGTGTCAGGGACCCCCACAGCTCCAGCCCCACTCCCCCACACCCCACCAGCCCCGGTGCAAAAGACCCCACATGCCCCATGGGCCAGAGGGGACACATCCACGTGTCCATGGCAGACATGGCATGAGCCGCAGCGAGTCCCAGCACCCTCTGCCTCCCCATCCGGCACCCCTGGTGTCACCTGCGGGTGGTCCTGGCAGGGCTGTGGCACAGCGCCAGCTCTCTTGGCTGCCAGGGCTCTCAACTTGGCAGGCGCTGGCACAGGGAAGTCTCTGATCATCCTGCCAAGCCCTGGCCCTGGCAGAGTGCATGGAGCCGGGGTACAAGGGCGGCTGGGGCGCAGGCACCCACTGCCCCTTGGCCAGGGACGCTGGCTGGGAAGCCTGGCCCGTCCCCATCCTGCAGGGACATGCTGCCGAGCCCTGCAGTGCTCAAACACGACCAAGCACCCCAGTGCCTCCCAGCTCGGCACCCAATGTGAGCCGATGGAGAGGAGGTGGGGATGCAGGAGACAGAGTGAAGGATGCAGATGACTCTCTGTAGGGACCAGAGCCTCGCCAGGAGCAGCGCCCAGCCCGGAGGAACCCAAGCATAGGCAAAGCCCAGACCCCACCCCGGGGGACATACGGGATGGGGCATCAGCCTCGCCCAGCCCCCTGACCGAGCAGACAGGGACAGCGATGGAGACAGGCAGGGTAGACAGTGCCAGGGGCTGAACCCAGCCTGTCCCCACTGCCCGTGCACCAGCCAGCCAGGGCTCAGCCACCTCCATCCCTCCCGGTCACTGCACGTGGGAAGGGAACGGGACCTGGCCTAGCCATTGCTTACAGCAACCACGTGGGATGAACGCAGTTCCCATGGGGTCAGTTTTTCCCAGACGTAATTATTTACCCAGCATTAAATCACTCATCCTGCGTGCCGGGGAAAACATCCTCACCTCCTCCCGGCTACCACACGTGGGTTCAGCCATCACGTCCCCCAGGCACCCGCAGGCTGTGCTGAAAAGCCGCGGCTGGCACCTCCCAGGGCTCCGTTGCAGGGCTCTAGCCGAGCAGGCAGATGCTCCAGGAGCCAGGCCAGAGCTGGGAGCACTGGGAGCGCTGGGAGCACTGGGAGCAGGAGGCAGGGACCAGGGTCCTGCACAAGGTGCCCAGACCCACAGCCATGGGAGAGGGTCTTGGGTCAGGAGAGCGGCCACCCGTTCCCTGGCTTCCTTGAAAGTCCCGTCCCGTGGGTGCCACAGGTCCCGGGTGAGCAGAGAGTCTCTTTCCTCGATGGAGAAGGGAGCCATCGCCCATTGCCTCGGAAAGCTCAGCCTCAGCCCAGCCCCCCCACACACAATCCCAGCCTCTTCCCTGGAATGCGGAGCCCCCCGGGCTGAGCCCCCAGACAAAGTGTTTACTGTACAAGCTGCTTCCCAGCCGCCCGCCCACTGCAGCCTCCACTGCCGGACCCGCTCAGCCCCGGGAGGACACGGGCGCAGCCGGGGGCCACCTGTTCCATACGCCCCTGCCCCTAAAGAGGCATTTAATTCCCTTCTGCTTACCCGGAGGGGACCTGTTGGATGCACCAGCCATGCCAGGGTGCCCTCACTGTGCCAGGCAGGGCTGCAGCGGGAGCAATGAAGCCTGCAGCCCCCAGCCCCACGCTCCCACTGGCTCCAGGCTGCCAGAGTGGGACAGGGACCCGTGGCTCAGACATCCCACCAGGACCTTCCTGCCAGAACTGCACCAAGCAATGTGTTGCAGGGTGTCCTGCCCGTGTCCTGACGTGCTGTCCCGGGTTGAAGGGGCTCGCTGGTGCCCTCACCCCCACCTTGCCACCTGTGATGCTGCAAGGCAGACACGGTGCCAGATCGGTGAGCCCAGCTCCCACGGCCACCCACCCGTCCCCCAGCAAGGCCAAAACAGCGTGGGAAGGAAAGGAAAAAACTGCAAGTCTGTTTCCTAAAGGCTCTGGGAAAAAATGCTGCGTTACACAGGGCATGGCCAAAACCAACAGGCCTTGGCAGCCCGACACAGCCCCGGGCCAGGGAGCCCAGACAGCTCCTGCAGGATGTGGGATGAGGACAGACAGGCCGAGCAGGGGGTCTCCGCAGCAGACCCCATACTGAGCCCTCACGGCAAACTCCAGTGCCTGGAGAGGGGCAGCTGGAGGAGCCCATCCGCCGAGGGCACTCCTCACAGTGGGGACACTGGCAGATCTGCCATGGATCAGCCATGTGAGGAGGGAATGGAGCTGGGATCCAGCCCGCAGGACGGACAGGGATGGACACTGCTCCAGACCCTTCTGCTCCTTGGGGAGCTCCAGGTGACCCCGCACAGGGACACAGGGCCAGGCCAGCTCATGGACCATCCCATGGCGGGATGCTGCTCCCCAGCTCTGTGGGACATGGTCCTGATCACAGCCCGCAGGACAGGGAAAGGAGAGCATGGCATCCAGACCCACTGATGCGCCAGCACCACGGGTCAGGTCCCCATGCTCAGCCCCCGGCGGCAGCTCTATTCCCACTGTCAAAGCCACGGTGCACCCTGCGCAGCTTGGGCTGGGCACCCACCACCAGCTCCCAGCCCCCAGCCCCTGCCCGAGCACCAGGGAGGTGGCAGGCGGCCACGATCAGCACCTGCGAGAGGGTCCTGGGGCAGACACACACAGGCAGCAGGCTTCTCCAGCCTGGCCCTGTCTGCTGCCTGCACCCCACTGCCCTGCCCGGCCATGGGAAGGCCACAGCTCCTGGCAGAACCCCAGCACGGAGCCCATCCTGACCTGCCTGCGAGGGATGCAGGTGCCCCAAGGCCTCTTTCCTGTTTCCTCCCGGCAGAGCCGCCAGCAGCATCCCAGGGAAGGGGCAGCACAGGGGTCACCATGCAACGGGAACTTCGCCACCAGCTGGGATGTGTCCCCAAGGGCTGCGGGTGCCTGCGGGTCCCCGGGCTGCCCTGCTGGCCAGGGGCACTCTGCGGCCAGGGCACGGCAGGTGCTCAGTCCCGGCGAAGCGCCCTGCTCCAGCACGTGCAGTGCCGCTGGCTGTGGCACGGCTGTGCCCATGGCAGGTAAGGGTGGCACAAATGTGACCCACTGGTACCCGGCTGTGCGAGCCCACAGCTCAGCGCTGCTCCCTCCCTGGGACACGCGCATCCCCGGGCCACCCCATCCCACCGCAGGGTCCCAGCCGAGCCCCCTGCTCCCAGCCCTGTGGCCCCAACTCCCGCCAAGCGGGCGGAGGGGCAGCTCGGTGCAAACGGAGGGGCTGCGGCACCGACCTGTCGAGGTGCGAGGCCCCCCAGGCGCCCCCCCCGGCCCCCCTGCCGGCCTTACCTGGGGGGTGGAGGCTCTCCTGGATGGCCTCGACGTCGGCCAGGTCGGTGCAGACACCCTGGCCGTGCATGAGGGTGTGCAGGGGCCGGGGCACGCCGCGGGGGGGGTAGCACCGCAGCCCGGCGCCGCAGCGGGCGGTGTAGACGCCGCAGGCGGTACCGCGGCCGAGGGCGCAAGTTGCGCAGCAGCCGCAACCCGGCTCCCGCACCAGCTCCGCGCAGCCCTGCGGTGCCTTGCAGCGCGCCAGCCGCTCCTCCGAGCACGGCGGGCACTGGATCGCCTCCTCGCCGCCGCCCGGCGCCGCCGCCAGCACCAGCAGCAGCAGTGGGAGCAGCGGGAGCAGCGCGGGCAGCGGAGGCAGCGCGGGCAGAGCGCGCATGGCGGCTCCGCACCGCTCCGCGCCCGCGCTCCGGCCCGCGGCTGGCGGCGCTGGGCTGGCGGCGGCGCCGGGCGGCGGAGGCTTTATGCGGCCCCTGGCCACACCTCCCGCCGCCGCCACCGGGGCCACCGGCGGGGCCGCCCCCGCCGCCACCGGGAGAGGCACCGGGGAGAGTCGCTTCCCGCCGCCGCCCGCCCGTTTCAGCACCGGGGAGGGTTTCAGCACCGGCGGGGCAGTGCCGGCACCGGGCAGCGCGGACAGCCAACCCCCATCCCCCCCCGCCCCCGGCATCAGGACCACCCGTCGCCCCCTGGCAAACCGCCCAGGCACCCTGTCCGCCACCGCCTGCGCGGTCCTGGGAGCAACTGGGATGAACTGGGACATACACACACACCGGACGGCGCTGCAGCGGGGGGGGGGGGGGGGGGCTGTGGCCAAGATCCCCCGCTCGGGGTGGGCGCCGGGCCCCGGGCGCGGGGGGCTGCCCCGGTGGGAGCCAAAGAGCTGCCGGCAGCTCAGCATCACGGGCAGCTCGGGCCCCGCCTGTCGGGGGGCCCCGCCGGCTCCCCGCGCCCCCCAGCCCCGCACCGGCCCGGGATAAGTTGAAAGCTGCCGGCACCTAGCGGCTACTTGGGAAAGTCGGGAGGCGGGTGGGGACCCCAGCATCACCCCCCGCCCCGCCCCCGCCGCCGGTCCACGCAGCCCCCGAGCCACACCGCGGCGGGGAAGGCCCCGGAGATGGCGGGGACCGGCCCCTGTGCCCGGGGGGGGACCGGTCACCCGGGGGGCTGGTGACCCGTGAGCTGCGGCCAGGGGCTTCGCGGCCAGTGCTGGGCTCCGCCAGCCGGGGGCGGGGGGCGCATGGGGGCGGTGGGAAGGGCTTGGGTGCAGCCGGGGGGGGGGGGTGACAGGGGGGTCTTGGGTGCAGCCTGACTGGCGTGACAGGGTGGTCTTGGGTGCAGCGAGGGTGGGGTGACAGGGGGGTCTTGGGTGCAGCCTGACTGGGGTGACAGGGGGGTCTTGGGTGCAGCCAGGGTGGGGTAACGCGGTCTTGGATGCAGCCAAGGGGGGTGACAGGAGGGTCTTGGGCACAGCTGGAATGGGATGACAGGGGGTCTTGGATGCAGCCGAGGGGGGTGACAGGGGAAATCTTGGGCACAGATGGTGGGGTGACAGGGGGGGTCTTGGACGCAGCCAGGGTGGGGTGAGCTCTGGCACAAGCGCAGCCTCTCTGACCCTGCCCTGTGTGAGATGCTGCAGCACCCGGCCAGGCCTTGCACTGGCTGTTCCCCCAGCTCCCACCCAGCACACTGCAAGGACACAGAGACCCCCTCTCCCTGCCCCGGGGACAGGATGAGACCTGCTGAACTCATGCCATGGGACAGGCACATCATCCCAGTTGTTCCCAGGCTTTGTCCTGCACACCCAGGGATGCACCGGCACAGCACATCTGGGCGCTGGCCATGTCACCATGCACCCTGGTCAACGCTGGCAAAACCACCTCCCTGTGCTGCACAAAGATTGATGAGATGACTGCAACCATCCCCACCACCGGCACCACTGGGGACACGGGGCAGACTGTCAGGATGGTGACCTTCACCCTGTGGGACATGGGGAGCCAGCCCAGCCCTGTGCAGCACTGCGGAGCGAGCACAGCATGCAGGGAACCACCACATCCCACCGGGGCTGCGCCAGCCCCACCAGGGACCTGGCTGAGCAGCGGGTGCTGCTGGGGTTTGGGACTGCGCTCTGCACCACGTACGTGGTAATTAACAGTCATTAAATCCCCAGACACTGGGATTCACTGGTGTGGGGCTCAGTGTGGTGGGGGGGATGAGAGGAGCAGAATCAGCCTGTAAGGCAGGGCTCGGGCTGAGAACTTGGAATTCATCCCATGGGTGATGCTCAAACTGGCATTCTGAGGCCTGAGTGCCAGCACTGGTGGCACTGGCCATGCAGGCTCCCAGGACCATCTCTCTCCTGAGCCAGGCAGCACCAAGTGTGCAGGCAGGAGATGGGCAGGTGGGACTTAGAGATGAGCAGGCAGGATCCATGTCCCCCACGCTCCCGAGCCCCCCTTCTCCCCTCCCAGCTGGTGCAGGGGCCCTGCAAGGCATCTCCAGCGCTGCTCCAGAGCCTCTGCCCTGCCTGGCGCTGCTGCAGTGGCCGTGACTCGGGGCAGAGGCACCAGCCTTGACACAGTGTCCAAGCGGGGACCAAACCCAAACAGGTGCCCAGCCCCGCTCAGCCTGCAGCACCTTATCAGGCCTTGGCAGCGCTGAGCGCCTGCTGCAGGGACTGTTGTGTCTGCGGGCAGTGCCAGCAGCCAGCGAGGCGCACAGGGCACTGGGATGCTCTCACTGCACAGCCCTGGGGGCTGTCCCCCCCTCTGGCCAGGCACAGCGCCTCCAGGACTCCATTCCAGGACCATCCTGCGAGATGGAGAGGGGCTGGGCTGGTGCTCCCTGCCCCCCCGATCACAGCCCTGCAGCCAAGGAGGGTGCTCAGTGCCTGGTGTTCAGTGCTCGGTGCACAGAGCTCAGTGCACGGTGCTCGGGGCAGTCCCGTGCCCCTGGCCCCAGGGCTCCGTGGGCTCCCAGTGCAGCTTTCCCAACCTCGGTGGGTCTTTGGGGTCCCCAATACTGGGGGGGCCAGGCTGGGTGCTGCTTCCCTGCCACTCACCCCAGCATGGTCTGGAGCCACCCCAGGCCCGGGGGGAGGCTGCAGGTTGGCTCAAGGCAGGGGCAGAAGTGGGGCTGGTGTTTAGAGGGCTGGAGACCCCCCAGGGTGGCCCTGAGGGACCCTGTGAGATGTGGGGCCCTTTGCACCCACTGTGGGACATGGTGACTGCACACACTGCAAGGCACAGGTACTGCACACGCTGCAGGGCGCTGATGCCTCTGGACTGTCACAGCCCTGTCCCCAGGGCTCAGCCCGGCTGACCTATGAGCCGGTCTCCGTCCCCTCCTGGCACTGGGCACCAGTGGCCAAGCAGAGCCCATGGAGCACCCGGCCGCTCTCACCACAGCCGATGCCCCCTGCTCTCATCCAGCTCCTTCCTCCATTCCCCTCCCCACTGGTTTTTCCCCCGTTTCCAGGCAGCATCTCCTCCCCAGCCCTCCCTCGCCTGTTTCAGCATCTCCTCCAGGCCCTGGCTCCCTTCCCCATGGTTCCCAGCTGCCCTCTTTGCCCCTGACTGGCAGGGCAGACAGTGACCTGGCCACATGGTGCTCAGCCCCCGCTGGATGTGGCCCATGGGGCGCGGGTGCTGGGGCGGGCAAGGGGCGTGTCAGGCGGTGCGGAGACCGCAGTGATAACAGCAGGAGCTGTGCTGGGGCCGTGGGAGTAGATGTGGTGGACGAGCAGGGTGAGCCAAGCATCTGCATCCCGGGCAGCCTGGCCCCGAGGCAGCGGCATGGGGTCCGGTAGCCCCCAGCACCTCCTCCGCACGCTCTGCATCCTCTCCGTGCTGGCCGGGCACCTGGCCCCTGCCACAGCCCAGTGGTTTTACCCCCTGGGCTCGGAGAACAGCAGCCCGGATCCGGACACCAGCCCCACGGCCCCCACGGCCCCCACCCTGGGTGGGGAGGAAGGTAGGCATGGTGGGATTGGGGCACGGCTTCCCCGGCACCCCCAGCTCCTGCGCCACAGCAAGGAGGGACACCTCCAGCGTAAGGCTGGAAGGTGAGGTGTGCCATGCTGGCATCCAGGGCTGTTGGCGGCACCACAGTGGCCACAGCAAGTGCTGGGAACTGGGAGTACTGTGTCACCCCAGTCCCTCTCCAGCCCTGCCACCTCCCGCTCCATCATCCCTTTGCTCCTGCAGATGGAGATGCCGGTGGCATGGAGGCCACGCAGAAGATGCTGCTGAGCAAACCCCCACTGGCGACGGCCCCCAGACGCCGGGAGCCCCTCACCAAGGGGGTAGCGAAGGGTCCGGGCCATGCCCCAGCACGCAGGCGAGGCCAGGTGCCTTTTCCCAGACAGCATCCCCCCCAGCCCTGCTGCTCCAGCCCCCCCGAACCTCCCCAGCCACTACTGGGCTCCATGCCATGTCCTTCCCCTTATCTGTGCCCTGCCTGCACAGTGCCAGCCCAGGAGGGCAGCATGCCCTGCTTCGGCCCTGAGCCGCGGCTCAGCCACATCTACCCCCTCGGAAAGGAGCTGTGGCAGCTTCTGGCATCCCCCCGGCATGGCACAGCACCACGGCAGCGCTGGGGCTCAGCCCCCATCCCGGGCTGCAAGCAGCCACAACTGCCGGAGGGTCCCACGTGCCCCCTGGGATCCCCCCGAGCCCCGCTCCGAGCACTCCCCGTCTGTCCTTGCAGCACCGACCAACAGTCACCCCGGAGATCTTCGAGGGGAGCGCGGAGGAAGAGGAGTTCCTGCAGATCAAGGTGGTGGAGGGGTCCTGGTCCCCAGGGCGGCTGCGAGGGGCAGCCCGTGGTGGGCACCTGGGTGAGGGGCTCTGGGGGACATCAGCTGGCAGGGTGGGATGGGGATGGTGCTGTGGGACATCAGGGCAGTGCTCGGGGGTCTCACACTCAGCCCCTCCACTCCTCCAGACCACAGCAAAGGGGCTGCCCCGGCAGGTGCCCCCAGCCCCAGAGACGGACCTTGCCCTCCAGGTGAGACGTGGGCACAGGGCACCCGTGACGCACCCTGCGGCCGGGGTTCCCATCCCACCCCTCACCACTCTCTCCCTCCCCAGATGCACAACGGCTCCGGCTGCGTCTGCCCCGTGTGCCCCGGCCCTCCTGGCCCTCCTGGCCCAAAGGTGTGGTGGTCCTCCCCCAGGAGAGGCACGGGGACCCACAAGGACCTGCTGGGAGAAATCCCACTGCTCTTTTGGCCGTGCAAAACCTTTTCTGCACAGGATTTGGTCTCTGGCTTTGGGGTCTGGGTTGGGGGGGGGCTCTGGTGTCCCCTGGCAGGGGGGCAGGTGGTCCCCACAGTGGGCACTGGCAGAGGAAAGTGCCAGGAGCTGGGAGCCAGGCTCTGTCTTTCCCCAACAGGGAGGGAAAGGAGACCGAGGGTCCCCAGGAGAGAGAGGCCAGCCGGGATTCTCCGGGGAGAGAGGGAAGTCCGGCAGCCCAGGACAGCCAGGTCACCAGGGTCCCCGGGGCCCCCCGGGTCCTCCAGGACCACCGGGGCCCCCAGGACCACCAGGCACCTGGAAAGCCAGGAGCCCACCTGCGCCTGCTGCTCTCCCCGAGGGATCGGAGAATAATGAGGTGAGCGCCGGGGTGGGGGGCACAGGCAGGTGATATAGGGAGGGTAGGCGATGCTGGCGCTGGCTGTGGTGTCTGTCCCCAGCTGGATGGCAGGGCTGGGGAGGGCTGGGGCGTGTGGCCGTGGGAGTGGGCAGCCCAGGGAAGGGGGACCGGAGGGTGGGATGCCGCCATTCACCAACTCTGCTCCCTCCTTCCTCTCTCCCTCCAACCTGACAAGCAGCTGGGAGCATCCAGCCCTGCGGGAAACCCAGGACCCCCAGGACCCCCTGGGCTGCCTGGGCTGCCCGGACCCCCAGGCTACCCGGGCCATGAAGGCCCCCCAGGGGCCCCTGGGCGGGAAGGGCAGCCGGGACCCCCCGGCCCACCGGGGGCTGTGGGACCACCCGGTTTCCCTGGGGCTGAAGGACCTCCAGGGTCTCCAGGCTTGGCTGGGCCAGATGGACCCCCAGGGGCACCAGGGCTCCCAGGCCCTCAAGGTGCCCCCGGGGTGCCTGGGCACGAAGGACCCCCCGGTCCCACAGGACCTGCATCGCTCCCTGGCAAACCAGGGCTCCGAGGGGAGCCAGGATTCCCCGGACTAAAGGTAAGGGGCTCCCAGCCCAGCCCGTCCATGGCCCTGGGGCCAGAGCAGAGCCAGCGCGGGGGGGATGGAGCACCGGCCCCTCGCCCTGCCCCAGCAGGGAGCAGCCCCCAGCACTGAGCCCAGCGGAGGGCTCCGGGGCTGCCCCAGCCCTGCTGCTGTGGGGCCTGGGGGGGCCTGGGGTGCGAAGCCCCCATGCCCACCACCCCACACACTGTGTGCTGGCAGGGTGAGAAGGGTGAGCGTGGGCTGCCGGGCATGCCGGGGAGCCCTGGCCGGACTGGAGAGACGGGCTCCCCTGGCATGCCTGGTCCCATGGGGCCGCCAGGGCCACCAGGGGACTACAGGGTGAGTAGGGGGTCCTGGGGCTGCGGGTGCTTGGGGGGGGCAGCCCTCGCACCACCCTGGCACGGCCTCTCCTTCCAGTGCGACTCACGCCACACTGGGCACCGCGGACCGACCGGGCTGCCGGGCCCCAAGGTGAGCTGGGGGAGCGGGCACCGCGGGCAGCAGGTGCTGGCAGCAAGGGCACGGGGACAGCGTCAGCCGCAGTGCGGGGACCAAACAGCTCCATGGCGGGCGCTACCCATGGAGCGAGGCACAGCGCTGTGCGGGGGGGCCTGGGGACCCCGGGAGCCGGGGTGCTGACAGGACCTCTCTGCTTTCCTTCCAGGGAGAAAAGGGGGACCCTGGAGAGCGGGTTTGTAGCTGCAAGCGCTGGCACAGGGGGAGCTGGCTGGGGGGGTCCCCAGTGCGAACCCCTGAGCCCCGTGTGCTGCCCCTGCTCCCCCTCTGCCCTCTCCCTGGCAGGGTAACGCCAGCCTTCACCTTGTGCCGGTGGCACTGCCAGCACCCCAAATGTGCTGGGGCATGGAGCGTAAGGAGTCACACCATCGCCTGCAGCACATGCAAACGCACATGCACACACACCCATGCATGCAGGGAGCGCACACACGTGTGCACACCCATGCGAGCACGCAGTGCACCCACACACGCACACAGCACACGCACCCATCCCAGCACAGGCTCTAATCCTGCCTCTCTCTGCCGCTCACCCAGGGGTGCTGCTACGGGGAACATGGGTGCAAACCAGGCCACCCCCACTTCCCCAGCACCGACAGCCGGTCCGGCTCCTGGGTGCCCATCAGCGGGTACCAAACGGTGAGTCCTCAGGGCTCGTGGGGCCCCATCATGGCAAGGGGTGCCTGGGGACCCCAGCCTGGCCTCAGGGACCCTGCTGTCAGAGCCCAGGTGGCTCTGTGTGCCCCAAGCTATGGCTCACCCCATCGGCAGCCCCCCAGGTCTCACAGCCCCCACTGGGACTGAAGGGATGGAGGGATGGAGGGGTGGAGGGCTGGAGGGATGAAGGATGAAGAACAGTCTCAATCTTCTCTCTCTTTCTCTGCAGGGCAGCAAAGAGGAGCCAGAGATTTACGGAGCGATCATCCCCCATGTGAGAGACCCTGCCTGGCTCGCAGCTGTGAGCTGCCCCAGCCTGGGGGGCTTCAGCTCTGGGAGGGGAACAGAGCGGGAAGGATAAGGGACAGCAATGGGGTGTCTTAGAGCTGCCTTCTCAAAAGGCAGCACTAAAATAGCCCAGTCCAACCTCCACACTGCTCCACTGTAGGGTCTTCGAGGGCCACCTGGGCCACCCGGCCCCCCCGGGCCCCCTGGCCCCCCCGGAGCACCAGGTCTCCTCTACCTCAACGTAAGGCGCAACAGGGGCTGTGCACATGCCTGTGCCAGAGCATGCACACGTGTGAGTGTGCACAGCACGAGGGGCTCCCCACAAACCCGCCTGTCTTTGCTTCCAGAGGGTTTACCCGGTCCGTGCCCAGCCACCCTGCAAGCAGCCGGTAAGCTGCAGCTCTGCTGTCCCTGAGAGAGACCCTGTCCCCTCCCCATGCACCGGGACGGGTGTCCCTGTGCCCAGCACCAGTAATGGGCCCCACTTGCCTTCGCAGGCAGCCACCGACGCAGACTGGGCAGCAGGTAAGGGCATTTCTCAGGTGTTTTGGAGCCTCCAGCCTCCTTGGAAACACCTTTTGTGAACTTCCCGGGTGCCAGGGCCGTGCTACCCTGCATGGGTCCCCAGCACCGCAGCTGGCTCTCCCACCCATCTCCCACGGCCACCGCATCCCTGCGGGGCCAGCTCCTTGCAGGAGCACCCAGCCCCTGCGCTGGGGCACCTTGTGACCCCCCACCCTCTCCGGGCTCTCCAGATGCTGACATCCCCCAGACGGAGCGACTGGACTCCCGTGCTGATCTCCGGGTGCGTCCTGGCTGCGGCCACAGGCAAGCCACCCAGGCTGTCCAGCTGCCCTCTGTGCCACAGCTGGACCGTGAGCCTCTCCATGCCCCCCAGCGCCAGACGTGGGTCTTCAAGTCCAAGGAGCTGATGCTGAAGTCGGGCAGCAGCGTGCCCGAGGGGAGCCTGGTCTACGTGCGGGAAGGGAGCAGTGCCTTCCTCCGGACCCCCACTGGCTGGAGCCGCCTCCTGGTACCGTGCACTGAGGATGCCCCTCGGGGTCCCTCACGGGTGGGGGGGGGCAGGCTCCAGCCCCGCAGCTAGCGCTGGGCTGGATTTGGTGCTTGGGCAGCAGACCCCCGGGAAGGAGCCCGTTGCCCCCTAACCCATCCCCTTCTGCGCATTGCATTGAGCAGCTGGAAGATTCGCAGTCGCTCTTTGCCAGTGACGACCCCTCCGCATCCACCCCACAGTACCAGGTGAGGGGTGCAGGCAGCCCCTGGGTCTGCTCAGGTCCCAGCAAGGGGGCTGAGCCCTCCTTTGCCTGCTGGGGGGGGGGCAGGCCCCCACGGACTGTCTTCTCCTTTCCATCCAGGAGGTGAAGCAGGTACAGACAAGAGGTCCTGACACAGGGCCACCCGCGCTGGCCCCAACCGACTCGCTGGTGAGCCCTGCAGCCTGTCCGGCCACGCCGGGAGGGACATGCCGTGGTGATGGGCTGTCAGCAGGGCAGTGCCAGCCCGGCACACGTAGAGCTTGGGGTTGTGTTGGTCTGGGGAGGGTGCTGCACCCAAGGCACTCATGGCAGCACAGGGACGGGTGTCCTCGGGCTGGCCTGAGCTGTGCTATTCCAGGTTCAGAAGGAGGAGGCACAAGGGCTGTCCCAGATCCTGCCAACCACCGTTGCCCCACGGATTCCATCAGTAAGCAATGCCCGGCCCCAGGGTGGGAGACGAGTGGCCCAGCCATGGGAGAGGGGGAAGAAGTGCCCAGGGGACCCTGCTGTGCCTGGCCAGCACTGCTGGAAGCTTGCACCCTCCCGGGAAGGAGGGAGCAGAGACCTCAACGCCTGGCCATGCCTGAAGCTCGCTGCCACCCTGCCTCCTTTCCTCAGCTCCGCCTGGCCGCCCTGAACGTGCCCCTCACTGGTGACATGAGTGGGATCCGGGGTGCCGACCTGCAGTGCTACCGGCAGTCCCAGGAGGCTCAGCTTTACGGCACTTTCCGGGCATTCCTGTCGGCCCCCACCCAGGACCTGATCTCCATCGTCAAAAGGACGGACAGGACCCTCCCCATCGTCAACCTGAAGGCAGGTACCCCCGTCCCCTGTGGGGGCTGCCAGTGGCAAAGCCCTGTGGCCCCCAGTGAGCCTCAGTGGGGGAATCCTTGCCCAGTCCTGCACTGGGGCTGCTGCACCCCAGTTGTGTCACCACGTGTGTTTTGGGGCGCTGGGAGGAACCAAGAGCAAGTTATCACCCACATGTGGTTGGGACGAGGGCACCGCCCCAGCCCCTGGCTCAGCACCGCTGCTTGTGCCTGCAGGGCCAGCTGCTGGCCAAATCCTGGAGCTCCCTCTTCGAGGGCCAGACTGGTGCCGCCCTGCGGGGCCCCGTCTACTCCTTCAGTGGGCACAATGTCCTGATAGATCCCCTCTGGTAAGTCCAGCCATGGGGCGGATGCTGGCAGGGTGCCCCCAAACGAGTGCACCCATGCCAGGAGCCAGGGTGGGGGTCTGCAGCAGGTTCCCCCCCTGCCCCTGCTGCTTGCATAGATGCAGGATCACCAGAGCTGGACATGCTCCAGAGGGTGTCCCCCAGCCCCTCTCACCCCCATCCCCACCCACAGGCCTCAACGGCTGGCCTGGCACGGATCCACGCCACGTGGTGGCCAAGCCCGCAGGCGGGATTGCCAGGGCTGGCGCAGCTCTGGCCCTGGGGAGGGCCTGGCCACCCCCTTGGGCGAGGGCAGGCTGCTGGCCGGGCAGCGGCACAACTGTTCTGAGGAGCTGGTGGTGCTCTGCGTGGAAGTGGCCTTTCCCTACCGGCACATGTGGTGACCCCAGCACTGTGGCACTGGTGACCCACCAGCCACATGCCCCATGCAGCCCCCCTGTATCCTGTGGGGCTGGGGAAACAGCTCTGGGAGCTCTGTGGGCAGCACTGGGGGGTGAACTGCAGCGTCAGGGCTGTGGGAGAGCACCGAGAGGGTGCCAACCCTGCGGCCAGGCTGTGCCATGCTCGCCCCAGGCTGTGCCATCCCCACAGATCCCACCGGGTGATGCCAGGCCATGCCCAGCTGCTTCCCTGCACCTCCAGTGAAGCAGATGCTGTCACAGAAATAAAGACGAAATAATCGTTGGTGTTTTGGACGACAGTGATCTGTTACAGGGGTGGTCCTACCCAGGACATCGCCCCAGCAAGGGGTGTGGAAGGGCACACCACAGCCAGCCCAGGGAATGAGGAGAGGGTCTGGAACCATGAGTGGGCTTCAGCCCCATTGGATCAGCACAAATGGGAGTGCAGGGGGAGGAGGTGACACAACCGCAAGGACCATAAAGTCACTGTAATCCATCTCCAGTGATGTCAACATTGCTGGGCGCTGCATCAGCAGAACAGCTTCTCCCGAGTGCAGGCAGCAACCTTTGCCTCTCCTGGAGCGTGGGCAGCAGCCCCCAGCAACAGCCCCCGACTGGTGGCTCTGGCATACGCACACAGGGGCACGCTCCAGGGCCTGGTGCCTGTTGAGGCGGCGTTACTGTGCCCTAGTGTCCCCTCAAGGCCTGCCCTGTGTCCCCTCAGGGCCTGCCCTGTGTCCCCTCAGGGCCTGCCCAGCGTCTCCTCAGGGAGCAGGCCTCAAGGCCTGCCCTGTGTCCCCTCAGGGCCTGCCCAGTGTCCCCTCAGGGAGTAGGCCCCAAGGCCTGCCCTGTGTCCCCTCAAGGCCTGCCCAGTAGGTCCCAAGGCCTGTCTAGGGGATCCCAATGTCCCCTCTGGGCCTACCCAGTGGTCCCAGTGGATCCCCAGGCCTGGCCAGTGTCCCCAGGGCCTGACCAGTGGGTCCCAGTGTCCCCCCAAAGCCTACCCAGTGGGTTCCAGCATATCCCCGGGCCCCCCCCAGCGACCCCCGGTACGTCATAACACCAAAGGCAAGCGGACAGGCGCTAAGGCCCCGCCGCCCAGTACACTCCTCCCCTTCGCTCTTCTATTGGCCAATATCACTGCCCGTCCCGCAACTGTCCCTTCTGAGTGGCTGATTTGAATTCGCAGAGCGCCCTCTGACTAGCGAGAGGTAGGGAGAAGCGCGACACGTGTCCCCGCCTTCCCGCTGCGATTGGCGGCGCCCTGGGGGCCCGTGGGCGGGGATTGGCTGAGGATTTTGGCGGGCCGCGCGGAGGTTTGAAAGGCGCGTTTGGGGCTGTCTTTGTGTCTCCTCAGCAGTGCCGGTCGCCGCCATGAAGCTCCAGGAGTTCGTGTCACCACTCCGAGTACGTGCGGCGCCCCGCCACCCTTCCCCGCCCCACGCACCTCCGCTCCTTGTCCCCTCAGGGTCTCCCCCCGGGTCCCCATCCCCCCCGCCTCAGGGTCTCTCCTCGGGTTCCTCTCCCCGCCCTCCTCCCCCCCGCCTCAGGGTCTCTCCCCGGGTCCCCGTCGTCTTCCCCCCCCGCCTCAGGGTCTCTCCCCGGGTCCCCGTCGTCTTCCCCCCCCGCCTCAGGGTCTCTCCCCGGGTCCCCGTCGTCTTCCCCCCCCGCCTCAGGGTCTCTCCCCGGGTCCCCGTCGTCTTCCCCCCCCACCTCAGAGTCTCTCCCCGGGTCCCCGTCGCCGCGCCCCCCCCCTCCCCCCTCAGGGTGTCTCCCACCCCCCCGCCTCAGGATCTCTCCTCGGGTCCCCCCTGCTCCTTCAGGGTCTCCCCCCGGGCCCCTCTCGTAGCCTCTCCCTCCGTTCCTCTGAGCTTTCCCACATCCACGTTCTCCTCACCCTCTCCCCCGGCCCCGAGATCCCCTCTCTCCCTTGGTACGGTGCAGGGGCTCCCAGCCGCCCGGGCCCGCTCCATCACACGCCCCCCCGCCTTGATCCCCTTCGACCCCTCCCCCGGTCACCTTCAGGAGCCCACTGCCCCTCACTGCCTCCGTTTCTCCCCCGAGCAGCCTGCGGATGAGAACTCCCAGGTGCCCAAGGGAGATGGCACCAAGAAGCAGCTCTCGGTGGAACACATCTACCAGAAGAAGACACAGCTGGAGCACATCCTGCTCCGGCCCGACACCTACATCGGCTCTGTGGAACTGGTCACCCAGGTACGAGAAGGGCCACGGGGCTAAGCCACTTGAACTCCTTGGTGCGGGCGAGAAGTCATTAATATCTGTTCATAAAGCACAAAACATCTGCTTTACAGACTGATGGCGCAGAAACGAAGGTGTATCTGGGGACTGATGTGTTATTTCTTACCTCCTTTTCAGCAAATGTGGGTTTTTGATGAGGACGTGGGCCTCAACTGCAGAGATGTGACCTTTGTGCCTGGCTTATACAAAATCTTCGATGAGATTCTAGGTAAGGTGACCTATTTGTTGGGTCAATGATTGACAAGTCATTAATGGGCGCTGAATGTCTAAGAAACTGGAAATAAATGTAAGAGCTTATCAAGTGTACTTTTATCTGGTTGTGCTGTTGACCGAGTAATACTTATTGCTTAATTTGGTGGATGGTGCTCACAGAGTACATGGTTTGCTGATTGTGCTTGGAAATATTGGATACTAATCCCCAATGTCCTTCCATTAATGCTGCTAAATAGTGAGCCATGCGTGGAATGATGGTGCACTCCATTACAAAACCAATTTCATTCAGCCCAAAATTCTCCCTTTTATGTTAACTTGCAGTACTCATCTTTATAACTTGCCAAATATTTGCATCCTGAGATTATGATTATTAGTAACATTGCATTGAATTTTTGTGCTCATTCTGCTGAAGACACTTTAGAGTTAATAGTTTTGTCTTGACTCAGAATGTAATATAAACAATAATCTTTCTGTTCTAGTCAATGCTGCAGACAACAAGCAGAGGGATAAAAACATGTCATGCATTAAGGTTACAATTGATGTGTAAGTTTGATTTCATTTTTGTTCGTTGCCTTCCCAATGCATGTGCGTTAATTTGCTGTTCTGCTAAGCTGGTGTGGTATTGGAGGGCTCTGCTATGGGGCCGGTCCAAGTTAGACCAAATGTAATTCACCAGTTGTGAAAGCCTTTTCCTTGCTTAGCCCCACAGTCTCTTACAGGGTGCTGAGTTGTGAAATGACTGCCTTTTTGTTGTTTTCTGTTGTGGCTGTTTTCCTCTCTTCTCCCTCTCAACTGTTTTATCCTGTCGTTGAGCATAGATAGAGGGTTTTTACATGTGGCAGTCCATTTCACAGATGGTATCCGCAGATCTGAGAATTTTGTTGTTGACTTGCTCTCCCTCTGCCGGCTGTTTCTGCAGCTGCTGGATGGAGATTTGCTCTTATGAAATGGTGGCCTTTCCCCAGAGCTTTTGTAGAACATTTGTTTCATAGCTCAATCATTTGCAGCCTTAAAAACACCTTTTTTTTTTTCCCCCCCTAGAGAGAATAACACAATCAGTGTATGGAACAACGGCAAAGGTATTCCAGTTGTTGAACACAAAGTGGAGAAGGTCTATGTGCCTGCTCTTATCTTTGGACAGCTACTAACATCCAGCAACTATGATGACAATGAAAAGAAAGTCACAGGTAGGGATGACTCTCAAATAGTCACTAATATTTCTGAGCAGCCTGTTCAGTTTTAATGTGTGAACTAAAAGGGGGGGAAGGGGGTCCTTGATGGAACATGAAAACAGCGTTCTGAATCCGTCAGACAGAGGTCTTCCCACTCTATTTTATAGTAATGGTACAAACATGGAGAACAGGAAAAATTCTCTTTGAATGCTCATCCCAATTAAGTGTGGATTTATAGTCACATACTGAGTTTGTAGGATATTGTTGCTTATTGACAGTTGTACTTGGATTGTGCTGAAGTGGCTGAAGTCTTGTTTGTCTGGAATTGTTTTAGATGGCTTTGAACAAAAGCAGTAACACAAGTCTGTTTTCCTTCTAATTCCAGGTGGGCGAAATGGTTATGGAGCCAAACTGTGCAACATATTTAGCACAAAATTTACTGTGGAAACTGCATGTCGTGAGTACAAAAAGTTATTCAGACAGGTATGAACACTTCTCATTTCAGTAAGGTTACACTGGAGATTTTCAAACAAGACCCTAAGTTTTTGTTTCAAAACTCTAGGTGCAAGTTGCATTCAGTACACCGTGATTAGAATAAATTTGGCCCACAGTTACTGTGCCACAAAATAGAATTCAGATAAATAACGAGCAGACATAATCAGAATCTAGTTTTTAACCAGTGAGTTCTTTTTAATTTGAAAGTATTTAAAACTCGTAAATCAGCTTACTGCTTTTAAAAACTAAGCTAGTTGTTCAGGTGTGTTAGACTTGCAACTCACAAAACCTCCTTTTCTCAGACCTGGACAGACAACATGGGAAAGGCTGGTGAAATGAAGCTGAAATATTTTGATGGAGAAGATTACACGTGTATCACTTTCCAACCTGATCTGTCAAAATTCAAAATGACAACGCTTGATAAAGACATTGTAGCACTAATGTCTCGAAGAGCATATGATATTGCTGGATCCACAAAGGATGTCAAAGTTTTCCTAAATGGACAGAGGCTGCCTGTGAGTGAACATTTAGAAGAAACTGTAATATCTGTATTTCTCATGTCATTTAAACAGATTTTTGTTGAAGAAATTTATGTCATTACACGTGTTAAAGGGAAAATTTGCATGAGTGATTTTGCTACCCACTTCCCAGGAAGATATGAATTAAGTATTTATAGGAGCTGTTATAAATTAATTGTCTGCTTTCGTCTGTATGCAGGTGAAAGGATTCCGCAGTTATGTGGACCTCTATCTGAAGGACAGAGTAGATGAAACTGGTAATGCGCTTAAGGTTATCCACGAGGAAGTAAATTCTCGGTGGGAAGTGTGTTTGACTTTAAGTGAAAGAGGCTTCCAGCAAGTTAGCTTTGTCAACAGCATTGCCACTACAAAGGTAACTCTTCCTTAGCTTACTTAGTCAAGCTAATGCCATATTCTTCATCATCAATATTCTTAGCTATTTTCAAATGTGTGTCTGTTAGTGAAAATGCTTAGTTGCTTAATGTTGCAAAGACTATGCTAAAAGTTTTAAACAGATATGCATGCTTTGTTTTAATGGCACCCCCACCATGTCTTTGGTCCCCTGTTCCCTTAGGGTGGCAGGCACATTGATTATGTCACTGACCAGCTTGTGACTAAGCTCATTGACGTTGTGAAAAAGAAGAACAAAAATGGAGCTGGAGTGAAGCCTTTTCAGGTACAGTGTCGGAATTTCCCCAGTGGAAAACACAACTCTGGCATTAATGCAAATTGTAACTACAGCTTAGTGCATTACTACTTTAATTAATACATATTTCTATTCTACAGACCATATATAGATAAGAAATTGCTAATTATAGAAGCCTCATATTGCCCAGTTCAAGCCAACTAACGGTCTTCTCTTTGTTTGGCCAATGTATTTTGTAATCAGAACACTGTAAGTCAGTGTAGATGGACTAAAACTTGGTATCTGCTAGACAATAACCTATTTGGGCTGAGAGCTGCTAATTCCTTGACGTCTCAAATCAGTAAACATTGCTCGTGAATGTTCATTAGCTGCCCTAAATTCTTTGAAGATATCTAGAAAAATTCAAAACCATGCATAGTGATAAATGAGTTTTTCCTTCCTGTGTCATTCTGACCAGCAAGTATCAGAATGCACTGCTGTTACCAAGGTGGGCTTGCATAATGTGTGATTACTGCTTGTATTTAATTCTAGGTGAAGAACCATATGTGGATTTTTGTGAATGCCTTAATTGAAAACCCAACCTTTGACTCTCAGACTAAAGAGAACATGACTCTGCAGGCAAAGAACTTTGGTTCAACGTGTAAATTGAGTGAAAAATTTATTAAGGGGGTAAGTACTGATACACAGATAATCACAATGTCTGTAAAACTACATCTTATGCTTAATGTGGCTAATATCTACTTTTGAAGCAATGTCATGAATTAAAGAAAATGTAACTTAATATTCTGTCATTGTTAAGGCTTTTCCCACAGTTGTTTGCGGTTATTTTTTGTATTGCAGGCAGTGGCCTGTGGCATTGTTGAAAGTGTCCTAAACTGGGTAAAATTTAAAGCTCAGAACGAGCTGAATAAGAAATGTTCAGCTGTGAAACACACCAAGATTAAGGGTGTTCCTAAGCTGGATGATGCCAATGATGCTGGTAAGTGGTTTACGTCCTTTGTAACCAATTCATTCAAAAACAGTTAAAACTTCTTCATTAGACAAAAGAATTGTCTCATAAGGAAAAATGCAAAAACCTGTAATTATAGTTTATCCCCATATTACAGTCCCATTTACTATGTTTATTCCCATTTACTATGTGCAGTGCAACAAAACTTGTATGTGTTAGAAGGTATTTGTTCTCATTCAGTTTGTGAGTATCCAGGCTTTGATTTCATTTCGTAATTGGAAAATTGACTTGATGTTTCTTTTATTTTTTAGGCAGCAAGAATTCTTTAGATTGCACGCTTATCCTGACAGAGGGAGACTCAGCCAAAACACTGGCTGTCTCTGGTCTAGGAGTGGTTGGTAGAGACAAATATGGAGTATTTCCCCTGCGTGGAAAAATACTCAACGTCAGAGAAGCTTCTCATAAGCAGGTTAGTTGGAAAATAGTTATAATCTACCTGTTAAAAGGCGCATTATGCTTTGCATAATGCAACAAAGCTCAGTCAACAGTATACTTATGAATAGCTTTAGATTTTCAGCTACATTTTAAGTGTGAAAAACAAGGTTTTTATTTTGTGTGATCTTTTCCAGATTATGGAAAATGCTGAAATCAACAACATCATCAAGATTGTGGGTTTACAATATAAAAAGAACTATGAAGATCAAGAATCTTTAAAGACTCTTCGCTATGGAAAGATTATGATTATGACAGATCAGGTTAGGTTCACTAAAATTGAAAATTGGGAGAGAAAAAAACACCACTTGAATACAGAGGAAAGAAGAAAAAAGTGCTACCTTTCTCCTACTGCCACTGTTGTACCTAATCCTCTGAATTTGTTTCTTTTTATCATGCTGTATTTTAGTGGGTCATAATGTCTTTTCAGCCACAAAACAGATAAAATAGAGGGGGAGAGCAGCATCGCCAGATAGCTAAATACTGTCTTTCCAGTCTGCTGATTCAAGGCCCTTGACCAGTCCTTGATACCTTCTTTCACCAAGAATGTGCCTTTACTGTTTCTCTTGGTTTTCTTAGGTTACACAACACGTGGTCACTTTTTTAGAAGTGAAAGTTAAAAGGGTCAGTTAGCTGGAATTATAGAATCATTTGCTGTTAAGGTAACAATTGTTAATTCCATCATGTCCCTGATATAATGTGTTGGGGTTTGTGGTGTCTTTTTTTTTTTTAATCAGGATCAAGATGGATCACATATCAAAGGTTTGCTGATAAACTTCATCCATCACAACTGGCCATCTCTTCTAAAACACAACTTTTTGGAGGAATTTATTACTCCCATCATAAAGGTAAGGGTTGGGTAGATGATAAGGTAAATGAGTAAAGATCCATTGGTCTAAATCTGCCTCTCATTTCACGGTTAAAATCTTTGTTGATTGTAGGTCTCTAAAAACAAAGAAGAAATTGCATTCTACAGCATTCCTGAATTTGAAGAATGGAAAAACAGTACACAGAACTACAATTCATGGAAAATCAAGTACTATAAAGGTTTGTAGAAAATGTAATATGTTGAAATTAAATGACCCAAGTAAAAGCATTCATGATTAAATTCAGTTAGCCCTGCTTTTGCAGAAAGGATCTTCCCTCCTAAGATACTCTGACTACAAATACATGCAACATAAAATACAAAAGTAAGAAAACAATAACATCTAACTGGATAAAAATCTCAGTAAAATCTCTCAAAATGGAACTAGAATATTGTGGATAACCATTCTTTCAGCCCTCTTAGGCAATTATGCTCAATTTTATGTGGTATTTTCCATAGAATGGTCCTTGTGTAGTGTTAGCACTGTAAGCTAAGTACTTCCGAATCGCCTAGTACCAATAAGAAAGTTGCCAACTGCAGAACAGTAGCTGTTAATCATTTTGGATATCTACAGGAGTTACAGACAAAACCCGAAAGTACAACATGCAACTGCTCACTTATCACTAAAAGCACAAGAATTACAGATACCTTACATCTCATTTTAAAGTCGTGTGTTTTCAGTAAGTCATCTTCATGCTATACATTTGTATGATGCATCACAGAAACTGGGCATGGTAAAATATTTCTTTGAACTGCAACTTAATTTAAGCAAGAAGTTATTAGGATTAACTAGTACTGTCTCTGCAGGTTTGGGTACCAGCACATCAAAGGAGGCTAAAGAATACTTTGCAGATATGGCTAAACATCGAATTGGCTTCAAATATTCTGGGCCTGCAGATGATGCTGCGATCACCCTGGTAACTAACACTTGATTTAATTGCTGACTTACTACCTTTGGTATTCTACTGCTTAGAGTGCTGTGTATTTTCTCTTAATATGCTCTTAAAGGCCTTTGGGCTTGAGACAATCTCTTTGTTACCAAGGCTACGGCTTTAGTCTAACCAGTAGAAGCAAATCTGTCCACAGACCTCAGGCCAAGAGTAGCCTTTTAATGATGGCTTTTAAATATAGCTCAGAACAAACTAATCACTACAAACCAATTGACATTTTCAGACACAACAGTAAATATTCCTTTAACATTTTTCTGCATGTTCTACTGCAGTTTTCTCCAAGTCAGACCTCCCTTTTCTCCCTCAGATTTTCTTGCAAAATGGTTCACCAGTGGATTAAAACAGTCCTTGCTTCTGTGAACTTCTTCACCTTCAGTAGCCATTGACTCCTAAGTATTCTGAGCTATTAGGCAATGCCAAAAAACCAAGTTTTTCCCCAAAATATAAATTTCCTCCAAAATCTCCTGTCGTTTTCCATTATTATGTTAAAAATCCATACATTTAAATCTAACTACCATGTTTCCTAAAGACTGGTGGAAATTATGCTCCTAATATATTTAGCTACAAGAAACTTTTATTGCATTTCTTGGGCTATTAGGTCAGCACATTTAGCATGTTATTCTCCTGGGTAAACTCTTCCTGTATGCTTTCTTTTTCCAAGTGAGCCAATAAGGCACACCACAGAATGTCCTGGAATTGAGTTACTTTTCATTTTGTAATACACAGGCCTTTAGCAAGAAGAAGATAGAAGAGCGAAAGGAGTGGCTGACTAATTTCATGCAGGATAGAAGACAACGGAAGCTGCATGGTCTGCCAGAGGTAAAAGGTTTACATAGATAAGGAAACTGGTTTCCTGTCTCTCCCTGGGGCTCTTCTCAGTGTCATTCTGGCATGCTAGAGCTGCACAGAGCTCAGTCAGGGAGTCAGTCACCTGATTATGGGACAGTTAAAACACTTCAGGATTTTGCAGAGCAGCTCCTTCTCTCACCAGTGTAGCCACATTATCAATTGTGCATCCGTGAATTTCACATTTAACACTTATCACTCAAATTACTTTATCAATAGGGAAATGATACCTTGAGCAGGGCTGCATGAAGATTTTATTTATCAAAAAATGGGCCTGCATCACAGGAAATGTTTCGCTTCACCATGCTAAGACTGTCAGCACTGGAGCTGTGTTTAGCTATTCTGACAAGGAGCTTCCATTTCAGTGAAACTAGCCAAGGATGTGCTAAGAAACAGATTAGACCTCATTAAAATTAAGGCAGTCTTGCACCTGTTTTTCCTAGGAATACCTGTATGGGAAAAATACTAATTTCCTGACATACAACGACTTCATAAACAAGGAGTTAGTGCTGTTCTCAAACTCGGATAATGAAAGATCAATCCCGTCACTGGTTGATGGTAAGTTATTTCAAGATCGTGATTCCACATAGTGCGTGCCCCAGCTCTTAATAAATGGGTGCTTGTATGTCATATCAGAATTGGGAAACCTGCTGAGTTTTCAGGGTCAGTGTTCTGAAGTTCATTTTCTGCTGTCCAGGTTTTTTAATCTTTGGATTAAATGTTTTGTCCATTTTGTAGTATATTATTGCAAGTACCTTACTCTCTGGGGCAGAATTTTTAGGTGTAGAAGCATGTCATAGTCTCTAGAGAGCAGAAGTGAAACACATCGTATGTTCTAATCACAAGGTCTTGTCTTTTTTTTTATACAGGTTTGAAGCCAGGTCAAAGAAAAGTTCTGTTCACTTGTTTCAAACGAAATGATAAGCGAGAGGTGAAAGTTGCTCAGCTGGCTGGTTCTGTAGCTGAGATGTCCTCATACCATCATGGTGAAGTAAGAACCTGGCCTTGTTGTGCAAAATGCTTTTTAAATGAAAGGCAAGCCTTTCTGTTGACTTAACAGTTAAGATGCCTCTAAAGCAGAACTAGATATTTGAGTATAAATACCAAAACAAAGTGACTGTATATCTCCTATTCTTCAACAAGAATTTAATCTGAGATTGGTTGGTCTGCCTTTCCTGCCTAGACTTTATGGGAATGTATTTTATTCAAAAAGTAGAACAAGAAAAAAAACCCCTTTATTTATGATAGATTTAGGCAGATGTTAATAGCCTTTCTACCTTGGTAAGGACAAGTTAAGCACTAAAACAAGCTTCCTTTTGGAGACTGACAGGATCTTTCACTGGAGGTTTCAAGAACAGCAATAACAGCAGTATATCTGTGGGTCACTGGAATATATCTAGTCACCCAGGCTAGACAGTCTTGGGATGTACTTTCCGCGAGTTTCCTCCAGTATTTTGAGTTTATCCTCTATATCAGTTCTGTTCCTGGTGTGAATTTTGGCTTTAACTTTGTCCGTTGAGTGAAGAATTCTGCATATTTAGCTTTGAACCTTCCTTTATTGCAGGCATCGCTGATGATGACCATCATTAACTTAGCTCAGAACTTTGTGGGCAGCAACAACCTCAACTTGCTACAGCCTATTGGTCAGTTTGGCACAAGGCTGCATGGTGGGAAAGACTCTGCCAGTCCTCGATACATCTTTACGCTGCTCAGGTCAGCATTAATGATTTCTTACAGTCTTAAATATTCTTAGCATATTACAAGACTCAATTTGACAGCAATTAGGATGAAAAATGAATGTGCTTCTTCCCTTTAAAAATTTGGACTACTTGCTCACTCTGAGTAGCAACAATTGAAGTGAGGTTTGGACACTAGGTTCAGGTATATAAACTTCGGTTATCATTCCAGAGAACAGAAAGGCACAGTGGAGAATATGGAAATGGCAGCAAAAACAAAGGGAGAAATTTGAGTAGGATAATAAAAAGCGAACCTGAGCTGGGAAAGCAAAGTTCTAATAGCTGAAAGTGCAGTGCTTTAGTCTCTGACCCAATGGTCACTTAGGTTGAACTTGGTCAAATCTGTTACTTGAGCACATGTATGGTTGTACTAAAGCAAGGTACAGAGAATTGGAGCCTTTCTGGACATTAAACGTTTAATTTAAATACTTCGGGTATGAGTTTAGGGCCCCATATAGCCAGTGGAACCTGTAGAGATGGGTGGAATTGCTGAAGATGCATCTGTTTTGAGTGTTACTCTAGAAGCCTGGTTTCCTCACACAGAGCCCCAGGCTGTATGGCTGTGGTTGGCTGATAGGAATAAACCCAATTTAGGTGTTTTTTTGTTTGTTTTCTGGAGGGTTCTTTTGGAATGGTGGTCACTGTTCTGTAAGGAGAATTGGGGCTTAAATTCTCTTTTCCATCCTAGTCCGCTGGCACGGTTGCTGTTCCCACCAGTGGATGACAATATCCTGAGGTTCTTGTATGATGACAATCAACGTGTGGAGCCAGAATGGTATATGCCCATCATTCCCATGGTGCTGATAAATGGAGCAGAGGGGATTGGTACTGGCTGGTCCTGCAAGATCCCCAACTTTGATATCAGGGAAGTTGTGAATAATATCCGTCGTCTGATGGATGGAGAAGAGCCATTGCCAATGGTAAATAATATATTTAAATTAAACAATGTCTCACTTGTTAGTTTATTCAGTGCGTTTTGGAGCATTTCATGCAAATGCTTAAAAACAGAAGCATCAACACAAAGCTGAATCCAGTGTTCTTTTCTGCTTAGCTTCCTAGTTACAGGAATTTCAAAGGCACAATAGATGAGCTGGGACCTAATCAGTATGTGATAAGTGGTGAAGTGTCTATCCTGGATTCTACAACCATTGAGATCACTGAGTTGCCTGTCAGAACATGGACACAGGTAATAGGGAATTTGCCCTAGAAATGTATAGTTTGCCCTGTAAAGCAAAAAGTGATTGGTGGGGTTTGGAGCTTTTCATCTTCATGGAAAACATGGGTCTGATTGATTCTTTCCTCAGACTTACAAAGAGCAAGTTCTGGAGCCTATGTTAAATGGGACTGAGAAGACCCCCTCACTAATCACAGACTATAAAGAATATCACACAGACACGACAGTGAAGTTTATAGTGAAGATGACTGAAGAAAAACTAGCGGAAGCTAAAGCAGCGGGGCTGCATAAGGTCTTCAAACTCCAAACAAGTTTAACATGCAACTCCATGGTATGTAACATTCTGCTGAAGAGAGTCCTTGGTGTAACTCAAAGCCTGTGTGGACAGCTGCCGTTGCTGCACGTAACAAAAATACTCTTTTGCAGTAACCTGTTCACTTTGATTTTTGTGCTGTTACTGGTTTTAAATCAGCTTTCTAAATATACCTTCAAAAGGTCAAAAGATTGGCTTGGGAATGGGCCCAGAGTGATAGGGTTTTGCCTGAAGGAGTCCAAGTGAGCTGAAATCGCATGGTTTAGAGACCTTTGTTGTGACAACAGCACTGCCACTGAATGTCTGGATTCTGACAATGTGTGAAGCTTGATAGCAAGATGTTTATCTGACAGAGAGCTTTAAGATTCAAGTAACCCTAACCCCACTATGTGTTTTCAAGAACTTTGAAACTCTAAAATTGTCTCTGCTGTTGTGTTTGCAAACTGAAGTAATTCCCAAAACACCACCAAGGTTTTATAATTTGTTGGCTAATAATTCAATTGTACTCTCACACCTGTGTTACAGGTAATTTTTAGTGGTTTTGGAAATCCGTTTTATCATCGTAACACCTGTGTTCTTTCATCTAGGTTCTTTTTGACCATGTTGGCTTTCTCAAGAAGTATGACTCTCCCCAGGATATTCTTAAAGAGTTCTTTGAACTCAGGCTCCGATATTACAGTTTGAGAAAAGAATGGCTTATGGGAATGCTAGGTGCGGAGGCTGCGAAACTGAGCAACCAGGCTCGTTTCATCCTGGAGAAAATAGATGGCAAAATTGTGATCGGTATGCATTGTTCTTGGTTACTTGGTTTGTGAAACTGGGAGAAGAGCTATAGGTGCTCTCTTGAGTTCTGTCAGCACCCCCTCAGCCCCGGACTGGCTCTTAACAAACCACACCAGGGCTTATCTTTCTGTTCCAGTAACATACAAGAGGAAAATGCTTCCCAAGTATCTTCAGTCTGTAGAGCATTATGTACATATTAATTAAAATGGGGTACTCATACAGCTTTCCTACTGTGTATTTGATGCAATTATGAGAGTAATTTTTTTAATAATTTAGCAGTAATTCCTATCTATTTCTGACTCAGTAGGAATAAGAGTTAAATACTGGTGGGGTTAAAAAGGGGCAGTGTTTTCTGTTCAAATGCATACATCTTAAGAACCTGTATCTCTGTGTTTTATCTTTGTGAACCTCCACAAAAATATTCCAAATCACGTTCTCAGTGGATTGGAGGTTCAAAGACAGACACTCAAGTTAACAGCATCTGAGAATCATGAGCTAGAAAAAGAAACAGATCTTTGTTCCCAGCATTCAAATTTTCCAATCAACTTTTCCACCTCAGTCTAAAAGGCAGTCTGTATTTCACTTGCATTCATGGAGGATGTAGCTAGACAAAGTGTCATAAGATGCTTTGTGGTTTGCGTCTGAAAGCAGCCCGATAATCCCAACAGCCCCTGTTTGTCTGACTTGACTCGGGAAGAGAAAGAATAATTCCCTTGAAATGCATTTTCTTGGGATTTTGTTCTAAGTAGTTCCAAGGCTGACAGAACTGGTTTCATTTGTATTTGTGTCTCATGGTTGATTGCTTCTGATAGCTTAAAAAGGAACAAATTCCAGCTGAAGCGTTTCCATTGGTTGGGGCCCTTATAGCATAAATTTCCCAGGTGATGTCTAATGAGGTGAAAGCTATACCAAAGCCTTTGAGTGCTATCAGGGTTATTTTGCTTCCACCTGCCTGCCTATTGTGAAACCTTTTTGATACCATCACACCTGTTTTTTTTCAAGTTCAAAAAATACTTAGGGCAAGGGAAATGCAGGTATGGAAATGAAAAAGAAAAATATTTATAGTGCTTTGCCAGGTGTTCCTGACAGGTATAGGAGCAATTCTGACCTGACAAGTCATTTGCTATTAGGAACTTTTTAGGTGTTATTTCAGGCTCTTCCACATGTCCCACCTCTGATGAGGAAATGGTATTTTAGAGCCCAGCAGGATGCTGAGCTGTTAGAACCCTGAGATCCAAAATTTTAAGCTCCTGTCTTTCCTAACACTGATGGGTAGTGGCCACTAAACATCCTGAAATGTCTCTTTACAGAAAACAAACCCAAGAAAGAGTTGATTAAAGTCCTTATCCAGAGAGGGTATGAATCGGATCCAGTGAAGGCTTGGAAGGAATCGCAAAACAAGGTAGCGCTTCAGTTATCCTCTCTAAACTGATCCAAACTGACCCCTGTCTCTGAAGGTCCATAGCTGTACGAAGAAACCCAAGTTACTTTTCTGTTTGTAGGGTCCAAGAGCTTATGTGTCTGGTATGTCTGTGACAGGAAACATAAGGCAAGCAAAAATCCAGCCTCTTGTTCAGAAGGCACTGAGACCTAGTCGTTTGGGTTTGAGTTTGTCAGGTCAAATCCTCTTGCCACAGCAATTTCTGCTGCCCTTTAAGGGTTTCCTTCTGCCTGTTGGGGAAGGGCTGTGAGGAAGATGACAGTTTTTAGCCTGAGGAGAGAGTATAGACTATCAAGACAGAGAGGCCAAATAGAGAAGAGCAAGAGAGATCTGGAGAATTGTTTTTGCAGATGGATTCCTCTGTGTGATAGCAGCTGAGGCTGTAAGAACTTGATCCATTTCTGAATTTTTCTCGAAGAGTCTGGGACACTGTAAGCACACAGAGTACCTGTGGTGCAGCCCAAACTGGATAGATTGCCCTACTCTTGTATGTCGATATACTTGTTGACAATGTTCGGTTTAAATCCACATTCAGGAGGAAGAGGAGGAGGAGAAGGAGGAGGAGGGGGAGAGTGACAAAGAGTCATCTGCGGCTACTGGACCAGACTTCAACTATCTGCTGAACATGCCCCTTTGGTATCTGACTAAGGAGAAGAAAGATGAGCTCTGTAAGCAGAGAGATAACAAAGTATGTTCCTCCTTTTTCTTATAAAAGCATTGTTGTTGGGTTTTTTGATGGTGAATTCAAATATGTGACTAACAATTATAAACTGTGATTCCCTTTAGGAACAGGAGCTGGGAAACTTGAAGAGCAAGAATCCCTCTGATCTGTGGAAGGAAGACCTTGCTGCCTTTGTTGAAAAACTTGATGTATGTCAGTGTTCAGTGCAGATGACCAACTTTCTCGTGGTCTTATTCACCAGCTCTTTATTGACTTTTTTTTTTTCATAATAAGGAACCTAAAAATAACTCCTATGTCTTGCACTCATTGAGGAAAATGAAAGCTTTCATCGCCTTCCTAGCTCGGATAGGAGTAGCACTGCTTTTGCCAGGGAGTCTAAACACCAAGGTGGTCAGTTACCAGTCTGAGTAGTGAAGAGGAGCTTTAGGAGGGCTTGAGAGAGAAAACTAGTACTAGGATGTAGTCTGAAGAGATGCAGATCAAAGGGCTTTTTGGACACTGAAAAGGTGAGGGAGGAGCTGGGCTTTACTGAACAGAGCCCAAATTGTGGGTGAACGTCTGTGCACAGTCACACCTGGTCACTGCCTGTGTCTCTTTGTACTCCCCAAATAACTGAACTGTAGCTCTGGCTTAGATCGTTGCTTGGAAGTGTGCAAATCTGTAGTGGTATGGGCAGCTGCATTTAAACTATCAGCAAGTAAAATCAGGAAATCTATCGGCAAGTACAGAGTGCTTTACTGCAAGGGCTGCGATGGTGGGTTTTTCAGTAGTACATTGTTTCTTCTGTTTTCTCATGGCTGTATTTTTTTATGCTCGCCGCTGCAGGCAGTGGAAGCCAAGCAAGCTGAGGATGAGACGGCAGTGCTTGCTGGTAAATCTTTAAAGGTGAAAGGAGGGAAAACGAAGGTGAAGGCGGCACAGCTGTCAACAGTAATGCCATCATCTTGTGGCATAAGGGTTGTTCCTCAGATAACTGCAGAGATGAAGGCAGAAGCAGAGAAGAAAACTAAAAAGAAAATAAAGGTAAAAAGGAACATTCTGTATGCTTAATCTTTCTTTACATCCTTTTCACTACAGTCCTAAAGAGATGCTAGTTCTTGTTAGCTGAACTTGTCCTGATGAAGCAGCTGTTCAGGGAGAGGGACAGGATCTTAGGATGTGGGAAACCCCAGAAATGGGCGTTTCTCAGTCTGAAGGAGAATGGGTTCACTAGTGTACCAGAAGATGGCTTAGAGGGAAACCTTTTGGCAAGAGCATATATCACACTGTCAGAGATGGGCTGATAACTTAGAAATGAAAAGGCACATGCAAGTAAGATTGTTCTAGGTGTCTTGGGGGTTTTATGAATCCTCTAGCAGGCAGGAAATGCAGCTAGTAAATTTGTTTCTCTAGAACAGCTTTTGCATTTCCAGTAGCGCTTCAGCCACTTAATGCCATTATTGTTCTCTACATCAAAGACATAAAGAAGATGTAACTCTTTTTATAGTGCTAGTTGAAATCATGCCATTCAGCCATTTGCAACATAGAAAACTAAAACTGTCCCCTCACCCGTTTTGACCTGTAAGCCAGACACACTGCTCCTTTCCTACAGATGGTTCAATCTAAAAGTTTTTCCAAATAATTTGCACTGTTGTTTTTAACCCACCCTGTCCAATTCTGCATCCTCAACACACCCTAGAGCCACACCGTCAGCACACAAAGGCGGTACCAAAGCGCTCTCAGGAGCAGGGACAGAGTTCCTGTTTTTGTTAATGTTGGATTTTGCATTTTAAGTCACCTGATCTGGGGACAGAGCATGTCTGATTTACTTGGCTGTAATCAATTTTACATGCTGTTTGTTTCACAAACTCAGATTTCTTGTATCACTTTCATACACCTAAAACAAGCAGCTCCTTTCTCCGTTACCCTGTGTGCCCCTTCTAATTGTCTGAGCTGATTTGCTATCTGTTTGCTATCTGCTTGTGTCTTCAGAGTGAAAAAGCTGAATGTGATGAGAATCAAGAAGAAAACACATCGGGAGACAAAGAGCCTTCAGCCCTTAAGCAGAAGTTACAGCACAAGCTTCTTAACGCTGAGCGAGGTAAATGCTTTTCCGTGTTATTCCATCAATGGAAAGTGAGGGAAGGGTTGTCAATTTGGTTATCTGACCTCTTCCTGAATGTGATGAGTAACATCTAGGTTCAGTATTTTTGGAAAAAATAGGTGAATGTGATCCTGGATAACAGTCAAGCAGGATAGATGACTATTTCCCTGTGATGTTTAAGCCAGAATTCTCTGAATTTAGTGATATATTTCTAAGCTGAGCTTTAACTGCTCAGCCTGGAGCATGTGTGGCAGTTCACAGGTTCATCCTACCTCCCAATATTTTTCAGGTGCTAAGAGACAGGCCACTCTACCATTTAAGCCATTAAAGAAAATGAAGAAACGAAACCCTTGGTCTGACTCAGGGTCTGATTCAGGGTCTGACTTTGAGGTGCTGCCTCCTCCAAGAGAGAGAGTGGTTCGCCAAGCAGCAGGTGAGTGGCGACACAAACGCAGAAGAGGGGCAGTTGGTGGAGGACAAAATTGAACAGACTATTTAGAGAGCTCCCAGAGTCTGAGATCCCAGCCAGAAATAATTAAGAGGCTTATTTATTTTACTGTACATAACTAAATATTTCTACCATTTGAGCAGATTTTCACCATGCTTTTCAAGGAAAAGCAGAAAAGGGGCAACTAGAGAAATAAGGTTATTGGTTGTAATTGCACAACTGTTTTGACATACAAAATGCGTTGTTGGTAAGCGTGCACGGAGTACACTTGTGATTTGGAGTCGTCTTGCTGGCAGTCTCAGTATCTGCTTGTTTTTATTCAGATCTTTATTTTTTAATAATTGCAGCTAAAATATTGAAAAATAAACTGAGATGCATGTTGCCAAATGTGTAAAATAATACATCTGTGTCATTTCACCAGCCAAAGTCAAGATCGAGATCAGTTCGAGCTCAGATTCAAATCTCTCCAGCTCAGATGAGGAGCCTGAATTTCAGGGGAACAGTGAAAGCAACACTGAATCTGACACAAACTCAAAAGAAAAACCTCCCAAGCCCAGAGCTGCTCCAAAGTGAGTATTTCTTCACGTAGTCACTAGAAGTTAGCTGTACTTCTGGTGTTAATGCTATATAGAAATTAATAGTTCTTTTTCTTCAGTGCATCTATCTCTTTTGTATGCGCCTTATATTGTATCGTAGGTTAAAAGAATACTTGGGGTTTTGTGTTCTAGGGAAACCACTGAAAAAGCAGCTAAAGCTCCCAAGCAAAAGGCAGTGCAGAGTGCTATCCCTGGTGAGTACAGGACCTAAACCTCGCTGATTTTCCTAAAACCCCAGGAGAGTGCACGGGGCATTCTGTCAGCGTTCAGCGCTGGTCAAAGGCAGACATTAGTCACAAGATCTTACCAAAAAAAATTCAGTGTTGGCGTACAAGCTGGTTTCAGTGCCCCAGACTTCTGACTTAAATTTGGATTAATCCAGATGTAATAGTTCTTTATAAGAAGTGGATCAAAATCATTTTCTTCTGTTCTAATATTTATGGCCAGAGTAGATGATTTGACTCTTCTCTGCTTTCTTTACTCAGTTCAAGTCCAAGATGTTGCTAACGAAGATGTGAGTCAAGCTCCCGCAGCTCCTTCTGTCTCTGTTCCTCACAGTAAGGCTGTAGCTGAAAAATCTGCGGCAGCAAAGAAGGCCAGTGCCCCTAAAAGTAAAGCGAAGCTGGGTACGATCATTTTTAGATAAACGGTTATTATTCCTGTGGGAAACAAATTGAGGGATTTTACTCGGTATTCAGAGGCCTGAATAACTTGGAGTTTTCACTTCAGAAAAGATCTGAGGTTTGTGGCAAAGGTTTTCTAGTTGTCATTTTTAAAGAAGTCTGTTTCCAAACATATCATGTTCTAGTTCATCTCAGACATGCTTGAAGGGAGTGAATTTTAGTTTGGGAACAGGAAAAGTGAATGCTTCCTACAGTGCTGTGTAATACTTGGCAGAAACAATCCAAGTGGAATTTGTGTCTTGCAGTCAATGTTCTACTTCGTGTCTTTTTGGAGAAAAAAAAAAAAAAAAAAAAGCTGCTTTGGGGTAGCTTGATCTATTTAGTGCTAGCTCAACCTCATAAATCTACAGCATTTGACTCAGGTTTTTTTTGAATGTAACTGCCCAGACTCTTTGTCGAACTTTGAAAGCTGTTTTGCATATTCCATCACTAGCTGGTTTTGATCCCAGCAGGAAAATAGCATGTTACTTCACAGCAAAATAGCTGTTTCTTCCACTTCTAAATTGAGAGCGCCTATTATCATTCAGAAATGGCCTGCTCGTTTCAGCTGAACTTGGGAGGCATGCTTTCAAGATGCTGTTAAAAAAATATCAAAATACAGGTAAGAAAGAGCTCCACAAGGAAGTGCTTAGTATAGATGGCAAATTCATTCCTTTCCTGTGCAAAAGTTTTGAAGGTGTAAGATTGGTTAACAGCCTTCAGAGTTCAGGACTTTTTCCATCTGAAATAGGCTGTAAATTGCTTTGGCTACATTTTAATTTGATCCTCTAAACATGGTGGAACTAAGCAGATAAACAACCTCCTAACTCATAATTTTGGTAAAGAGTAATCTTTCTAGAAAACCGTGCTTCAAAACGAGACAACCTGCGAGCGAGAAGAGGGGAGAGGCAGCAAAACGAGGGTTTAAACGCTGAGTTCTGTTTCAGATAACCAGCCGTCCATCATGGATGTTCTGGGCAAGAAAAAGGCTGCACCCAAATCCAGCAAGGCGGCGGCGAAGGAGGGATCCCAGGGCTCCAAGGCCAAAGGAGTGAGCGATAAGAAGCCTGGCCAGACCAAGGGGCAGAAAGTTATCAAAAGGCAGCCAAACCTCTTAGATTCAGATTCAGATTCAGATTTTGGCTTGAAGATTTCCAAATCGGTTGCAGCAAAGGTTTGTACCCTGCCACCCTGCTTGAGCCAAGGGGGTGCTGCGGAGCCTGGTGCCAGTTATTCTGGCAGAAGCAGCGTGGCGGAGGTAGAACCTCCAGTGTGTTGCCCCCCTGTCTTTATTGCCAGGGGTGGGGAAGGTGGGTGAGGAGGGGGGCTGGGCACACCTACGCTGCCCCAGGGTGTTGGCTTGGTCTCACCAGCCCGAACCGCCACCTGGCCCTGACACAGTGGCACGTTTTGGGCTGACTGAGTGTTCCCTGATTCGCTGCTTCGTGATGCTTTCCCTCCAGAAATCCAAGCTGGATGATGACGACGACTTTACTGATTCAGCTGCTGGTGCGAACAGCCCCGTCGCCGTGCCCCGTACCAGGCCTGGACGTCTCAAAAAGCCCATCCAGTACACAGAAGACTCTGATGAGGATGATAGCTTTTGATATTTTTTTTTTAAATGAAGATTTTAAACTGCTGATCCAAACTGATCTGCAAACTAGCCTTGAGGAGAACCCTTGACAAGCTCATCACCAAAACACAACACCTCAGACTACGAAATCTTTTCACTGAACTGAAGCCAGTCCAAAATGTTAGAAGTGAATAGAGCTCTGTTTTTCTTGGGTTTATAAATAAGTTAATTTCCTTCAACAGGAATACCCCCAGCTTCTTGTGAGCACTGGCGCCGTGTGCCCGGCTGGTGCCACCTCCCTTTTACCCTTTACGTAGCTGGAATCTCTTAACACTTGGTGGTCATTTTAATGTTAAAGCAGACTTTAAAACATATGAAATCCTTTAAAATATGTAACAAAACTGGTTTTAACTCCCCAACCAGAGTGCCGTGCCACGTGAGGCGCAAGCATTTAGAACTCCATGCTCGTGTTTTTCTTTTTGGCAGCCCTTTATGTCTGTGTAAGCCCCTGTGGCTCAGCCTCTGCCATGTTGTTTTAGCTTTGGGGTTTTAAATTCAGCTTTGGTAATGGAGGTTTGCGCGGACTTGTCTCCGCTCTGCACTCGGTGTTGGCAGTTTTATCTTCTGTCGTGCTGCCAAGAAACCGCGTGTTCAGCCCAGGGGTCATCCTCAGGTAAGATGCTTGGGACTGCCGGTGCCTTGTGCTGCTACAGAGCTGAACGGGCGTCTCGGCCATGCCAGCGGAGTGAGACGGGCTCTTGGACAGACGGGCAGGACAGACACCACCCAAGGGTTTTCACTTGATCCATGGGATCCTGCAGGAGAGCCGGCTGGGAAGCAGCAGGTTCCCCCTATAGTGAGCTTCTCCCCTGCCATCCTTGGCACCGGAAGAGACTCGTGCAGAGCGGCAGCGCAAACCTCCTCCTGCCCGGCTGTTCTTTGGGACCAAGAATTTCCCTCGGTGTCTGCGTGACCGCTGGCACGGCATGCACTGTCCCCTGCAAGGGGAGGCCTGTTTGTCACCTCGGTGGTGGCACTGGGTGCTCAGACCTTCCACTGCTCAGGTTCCTCAGCAGAAGCAGGGAAGTGTCACCTTCCCCTTCCCTTTGTGGTACTTCACCGGAGTGTTTATCTAGTTGTGTTTTGCTTTTTCGTGCAGCTGTTTCTGTAGCACCATTTCTTCATTATGTAAATATTTTCTGTGCTTTTCTTGCTGTCCTGAGTTTCTGTGCTTGTAAGTCTTATGTGATAAAAAGTAGTTTTACACAAGCTTTCTTCAATAAAAAAGGAGTTGCCTTCAGCAGCCTGTTCTCTCTATTTTTCCTTGCGCCGGCTCCCCAGAGCCCTGGAGTGTCTGCGGGGAGTACTTGAAGCGCTGTTCTCCGGAGCAAAAGGCCATTGGCTGCTCTGCTGCCGAGACCGGTCCAAGTGGGTCATCCCCACCGTCCAACCACACCTGGTATTTCTGAGGTGGTTTCCAGTGCTGCCGATTTAGCCAATTTTGGCATTACCAGAATGATCACAGCAGAGCTTGCGTTGGGCCGCTGGGTGCTGAGGGCTTGGCACAAGCTCTGCTCCGTGCAGGGCTGGCCCAGACACTCGCCGTGGCCTGCAGCCACCTAAGGAAGGTGCTGGGGAAGAGCTGCAGGAGCCGCATCTCTGCTACTTCCCCCTTGGGCACCTGTGGCCGGGAGCTGCCGCTTGGGCACTCGGCCAGGGGAACCCGGTGCCATCGGCTGGTCCTACTGGTGTCCCACCTGCCCGCTGGGACGGCTCGGGTGCTGCCCGCTCTGTTTCCCTGCCGGTCCCTCGTTGCGAGGCTGTGGCTCTGCAAAACCACCGGCTGGATGGACCCGCTGCCCTACGCCGCCGCTGAGGTTCCCAAATTCGTGCCAAGACCCCTGTGGTACCTGGCACCTGCCCCATGTTCCGCTGCTGCGCCGGCCGCGGGTGAACAGTGGCTGAAGTTGCTGCTGCTGCTGCCCCACGCTCCCGGGCCAGGGGGTTTCACTCGCCAGCAAAGGGTTTGTGCTCTGGGCTGGAGTTGTGCCCCGGGGGGCTGCTGCTTGCCAGGGGGCTGGCATCGGGCTCGGCTCCTGCAGAAATCTGGGGTCAGTGCACGGGATCCCCACGGTGGGAGGGATCTGGGTCACCAATGAAGCCCTGGGGGACAGGTGGCATGTCCTGTGTCCCCACATGTGGGTGCGCAGCACCCCGGGGCCTCCAGAGCGGCATGGACACCGCCAAAACGCACGGCACAGGGCTGGCGTGGGGCTGCCGTCGTGCTGGCAGGCACCAGGAGCCGGTGGTGGCCGCTGGGCTGGCACTGGGGGACGAAGGACCCAGCTGTGACACCCACCTCCGGCCCCGTCCCAGGCTGGTGGGTCACCGCACACAGGAGCTGAGGGCTGCAGGAGCAACGGGCAAACCCCCGGGCCCCCTCGGCCCCCTCCGGCTGTGGTGCGGCACTCGGGCGCGGGCACTATCGGTGCCACCGAGGTGCTTTGCTGGAACCCAGTCAAGTGTGGAAAGCGCTGTCAGATTTTCCACTGCCGGGCTCTGGAGAGCATCTCTGGCGCGTCCCTGCCGAGGGGCCGTGCTATTTACGGCTCCCCTTGCTACAAGCGCGCCAGAGAATCCCTTGTCACAACTCACCCAGCAAAGGGCAAAGCCATGGCCACACCGCGCCGGCCGCGGAGCTGCCCCCGTAACCCCGGCGTCACCCCAAATGTATGTATAGAGCCAGCGGTGTGAGCATGAGCACACAGAGGCAGCACCGCAGCGTCCCTCCCTCCCTCCATCAAAATCTCCCTGACTGGGGGCGCTGGGGATGCTGAGCGCTGCTGGAGGGGGTGCTGAGCTGTGGGGCAGTGGGCACCACTGTGGACATCGCACGGTCCCCGAGGGGTGAGGAGGGCCCAAGGGTGACCCGTGTTGGCCAGGGCTCTGCTCCAGTTAGCAGAAAGGGAAAGTGAGGCGCAGGCAAAGGCCCCCCCATGCCAGGCAGGGGCGATGGGAGCCCCGACACGCAGCTGCCGGGCAGCACGGCCAGCGTGGCTCTGCCTGCCAGCACATGCCGGAGCCGGGGGCAGCCCAGGACGGTCCATGGGACCCCCGGTGGCCCCGACAGCCTGGGCACAGCATCCCAGAGCGGGGACGGTGCCAGCCAGGAGCATCCCCCGGGCACGGTGCCCCAGGCAAGGCCGCGGGGCCAAATGCAGCCGGTGCAATGGGCTGTGCCGGGGCCAGGGAGGCGATGCCAGCACCGGGGGGGCCTTCTGGGGGCCGAGTGCTGCGGCTTGGGACCCTGAGGCCCTGGGGCGTTGGGTAGGCCAAGGAATGGGGGAATTTCTGCATGGGGGGGGCCGCTGCCCCCTGCACCAACCTGTGCCCCTGGGAAGCTGCTGGCCCCGGGGCAGGGGCAGGGTTTGTCCTTGAGGCCCCCCCCCCCCCCGGCAGAGCCGAGCCCTTCCCTCCCCTCCGGGTGCCCCTGTGGCTGCTCTGTCTCTTTAAAAGGCCTCCAGGCGTGGCTGTGGGACCGTCATCCCAGCCCCGCCGGACAAGGGACCGGACAGTCCTGAACAGTCCTGGACAGCTGGCGCCAGCCGCGCCTGGACCGCAGCCTCCGCAGGTACCAGGGTGACCCCGCCAGGCTGGGGGGCTCAGGGGATCCGGGGGGTCCAAGGGATGAGGAAGCTGCTGGTCCTGCCCCAGCTGGTGTCCTTGGCCCCATCTCAGGGGGGGGAGCGAGTCCTGGGGCACAGCAGAGGCCTGGGGACGCTCGTGACAGGGATGAGCTGGGTTGGCACTGCCTGGGCACCCTCCTGGGAGTGGGGACAGTGCGATGCGTTTGATGGGGGCATGGAGGATGGTGAGCTGGAGGGGGCCGTGCTGCCCGCTGGGGTCCATCCTGGTGGGAACAGCATCCCCCAGCGCTGACCCCGCTCCCGCAGCGCGGCCATGGGCGAGTGGGGCTTCCTCAGCTCGCTGCTGGACGCGGTGCAGGAGCACTCGCCCATGGTGGGGCGGTTCTGGCTGGTGGTGATGCTCCTCTTCCGCATCCTGGTCCTGGCCACCGTGGGCAGCGATGTCTTTGAGGACGAGCAGGAAGAATTCGTCTGCAACACGCAGCAGCCGGGCTGCAAACCCGTTTGCTACGACGCCGCGTTCCCCATTTCCCACTACCGCTTCCTCGTCTTCCACGTTGTCGTGCTCTCAGCCCCCGCCGCCCTCTTCGTCATCTTCGCCGTGCACCAGGCAGCCAAGCCGGGGCGCGGGGGGGCCCCCGGTCAGCGTGCCCGGCGCCTCCAGCCCTTCTACGTGGGCAGCGTGGTGGCTCGCATCGCTGCCGAGCTGGGCTTCTTGCTGGGGCAGGCGCTGCTCTACGGCTTCAGGGTGCAGCCGCTCTTCGTCTGCCGCCGGCGGCCCTGCCCGCACCGCGTCGACTGCTTCGTCTCTCGCCCCACCGAGAAAACCGTCTTCATCCACTTCTACTTCGTGGTGGGGCTGGTCTCGGCGCTGCTCAGCCTGGCCGAGCTCGCCCACCTCCTACGCAAGGGCCCCCCGCCCCGGGCTGGGTGCTGCCACCGGCCCCAGGAGCGGGCACCGGCCCCCGGGCAGCCGGCGGGGGTCCTACAGGAGCCCAGCTGCCCCCCCGGCCCCCCGCTGCGTGGGGACCTGACGGTGTAGCCGGCCTCTGGCTGCCATCGCCGGCACGAGTTGTGGCCGTTCTCAGCCCGTGCCAGGGGTGCACGGCTGTGCCATGCCCCGCTGCCCCCGGTTCCTGTCGTGGGCGGCGGATGGGCCTCACCCGGCAGCTGCTGGGAAAAAAAATACGGACAAAAGGAAAACAAACAGGTCCCATCCCTGTGCAGCAGCAGGGACAGCCCTGACCCCCCCCCACACCCCCAGCCCCCCCCCGGGGAGCGGCCAGGGCTGCCCTCACGCTGCACTGAGGATGTCATGAATGCATCGGGGCTCTGCGAGCCGGGGCCGGCTCCTGGGGAGGGGGGGAGGGGGGGAGGGGGGGGGGAGGGGGGGGGCGGGGAGCAACAGCAGCAGCAGGGCTGGGAGCTTTGGGGGTGCTGGGGGGGGACCCCAAAGGCTTCTGCCCCAACCCAGCCTTTGGGGATGGCCAGTCAGGCAGGGCAGATGGAGGGATCCTGGGGTGCCCCCCTGCAGCAAAGAATCCCCAAGGACTTGGGGTGCCCCAGCCCCAACCATGCCCCCCCACACCCCTGGTTCCCCCCCCCCCCCCGTGTTTCCCCCCCCTCCTCCACTGCCCCTGCAGCAAGAACGAGCCAGGCACTAGAATAAATAAACTTTATTCTGGAGCCAGCCCCCCCCCCCCCCGCCCCCCCCCGATCCTCCCCGTGCTGGCAGGGCCGGACCCCGCTCCCCACAAGGCCAGGGCTGGCACCGCCGCACACCCCCACAGCCCCCACCCCACCTGGGGGGCCAGGGCAGGGCCCGCCCAGCACCCCCCGACTCTAAAACCACTAAAATCTCAACAACAACAAAAAAAAAATATTTAATAATAATAAACCGTGTGCCCCCACCCCCCAACCCCCCCACCCCCCCCACCCCCGGCAGCACCCACCGTGCCCCCATCACCTGCACAGGCCTAAAAACCCCTCCAAACTTTTACCAAAGGTTTTAAAACGTATTTATAGATATTTATAGATATTTATATATATATATACTTTGCTTTCTTTTCTCTTTTAAATGACTCTGCTTCCTCGGCGTGCGGGGTCTGGCTGGCTTCGCCCCCCCCCCCCCCCCCCGCCGGACAGCCGGGACTGGGGGGGTGGCTTGGTGGTCGCGCTCCCGTGTGTGCTGGTGCTGGTGGGGCCGGGCTGTCCCCCCCCGGGGACACGGCCAAGGGCCCCCACGCCCCTGAAATGTGACTCAACCAACGTGCTTCGCCCGGGCCGGGAGGGGGGCCGGGGGCTGCAGGGCTCCCCGCGGGGTCTGCTCCGGCGGGGGGTGTCCCGGGGCTGCGCAGACGGGGGGGCTGCCGAGGAGTCCGCCCCAGTGGGGGCTGCAGCCAGGGTCGAGGCACGGGGTGCCCCCCCCTGCCACGTGCCGGGCTCTGTCCTGGTGCGCGCCGGGCGCGGGTCACGGCGAATGCGTGGCCGGGCTGCTGCGGTTGGAGCTGGGCGAGAGGCTGGGGCTGCAGCTGCCCGGGGGGGGGTCCCAGACTGCTCCCGCGGGGGCCACCCGGCTGCCCCCCCAGCGTGTCCATGCCCTCCGAGTTCTCCAGCATCTCCTGGATGAGGGGCGGCATCGATCCCGGGATCTCCATCTTCAGCGTGATCACCCGCTCGGCACCTGGGGGAAGCGTTGGGGTCAGCAGCTGGTACCCTCCAAACCGGTACCCCCCAAACCAGCATCCCCAAACCGGCACCCCCAAACCAGCATCCCAAACCGGCACCCTCAAACCAGCATCCCAAACCAGCATCCCAAACTGGCACCCCCAAACCGGCACCCCCAAACCAGCATCCCAAACCGGCACCCCTAAACCAGCATCCCAAACCGGCACCCCCAAACCAGCATCCCAAACCAGCACCCCCAAACCAGCATCCCAAACTGGCACCCTCAAACCAGCATCCCAAACCGGCGCCCCCAAATCAGCATCCCAAATTGGCGTGCCCAAACCAGCACCCCCAAATTCGCACCCCCAAACCGGCGCCCCCAAATCCACAACCTCAAACTGGCACCCCGAAACTGGCACCCCCATATCCACACCCCCAAACTGGCGTGCCCAAACCAGCACCCTTAAACCGGCACCCCCAAACCGGCACTCTCAAACCGGCACCACCAAACCAGCACCCTCAAGCTGGCACCCCCAAATCCACATGCCCAAACTGGCACTCTCAAATTGGTACCCCCAAACTGAGACCCTCAAACCAGCCCCCCCAAATCCACACCTGCAAACTAGCCCCCCCCAAACCTGCATCCCAAATTGGCATGCCCAAACTGGCACCCTCGAACCGGCACCCCCAAACCAGCACCCCCAAATCCACACCCCCAAACCAGGACCCTCAAACTGGCACCCCCAAACTGGCACTCTCAAACTGGCACCCCCAAACGGGTGTTCCCACCCCAGCACCCTCAAACCCAGTACCCCCAACTCCACACCCCCAAACCAGCTCCCCCGGCTCTGCTCCCCCCACCAGGTGCTGAGGACGAGGGACGTGGCCACGTCCCCAGTGTCCCTGGAGGACACGGTGCTGTGGGTGCCCCCTCCCTCATCCCCTCCGGAGGATGCTGTGCCCTGGGGATGAGCAACCTGGACCCCCCCCACAGTGGTGCTGAGCCCCAGAACACGGAGCTGCAGGAGGGCACCCCCCCACCCCAAAACCCTCACCCTTGGCGCTGATGCTGCGGAGATCTGTGATCTTCATGAGCATCTTGGGAAACATGTGGGGCTTGTTGGGCCTCCTCTTCCTCACGTAGATCTTCAGCGCCTCCAGCAGCGGCTCCTGCAGCTTGTCCACTTTGTCGGGCTGCTCCAGGTCCTGGCGGTCTGAGGAGGGGGGGGGGACAACAGTAGTTACGGGGGGGCAGCACGCATCCTGTCGTTCCCCCGTGGGTACGGATACAGCCCAGCTCCCGGTGGGGGGGTCACCGGGGTGGGCTGTCTCGTGGCAAAGAGCATCACTTGGGGGCCTGCTTGATCCAGCCATTTGGGGAGGAGGTGCCGGGGGTCTGCCAGGGCGCCGGGTGGGTGCCTGTCCCTGTAACCCCCCGCAGCACCCACCTCCGCAGATGAGGCAGATGGCGCTGAGCAGCCCCGTCTCGGCGTCGTCCATCTCCAGCGGCAGCAGCTGGTTGGCGAAGGCGAAGACCAGGTCGGTGAGGGGCCCGAAGCCGGCGTTGTGCATCTGCGTGCGGTTCAGCGTCAGCCCGTCCGAGAAGGTCATGGTGTCCTGCTCCGGCGTGTAGCGCGTGCAGATCCGCAGGATCTGGGGGTGGGGTGGGGGTGAGCACAGCACGGGAGGGGCTCAGCCTGGTGTCCCCTCCCCAGCCCTGTCCCCAGCCCAGCCCCTGCCCTCACCAGGATGTCGAGGCAGGCGGCTTTGAGGAGGGTGATCTGGTCGGCGATGGTGAGCGTGGTGAAGCCGGGGAGCTGCTTGGCGAACTCCACCGTCTTGATGATGCACTTGGTGGACAATTCGCTGAACTTGTCCCACAGGTCAATGTCCAGGGAGACCCGCTGCTCCGAGCTGTTGTTCTGCGGCAGGAGGCAGAGGGGTGAGGGCCCGCCGGGGGGGGCTGCCACGCTCCCCAGGACCCCCCAGACCCCCGCCGACACTCACCGTAGTGTATTTGCCAAGCTGGCAGAGGGCAGGGAAGGTCTCCTGGTGGGCTTTGCGCACCTTCTCGATGAGCTCCTCCACCTCGGGGGTGATGATGTAGCTCTCTGAGCACTCCGGCTTGGGCACGTCCTTCTTCTTCTTGTTCCGGTCATTGCGGACGGCTGCGGGGACAGCAGGGTCGGCGTCACCCAGCCCCGTTGCCACCCAGCCCCTGCCCAGGGTGGGGGTCAGCTCCACCGCGCTCCCTTCCCCTGCCCAGGGCAGGATGAGGACCCTGCCACCAGCAACGGGATCAGCCGCGGTGACAAACGGCCAGCGGAGCCACCAGCCCCTCGCAGCTCTCCTTTAAATAAGCCCTCAGGTCATTAGGAGGCAATTAGGGGTGACAGAGCACCCGTGGGAGGGGGGAAACACCGCACCCCCTGCCCTGGGGACAGTGCTCAGCTCGGCTCTGCAGTGCCGATACAGCGGCGAAAAACACCACAGAGAGAAAATGGCAGCTGAGGCACCGCGCTCGTCACGGGGGTGTGCAGAGGACGCCTGAGACGGGGGGGGGGGGGGAGCAGGGATCAGCCTCTGTGGGCTGGGGGGGCCAGGAGCCCCCTTCGGTGCAGGGTGAGATGCAGTCCCTAGGATGCTGAACCCACCCCCGGCTGTGCCTGGCCCCCCCCGGCAGCTGGCAGCCCCCTCCCAGGGGGTCACATGCCCCACAGGGGCAGGCAGATGGGGCAGGGCTTGCGGGGGGGGGGGGGGGGGGGGTGGGCAGCTGCGCCCCAGCAGCCATCACCCCCGGTCACCCACCCCCGGTGATGCCGCGTCGCACAGGGGGTACAGCCGGGCACCATGACAACTGGCACGCAGGCACCGGGAGGCCTCGTCAGCATCATTTATCTCTGACATCATCAATCATGCGTTGCCCAGGCAACAGCCAGGCTGCGACACAAACCTAGGGGGGCCCCCCCATCCCCCCCCAGGGCCTTGCTGGGCACATGGTTGGGGCTGCCGGGATGGCCAACTGTGGCCAGACCCCCCCCCCAGCTGCACACAGGCAGGGTGTCCCCATCACTGCCCTGTCCCCAACCACATCCTTGTCCCCATCCCATCACCGTCTCCATCCCCATGCCATTCCGGTCCCTGTCCCCATCCCTGTCCCCATTCGCGTCCCCAATCACACTCACACTCCTTGGACATGCCGACTTCAAAGCACTTCTGGAGGCGGCAGTACTGGCACCGGTTGCGCGTCACCTTGTTGATGATGCAGTTCTTGTCCCGGTGGCACGTGTACACCATGTTCTTCTGGATGCTGCGGCGGAAGAAGCCCTGGGGACCCCACAGACCCCAGTCAGTGCCCAACTGGGGACCCGAGGGGACGGTGACCCCGCCATGGGGTGCTGGCAGCTCTCACCTTGCAGCCCTCGCAGGCGCTCACCCCGTAGTGGTACCCCGAGGACTTGTCCTGGCAGACGAAGCAGGGCTTGTAGATGCGGGGCAGGGGTGGGGGCGAGGGGGGGCTGGGCACGATCTCCTCTGAGCTGGTGCTCTGCGTCTCGACCGCTGCAGGGAAGAGGATGGCACTCAGGGCACCGAGACCCCCAGGCAGGGCTGGCCCTGTGGGGACCCCCACGTCCTGCACCCCCTGACAGCGCCAGGGCTGACCCCTGGGGCCAGGGGTCCCGGCAGCCCCCGTGTGCTGCCCACCCCAGCCCTGCCCGACCACGGGGCCAGGTCACACGGGGCCAGCGGGGAGAGGACGTGAGCTGGGAAGATGCAAGTTGACATTTCCAGGCCACAGAGACGATGTGGAATTCAGGCAGACAAAAAAAAAAAATTAAAAAAAAAAAAAAAAAAAAAAAGAAAAGAAAAAAAAAAAAAAGAAAGAAGCTGGGATCCCAGGAGCCCCCCGTGTGGGCGGCACTGATGGCATCCGTGGGGCCAGCATGGTGCAGGGCCAGGGCAGGGGGCGGGGGACAGGGGGGTGGGGGGCAGTGCCACACGCTTGCACGTGTGGGCACACACGTGTGCACAGCCCGGGCCTGCCCGCTGCCCCCCAGCCGGTGGCAGGGCCCCCCCAGAGGGGACGGGCACGGCAGCACCCCGCTGGCACCCCATGGCCCCCCCATGGGGGACAGCCCCGAGGGCAGCGCTGGCCCCATCCCTGCAGCAGGCAGCCCCAGCCACCACGTGCTGCAACGGCCCCACCAGCCCGCAGGGTGCAGCCCGTGCCCCCTGCACCCCAACATCTCCTGGGACACGTCTGCCCCCCCCTGCACCCCAACATCCCATGGGGTGTGCCAGCTCCCCCCTGCACCCCAACATCCCACGGGATGTGTCTCACCCCAGCACCTCATGGGACATGCCAGCTCGCTCCTGCCCCCCAGGACCACCCGGAAGATGCCCGAGCCCCCCGGGATGAGCCCCGTCGCCCACCCCAGCACAGCCCCAGCCATGGGGGGGTGGGGTGCAGGCGGGGTGCAGTCCCCGGTGCGGGGTGCAGCCAGGCAGGGGTTAAGCGCTCCCCGGCTGCTCCGGGATGTTTGCGAATGTTTTTCTGCAGCGGAGCCAAGCGAACCAGTCAAACAGGATATTAAAGGCCTGGCCCGCCGGGGGAGTCCCGGCCCCCCCCCCGCCCCCCCAGCCCCTGCACCCCAAAAAGGGCCCCGCCACACTCAGGGTGCTGCGGGGACAGGCCAGGGGCACCCACCCCACACCCACCCCGAGCTGAGCCAAGGGGGGGTCCTTGCGGGGTGCTGGGGTTCGGGAGGGTGACGGATGATGGGTGGGGGTCCCCAGCCTGGCTGTGCCACCACCGTGCAGTGGTCCTGGGTGCAGACGGGGCCAGGGAGGGGGACAGTGGGGACAAAGCCACCTACCCCATTGTGCTCATCCCCCTGCCCCGCACAACGGCGACGGGTGAGCATGCTGGCGCGGAGGTGAGTGTGCGGGTGGGATACGGGTGTGCAGGGTGGGGTACGAGCGTGCAGGGTGGGATACGGGTGTGCAGGGTGGGATACGGGTGTGCAGGGTGGGATACAAGCGTGCAGGGTGGGATACGGGTGTGCAGGGTGGGATACGGGTGTGCAGGGTGGGATACAAGCGTGCAGGGTGGGATACGGGTGTGCAGGGTGGGATACAAGCGTGCAGGGTGGGATACGGGTGTGCAGGGTGGGATACGGGTGTGCAGGGTGGGATACAAGCGTGCAGGGTGGGATACGGGTGTGCAGGGTGGGATACAAGCGTGCAGGGTGGGATACGGGTGTGCAGGGTGGGATACGGGTGTGCAGGGTGGGATACAAGCGTGCAGGGTGGGATACGGGTGTGCAGGGTGGGATATGAGTGTGCAGGGTGGGATACGGGTGTGCAGGGTGGGATACAAGCGTGCAGGGTGGGATACGAGCGTGCAGGGTGGGATACGAGCGTGCCAGCACGGAGGTGAGCGTGCAGGGTGGGATACAAGTGTGCAGAGTGGGACACGAGTGTGCCAGCACGGAGGTGATTGTGGGGTGGGATACAAGTGTGGGGGTGGGATACGAGCGTGCAGGGCACAGAGATGAGCGTGCGGGTGGGATACGGGTGTGCTGGTGTGGAGGCGTGAGGGTGGGATACGAGTGTGCAGCCAGCAGGGAGGCGAGCATGCAGGGTGTGAAGGTGAGTGTGCAGGGTGGGACAGGAGTGTGCAGGGTGGGATACAAGCGTGCAGGGTGGGACAGGAGTGTGCAGGGTGCGGAGGCGAGTGCGCAGGGTGGGACATGAGCGTGCGGGGTGGGATGCGAGCATGTGGGGTGCAGAGGTGAGCGTTCGGGGTGCAGTAGGAGCGAGCGGGGTGCGGAGGCGAGCAAGCCGGGCAGAGCTTCCCGGGCGGCACTGAATAAATCACCGCTGCCACTCGAGGGAGCGGAGCCATTAAAGTGACTGAGCGAACGTCGTCTATAATTTATCGCCTCTTTTATATAATTTAAGAACTTCCTCGTGAAGAGCTGCACTCACAAAATGCAGATTTGACAAGATTTTGATGTGCTGGGTGCGGAGGGGGGGAGGGGACCCCGCTTCCCCCCCCCCCACGCGCCGGCACACGCTGGCGTCCCCAGGCAGGCACGGCTGTGCCAGCGCCACGGGAATCCCCCGCCACCGCTGCCACCATCGAAGGGACCGCCGTGCCACCAGGGTGGGGACGGGGCCACAGGCACCGCAGCCAGCCCCTCACCCTGGCATCAGGCCTGGGCGCCCCTCGCACCCCTGCGGGGCAGGAGGTGGACACAGAGCAGCACCCAAAGGTGCTGAGCGGGCAGGATGGGTGCAAACCACCCTTGCTCCTGCAGGGCTGGGTGCAGGAAGGTCTGGCTGGGGACCCCAGGGACCCCGTTTGTCCCGGCTCCCTCCCCTCCCCCAGCCCCATCTCCTGGAACAGGAGGGATGCAGGCGGCCCCCCCGCCCCCCCCGCCCGGAGGAAGCAGAGCCCAGCTGCAGACCAGATGCTGCAGCTCCGCCAGCATCCCCGGGCGAACGCGCCGCCCCCGCCAGCCGCCCCGCTGGCCGCTTCCTGCCCGCACCGAGGGACCCCGGGGCACCCCGACACCCGGCACCCCCGCCCTGGCGTGGGAAAGCGCCCGCGGGGCCACGCCGCCTGCCAGGGCCCGGGGGGGGCACAGCAGACTGGGCTGCTGCCACCCCCCCCAACAACCGGCCATCGCTCCCAGGCCAGAGCCGGGATGGGGCGCAGGGCTCTGGAGTCGGGGGGTGCAGAGGAAAGCCCACCCCGAGGGGTGCTGTGCCAGGCGAGACAGTGGGCGCCCACCCAGGGACGAGGATCCCACATGCCCTGAATTCCTGCACCTCTCTGGGAGCACGGGAGGGGGGAAAGGAGGGTCCCAGCAGCCGGGGTGCCCTGCTGGGGGTGCCCAGTCCTGCCCCTGGGCACGGTGCTCAGCCTGCCGGGTGCTGCCACCCTGCCAGGTCCCCATGGGGCACCCTGCCCAGCAGACCCAGGGGTCCTGCCCACCACCAGCACTGGGGTCCTTGCCACCCCAACTCTCCCCCCCATCCGCTGCGCTGCCACCCCACCCCCCCCGCGCCACAGCGCTGCGCTGGCTGCGTGCCACCGGCCAGCCCGGGGTGACGGAGCACGGCTCACACGAGGGCACCCTGTGCCCAGTGGGGTGGTGCCCACGCACAACCCAACCCCACGTACGCACACCGCGCCCCCCCCCCACGAGACCCCCCCCCCAGGCACCACCCACAGTGGCACGGGATGCCCGCTTGACTGGGTGGGTTCCTGCGAGCCCCTCCACTACCCCCTGGGAACCGCCTCGTGCCTCAGTTTCCCCAGCTGTGGTGTGGGGGTGTCCCCAGGCCCCGCTGCAGAGTCAGGAGGGCTCCCCACACCCCCCCACACCCCCCCACGCCCCAAGGAGCAGCTCTTCCCCCTGCGCCAGCGAGACGGCGTCCCGCCGGGCAGGGCAGCACCGGCGCCGGGCCAGCAGCCAGCACCTCGGGGCCAGCCCCGCTGGGCAGAGCCCAGCCACAGCCACAGCTGTCTCTGGGGAAACTGAGGCACGGCACGGCCGCCCCCGACACCGCTAAGGCATGCCGCAGGCTGGCATCTCCGGGCTGGGGAGACACGGCACCTCGACGTGACGTAGGGAACGGGGCACCCTGCCAGGGAGTCCCGCCAGCACCCGTCACCCACGCGCCCGCCAGGTCATGGTCACCGTGACCAGAGCCCAGAGGTGTCCTGGTCGGGCCAGGGGCCCTGCACAGCACCGCAGCTGCGTGTCCACGCAGAGCTGCAGCCCACAGGGAAGGGGCTCAGGCCGGGCAGCCCCTCGCCCGCAGGACTGGGGGCATGGGGGGGGGGGGGCGGGGGGGTGGCCTCCAGTTGCCCCACTGAGGACAGCGCCGCCCCAGTGGGGTCCGGGGGGGTGGGTGTCCTGCTGCGCTAAGGGCATGGTACTGGAGCCTGGGCCACGCAGCCCCCGCCAGGCCCTGCCTGCACCCTGCTGGCCCTGGGGGGCTCCAAAGTCAAGCCCCCCCCTGCAGAGGCAGCAGCAGCCCCCGCAGCAGCCCCCCACCGTCCCCAGCTGCAGACAAAGGCCCCTCACGCCATGCTCATGCCTGATGCCAGCGGAAAGGTCGAGCGGCCCTGAGACAATGGGGGGAGCGAGACGGCGGGGGCCATGGCTGCAGCCCCCCCCCCCTACCCCCCAGCACCAGCCACAAGGCACCGCACCAGCCACCGCTGCGGAAAGGGGGAACCAGCAACGGGGAGAGGGGCTCGCTGCCCCCCCAAGGAGCGAGGCAACCCCACCACCACCCTGTGGAAGGGGTGAAAGTCCAGCAGAGCCCGGCAGGACTTTCCCCAGGCCGTTATGGCGTTGGTGGCCCCTGGGAGCCAGGCCAGGCTGGGTGGCCGCCCGCTGGGGGGGCGGGGGCACGGGACCCCCTCCAGAGCCCCCCTGCGCAGTGGGCACAAAGCTCAGCAGGGCCCTGTGCCCCCCGTGGGGTGACAGCCCCCGGGCCAGCCAGCAGCTGGGGGTGCGATGCCTGTACCCCTGCGGGCACCCACCGCCCACCCCACGCCCGCGCGCCCTCCACGCCCCACAGCACCGGGGGATGCCCGTCCCCAAGGACAGTGGGGGACCCCCGGGGGACACTGTGCTGTGACCCCCCCAGGGACAGAGGGCAGGATCCCACCAGTGGGAGCGGGACTGGCCGAGCCCCACACCAGCACTCAGGACACCCCAGCCCAGGGGGGCACCCCGATCCCTGGCAGGGTCGTGGCCAGGGGGGGCCCCACGCTACCGCCCCCCCCTCCACCCGTGCAGCCGCAGCAGCAGCAGGCGCAGCGGCTCTGTAGTTAATTGGATTTTGTCGGAGCCCTTATCAGGAGGGAATGAAATTCCCGGTGGAGCTGGCGCTGCCGCGGCCCCCCCCCGCGGGAAGGGGGTGCGAGGGGAGCCCCGGCGCGGCTCCCCCCGAAATGGGACGCGGGTTGTTTATGGCCGAGCCGGCGGCATCTGCGCACAGCTCGGCCCGCGATGGGGCGGGCGGGGAGGGACGGGGGCTGAGCCCAGCACCCCCCGGCCCAGCACCCAGCACCCTGCTCAGCCCCTCCCGCCGCGCCAAGCACCCATCCCCCCCCAGCCCCCAGCTCCCATCCCCGCCGCCCGCCCCCCCCCGCCCCCCCCCGATCGGCCGGCACCCGAGGCCGCAGTGAGGGGCCCGGCCGCCCCCGGGGCGCAGGTACCTACAGCGGCCGGAGCTGCTCCAGGGCGGGGGGCGGCGGGGGGCGCCGCGGGGCGCGGGGGGGCCGCGCTCGGGCAGCAGGCAGCCCCGGCCCGGCCCGTAGAAATCCATCCGGAGGAAGGGGCCGGGGGGCAGCCCCGCCACCGCCGCACCCTCGTACATGGCCCGGGGCCGCGGGGGCGGCTCCCCCGCTCCGGCGGTGGGGGCGGCCCCGGGCACTCAGCGGCCTCCCCCCCCCCGGCGGCCGGGCCCCCGGGGCGCCCCGCGCCGCGCTGCCATGGCCCCGCCGCCGCTCAGCCGGGGAGCGGGGCCCCGCCGCTCCGCTCCGCGCCCGGGCAGGCGGCGGCGGGAGGGGGAGGGGGAGGAGGAGGAGGAGGGGGAGGGGAGGAAGGCGCAGCCCCGCCGGCTCTGCGGCTCCGGCAGCCCCGGTCCCTCCCGACACCCGCCGCCTCCCCACAGCCTTAACCCGCTGCGCGCCGCGGGGCCGCCCCCCCGCCCCGCTCCGCTCCGCTCGGCCAGCGCCAGGCGGGAGCGGGCCGGGGGCTGCCCGGGCCCGGGGGCTGCCCGGCGGCCGCGGCTCATTTGCGTAATGGGATGCGGGTGAACTGCGGGTGAACCCGGCGGGGAAGGGCTCACCTCGCCCTGACCCCCGGCCGCCCCCCGGGGTGCGGATGCCACCGCACTGGGGGGCCCGGGGGGGCGCACAGGCGTGTGCGCGTGGGTGTGCATGCATGTGCATGCGTGTCCCCGCTGCGCGATGGGGTACGTGCCTGTCTGCATCGCCGCTGCAGAAGGGCCCGTGTGCCCCCACTGCATCCTTGCGTGTGGGGGCTGCGCGTGGGTGCACGTGGGACAGCCTGTGTGCGCACACACGTGCACATTCCTTCTGCACACACGTACATGTGTGTGGCACCATGTCCCCACCAAGCACAAGGAGCAGCCAAGCATGCCCCACTGGATCTGTGTGTGTGCATATGCACACCCCCACTACACACATGTGTGCTTGCGTGTGCACACATGTTCCTGCTGCATGATAGGGTATGTGCTTGTTGGCATCCCTGCGGCAGAGGGCCTGTGTGTGGTCCCACTACACCCCTGCATGGTGGTGGGGGTGTGTGCGTGTGCATGCGTGTATGCGTGTGCACATATGTGCACACAGGCTGTCCTGTGTGCACATACACATGTGCATTCCTTCTGCACACTTACATACATGCTGTGCTTGGTGGGGACATGGTGTCACATACAACAGCTGAACACATCCCTGCTGGATCTGCACATGTGCACAGCCCCACTGCACACGCATGTGCTTGCATGTGGCCCATGAGGGCAGAGAACAACACACTAGCCCTTCCCACCACGCTGCCCATGTACATGCCCCCACTGGAGTTGACGCCCCAAAGCCAGGGCCCCTCCTGGGGCCACCAAGCAGTGGCAGCACAGACCAGTGTCACCCCACGCAGCACAGCTGGCTCAGCACCGCTGCCTGCACCCAGACAGGGACTGACCCACACCAAGGATGGACCCGCACCAAGGACAGTGGCCACCAGCCGGGCTGGTAGGACAGGCACTGGCAGTGCCACCTCCCCACTGCACCGTCTCACCGTCTCGTCTCACCCACTACCCTTGCTTCCAACACCGCAGCAGCACCAGCACGGCCACTCCACAGCGGGCACGGAGCCTCTGGACCCCACAAGGGTTCGTGGTGCCCCAGCCTGGCACTGCCCACCACAGTTGTGCCCAGGGTGCTGCAGGGCCCAGGGACAGGAGAAGCACATGCGTGTGCACAGCTGGGCAGATGTGGGCACTACCACACACGCCAGCCCTGCACAGCCACATGAAGCAAGCAGGGAGCGTGCACGAGCAGATGTACGTGTGCAAGCGTGTGTGCATGTGCGTGTGTGCACACAGAGCAGTATGCAGGATGCAGGGCAATACACACACACAGAACTGTGCGTGCACACACACCCCGACACCGAGGGCACCCTCTCGCCAGCACGGGCAAACTCTGCACACCCACACGCCACAGCCCTGCACACGCCAGCAGCACCCCCAGCCCCGGCCCCAAAGTGAGCAGCCAGGGCCGCCCCACTTCCATTCCCAACCTGCCCCCCCAAAGAGAGGGGAGGAAAGGGGAGGAAAACAAAACAAAAAAACCCCAAAAACAAAACCAACCAGAATAAGAAAAAAGGCCGGGAGGCGTGTGCGTGTGTATGTATGTGTATGTGTGTGCATGTGTGTGCGTGTGTGCCTGCGCTGCGGATCAGCAGCGCCTGTTTAAATAATAATAGAAAGTCAAAGGCTTTGCTTAGCCAGCAGGTTTCTGAACAAAAGCCCAGCGCTCCTCCAACTTCCTGCAGCGAACATGACAAATGTCTGCTTTGACTCATTTACCAGCGCTGGAAAGAATGTGGCTGCGACGGAGGGGACGGAGGGGACGGAGGGGACGCAGGCCGATGGCACCGCACGGCTGGGCTGTGGCACGGCTGGCCATGGCACGCAGGCCGGTGGCCATCCCACCGGGCAGCGCTTCCCCTCCCGCGCCGGTGGCTACAGGAAGAAACAGAGATTACAAAAAAAAAACAAAAACCAAAACCCCAAAACCAAAAAAAAAACCAAAGCCTTAATGCAGAAGCCAAGAGGAACTGGGCGAGGGGAGCGCTCTGCACGCAGTCCCACGGCACGAGGGGGATGGGGACGCCCCATCTGTCCCAGCACCTTGTCCCACTGCCCCACCAGCAGCCTGGTGACACTGGAATGGGGTGACACTGGAATGGGGCCCCTCAGCAGCACCCCAAAGCCCTGCTTCCTGCTGGCCACACTCATGAGGGTCACCGATGCTCCGAGGAACACAAGATGCCCTCACAAGCATGATGGAGACCCAGCCACAAACCCCATGGGGACACACCAGGGGACACTTCTGTGCCTGGTGGCACTGGAATGGGGTGACACTAGAATGGGGCGACACTAGAATGGGGCCCCCAATCAACAGCACCCCCCAGCCCCGCTTCCTGCTGGCCACACTGGTGGGGGGGATCACTGATGCTCCGAGGAACACAAGATGCCCCCACGAGCATGATGGAGACCCAGCCACAAACCCCATGGGGACACCATGGGGGGACACCGCTGTACCTGGAGCGGGCAGCTCGGGGACTGCGGGGTCACAGCCCTAGCGGACAACGGGACGTGGGCAGGGATGCTGGGGACCCCCCATGCAAACCCCCCCCCCCCCAGCCTGGGTTACGGGGTGCTTGGCCCCGGCCCCTTCCCCCCAGCATCACGCCAGCACCTCGGGGCCCTGCAGCCCCCCCTCCCCTCCACCCACTTCAAAAGACCCCATTTATCCCCCTTCAGTGGCTTTTGAGCGCGGCAAATTCCCGGCCGGCGCAGGCGGCTCCCCCCGGCCCCCGTGACAGTGATAGAAAACCTCCGCCGTAATGGGCTTTCCAGGCGCGGGGGCCCAGCGCCCAGCTCAGCATCATCAATCTTCCCAGGGCGGCGATGGGGGGGGCCAGGGGGTCCCCAGCACCGCACCCCACAGGGACTCCCCGGCCTCTGCCCCGAGAGGGTGCCCCCCCAGCCCCACCACCCCCCTGCCCGCGGCCCCCGGCCCTGCAGGGAGCACGTTTTGCTCATTAATTTTTAAAAATTAATTAATTACGGGGCGCTGCGGGGGAGCGGCTGCAGCGCTGAGGAAATCGGAGCCAGAGGGTAGGGTGACACGCCGGGCCCGGCCGCGGGGCCCCCCGTCCCGGCAGCCCAGAGCGGGGTCGGGGGGGCCCGGCTGCAGGGGAGGGGGGCCGCACCGGGGTCCCGATTCCCGCAGCCAGGCCTGGGAACCAGGGCAGAGGGAGGGTGGGCTGGGGGTGGCAGCCCAGGGAGCCCCTTGTGGGGCAGTGGGCAGAAATCTGCCGTAGCCCGCCGAGACCCCCGCCTGGGCCAGCAGCGGGGAGGGGACCCCCAGGGCCAACCAGACCCCACGGCAAGAGGCCACCGCAGAGCCCCTGGGACAGGGATGAGGGCACAGGCACGGCGCTGGCACCGCCACACATGCACACACGCGGCACGGGCACACCGGCGGCCCCGCGACGTGCACTGCGGGCACAGACACACACACGCGGGGGGGGCTGGCACTGCGTGCACGCGCGCTCACCCCCCCCGCACGGCCGCTCAGCCCATGTGTATGCTGGCTACGCGCGGCGCCCAGCCCAGCGTGCACACGTGGGTGTGCACACACAGGCGTGCGCACACGGGCATGCACAGCCGACAGCGCACGCGCACAGCACCGTGGACATGCAGCTCCATGCACACGCAGTTGCACGAGGCAGGCATGCACACACAGCCCCCCCCCCCCCCCCCAGTGTGCACACTCACCATGTGAGCTCACTTATGCCACACGCAACTGTGAACGCAGAGAGGCCCCACAGCCACCCTGGGTGTCCCCCGGTGCCCCCCCGCCCACCCTGGGGTGCCCCACATCGGGGGCCGGGGGGGAGGGGCCGGGGGGAGCAATGCCAGGGATCCCCAGGGACCTCCACTCACTTCCCCCTTTGCCAGGCGCTCTGACACCGGCACTAAGGGACACCCTCCTCAGGCCAGGGGGGTGCAGGAGGCCCCCCCGCACCCCCAGCAGGCAGGGCAGCCCCCAGCACCACAAACAGGATATGGCCAATCTATGCCAAGGGCAAAGCACACAGCACCGCAGGGGCCCGATCCGGCCCCGGCAGCACCCCTGCAGCCCCACTGCCCCCCCGGCTCCCCCATCCTGACACCCACAGACCCAGCAGGGTGCCTATCTGAACCCTGGGGGGGCATCTGCACCCCCAGGAGGTCCCAGCCGGATCAGCCCCGGGGCCGTACAGCTGCAACACATCTGGCGAGGGCGGGCCGGTGGTGGGCTGGACACGGGGGGGGGGGGGGGGGGGGGGGGCCCGCACTGAGCCCCCTCCGCAGCCCCCCAGGCCCCCTCCCAGCTGGGACACAGACCCCAGCACCTCCTTGCTGGCCCCGACCACCAGGAGCCAGAGCAGGGGCACCTCGTGTGGGCACACCCCAAATACTGCAGGACCTACACACAGGACACCCACCCCGGCTGTACGGGTGCTACGGGGGGGTGCAAACACGGTGCCCCCACTCCCTGTGTCCCCCGGGACCCCCGGGCACCCCAGCAGGGAAGGCCAAGGGGAAACTGAGGCAACGGTTCACCCTGTTGCCATCAGCCCCAGGGCAACCCCCAGCCCTGCCCATGGGACCCCAGCCCCAGTGTAGAGATGGGGGGGGGGACGGGCGGGGGGGGGGACAGGACAGGTGGCCCCCCCCCGACCCGTTCCCACAACACTGCGCGGCGGGAATGGCCCCAGAGCCAGCGCGGAGGAGGGGCCCCACCCGCCGACACCCAGTCGCTGAACTGGTCCCACTGGGTCCCACCGCCGCCGGGGCGGCTCCGGCGGGGGACAGCACCCGGGGCCGGCCCTGCCCGGGCCTGCACCGTCCCCCGGGGCCAGGGCTGTGCCGGAGAGGGCCCTGCCACACCCCCGACCCACGGGGACCTCCCCGACGGCGGGCGCCGCGGGGGCACCCATGGCGGCACGGCGATGGCACCCATCCGCAGGGGTGGCAGGATCCAGCAGCTGCCCCGTGGCACCCAGCGGGGGTTCGGGGAAACTGAGGCACGCTGAGGGCTGGGGGGTGACGGCGCAGGGAGGACCCCGGCCCGGAGCCCACCGCCCATGGCTCCCAGCTGCCGGCGCGGCGGGGCGGTGATTACCGGGGCCGTGATGGACGACCCGATGATTGCCTTCATCGCCTCCCCCACGGGCGGCCCCCCGCGCCGCCGGCGAACAAAGAGCCGCCGTGGGGACGCAGCGCACACACCGGGCCCCCCGCCACCACCGAGCCGCCCATCACCACGGAGCCCCCCGTCCGCCAGCCTGACCGCGGTGGGTGCCGGGGACGGGGACAGCCAACGGCCCCTAACCAGGGCCAGCTGGGCCGTTAACAGCCGGGGTATAAACACGGCCATTAACGAAGGCGGCCACACAGCAGCAATTAACTGACACACACACCCCGCCAGGTGCCACTGCCCGCTCCCTGCCTCAGTTTCCCCAGCGGCAGCACTAATGGGGACACACAGTGAGAAGCACCCGGCGCTCGGCCTCCCTCCCACCAACGTGCCAGTGCCCCCCAAACACAGGCTCCTCATGGGTGGGCGATGCGGTGGCCGACAGCCAGGGAGACCCCCCAGCTGCCTTCACCCCTGCCACCACCCTGGGCAGGTTACAGAGCGGGCGCCGGAACAGCAGCCTGGGGTCTGTACCCACGTTCACAACCCAGGCACAGAGGGGTCCACACACACACCCCCATCACTCGGGGGGTCCCACCCCACCCCCCACGAGGCCGCGGTACTCACTGGCAGGTGTGGGGGTGCTGTATCCGCTGACGGGCAGCTGGTGCTGGATGCAGCAGTGTGGGCGGTCGACAGCCCCCCCAGCATGTGGGGAAGAAGAAGGCATAAGGGGGCACAGGGTAGCCATTGTTCCAGGCGTGGGGCAGGAGTGCTGTTGCTGGCCTATGTGGGGGTCTCCGGCGTGGCGGGGGGGAGCTCTCAGGCGCGGGGCGCAGGGGCCCGAGCAGAGCATGGGCCTGTGGGCACCCCAATGCGGGGCTGTCCTTGCTGGTGGCGCTGGCTCCTGCGATGCTGCTGGGGGTAGTGGGGGAGAGCAAAGAGGGGGGGGTTTGCAGAGGGGTTGGGAAACCCAGGGCCCCAACCCCGAGGTGGCACCCACCAGCTGTGCCTCAGTTTCCCCAGAACCCCCCACCCCAAGGGTCACATCCCTCCCGGCCCCAGGAGGGCGCAGCCGGCCGGGCCCAGCGCTCCCCGCGAGATTAACGACAATCCCCCAGATTAACGACACCGGGACCGGCGGGGCCTGGCAGGCCCAGGTCACTAATCCCAGCTTAGCGGGCGAGGGCACAGGGGGACGGCATGGGGACATTGTGGCCCCCCAGGGCACCCCCTCAAGGCCAGGGGCCACGCGACGGCCGCAAACCTGCCCCCCTCCCCCAGGTCTGGGCCTGGGTTCAGGGGTGCATGGGGGTGCCAGGGGGGGCAGCACCCCTTGGCCCAGCACAGGGGGCTATGAGGCAGCCAGGGGAGGTTGGGGGGGGCGGGGGGGGGGGGTGGTGGGGGGCACAGGCACACCAGGGTCCCCTGAGGACAGCGGCTCTGCTCCAGCCCGGCTCTGCTGTCACGGCCACGCGCCCACTCGGGCTCCGCTCCCCCCATGCCCGCACCGAGCGCCACGGGGCTCAGCCACCCGGCTGCAGGGTGGGAGGGGGCTCAACCCCACCGGGACCGGCACCTGGGGGGCTCAGCCTGGCCAAGCGCCACAGGGCTGGGCTCTGCCCGTCGTGCCATGTGCCAGGCTGTGCCGTGTGCTGGGCGGTGGCGGCAGCTCCCCAGCAGCCCAGCGGGGCAGGGACCCCAGGGCCCAGGCCGGGCTGGGGGGGCAGCGTGGGAAGGGGGGCACGGGGCTTTCACAATCCCGGGCTGGCTGTTTATTTAAGCGCTGGCGCAGGGCCCGGCGGGGGCTGTTTATTTGCCGAGAGTGCTGGCTCCCGGCCTCGCGGAGGCGAAAAGGATCCAGAGGAACAAGGCTGGGCCGCCCGGCGAGGCGCTGGGGAGGGGCCGGGATGGGCATGGCCCTGCCCGCCCCCCCAGCACCCACTTGGGTGCACCCACTGGCAGCAGGACCCCCAACCTCACCCTGGCACCCACAGCCCCACCGCTGCCCCCCATGATGGGGACCCACTGGAGGACCTATGGGGAGACCCACAGTCTGGCTGGCCCGGGCTGGGGACCCAGCAGTAGCTGGGTGGGTGTCACATCCGTGTGTCCCCCCCCTGGCACAGGGTGCCCCGCTGGGCGCTGCAGCTTGCGCAGGATTCCCATGGGCACAGTGCCGGACACCGGGTCAGCATCCACCCGAGCCCAGCACCCACGGCTCAGCACCAGGGAGGGGGGACAGACCTCGAGCAGGGTCCCCACATGGCACTGCAGGGACCCCAGCCCCACGGCACAGGGGCTGCCCATGGCCCCCCAGCCGGGCCGTGGCCCCCAAGCCGCGCTGGCCGGGGGGAGCCGGGGGGAGGGAGGCGCGGGAAGAACTGTTTA